>NW_027507787.1:55255090-55855090 GCF_037356315.1 Lithobates pipiens | reverse complement strand
CCTCAGGGTCTTAGAGCCCTAATATTTCTCCCTATGTTAGAGTTCACTGTATAGGTTTATACTATGTTATACTATGTGAGAGCGCACCCCCCTCTAATCACACTGAGGGTGCGTCTGCGGGGAACCCTGTGGGAGCTGGTTGATTCCGGTCCCACAGTGGGATCTGTGGAGGCCCCTCCAGAACCAATTTTTCTCATCTAAAGGACTTTGAGCCTTAATGTTTTTGTTCATGCACAGTGCCTGGCAGCGCTGTGCATAATATCTGATGGGAGGTGCGCCTGCACTGGAGCATCAGCTGCTCTTCACACAACCACTTTGTCTCCTCGGGGGGTTTCCCCCCTGCAAGGCGCATTATGTTTTGTGGTAGTCAGGGAGATCATGAGCTCCTGAAAAGGGGGGGGGTGTGACCAGGACTAGTTATGGGGGATGTATTCTGAACCCCCCACATTGTCCCCCACAGGAATACTCTCCACATCAGGGGGGGTCCATAGTGGAGAATAACTCTAGACCTAGATGTCTGGTGAGGGGATCAGAGTTAAATAGTCAACACAGGTGAAGTTTTTAACGGTTTGTTCACCTCCTATTCCTGGGCACAAACACAGAAAAGGCCTTTGACAAGGTAAACGGACAATTCATGTCTTCTGTCTTAAGATATGCAGGGTAGAAGGCAAAACCTGAGGATCCGGTCAGTCATAGAGGAGAGAAGAGAAGATCTAAAGGAAATTATTAAAACTATTGTCAGCCCCCTACTGGATAGAGAACCAAGTAGCTTTCCTCAGATAGAGAGAGTCCACCACGTGGGAAAACGATAAACACAGGAACCACTAGACCAAGGGACATCATAGTGCAATTTCAATCATTTGCAGATAAGGAGGAAATATGGTTAAAACTAAGAGGAAAATCCCCCCCACAATATCAAGGGCAGGAGGTCCAGATCTTTGCGGACGTGGCCCCAGAAACTTTAGCAAGAAGATGACTCCTGAAGCCCCTACTAGTTCAGATGCAGGCTCAAAATATAAAATACAAGTGGGAGTTCCCAGCTAAACCCAGATTGGATTTAAGGATGGGAGATCGTCTAGGCAGAGATTCCCAGAGGACTTGAGAAAGTTCTGTAACATACTAGACATACATGTTCCCGAGCTCCCGGGATGGGGGGGGGGGGAGTGGAACTTGACCCTTCCTGGGATGAAAGTATAGAACAACCTTTAAAAAAAGCGTGGGGGGTGGGGGAGTTGCTGACAGGGGGGACTGGTCGGGGGCCGGTGCGCCCCTGCCCCAGTGCCCCCATGAGGGGCGACGGGGCAGGGGGGCGCAATTCCTGAGCCCCACCTCGAGATAGAGAGAGCTGGAGAGGGCCACGAGATTCGGGTCCTCGGACAGCTCTATGGCCCATTTGGGGCCGGTTGGGGGGGAATGGGTAAGAGGGGGTAGGGGGGAGGGGGAGAGGGGGAGAGGGTTGGGGAGGGAGGGGTAGGGGAAAATCGATACCTCCGGCGGCAGAGAAGAAAGGGAAGTAGTGAGGGCAGGAGTACTGAGAAGGACATTAAAAGAAAAGCTCAAATAAGAGGGAATGACAGATATTAACTTTATGACCTATAACGTAAGGGTTCTAAATACTTCCAGTAAGAGACATAAGATTTTAAAAGAATTAAAAAGATATAGGGCGGATGTAGCATACCTTCAGGAGACACATCTTCCACATACTTCTAGAGTGAAATTATATTCAAATAGTCATCCTACGTGGTATTATGGGGACACAATATCTAAAAGAGCAAGGGGGGTAGCGATAGGCTTTGCAAGAAGAATACAGTTTAAGTAGGAGGAGAGGAAGTCGGACCCAGAGGGCAGATTTCTGTTCTTAAGGGGGATACTAGGAGGAATGGAGTGCACTTTAGCAAATATATACGCACCTAATCAAAACCAGATAAATTACTTCCTAGGAATCCTAGATAAATTAACAGACATTAAGAGAGGCCTGGTCATTCTGATGGGGGACCTTAATATTTGCTTAGAGCCAAGAGTAGATAGTTCGTCTCGTGTGCAGGGAAGGATGGACGTGCAGCTAAAGAAGATCAAAAAAAAATGCACGTGAGTCAATTAGTGGATGTGTGGAGGAATCAACATCCTAGACAACTAGACTACACGTTTTACTCCCCCGTGCACGAGACACACTCGAGGATCGATTACATACTAGTGGAGCATAATATCTTGGGAAATGTTAAGAAAACAAAATTAGAGGTAACCACCTTATCAGATCATGCTCCAGTAAGTATGAAATTAGTTGTGCAGGGGTCGCAAAGACACAGAGGGAATTGGCGATTAAATGAGGAGTTGCTCCGGGAAGAGGTAAATAGTAGGAGAGTAGCTGAAGAACTTGAACAGTACTTTTCAATTAACCACACAGAAGGGATCGCAGGATCAACACTATGGGAAGCGCATAAAGTCTATATTAGGGGGGTACTTATACCGATGGGAGCCAAGAAAAAAAGAGAAAGATCAGAGAAAATTAATAAACTAGTTGAGGAAATGTATAGAGCGGAACAAGAACACAAATCCGGGCAGGACTACAAGAGAGAGAAATTTCAAATAATAGTTATTAAAAGGGACGAATTGAAAGAGCTCCTGGAGCAAGAAACAAAAAAGACCTTTAATAGAATTACTAAGGAGAGATACTTGTGGGGCAATAAACTCAGTAAACACCTCGCTAGAATACTCCAGAAGAAGAGAGCAATAAATTATATAGAAAAAATACAAACAAAAAACGGAGAACTAGCGTTTAAAACAAGTGAAATAGCAGAAACTTTTAGGGACTACTATAAGGCATTGTATGCAGTAGAACATAAGGATGGTCTTCACGGAGGGAAAAGAGATAGAATAAAAATGTTTTTGAATAATGCAGATTTGCCAAAAATCACTGAAAGTGAAAAGGAGATTCTGGAAGGCCCCATTCTAGAGGAGGAAATAAATGGAGTGTTGCGGGACTCACACCTGGGCAAAAGCCCAGGCCCAGATGGCTTTACAACATTGTATTATAAAAAGTTTAAAGAGGTTCTCATCCCTAAGTTATGCGAATATATGAATGGCCTAGGAGAAGAGTACGAACTGAGCAGGGAAGCAACAATTGCGGTAATCCAGAAAGAAGGAAAGGAAGGTACACTGTGCTCAAGTTACAGGCCAATATCCCTGTTAAATACAGATACAAAGTTATTCATTAAAGTAATGGCAGGGAGAGTAAGGGGCTTGTTGAACACATGGTACACCTGGACCAGGTTGGGTTTGTTACAGGAAGGGAGGGACAAGACAATGGGGTGAGAGCTCTGCTTATTTTACAAGCAATTAGGGATGGTGGGTCCCCAGGTCTATTCCTGTCGATTGAAGCAGAAAAAGCGTTCGACAGGGGAGACCGGGGATTCATGTTTCAAACCTTGGAAACCATGGGGATTGGCCCAAAAATGGTCCAGCGAATTAGAACATTGTACCACCAGCCAACTGCAAGGGTGAAGATAAACAGGGTGGTTTCTGCACCCTTTGAACTTAAAAATGGGACACGACAGGGTTTCCCCCTGTCCCCCCTTCTTTTTGTGTTGGCATTGGAGCCACTACTCTCCACGATAAGAAAAGACCCAGAAATAAGGGGAATAAAGATAGGAGAGGAGGATCACAAACTCGCCGCGTTTGCAGACGATGTTTTATTCTTTGTTAGTCATCCCAGGAGCACAATGCCTAAACTACTAAAGATCCTGGCTAAATACGGGGAAATTTCGAACTTCAAGATAAATTTAACGAAATCAGAGATATTAAATATAAACTTAAATAAAAATGAAGTTAAAAAAATGCAGCAGGAATTCAGGTTTCCATGGAGGAAAGAATTAAAATATCTAGGAGTGAAGCTTGCGAACTCCATGAAAAAGATATACAAGGTAAACTATATCCCCTTGCTGGATGAAATCAAAAGCATAAGCAAAGAGCTACTTAACAGGCCTCTTTCATGGATAGGGCGTGTGAACACACTAAAAATTACCATACTTCCCAAGATTACCTACAAGTTTCAAATGCTCCCAGTTCCCCTTCCACAATATTACCTCAGGAAATTAAAAGCACTGACGATGAATTTTGTTTGGAAGAATAGAAAACATAGGGTCTCCTACCAAATTCTAACACAGGATAAAAGTCACGTGGGGTTGGCAATCCCCGACATCAAAAAATATTATGACGTGGTGGTTCTATCAAGAATTCCAGAGTGGGTGAAGGAAAAAAGTGAAAAAAGGTGGGTAAAAGTTGAGAAAACACTGAGTAAGGCACGGTTAACCACTTAAGGACCGCCGCATGTAGATATACGTCGGCAGAATGGCATGTACGTGCCCAAGTACGTACCCGTGCGCGCTTGCCTTCCAGCGGGTGGGGGGTCCAATCGGACCCCCTCCCGCTGGCTGCGGCAGTCCGTTTCGCTTCAGGAGCGATCCGGGATGAGGGGATGGCCGTTGGTTTCTGGCCATCCCCTCTCGATCGCTCCTAGCGAATGAGAAGCTTCCCCTGCCTGTGTAGTGTAAACACAGGCAGGGAGGAAGTGATGTCACTCTCCTCGGGGCAGTCTTTTTGACCGGACTGCGAGGAGAGGACATAGTAAGTGCACCAATCACTACACTGACACGTAGGTACACATAGGCACACAAATCACCCCCCCGATCACCACCCCCCCCCCCCCCCCCCCAGTCACAGTGTCACTGATTGCAGTGATCATTTATTTACTGATCACTGCATTTAGTGTCAGTTGTGACAGTAAAAAGTGTCAGGGCAGTTAGTGTTAGGTCCAGGGTAGCCCCCTACCCCCCCCTCAATAAAGGTTTAACCCCCTGACTGCCCCTAAAGTTAACCCTTTCACCCCCTTTTGCCAGTGTCACTAAGCGATTGTTTTTCTGATCGGTAGCTAGTTAGTTATTTAGTTATTTAGGTTCCCCGCCAGGTTTTTATATAGCGTCCAGGACCCCCATATATTACCTAATAAAGGTTTTAACCCCCTGATTGCCCCAGGTAACTCTTTCACCCCCTTTTGCCAGTATCACTAAGCAATCATTTTTCTGATTGCTGCATTAGTGTCACTGGTGCCTCTAGGTAGCTAGTTTTTTTTTAGGTTCACCGCCAGGTTTTTATAGCATTAGGTACCCCCATATACTACCCAATAAAGGTTTTAACCCCCTGATTGCCCCTAGAGTTAACCCTTTCACCAGCGATCACCGTATAAGTGTCACTGGTGATGCTGGATAGCCAGTTAGTTATTTAGTTATTTAGGTTCCCCATCAGGTTTTTATATAGCGTCAGGGACCCCCATATACTACCTAATAATAAAGATTTTAACCCCCTGATTGCCCCTAGTTAACCCTTTCACCAGTGATCACCAGTGATGCCAGTTGGTTGACTTCTACACAAAGTGTCTCTAGTGGGTGACTGTAGTTATATTAGTTTGAAAGATAATTTAAGGAAAGAGATGGATATGAAAAGTTCAGTATTGTAAAGTTCTGTAAAATATGTTGTTGCTTTACAAATAAGTAGGATAAGACTCCATTCACACTACTGTGATTTCAGATGCAACCTGAATTGCACAGAATCGCATGACAATGCAAATCAGTTTTTGATGGTGTCTGTTCACATCAATGCAACTCAGCATGGTGCAATTTTGGAAAAGGTTCCTGGTGCAATTTGAGCACAATCTTGGCCTCATCGAATATCCTTTTCAAGTTGCACTAAATAATCATACTGAAAATCAGATCAAAGTTGAATTGCAGCAGTGTGAACCTAGCCTAAATACTGTGTCTGTTTTAGGCTCCTGGCATTATCCACTGGTGACACTTGGTAATTCTTTTTGATTACAGTAAGTAGACTGATGGACAAAAAAAAACTTTTCATGTCCCAATGATCTCTCATGATCAAATCTACAATTTAACAGATACTGACCTTCAGATGAAATACTGTTTGTGTTGCACTGATGATATCGTTGGGAAAAATGAGCCAAAATTCTCTCTCTCTCTTGTGTCTCACCCATAAGAGCCAACTCCTTCAAAAACATCCTAGGAAGTAAAAAAAAAAAAAAAAAAAAAAAAGACTGCGTTATAGTTTTACAATACAAGAATATTTAAATAATAGGAAACAACTGTGAAAGGTCAGAAGTATAGTCAGAAATTGTATATGTTTGGTCTGGTAGGCTGAGTAACCTGCTGGCATCTTATATTTCTAGGGGGCTCCAGCAGTATGGGACAGGTTCTTATCCTATGCTATCGGGAAGAAGTTTGATCCAGGCTCTCCCTCTGCTGCCAATAATTATTCTCCCCTACAATCCTTAGACAACTAAACATAATAAAACTAAAAAAAGGCATTTTTTATGGGCAGTGTTAGTTTAAACATAAATAGTGTTACTGCACATAAAGTGTGCATTTTATTCTGTAATTTGTCCTGTTTATTACACTAAATTTATGTTTTTTTGTACAAAACATTGCAAAATTATTTTTATAATTATTTTTATCAACTTTGCACATAATACGTGTAAATATATGTAAAAGGTGTAAAATGTTAATGAACAAGAACTTTCTGTATTCCATCTGAGCAATGTTGTTGATAAACATTGCAAACCTGCTTTCTTTTTTGACAGCTCCTGCTGCCGACCTTCCCCGTGTACTCTCTGCAATACAGCTGTGATTAATCACAGCTTAATTGCATTGTACTGGGACAGGGGAAACTGCAGCGGAAGGACTGGACATACTAGACACACCCTGTGTACAACGATGACATGTTTTTGGGCATGTCTAGTATGCCCAAACTCTGCAACTGAATACTATGCACAGCGCAGACACCCAAATTTAAAATTTGCTAGGAAGGGAGCTACAAACTATGGCTGGGAGGCCTCACTGCCTCAGTTCCCAATAATTACAACTCCACTCCAAAAAAGTTGGGAAGCTACCGTATGTAAAATCTACATAAAAAAAAGAATGCAAAGATTTGCAAATCTCATAAACCCATATTTTAATCACAATAGAAAAAATAAAATCTATCAAATGTTTAAACTGAGAAAATGTACCTTAAGAAAAAAAAAGTAATTATGAAATTGATGGCAACAACACATTTCAAAAAAGTTGGAAAAGGCCAACAAAAAGTTAGCAAAGTAAGTGGTACTAAGGAAGAAGAGCTGGAAGAACATTTTTCAACTAATTATGTTAATTGCCAAAAGTTTAGTAATATGATAAAAAGAGCATCTTACAGAGTCAGAGTGTCTCAGAAGTAAAGATGTACAGAGTTTCAAAGATGTGTCTAGAAATTGTTGCACAATTTAAAAATAATGCTTTCTTGAACATAAAATTGCAAAGACTTTAAATATGTCATCATCTACAGGACATATCACCAAAAGATTACAAGAATCTGGAGAAATCTCTGTGTGCAAGAGACAGGGCCAAAACACAAAATTGGATGCCCACTGATATGTGGGCCCTCAGACAGCACTGTATTAACAACAGGCATGATTCTGTGATGGATATCACTGCATGGGCTCAGGATTACCAAAACTCACTGTCTGCAGAAGAAGCCATATCTGAGCATGGTTCAGAAACATTGCTGTCTTCTCTGTGCCAAAGCTCATTTAAAATGGTCTATTGCAAAGCGAAAAACTGTGCTGTGGTCAGACAAATTGAAATTTGACATTCTTTTTGGCAACCATGGGTGCTGCATCCTCCAATCTAAAGATGAGGGGGACCTTCCAGCTGGGGCAGCCACGGAGGGCATTGCACAAGGGTCCTGTGTGTCTTTGGCTCAGTTTCAGTTCCAAATTCAGGCAAAAAGTCAGGCCTGATTTGTCCCTGAAACGGAAAACAGGGATGGCAACAAACCCCCTGCTGCGAGCCACGTGTGTACACAGTGTGAACTCAGCCTAAAGGAGAATCAATCAGCCATTTTTTAAAGGAATGTATTATCTATCAGTATTTGAATCGATTAACTTAATAGTTACTATACATTTTAAAAAAAGCCTAGAAGAGTTACTATACATTTAAAAAAAAAAAAAAAAGCCTAGAAGTGTCCACATAAACTTTTTTTCCTCTTCTTGAGCCCCCTTTGTTCAAGGAACACATGGCAAGCCTTTAGCTTTGCAATATGCAAATAACAAAACTGGTTGAGCAGAATTTCAATCCCTTTGGAAGATAAGCACCAGTATTATAAAAAAATTTAAAAAAAATTTTTTTCATGCTAATGTCCTGTGGTCTATGCTCTAAACGCCATTCAGAAAATTATAATTTTCCCTCATTGCACCCACAAAAGCCTCATTATGACAAATTTCTCTTGCAAACAAGGCTTTCAATTTTTATGGAACATATATGTATTGTTCATGTTACTAAAAAAGAACAAATGTTAACAGTACAGAATTGGGGTTTAAACCCAGAGGTTTGCCTGGATTCTGGATCCTATTAACATCTGCCATTTGTTTCCTGTAAAAGAGAACCTGAACTCAAAAAGTGGGGATTTGCTATATTATAGAGCATATCTGGAAATCATTATTAGTTATTATGCCTAAGTACTCTAAAAAACATATGTGAGTGAGCCCAGGTATTCCTGTGCCTATAGCCTCATAGCTGTACACTGTATTTGCAGTGTGAAATCCAAGGCACAGTTGCATGTGACTGCTATTCTAACAAGATTTAGTGATATCACTATTATGCTGCTCAATGTTCTCCTTGCTGGAGGCTCTAACATAAGGAAACAAAGCACTGCCTCTAGCAAGCTGGCTTCCTCCACTGGATAAAGTGCAGAACAAGACATAGTAAGTTAGTAATGGGCAAACTATCAGGGAGACCAAAGGCAATGCTGAAGACTAGTCCTCTGCCTGCTGCAGCTGTTCCCCGGCGTCTCTGCATTGAGAACAGAGCCACCGAACACCGCCGATGGCTTGGTTCGCTCACCACCCCGAGAGCTGCTTACTGTCAGTCAGCATCTCTCCTGCTCTGCTCCTCCATGCTCATTGGAGCGCTGAGCTGTGGAGGGGTAGGGAGAGGCCGTCTCAGGGGCTCACTGAAACTGCCATCAGTCAAGGCAGCTGGTGGATCCAGACTTCTTAAGTCGGGATGACGCGCTGCCTCGACTGATTGCAGTGACGTCAACGGAGAGTGGCCGTCCGAGCTCAGCGTGTGCATAATTGGACTTTTCAGGTTGGAAAACCCCCTAGGTCTCAAATATATGATCTCATTCACCTGAGCAGGAAGTGGCTGCAGCCAGAGACTTTGACCGCACCAAACATTGTGGAACGTGTTGTTATGGATCGTTTCCTGAGAGCTCTTCCTACTGCCATCCAAAAATGGGTAAGCGATGGAAACCCAGAAAATGCAGATAAACTTGTGGATCTGGTTGAGAGGTACTTGGCTACAGAGAACCTGACCACCTTTCAGGGACTCACGGACTTTCCACCCTAAGACCAGATCATCCCCAGTGGCGGGTAAGATGACTCCAAGGGGTGAGGGTGGAGAGAGTGAGAGGGTGGGAGTTCTACCTAAGGTCTGGCGGGAGCAGCCCGGGAAGCCCAGGCTGCAAGAGGCAGCGAAAAAGATTGTTTGCTTCCGCTGCCGGCAAGAGGGACATTTTGCAGCCAATTGCCCAGTTGTGGATGAGCCTATGCAATGTGACTTTATAAGGGAGAGACGTCAGTCGCTGTTTGCGACAGTTGCATGCACTGCCATTCGGGGACCTGAGAAACATTTATGTAAAATGTGTATTAAAGTGGTTGTAAACCCTTACAAACCACTTTGACCTACAGGTAAGCCTAGATTAAGGCTTACCTGTAGGTCCAAGAAATATCTCCTAAACCTATATGGTTTAGGAGATATTTGCCCGAAAACAGGCACCGCTGTCTACGGCGCATGCGCTGTAGACAGCGGCGCACAGGCACACTGAGCGCGGCATTCTCAACGACGGAGCTGCCACGCGTGTCGGCTCCCGTGCGCATGCGCGGGAGTGACGTCATCGCGGCTTCGCCGAATGACAGTGGCGGAGCTGCGAGACCCCACCAAGAAGATGGATGCGGTGGACTACAGGGGACAGCGGCGACTTCGCTGGCTCCTGTGTCAGGTAAGTGACACATAATGGACTACTATGCGATGCATAGTAATCCATTATGCTTTGCCTTTGCAGGGAATGAAAGAGGAAGTAAACTCATCAGGGTTTACTTCCTCTTTAATGGTAGAAATGTTGATGTGTTGCTGGATTCAGGTAGCCTGGTAACATTGATAAAAGCTGAATTAGTTACTACAGAGGTCTCTGGGAAGAACAAGGTGGCTGTTATTTGTGTGCATGGGGACACCCGAGAGTATCCTGTAACTTTAGTGTTTTTTGAGACCCCCCAAAGGTAACCTCTCTCATCAGGTGGGGTTAGTGTCTCACTTACCACATGATGCTATTGTGGGAAGGGATTTTCCAAAGTTCTGGGAACTCTGGGATTGTCCTGAGCCCCCCACTGGTGCCCCTATAGACCAGGAAGATGACCAGAATTCCTCTGGAAGTGGTGAGGACTCTCCTGAATTTCCCTTGGAGTGCAACATCCTCAGATGAAAACCTGCCGTCTGTGGAGTTTTCGGATCTTGAGGTTCACAGGGAAAATTTTGCCACAGAACAGTTAAAAGACCCCACCCTAATAAAGGCACGGGAAAATGTGGTGAAAATAGATGGCGAGTTAGTGAACCCAGATAAGACTTGCACTTACCCGTACTTCACTATGGAAAGGGACCTGCTGTATTGAGTGGCTCAAAGGGCAGAAGAAACCATTGAGCAACTTGTGGTGCCCAAACCTTACAGGAAGTTGGTGTTAGAATTGGCCCATGGGCACATTCTGGGAGGTCATCTGGGGACCGAGAAAACCAGAGAGAGGGTATTGCAGAGATTCTATTGGCCTGGGGTCATGAAGGAAACAGAAAATTATTGTTCCTCCTGCCATGTGTGTCAGAAGTCGGCACCTATGCCACATTTCCGTAACCCGCTGGTACCTCTTCCTATCATTGAGGTCCCCTTTGAGAGGATCACAATGGATTTGGTAGGTCCGATAATGAAGTCCGCTAGGGGGCATCAGTACATTTTGGTTATATTGGACTATGCCACCCGTTATCCGGAAGCAATTCCTCTTCGAAATACCTCGGCCAAAACCATAGCCAAAGAGCTATCTCTTGTTTTTAGCCGCGTGGGTATTTGTAAGGAACTGCTTACGGACCAAGGTACACCCTTTATGTCCCGGGTTATGAAAGAACTATGCAAGTTGTTCAAAGTGACACAATTGCGTACATCTGTGTATCACCCCCAAACAGATGGGTTGGTTGAAAGATTCAACAAAACCCTAAAACAAATGTTAAAGAAGGTGGTGGGCAGAGATGGAAAGAATTGGGACTGTCTAATACCCTATCTGATGTTTGCCATTAGGGAGGTACCCCAATCCTCCATAGGTTTCTCACCCTTCGAGTTGCTCTATGGGAGACACCCAAGAGGGCTGCTGGATATCGCCAAGGAAACTTGGGAAAATGAGAGTTCTCCTCACAGGAGTGTGATTGAGCATGCTGCCCTGATGCAAGATAGAATTGCACAGGTAATGCCAATCGTGAAGGAACATTTGACCCAAGTGCAGTTAACACAGCAGAGAGTGTACAACCGTGGGGCCAAGACCCGTACTTTTTCCCCGGGGGATAGGGTCTTGGTGCTAGTCCCTAAGGTTGAAAGCAAATTTCTGGCCAAATGGCAAGGTCCATACGAAGTAATTGAAAAAATTAGAGAGGTGAACTACAGGGTTAGACAGCCAGGAAGGCGAAAGCCGGAACAGATCTATCACGTCAATCTGCTGAAAGCCTGGAGGGATAGGGAATCCCTAGTCGCAGAGACTTTGTCACAAGCCCAGTCTGGTTGCTTAGTTCCTAAGGTTGGAATAGCAGTCACCTTATCGAAACCCCAACAGGAGGTTAAAGAGTTTGTACTTCGTAACAAAGAGATTTTCTCTGAGCTGCTGGGACAAACATCTGGCGTAGAGCATGACATTATCACCCCGCCAGGAGAAAGGGTAAAACTAAAACCTTATAGAATACCAGAGGCCCGACGGGAGGCAATACGTGGGGAGGTTCAAAGGATGCTGGAATTGGGTGTGATAGAGGAGTCCCAGAGTGACTGGTCCAGTCCTATCGTACTAGTGCCCAAACCTGATGGGAGCTGGCGGTTTTGTAACGATTTTTGACAATTGAATAAAGTTACAAAATTTGACACCTACCCCATGCCGCGTATAGATGAGTTGATTGACCCGCCGGGAACAGCCCGATATATGACAACTCTTGATCTCACCAAAGGGTATTGGCAAATTCCCCTGGCCGAGTCGGCCAAGGAGAAAACTGTGTTTGTAACCCCAGATGGGGCATTCCAATATAAGAGAATGCCGTTTGGGTTACAGAATGCACCGGCAACATTCCAGCGGAAAATAAATAAGATTCTGAGGCCGCATCAGAAATATGCTGCAGCTTACCTGGATGATGTGATTATCCATAGCACAGACTGGGTCTCACATTTGCCAAAAGTACAAGCAGTCCTAGACTCTATCCGGGAAGCTGGGTTTACAGCCAATCCAAAGAAGTGCACAATTGGACAGGAGGAGGCCAAATATCTTGGGTACACTATTGGGAGGGGGGTGATAAAACCCCAAGTCAATAAAGTCGAGGCCATACAGAGTTGGCCACGTCCCAACAGCAAGAAACAGGTACGAGCCTTTCTGGGAATCGCTGGCTATTATCGACGATTCATTCCCCATTTTGCTTCTCAGGCTGTGCCCCTCACCAAACTGACAAAAGGGAAAGAGTCTGTCATGGTTAAATGGTCCCCAGAGGCTGAAGAAGCATTTCAGTCCTTAAAAACAGCCTCATGTAGGCAGCCAGTGTTGTACTCACCAGACTTCTCTAAGGACTTTGTTGTACAAACTGATGCATCAGACGTTGGGTTAGGAGCAGTGTTATCCCAGGTCTGGAGCCGGGAAGAGCACCCAGTCATTTACCTCAGCAGGAAGTTGAAGTCCCACGAGGTAAATTACGCCACGATCGAGAAGGAATGTTTAGCAGTGAAGTGGGCTCTAGATTCCCTTCGGTACTATCTGCTAGGTAGGCACTTTGACCTGGTGACTGATTACGCTCCTTTAAAGTGGATGGCTCAAAACAAGGAGACCAATAGAAGGGTAAATAGGTGGCTCCTGGCCCTACAGGAATTTAACTTTACAGTTAAGCATCGTCCTGGTGTTAAAATGGGGAATGTGGATGCTTTGTCTCGGATACATGCGTGTCTGACTGCTCGTCTTACAACCCCAAGGTTGAAACAAGAGGGGGGGTATGTGGCAGCACTCAGGTAAATTCACCTGGTTGTATCCAAAATGGAAAATATGTATGCCCTAGATTCAGGCTTTATGCAGACTTGTACAACTAGAGGGGAGTGCTGGGAGTCATATAGGGGAAGAGTTAATGAGCCCAGCTGAAGTAAGTGGGCTCATTAAGACCTCTACAAAAAAAAAACAGCATGCTTAGGGAGATGCTCCATCCTGGAACCAGTTTTGTGTTTGTATAGACTGGGGAGTGTGACACCTGTTCTGTGCGGTGAGTTAACGCCTGTGTGGCAAACCTCTACAACAGAGACAGGGACTGATGCAGCACAAGGCTGCACTCAGTTGTTAGACAGGGAATCTATGTGTGTAATTAGAGGTCAAGCTGATCAGGATTTATTTTCATGTTTTTCTTTTGTTATATTTTTCACTGCATGTAGCATAAATAAACCGCACCTTTTGTTTTTTTCCACCTACAACGCTGTCTGCCGTGCCTGATTTTGTGTTGTGAACCCATCCAGGGGGTCACACACACCCGCTGCCGAGCTAACCCCTCACACTACCTAAATTGCTCTTCTCTAATTGAGCCATCTGCAGGAGTTAGTTGGTGTTGTGTGCCTCCAGCACAGCACAGTATACACCTGTATCTACCCTTTATTGCTGGCGTTCTATAATAAAGGCATCTGCAGGAGTTAGTGGGTGTTGTGTGCCTCCAGCACAGCACAGTATACACCTGTATCTACCCTTTATTGCTGGTGTTCTATAATAAAGGCATTTGCAGGAGTTAGTGGGGGGTGTGTGCCTCCAGCACAGCACAGTATACACCTATATCTACCCTTTATTGCTGGTGTTCTATAATGAAGGCATCTGCAGGAGTTAGTGGGTGTTGTGTGCCTCCAGCACAGCACAGTATAGACCATATCTACCCTTTATTGCTGGTGTTCTATAATAAAGGCATCTGCAGGAGTTAGTGGGTGTTGTGTGCCTCCAGCACAGCATAATATACACCTGTATCTGCCCTTTATTGCTGGTGTTCTATATTAAGGCATCTGCAAGAGTTAGTGGGTGTTGTGTGCCTCCAACACAACACAATATACACCTGTATCTGCCCCCTATTGCTGGTGTTCTATAATAAAGGCATCTGCAGGAGTTACTGGGTGTTTTGTGCCTCCAGCACAATATACACTACCCAATTGCTGGTTTTCCCATCTCCCTGCAGGTCATTACCATGTCTGGAAGGCCAACAAGGAGAGGCAGACAGGCACAAGACAATAAAAGAGGGCAAGCAGGCTCTCTGTCTAGAGACAACAGTGCTGGTCATGGACACGGTGCATCGTCATCAGCACGTGGCCATGGGACACGCTTGTCCTTATTTTCGGTAGCTGAATGTGTTGAGCTGCATCATGCCGACTTGGTAGAGTGGATGACCAAGCCTTCTTCATCCTTCTCATCCTCTCTCACCCAGGCTCAGGGTATTAGCAAAGCAGCTGCCAACGCATCCTCTTCCCTCGTCTCAATGTCATCATCAGTGACTCCTTCCCTAGACCCA
This sequence comes from Lithobates pipiens, assembly GCF_037356315.1. Classification (NCBI taxonomy): domain Eukaryota; kingdom Metazoa; phylum Chordata; class Amphibia; order Anura; family Ranidae; genus Lithobates; species Lithobates pipiens. Next base: position 55,840,190 of record NW_027507787.1, on the reverse strand, counting down.
CCACGTCCTCCTGAGGAGTCCCCCGGACTGTTTGAGCACAGTGTTGGGTACATGCTCCAGGAGGATGCCCAGTGTTTTGTAGGCTCTGATGATGATACTCAGCTAGAGGAAGGCAGTAGCGTGAGCGCAGAGAGAGCTAATGCTCAAGAAGGACAGCAATCTAGCAGTCATGTTCCACAAGCTGCAGCATACTGCCAGGTTTGCTCCAGTGATGAAGAGGTAGGGGATGATGAGGGCACTGACTCCACGTGGGTGCCTGGTAGGAGAGGAGGAGGCACATCTCCAATGAGGTAGGATGCCCTCTGGGGGCCAGCTTAGGGGCAGCACACCGACTGAATCACACCGCAGAGGTCCGCCTGTGCAGGGCGCTGCCTCTGCGCGTTATTCTAAAAGTTCTTTGGTATGGGCCTTTTTTGAGACGAGTGCATCAGATCGCACCGCTGCTTTTTGCAACATATGTCTCAAGCGTATCTCGTGTTGCCAAAACATCAGCCGCTTGGGCACCACATGCTTGACCAGACATATGTTGACCTGCCATGCAGCTCGTTGGCAAGCTTACCTCAAAGACCCAGACCAAAGAACAAAGCGCACCTCTCTTTGCTCCTCATCAGCTGGGATCTCCAACCCCACTAGACCTTCAGTCCTCTCTGAAACCTGTGCTGAGAGGAATGAAGGTGTAGAATTAGGTGTGTCACAGCCAAGTGCTTGCGGGCACTCTGCTAGCAGTACACCCACGTCCGATTGTAGCAGGCAAATTTCCCTGCCCCAGCTGCTGGACCGTAGAAGTTCACTCCCAGCCATCCACATGCCCAGCGGTTCAATGCTAGCTTGGCTAAATTTCTAGCACTTCAACTGCTACCTTTTCAGTTGGTAGACTCGGCCCCCTTGCGTGAGTTTGTGCAATGTGCGGTTCCTCAGTGGCAGGTCCCCAAGCGCCACTTTTTCTCACGGAAGGCGATTCCGGCTCTCTACCGGCATTTGAAAGGCAATGTCCTTGCCTCACTGGACAGGGCGGTCCATGGTAAGGTGCATATTACTGCTGACTCATGGTCCAGCAGGCATGAACAGGGATGTTACCTGTCTTTCACTGCCCATTGGGTCACTCTTCTGGCAGCTGGGAAGGATGCAGGACAAGGTGCAGTAGTGTTGGAGGTTGTTCCGCCACCACGCCTCCAAAATGCTACTATTGGTTGTGACACACCTCTCTCCTCCACCCCCTCCTCTTCTTCCTCCATGGCCTCTTCCAGTGCTCTGTCCTCTGAACCAGCGGTGCTCCGTAGGCGTTGAAGGGGCTACGCAAGTACGCAGGCAAAACAATGCCATGCCGTGCTTGTGCTGGTTTGTTTGGGGGACAGGAGCCACACTGGGGCAGATATTTTGTCAGCTCTGCAGGGGCAGGCCGAGAGGTGGTTGACGCCACGCCAGCTTAAGCCAGGATTGGTGGTTTGCGACAATGGCACCAACCTCCTCTCAGCCCTCCGACAGGGACAACTGGCCCATGTGCCCTGTGTGGCTCACGTCCTTAACCTGGTGGTGCAGCGGTTCTTGGGCAAGTACCCGGGCTACAGGATGTCCTGAAGCAGGCCAGGAAAGTCTGTGTACATTTCTGCAGATCATTTAATGCCTGTGCTTGGCTGGCTGAGCTCCAAAAAGAGTTGAACCTGCCCAAGAACCGCTTATATGTGACATGCCCACCATGTGGAACTCAACGTTGGCCATGCTGCAGCGGCTGCACATGCAGCAGAGGGCCATCAAAGAGTACCTGTGCGACTACGGCATCAGGACAAGGTCAGGGGAGCTCGGTTTTTTCTCACCACGCCAGTGGGGCATGATCAGGGATGCATGCACTGTCCTGTCACCGTTTGAGGAGGCCACAAGGATGGTGAGCAGCGACAGTGCATGCATCAGCGACACTGTACCTCTTGTCCACCTATTGGAGCATACGCTGCGTGGAATAATGGACAGGGCACTTGAGGCAGAACAGAGGAAGGAAGAGGAGGACTTACTTGCCTCTCAAGGCCCCCTTTATCCAGACAGTGTTCCCGCTGTCCCACCCATCACACAGGAAGAGGACGAGGAGGAGGAGGAGGAGGATGATTGTGTCAGCATGGAGGTGGAGCCTGGCACTAAGCATCAGCAGTCTTGTAGGGATGATTTACAGTCCCAAGAAATCCGTGGACATGTGCGTGGCTGGGAGGAGGTAGCTGCGGATCATGTTGTCCTTAGTGACCCAAAAGACTCCGGACCGAATGCCTCAGCTAACCTACGCTGCATGGCCTCCCTGATCCTGCAAAGCCTGTGGAAGGATCCTCGTATTCTTTGGATCAAGGAGAGGGACCATTACTGGCTGGCCACTCTTCTTGATCCACGGTACAAGGGTAAGGTTGCGGACCTTATTTTGCCATCGCAGAGGGAGCAGAGGATGAGACATCTCCGGGAGACCTTTCAAAAAGGTCCGTGCAACGTGTTCCCAGAGACTGGGAGGTTACAAACTCCTGGTCCTGGACAACGTGTTGCTGAGGCATCGGTCCGAAGGAGCGGTGGGGAAGGTGGCCGCCTGACCGATGCGTTCAGACAATTTTTTAGTCCCCAGCCCCAAGGTATGATCGGTTCCAGCAACCATCGCCAGCTTCTGATTTACATGGTGCAGGAATACCTAGGGGCAAGGTCAGACTTGGACACCTTTCCCACCGAAAATTCTATAGACACCCCCCAGGCACGATATTTAAAGGAATATTTCACTTTTTTTTTCACTTTAATCGTCATTAAAATCAGTGCTTCCGAAAAAACTTCAGTTTTTAAAAACATTTTAGGCATTGTCCCATGTCCCCTGGGGCAGGAGCCAGGTCCCTAAACTCTTTTTAGGACAATATCTTGCATATTAGCCATTAAAATGAACACGCTTTATTTCGAACGTTTGAGCCCCATAGACTTCAATGGGGTTCTAAAGTTCGCACAAAATTTTAGGTCCGTTCGAAAGTTCTGGTGCGAATCGAACCGGGGGGTGTTCGGCTCATCCCTATTCCCCACCTTTCTCATTCATTGCTTGGGGACACATCCCAGGACCTATGAATATCAAGTCTAGGTCCTATATGATTAATATAAAAGGAAGTTTGACTTACCTGTAAATTTAATAACTTGGAGTAAAGTACAGGACACAGGACACCCTCCCCTCTTTTCCTATGTTACTCAACATTGCTTGCTAAAAAAGCTCAAGGTGTGGGGGGTAGTTTATAGGAGGGTGCCTAAGAGGAGTGTCCCGAGAAAGCTTTGCCAGTGTACAATCACCTGAAGCTTTCAACCTATAACTCATGGTCTATGAATATTAAGTCTGTGTCCTGTATTGTACTTCAATATACTTCAAAATTCCTTTTTTTTTTAATCAAATGTCAAGATTGTTCTAAATAGGAGTAAGCTAAAAATAATTGAAATGCTATGTGAAAATGAATATATCATTTGTTTTTGGCCATAGCTACACTAAATGCATGCATGCTAGATAATGTGCAAGTGTAAAAGTCACAGGTATTTATTACCTCTTAAAGACAGCACAGTACATGGACAATGCCATTATATTTCTTTCCTCTTCGAAAGCTAAAATCATCTTTGGTTAGGCCTCATCCAGGGCCATCATGTACTTCCATGAATAATAAGTTGCTTATTCACGGATGATGTGTCCACTTAAATATTGGTATTTGTGCAGTGAAATATATTTTTCTGGCTGTGTCTACAGTCTTAGACAAATGGGGGTGGACTCAAATTACATTTAAATTTTTTTTTTTAGGTAGACCTTGAAGGACTATGCCTATGCATACTCACTTAACTAAAGCTCATGGACTGCTTTTGAATGAAAAAAAAAAATCATCTATGTTTTTCACAAAGCATTGTGTGTTAGAATCTTGGTCAGGTTTTTATTGCAGTCTGTGCTCCCAGTGAGGGGGGGGAGGGAGCTCCCTCCTTTTCTTGCCCCAAAACATACAATGAAAAAAACAATTTTGTGGCATGCGGGTTAGAACCGCTGTCACGTTTTTGCTAATCTTTATTTCCTCTGAGTTTATTTTCCTTTACTTATTGTCACGAAAACAGTATACCAGGGAAAATTTCACTAGTAATGACACAGACAGGAATAAAATTCTAAGAGAGTTTCAAATCCATCCCTTTGGAACTGAAAGTTTTTAGCTAGAGCTAGAGTTTTTAATGCAAACCTTTGAGGATAGAAATCCAGAGGCTAGCACTGCCAACTTGGATTTGAAGAAGGCTTTTTTATTAATATCGTAATGTAACCCATAGGCTTGTGCACAGGGCTTGCCAGATGCGCATAATCCCCCCCCCCCCCACTGGTATTGATCACTCACTGTAAACTGTGTTTTCTATGCTTCAGTTTGTGAATGAACAGAAAGCCGCTCAGCACTGAGGCTGCAGAGAGAGAGAAAGACTGGGGAATCTCTGTCATCAGTCCCTTTCATTGTCTCAAACATGAGCCATCAAGGGTCTGTTTATACCCCTGATATTTTACCAAAGCCCCCAAAGGGGCTCCTAATAAAAATAGTAAAAAAAAAAAATAGCAACAAAAAAATTAAATTAAAAAAAAAAATAATAATAAAATGTATAAATAAATATAAAAAAAAACTACTGATGCTGTCTACTGCTCTACTGACACCACCCACTGCTCTACTAACTGACCCCATCCACTTTCCTATTGACACCAACTTCTTCCCTACTGAACTAAAAATAAATTTTAGAATGTTTGTTTACATTCATTTATAAGAGTGTGTGTGTGTGCCTGTGTATATTTACACTATACTACCAAAAGTATTGGGATGCCTGCCTTTACACGCACATGAACTTTAATGGCATCCCAGCCTCAGTCCGTAGGGTTCAGTATTGAGTTGACCCACCCATTGCAGCTATAATAGCTTCAACCCTTCTGAGAAGGCTGTCCACAAGGTTTAGGAGTGTGTCTATGGGAATGTCTGACCGTTCTTCCAGAAGCGCATTTGTGAGGTCAGGCACTGATGTGGACAAGAAGGCCTGGCTCGCAGTCTCCACTCTAATTCATCCCAAAGGCATTCTATCAGGTTGAGGTTGGGACTCTGTGCAGGCCAGTCAAGTTCCTAAATCCCAAACTTGCTGCTCATCCATGTCTTTATGGACCTTGCTTTGTGCACTGGTCAAAATCATTTGGTGGAGGGGGTACAATGGTGTGGGGTTGTTTTTAAGGGGTTGGGCTTAGCCCCTTTGTTCAAGTGAAGGGACCTCAACCTGACAGAACACCTTTGAAATAAATTAGAGCAGAGGCTGTGAGCCAGGCCTTCTCATCCACATCAGTGCCTGACCTCACACATGTGCCTCGCCAGAAGAGTTGAAACTATTATAGCTGCAAAGGGTGGGGAAACACAATATTGAACCCTACAGAATAAGACTGGAATGCCAATAAAGTTTGACTAAACCCAGGACCCTGCTTTTACTATACCTGGTCTCCCACAGTACACAGAACTTGGAAATGTAATTATTTTAGTAAATATAAACTGCTAAATACCTTTTTCTGATCAGCAGTATATATGGGTTTAAAAAAAGACAGGAAGTTGTAGAGTGGGTTTGGAGGAGTATAGAGGAGACTGTGGATGGTGGACGGTGAATTGGTGTAGATCGGTGAAAGTGCACGGCAGTGTCCTGCCTGGAAACCTGTTAGCAGTAGAAGTTACCTGCGGTAAAAATCAAGGATGGTTTAACTGCGATAGCAGTTCTGAGCTGTGTAGGTCAGTGAGACTGATAATTCTTTCTGCTATTTTTGCTGCTGTGAAGCTGTTTGAGTTTAATAAACCTCCTATTGATTGAAAAGTCTGTGTCCTGCGATCTAGCTGGTTCCCCAAACTTTACAATATATATATACACACACAGTATCTCACAAGGTAATCACTTTTTCAGTTCAGGTCACACTTAAAAGAGTAACCTCCCATGTATTTTCAGACTATACAGCAGACTGCGCCATTGTGAATGGCAGCTTTCAGTACTATTCAGGTGGTGTTTTTCTTTTTCTTCCGTTCTGGAAAAGCACCATTTAAAAAGTTACAGAATCCAATAGAAAATATATTGTTAAATTCTATAAAATATGTTGCATAAAAATACAAAAATCTGTTCTCCTACTAGCCTGACATTGGCACTATAAAATTGGCAAGGATTTTTTTTCACATGGTCGACCAAATTACAGGACACCTATATCTATCAGTGGTTCTATCCGCTCAACATAAAGGATCCCTTACCTATATATAGTATCTAAAATGAAATACATTTGAAAAATGTTTGTGATTTTTCTGAACCTCATTATAATTCATCTGTGCTTTCCAAAAGAGCCAGCAAAACAGCATTACTCGATATGATGCCAGCATTTTGTTGACTGCAGATATTTCATAAATATTCATTACAATGCTTGAAATATTTATAGAGAATGGGTATTTATTTGTACCTTTAAATAAACATGATTCATAAACCGGAAAACATTTTAAATAAGTAGGAATAAATGACAAAACATGGTTTTGAAATAGAGGTCATGTAAGTCTAGCCTTGTTATTTCCACCCTGCTGTAGAAACAGGTGGAAATTTTTATCATATCTTTAATATTTATCACAAGCTGATGAGGGTACAGCTTCCTTTCAACAATACCGAGACAGACTTTGCTATTGTGGCTTGTTTGTATTTAATATTTAGATCTGTACGGGTCTGCGTTCAGAGTATAGGCAGCCTATTAATTTCAAAAGAGCTGCCTTACCTGCAGAAAAGTGAAGATAAAAGTCCACAAAACTTTATAAAACTGCTGCATTGAATCACATGGCGTTATAGCACCATGTGGGGTAGTGCATGTACTAATGTGTCACAGTTCCTAATGTATGGGGGTGCCATTACTCATTAATTGCACCACTGCAAATCTGCTAAAGTGCAGCACATTTCTCTGCAGGGTGGGAACACATTCGATTTTATGTTCCAGTGGAAATAGCTAGTCGACTTTTATGTGAAAATAGCACAATAGGAGACTTAGGCAAACTGAAAATAAGAAAGAATCCACATCAAACCAAAGTGTTTTGGTTTGTAAATGTCTACAATATTAGGTAACATAGTTGGGTCAGAATATTGATATAGTTTTTATTTTCGTGTAGTAGTCATGTGTGCTAAATGTTCGAAAGTGATTCAATTGTGAAAAGCACTTTTTTATTTTATTTAATGTATTAAAAAAAAAAAAATCATACAGACCTGTAGCCTCTTTCTTCAAGCTCAGCAAACATGTTACAATCTGACTGGACAATCTCCTAGACTTACCAAAAATGCAATATGGAAACTGAACATATGTCTGGGGGAAAAAAAAGAAAGGCTTGCATATGCAGGAGCAGGGGCAGGCATTAGCAAAGAACAGGTTTCCTTTATAAAACTTCATCACTTCATCCGCATTTTTATTTCTAGTTTTATTTTCTCACGGCAAAAAGAGTAGAAGGAGAGTAGCTACCTGCCAATAATCATCAGTCAGGATTTATTTTCACTGTGGGAGATTTATCCCACTTTCTGTTGTGTCCAGGACACAGGATGAGAAGTGAAATCTCATCAGAGGGGACACAAAGAGCAACAAAAATTAGAAAGGAGTTCTAAAACTGTCCCATTTTATCCAAATTTAGATAAATAAAGTTTTGTCTAAAGTTGCATTTTGGCTTTGCGGTAAACATGGGGCATCTCTAGAGGAACAGTAATAAATCTAAGCTAACTGCATGCTGTTATGCTGAGGCAAACTAGCAACAAACATTGGTCAGCACTTAAAGGGGTTGCAAACCCTTTTTTTTTTCACCTTAATGCATCCTATGCATTAAAGTGGTGTTCCAGCCGCAATTTTTTTTTTTTAAAAGTCCGCAGCTACAAACACTGTAGCTGCTGACTTTTAATAAGGGCACTTACCTGTCCAGTGAGGCTGCGATATTGGCCCCCGACGCCGATCCATCCATCGGATCGAGTGCTGGCCCCGCCATCTTAACGAAGGGAAACAGGCAGTGGAGCCTTGTGGCTTCACTGCCCGTTTCCTACTGCCCGAGTCATGCAGCGTTTTGTGCATGCCTCTGTTGTGTTCTGAGATACACACATGTTCCAGAAGGCAATGGGGCAGCTCACCAAAGAGGAGGAAGCGCTGCGGAATAGGAAGAGGCAGATTAGGAAGACTGCCTAGCAACAAGGATTTCTGGCAAGTAAAAACATTTTTTTTTTTACAATTTTATTTTTTATTTTTTTGAGAATGTTAATGTTATTTTATATTTTAGGGTGTCCCTGTGCTTTAAGGTGAAAAAACACCTGGCAGTCACCAGCCCCCCCCCCCTTTCTACTTACCTGAGCCCCTTCATCTCCTCAGCGGGGGCATGCTGTCCCTCTCTCCATGGGGTCCCGGCTCTTGATTGGATAGATTAATAGCAGCACAGCCATTGGCTCCCGTTGCTGTTAATCAAATCCAATGACACAGGGGCGGGGCCGAGTCCGGTATTCGTGTCTGTTGACACAAATGCTGGTCTCGGGAGAGTTCCCACAAGGTAGCCCCCTCGGGAAAGCTCTTCTCCTAGGGGTTATCTGATGCAGGGAGGATCCACAAGAGCCACCAGGGGACCCCAGAAGAGGATGTTCAGGGCCACTCTGTGCAAAATGAACTGCACAGCGGAAGCAAGCATGACATGTTTGTTATTTAAAAAAAATAAAAAGCAATCCTTTACAATCACTTTAATATTAAATGTCTGGTAATTCAGATTGTGATTTTGCGGCAATTTTAGAATGATTAAATATATCATTTTGCATATTTTGAGTGATCAATTTTCTAAAACTGTAGGGAAAATTAAAAAGGCCTTTTGTAGATTTGCCTGTCTCCCCTGCAAGTTTGCCCGTCTGACCAGTTTACTGGGTCTCCTCCACCATAAACCATTCTGTTCTCCACGTTGCCTGTCATGCTTCCTGTCACATCTCAAATGGTCCCCATGCCTTGCTCCACTTGACATACTGTTTCCAGGGAAACACAGATGCTTCCCTGACTCCTGTTCTCTTCCCATTGGCTTTGGTGTCTGGTTTGCCAGGCAAAGCAGCCTTCCTGTTCAGCACCTTGTTGCCTCATTTCCCATTACTCCTCTGTCTGCTAGCGCCTAAATTAAAATGTGTAAAAATAAATCTCTAGTGCCACCACTGCTAAGTCCAAAACAAAGTGAGTTAATCTTAAAGTGTTCCACACACCACATACAAATGATTAAATCTCTTATGCAAAAAGGGGGGATTTGGGACTTTGAATGAGTTGAGTGTTGTGGCTAAAATGTAGCCACCAAACCCACCTTATTTAATGTCCCAAATCCCCCCTTTTTGCAACTGATACAGGGATGGAGACATGTGTTTCCGCATTTTACACTCAAAGTCCCAAATTTTTCCTCTTATACAGTAGAAATCTGTTGACATAGAATCTTCAGTAGTGAAAACCACCACTTGCTGCACACTCCATCACCTCTAACTACTCATCTGATGCTTAGACCTATTATGCTAGGTCAGAATGCACTTTCCCCTTTAAGGAGATATTATAGCCTAAATTACTGTTGTAAGCCAAGATGGATCCATATACTTTTCCAAACACCTCATATACCTCCACTTTTCCTTACAGGAGACTTATACATCTTTCCTGTCCAGACCAATTTTCCACTTTCAGCACTCTCACACTTTCAATGCCAATTACTCAGTCATGCAACACAAACAACATTTTTATCATTTTTTTCACACAAATAGAGCTTTCTTTTGGTGGTTTTTAATCACCATTGGGTCTTTTATTTTTTGTGACATAAGTGGGAAAAAAAAGAGTGAAAATTTAGAAAAAACAAAAAAGCACTTTTTTTTAGTTTCTATGATAAAATTTTGCAAATAAGTAATTTCTGTTCATAAATTTGGGCCAGATTTCTACTGCTATATATCTTTGGTAAAAAAACAAAACAAGTATGTGTATATTATTTGGTCTGTGTGAAAGTTATAGAGTCTACAAGCTATGGTGCTTCATTTTTCTGTTTTAACCATTGCTGGCCAACCTTTGTCTTTCTGTAAGGGTTACAAAACCCCAAGTGTTGCTTTATCGTAAGAGCTTTACACCAGAAACGCATGTACTTCTGACTCATCCCATCTCCTTCTTACCCCATCATCCTCTGGTATCTTTAGTTATGCCACCAGAACCGCCAGATTGACTGGTTGATTCATGCAATAGTTCCCGTCTCAGCCGCCCCATTCTCAATGTTGCCACGACTTTGGACATCCCACTCCCCTGTTATCAGTATTTCATGGATGTATTTCCTGAGGAATCTGGCTTGGCCCTGCCACCTCACAGACCATTTGATTAGCTCATTGGCCACTTAAAGTTATACCACCCTATGAGCTTTCCATTATTTGTTCCTGAAAATTTGCCATGATACAAACCTACACAAAAGGGTTTTTTCACCTTTCCTCTACTCCTGTAAGGGCATATTTTTTTATGCTGAGAAGGATGAGACATTGCGCCCCGTATTAATGCAGGGATTTAAAAAGTTACCTGTCCCTAAAAGTCACCTTTTGTCTTTCAGTAGGATTGAGGGGGGTGCATATTTTTACTAAACTGGATCTTCAGGGGGCCTAAATTTGGTGAGAATTTGTAAAGGCAATAATAGATGGCATGATGGCTTGTCTCCAGCAAGCAAGCAGAATGGCCTTTCATAATACCTTAACCTGAGTTAGCGTATAATAATGTCTACTGTCAACACCCCATAGCATGTTTCTTGTTTAATCTGTCTCTAATCTGTCTATATACCACTATTTTCCCACATGCAATTTGGTCAATGCGTTTCACATGTTTTCATGATTCTACAGAACCAGGATAGACACAATCACAAATTGCGTATTGCTTTAAACAGGTCAAAGAGAGATAGAACCCCAAGAACAGATAAAATTAAATGAGAAAACAAGCTACTAAATAAAAAATGTATATGAGATAAATGATTTAATTTGGACCTCCATATTTATAGCTTACATACAACCCCCTATAGCCCCCACTGTTATTTATGTATATCATATACCTACATTGAGGACTCCCTACACAACAAACCAAGCTTTCTCCACTGGAGTAAAAATTATTTTTGGCAAACGCATACATTTTTCCAGAATTGTCCTAAAAAGGACAACAATCCCAGTGCACACATTCCTGAAACTAGTTGTTAATGTAAGGAGACTTGATATAAGCACGGTGGTGTGTTGCCTTACACACCGAAGTTGGTGCAAGGGTCTTGCTTTTTTCATTCACCATTACCTTTCTTGGATTCCATTTATCTATTTCTTAGAGCTGCATATAAACTCTATAATGTAAATGGATGCTGTAGCAACCTCCAGTTGGAAACTGAAGGCATTCAAAGTGAGAAGTATGCCACCAGCATGCCAAGTACTTCAGAATGGCTCCAAAGCTTTACTCAGTGATCACATAATGGTTACAAAGGTGATGTTTCGGAAGCCTCACAGGACCCCTTCATCATACATGTGACATAACTGTTATTGGCTATACAATCTGCCCATTGCCAGCTGTCAATCACAGGCAGAGATTGGACCTGATGAGGAACAAGTCCCTCAGCTTCTCTCTCAGACTTAGCCAGCTGTCACTGATTGCTAGGAGCCTGTAAGTTGTGAAGTCAGCAGTGTTCTTGACAGCCAGTGACAGGTGAGCAGAAGAAGAGGTAATGGCAACAAGCATGCCAATCTGCTACACAGCATATAGAGGAGGGGCAAATTATACCATTTGAATATATTATTCTTATATACATATTTCTATTTATACAGTATGTATCATCTTTTAACAACTTCTATAGGTTATAGAGTAGTTGTCTTAGGTTTCTTAATTTATAATGTGTTTGTTATCTTGTTTTATAACCCTACAGAAGGGGAATTTGTGAGCCCCTGAAACACATTGGCGGGGAGACAATTCAATTAAGCTACTGCAACACTTTTCCAACATTAATTGCATGTTAATGTGTTACATCTAACTCTAAAAACATTTTGCACAGTTTTGGTTCTGATAGCAACTTGTGCACCAAACTCAGGTAGTTCTAATTTGCTTCACTACAACACAACACCTGTCCCAAATTCAAAATAAAATACATACAAATTGCATCGTACGAAAGTGGAGCTAATTTAGAAAATATTTATTTTGTGTTACAGAGGCAGATTTAGCAAAAGGGTCTTTGGTGCTTGCTAAACATGGTGCAGAATGCAACAAATTTAATACATGTTCTAGAACTAATTGCAAATTAATCTGGAACATGCTGCACCACTTTTAGAATGCATATATTTAGACACTTTTGCAAAATCTGCACCGGTCTTTATGAATTCCAGGGCTTGGTTTTATCTTCTAACCTCTAGTAAGAAATATTTTTTACTGGACTTATTTTTGATTTGTGGCACTCTCATCCTCCTCTATATTTTTTTTTTATTGAGCTGATATAGTGTAAAAAGTATTAAAACATTTTATTTCATTTTCATATCCGTTTTCCAAAGAAAATTAATAATACTCGGTTTCTCTTCTCCTCAAACACTGCTCTTATTTCCACATTTAAAGCAGTTCCTCTAGCGGTACAAAATACTAATAACTTTCAAAACAGCCATATATGTTAATTTTCATCAAACGTATCTGCCAAATGATATTGCTATCATTGTCTGTTGCTGTAATAGCTCTGACTACTGCAGGTCACCGTAGCCTGTAGAAGGGAGATTCTGTAGACTGAGAATAAACCATTCTTAGCTGCATACACCATAGATCTTAAAGGGATGACAATCCTATAACTAAGAGGAATTTAATCCATATAGGAAAAATAGCATGCCTTTATGAGTACAGTTATAACATTTATAAGATTTGTTGACAGGGCTGAATTCCCATGACCAGGGCCTGTAAGCACACAAAACTTGGCACTCCTTTTCTAGTTGTGGCTCTAAATATTGTGACAAGGTATAAATAAGCTTATATAGGATCACAGTATTACGTTTGATAGGGAAATATACAGTATGTGGCTAAAAACGAAACAGGAAACGTGCTTATTTGTCTTTGCCCCCTTTATGCATTGGCCTATTGTGCTTCATGAAAAATCTGTTTCTGCTTGTCCATAATAAAGGAAATTCCAGTGAATTCTATCATATTTGTTTTATAGGCCAGGGGACATGCAGCAGCATTGTCTTGCGTTTGGCTTCTGAAAATAAGAAATAATCCCAAACAGACAAACCTGAGGGCTTGATCCAGGGTCATTCCTGTGAAGACGAAAAACTTCAAATATTCTTCTGCGACCATCTTACTGAACTCATTGCTGTAAATTAAGAACAAAATTATTACTGGCCTTTTGGTCATATGGAAGGAAGAAGGCACAAAACATGCACAAGTCTAATATTTTATACAACCAAGTTTCCAAAAGCATGTCAAGGCAAGGCGATGCATTAATGAATGTGAGGAAGTGATGTGTTTCACAGACAATCATAGCAAAAACTAAATTCAAACACATCAAGAAACATTTATACAGTCTAGTATAGGCAATGTGAGCATTTTAACATCCTTATTTATTTTACTTTTGCTTGTTACACTACTTTAACCTTAAAATCTCAGATTTAAGGCTGGGTTCACACTGCTGCGGCTAGGAGACCCGGATGTGATTCGCACCGCACTGCAGTGAAAATCACATCCGATCTCTGTGCGATGCGAGTTCAGCCATACAGATAGTATGGCTGAATTTGCATCGCACCCGCTCCAAACTCGCACAGGACCCTTTTTTTGGTCTGCAGCAGAATCGGATCGCATGGGTGTTCACACCACGCGATCCGATTCCTGTCCGAGTTTCCAGATCGCACTGCGATATGCAAACTGATCTGGGGGTATCATTAACGTTTCACTGACACTCCCAGCAGTTCGCATAGGGCAGTGTGAACTGCCGCCGGGAGGCATGCGATGCGGGAACCCGCAGCGGATTCGCGGCGTTCCCGCATTGCTTCAGTGGGAACCCAGCCTAAAGAAGTGCTGAAGTTACAACATTGGGGCTGATCGGAGATGAAGTCGAGGTGTCACCACATGACAGATACTGGGTAACAGATCTTTGTTATATATAGTCCTTACAATACCCACACGTACTTCTTCCCTAGGTGCCGTGCTACATCAGCTTTCTTGAACCCATCAAGATTGTAAAGTCCCAACATCCCCAATTAAAAAGATGCAAACAGTTTGGGTCCTCTTTCAACACCTACTACTGTTCCCCTAAGTACACATTCTCTAGTCATTGTGTCACCAGGGAAAAGTCGGTCACAGTCAGGCAGTCACAGGGCACCTAGAACAAACTGTTACTGTCAGCTATTTTTGTTGTTCCCTAGCACATTTTTTCGTTCAGTACCTCATGCACTTTTACAATTGTCACTAAGCATAATATTACATTACCACTGTTCTCCTATCCTATTTCTACAGCTACTAAACAGCTATCCATCCTTATCGGAGATATGACTGTTTTCTAGAGAGTAAAGTACAATCAATAGTGTATGATTTGGAAGCAATGTTCAGGAGCTCAGTATGTCCAGTCCTACCAACTCTTCTGGTTGTAACATTCCTCCAGTGTACAGATATGCATATATTCTTGTCTATGATAAGATTTGCAGATTTCCATTCATGTCACCATGTTAGAGAAGTGTGGTAAGAAGATGTTCTTCCATGGTCAGTAATTACGTGAGGAAATTTCTGAACATCACCTGTTGTGGCAATAGGATTTTAACATGAACATGTGGGCAGATTATGGACATCCATGTATTTATATATTATTATAACAAGCATTAAATGAGATTCTAAACAAGCCTTCATTGACTTTAGAAATGGCATAAACTGTGGAGCAATTTACAATGTATTCCCAAATTCATAGCAGAAGCACTCTTATTGGTCCCCTAGGAGGAGGGACAGATTGAGCTGAGATGTGTGAGTACCAGGACTTGTGCTGGTCCTTTGAGGCTGAGCAAAACTCACTTGAGACAGCCTTCACCTGAAAACAGCAGTGATTAGCCAGCCCCTTGCTTGCCATGTTTAAAACACTACCAGTGCTTGTGATAGCGAACGTTGCCTGGTGTGCTCTCATTTGATCCAGCTTATATTTGTTCTGTGGATATCCATGAATGATTCAGATGCTCTGACGTTGCTTTCTCCACTGTCATTCTGTACCGCTTTGGACTCTTACTCATGTATGACCCGGCAAGTCTCTGTCACTCTGTTTCCCTTTGGTTTGCTCTGCCTACTGTCCTGTTCATAGTATGTGCTATTCATTATTGAACTGTCTGCTTTGTAGCACTGTTGAATGGTCTCATTGGCATCCATACTCCTGAACCAATATCAAATTGGCCTATCGGAGGCAATTGAAGATGCATCTATTAACTACCCCTTCCCAGCTTCTCTGGAGGAGGCCATGAAATTGCCCATAAAAATTGACTGTTTTAGCGGGAGAGGAGACTGAAACTTGGCACAGCTGACGCGAAACCTGTGCCTTCCTTGACAACAAGTTTCTCCCCCTTCAGTACCATGTTTAAGGATGAACTTATGCAGTTACCTGTTTATCGCAACTTGGAAATTTGTATTGTGGCCTCAAAGCTTCACTCTTGCCCCACGCGTCCAGGAAACTTCAGGACTCTTGGTGATTGGATAACGATAACCCTAGGCTTTCTTTCATAACTGCAAAAGGACAATTGTCTAAGGATACTTGCTGTTATTAACTATCGGTCTGGGTCTCATGAACTATTGGCCTTTATGGATTCTGGAGCCCCCAGAAATGTTATTGATCAAGCTCTAGTCACCCACTTGTCTCTGAAAACTCATGCTCTGGACTGTTTGGTCCACCTAATTTCTGTGGATAATCTGCACTTCTCACAATGCTAAATGCTATGGGCCACTGACCCTTTCCAGCTTCAAGTAGACCCTTCACACTGGGAGAAGTTCTTTTGTCTTGCCATTAATTCTCTATGCACATCTTTAATTCTAGGCCTTCCTTGGCTTCAGGGTCACAATCCAGTGATTCATTGGAGAACAGGGAATATTTTGACATGGTTCAATTAGTGTGTACAAACCTGCATGCTGCATTCTAACCAGATTGCTGGCTGCCAACAGACTTGGCCTTGTTAGTACTCCCTGGATAGATCTCCCAAAGGGTCGGATCACTCTTTACCACCACATCGCAGTTATGACTGTTCCATTGATCTCTTACCTGGCGCTACAACTCCTCTAAGGTAAGTATTGTCATTTTCTGCCCAGCCAGTCTCAGCTCAGCCTGTGCTTACTGCTTCTGTCCAGGTTACCCCTGTATTAGCAGTTCCATTCTGGCCTTCCCTGGTGCCATCTGTGGCAGTCATGCCAATTCATGTGCCAGTTGCTCCAGTTCTCCCTGTCTCTGCACCTGCCACCTCAGTTCAGCTTTTCACAATATCAGCTGTTGGTCATTCTGCTCCATAATCAGCCCCAGCTTGTGAGCACACTATTCAACACGAATATCTTTGTCATCCTAGTAAAAATGGGGGTGCAAGAGCTACCCCTCGAAGAGGGGGGGGGTGACAGATTGATCTGAGATGTGTCAGTACCCGGACTTGTGCTGGCCCTTTAAGGCTGAGAAAAACTCATCTGAGACAGTCTTTACCAGGAAACAACAGTTTCTGAGTTTATTTCTGTAAGGTTCCATGTACACTGGCTTAAAAAACTTTGCTTCTATAGGAGTTTTGTGTTCTGCTTCTAGAAACAGATCAACTTTATTCTGTGTCCATGCACATTAGGACGATTACAGGCATATTTTTATCCCAATGTTTAGAGGCAGGAAAAATAAACCTTCTGCTTCGCGTTTCATTGGTGCTTACTGGCAGAAAAACTTAAAATTCTCCTAAACTTTGTACAAAAAAACATTCTATCTGAGCTTTTTTTTCTGCCAAGTGAACTGGAGTTTTTTTTAAGCCCAGTGTGCATGGAGCCTAACTTTGTTTCTCTCCCTCTGTCTCTCTGATCCCAGAGCTTGTATATTTTTTCATGTCATCTTCATTTTTATTTATTAACTAATTTGTATCTTTTAGATTTAGCAGGTTTAGCAATTATGTGAGTTACTGCATGTTGTATTTGTGTCTGCTAATAGTTTCATTGTATTTTTAGCGAAATATAGCTTTAAGATTTTCTTGGGGGGGATTTTCTTGGGGGGGGGGGGGGTTCTTGGGGGCTGTCAGGTAGTCTGTACAGGTTCCCTGATTTCTATCAGCAACCCTGGCTGTCTCCACTGTGGTTCTGTGCCATTTTGGACTCTGATCGACTTGTGTATGCTTGAGGAAGGTGTGTGCGCCTGTTGTTTACAGTGCGCATGCGCCGAAAAGATGTCGCATTAGCAGTGACCTCACCACGCTGGGCTCCTGTAATCCACAGATGACGAAGAGCCAAGCCTCAGTTTCAGCTCCATTGGACTGCATTATGATTTCCTGCTGGACGGGACTCTATTTGTTTTCTATGGATGGATATATCACAGAGCAATTACCACACTGGTAGATGCCACTAACTGAGGATTTCTTGTGCTGAACTTACTTTAACCACATGTAAGTGAATATATACTTTTGTGTACCTATTAAACCTGATTTATCCTGACCTGGTGGTGCTTCTCTCCGTTTGTTCGACTTGTGTATGACCTGGCTTGTCTAGAATACACTTTTGCCTGCTGTGATATCACATACCCTTTAGTTTGCTCTGACCTGCTTCATCACAGGTTTTTTTTTTGCCCTGCTGACATCTGCGGTGGTGCACCACAAGTACCAGTCAGCCTGCTCTACCTACTCTTCTGCTTATGGTATGTGCCAGCTATAATTGAACAGTCTGCTTTGTAGCATCTGTGAACTGTTTTTCTGACATCTATACTTCTAAACCTGACAAGCTTCTGACAGACTTACTTGCATTACTTTGGGGCTTCTGTTGTGAACTTTTACAGGTTAGTTGTGATAGAGATCAATGAAGGCTTGTTTTTAAACTCATTTAATGCTTGTTAGGAATTGTAAATATTGGAATGTCCATACCCTTGCACAGGTTCACTCTAAGTAAAGCTGCTTCTGCCTATAGCCCTGCAGCTACTTAGAACATAACTCATAACCTGGCCTACACTTAAATGAGAAGTATAGCCAAAGCTATTTGGCTGAAAGTGGTTGCAAACTCTCCCCCACAACTTTGTCCCATGTAAATCAGCATAAAAAAAACCCTAATGAACACTGCTTGTAGATATCTCCTTACTTGCTTAGTATTGTTGTAATCCTTTTTGTTCTTTAGAATGACGTCACTGAGCATGCCCAGATCTCCCCTGATTTACGGCAAACTTCTATGTGCTTATCTATCTGTTATCAGGACATCCTACGGCATACCACTGAAATCCCAGGAGGCTGCAGAATCATTCACAGCTTCCTCCTACACACCATGTGGCATCACATGCAGTGTAAACATGGCCATTACTGCAGTCTTATCAGTTGAAGCTGATAAGACTGACAAAGGCAAACATTATAAAATCGGCACAAGTAAATACTATGAAATAAAACAAGTCAGCTATGTGCAGGAAAGCAGAGCTGCCATAGAAACGTTGGATTGAGAAGGAGGCTTGGTTAACAGTGCAGAAAGTGCTCAATGTAAGGGCGGAAATACACTCCACTGTGGACTTAGAAAACAATACTTAAGATGGCGCTGCCTAACCCCTGGAAACAAGTTTTTTAAAGTTTCTTTAACGGTAAGTAATATGAGATTTGGGCTGGATTACAGTGGCTATAGTTTGATAATTACTTATTATAATGGACTAAATGAAAAGAAGCATCAGAGTGGGAAAGTTTACTTCCTCTTGAACTTGTATGGTTTACAGGAGCGCAGTTGGTTCTGCACTCCTGTGACCCATTTTCAGCAGACAGTGGGCTAAAGCCTGCTGACATCACAAAGCTGGTCCAGGCTCCGAAAAGAAGCTGACCAGATGGCCAGAATCTACCCAGATACCTGGACCGGCAGCTGGCTCAGCCTCTAAGCAAGTCTCAGAGCTTGAGCCAGCTGCTCCAGCCCCCTGCATAGCCCAGCACTCGGCAGGATAGTTACCAGCTATCTGCAGGCTGAAGACAGAACTTAGTGAACTGAGCAGTCTTTGATAGCTCAGTTCTTGGTCTTAGAGGTGGACAGCTGCAGCTGGGATCGGTGCCTTGATTAGTATGACTGTGCTTTTTTTTTTTTTTAATGCAATTTTTTTCTCTTTTAGCATTTCACCAGACCGAAAAATGAGAACTTAATAAAGCAGACTTGATCTTGAAAAGTATTAGTATTGTCTCTGATGACAGAAAAAACTTTAAAGCGGTATTAAACCCAAAAGCAAACATTTATTAAATTGCAGTTTACCAATCCTTAGCCCTTGTACACACGGTCAAAGAATCTGTCGGAATGAGTCTTATCGGACCGTGTCGTCAGATAATCCGACTGTGTGTGGTATGCATCAGACTGATTCCGTCCGAATCTCCGTCCGACCCAAATTTCCAACATGTTGGAAATATTTCCCGACCAACTGGGCCGGACGGACCTAATCCGATCATGTGTAGAGCATTCTCATCGGACCAAGTGCCACGCATGCTCAGATCAAATTCCTACATCAAAGCTATTGGCTACTAGCCTGAATGAAGTCCCATCGTAACGAAATGACGTCATCACGTTCTGAAAGATCGGATTTTTCGCCAACTTGGCCCGACCGCGTGCATGCAATAGTTTCGGACACAATCCGTCGGACTAAATCCGACGGATTTGGTTGGCAAAATCTCCGACCGTGTGTACGTGGGCTAAGACACGGTGGCTGCATTATTTTTCTTTTTTATGCTTTATTTTCAACTGATGATCTAGCCAGTAAGTCTGATGTGTAAGCTTATATTTATTCATGCAAAACCTTTATCCCAAAAGAAGCTGTAACTGCTTGTGTAACTGCAGTGTGAGCTGGAGTTTGGCTTCAGTTTGTTAATTTATCTTAATCTGCTAGTCCATCTAACATTCCCCTCCCCCAGATTAACAATGCTGCTGTCTGCTGGGCCCCTATATTCACCCAGAGTGGGGGCATGCGAATACAGGAGGTGTGTTACTGGCCAGCCTAAAAAAATAAAACACATGCAGCCACAAAATCTAAGGACTGGTAAGCTGCAATATATTAAATTTTTGGTTTGGAGTTTAATACCACTTTAACATTGTGCCACAAATACTGTTCTCACATGAAATCTTGTTACAAATGACAGATGGCTGATATGAATTTTGGTGCACTTGGAAAGCATATGTTTGCATGCAACCTGTAAATGCAGACATGAAGTACTAAAGAAGTGCTGAAGTTACAACATTGGGGCTGATCGGAGATGAAGTCGAGGTGTCACCACATGACAGATACTGGGTAACAGATCTTTGTTATATATAGTCCTTACAATACCCACACGTACTTCTTCCCTAGGTGCCTTGCTACATCAGCTTTCTTGAACCCATCAAGATTGTAAAGTCTCTTTGCCAAGCGTTTAGCTGCTTCCTGATCAGCCTTATGTCCGTTGGACAAGGTGTCTGTACTTCCTAATGCCAGTCGTTCAGTGCTGTCCATCTCCGAATCAAAATCTGATGCCATATTGCCAAGAGGTGGTTCACTACATGAGGAACAAAAATTATAAATGTAGAAAAACAAAATACTTAAATGTTTAACATAAAATGGTATAGTGCAGTTAAGCATCAAAATATAAAAGGAAAAAGGCAACATTAGATCAGTTAAGATTCTAGACATTTACTATTTAAACCTTTAATTATTGATTTAAAGTGTCATTAAACCCAAATCATCAAAAACAGTCAATACATGCTATATTAGGCCCCTTTCACACTGTCGGACAGTTCAGGTCCGCCTGTCAGTTTTGTCGGCAGACCTGAACGAGCGCTCCATGTTAGTCTATGGATGATGGATGTCAGCGGAGACATGTCTGCTCTCATCCAACATGGTCCGATCTGCTAAAATCAGATGGATGGCCCTACGTTCACATCCGTCCCTGGCGGATCGGATCAGGTGAGATCTGATGAAAGCGGACATGCTGTCCATTTACGTCCGATCTCTCCATAGCAAGCAGTGGCGCTCGACATGCCCCTCCCCGCTTAGTGAGCAGAGTGGGACCTGTCATCCGCCAGCTCAGCGAAGACCAACGGAGAGATCTCCAGCTGAGTTGGCAGACTCCGTGGCAGCGGATACGCCTGGTATGAATGAGGCCTTACACTGTGTTCATACTCACTCATCCACTAGAGTAGGGATATGCAATTAGCGGACCTCCAGCTGTTGCAGAACTGCAAGCCCCATGGTGCATAGCAAGCATGAAACCCAAAGGCAGAGGCATTATGGAACGTGTATTTTTGCAACAGCTGGAGGTTCACTAATTGCATATCCCTGCACTAGAGCATCGTATTTCTGTAGAATTTTTTTTTTTTTTAAAACACGCCACCCGTCCCGCTGAGCTCACGTGTAGAAGCGATTGCATACGTGAGTATCACCTGCATATGAAAACGGTGTTCAAACCACACATGTGAGGTATAGCTGCGATCGATAAAGCAAGAGCAATATATATATGCCCTAGACCTCCTCTGTAACTCAAAACATGCAACCTATAGAATACGGTGTGACAAAAAGTATTGCAACAATCATCATTTTATTCTTTAGGGTGTTCGAAAAAAAATATATAATGTTTGGGGATTCTAAGTAATTTTCTAGCCCAAAAAAACTGATTTTAACTTGTAAACAACTAGTTTGAAAAATAGGCCCTAATGGGTTTACTTCCTCTTTCATTCCCTGCAAAGGTAAAGCATAATGGACTGCTATGCATCGCATAGTAGCCCATTATGTGTCACTTACCTGACACAGGAGCCAGCAAAGTCACCGCTGTCCCCTGTAGTCCGGCGCATCCATCTTCTTGTGGGTCTCGCCACCCCGCCGCTGTCATTCGGCGAAGCCGCAATAACGTCACTCCCACGCATGTGCACGGGAGCCGCCGCTCGCGGAATATCACCGTTGACCGCGGAGTGCTCAGTGCGCCGCTGTCTACGGCGCATGCGCCGTAGACATCGGTGCCTGTCTTTCGGCAAATATCTCCTAAACTGTGTAGGTTTAGGAGATATTTCTTGGACCTACAGGTAAGCCTTAATCTAGGCTTACCTGTAGGTCCATGTGTTTGTTGTAAGGGTTTACAACCACTTTAACCACTTCAATACAGGACATTTATACACCCTTCCTACCCAGACCAATTTTTAGCTTTCAGCCCTCTTACACTTTGAATGCCAATTACTCAGTCATGCAACACTGTACCCAAACAAAATCTTTGTAATTTTTTTTCATACAAATAGAGCTTTCTTTTGATGGTATTTAATCACCACTGGGCTCTTTATTTTTTGAAACATAAGTGAAAAGTGAAAGTGACATTAGTTTCTAGGATAAAATTTTGCAAATAAGTCATTTTTGTTCACAAATTTGAGCCAAAATTTATACTGCTACATCTCTTTGGTAAAAAATAACCCAAATTAGTGGATAGTATTTAGTCTCTGAAAGTTATAGAGTCTACAATGTATGGTGCAAATCATTGAAAATTGATCACATCTGATTCACCGGAAAGTACAAATACCCCTCAAATGACCCCTTTTTGAAAAGTAGACAATCAATGGTATTTAGTAAGAGGTTTGTGAGTTTTTTGAAGTTGTAATGTTTTCCCACAATCCTTGGGAAAATTAAAGCGGGAGTTCTGCGTTTTTTTTTTTTTTTTTTTAAAGTCAGCGGCTACAAATACTGCAGCTGCTGACTTTTAAAATAAGGACACTTACCCGCCCAGCGCACCCGCGATGTCGGCACCCGAAGCCGATCTGTCGATCGTCTCTCAGGTGCTGCCGCCTCCATCTTGAGTATGGGAATCAGGAAGTGGAGCCTTGCGGCTTCACTTCCCGGTTCCCTACTGCGCATGCGCGAATTGCGCTGCACAATAAGGATGGTCCCCGCTGTCCCTGGGATCCATGTGTTTCCCAGCGGACAGAGGGGGACCCGCAGGAAGTGGCGTAAATATCCGCAGATTCTGCGGATATTTATGCCGGAAGTGGGTGCAGATACCTGTACTGTACAGGTATCTGTACCCCCCTCCCCCCTGAAAGGTGCCAATTGTAGCGCCGGAGGGGGGGAGGGTTCCGATGAGCGGAGTTTCCACTTTAGGGTGGAGCCCCGCTTTAAGAATTTTACATTTTTTTCCCACAAAATTGTCATAATAACAAGTTATTTCTCACACACAGCATATGCATACTTCCAATTACACCCCAAAATACATTCTGCTACTCCTCCTGAGTATGGCGATATCACATTTGTGTGACTTTTACACAGCCTGGCCACACAGAGAGGTCCAAAATGCAGGAAGCACCATCAGGGTTTCTAGGAACGTAAATTACACCTCTAATTTACTAAAGACCTATTACATTTGTGAATGTCCTGGAGCACAAGGAAAGTGGAATTACCCACAATATGACCCCATTTTTGAAAGCAAAAACCCTAAAGTCTATTCTATGAGGCATAATGAGTCTTTTGAACGTTTTTTTACACAAGTCTTCAGAAAACGTGGAAAGAAAATGAAAACTTATTTTTTTTTATTTTATTTTTTACACAAAGTTGTCAATTTATATGATATTTCTAACACATAGCATGCATATAGCAAAAATGACACCCCAAAACGCATTCTGCTGCTCCTCCTGAGTATGGCGATACCACATGTGTGAGACTGTTACACAGCTTGACACCATACAGAGGCCCAATATTGTAGTAGTACCTTCAGGCGTTCTAGGAGCATGAATTACAAATCTCATTCCTACCTATCACAGTTTTGAAGGTCCTTGAGCACCAGGACAATGGAATTACCCACAAAATAATCCCATTTTGGAAAGCAAACACCCCAACGTATATTCTATGAGGGTACTCTGATGGGCTGTGACAGGTACTCGGTTGGACTGTGACTGGTACTCAGATGGTCTGCGACAGGTGCTCAGGTATTTGTGTACTCAGATGAACTGTGACAGGTACACTGTGACAGGTACTAGGGTACTCAGATGGGCTGTAATAGGTACTCAGATATACTGTGACAGATACTCAGGTACTTGGGTACTTAGATAGACGGTGACAGGTACTCAGATGGGCTGCGACAGATACTTTGATGGCTGGTGACAGATCCTCTTTATTAGGGGGGTGAGGGGAAATCAGTGTGGTTGGTGTACACTGTAAGTGATAACGAGATGTTACCGCAATCTCCTTCTCAGACACGATCGGTGTGTGAGGAGGAGGACCCGGTAACATCTCATTACCGCGGTTTGTTGACATTCTGTAACCGGCTGTGATTGGACACAGCCGGCCGGTGATGAAGAGCCAATTTTATCTTGTCCCCGATTGCCACTCTGTACGCACCCTAGGGCCGTACATGAGCGCCATGCACGTGGACAGTACATGTGACTGGCTGTGATTGGACACAGCCGGTCACGTGGTAAAGAGACATTTTTTATTGGCTCTTTACACGGATCTGGGATGGGCTTTGTCAGAGGGACACACCTCATCCCAGATTGCCGCATTGTGGGCCCCGGGGGGCCCACAGGAGCGGCAAGAAACGAGGATGTCATATGACGCCCACCCAAGATGGGAGATCCCATGTGCGGACGTCATATGATTATGACCCAGTATTGAAGTGGTTGAAGTCATTACAGAAGACAAGGGGGCACTCTTTGAATCTGGAGAAAATGAATTCTAACCTTCAAAAATAGAAAGGCTTCTTCACAGTAAGAGCTGTGAAAATGTGGAATATACTCCCACAAGAGCTGGTTATGGCCAGCTCAGTAATTGTTTTTTTTTTTAAATGTCTGGATTCTTTCCTAAATGAACAAAATATAACTGGATACTAATATCTTATGTTAAAGTTGCTCCAGGAAATATCCAATTGCCTATTGGGGGATCAGTAAAGATTTTTTTATCCCCATCCGCTAAAGCAAATCTTTTTCCACTTAAGGGCCAGATTCAATGTACAGTATGTGATTGCATGGAGGGACATACTCACCTGCTAATAAATTAAGATAATCTGGACCCCTTTACATTACACAGCCCCCCACACTTATTTTATTATACAGGATTTATATAGCGCCAAAAGTTTATGCAGCACTTTACAATGCATGGGGGGGACAACACAATTACAGTACAGATCAATACAAAAAGGTACAGGAGGACCCTGCTTGTAGAGCTTACATTCTAAAGGGAGGGGTGGTGGTACAAAAGCTAATAGCTGCAGAGAATGATTTGATGGGGGTGGCTCAGGACCCTTTTACTTTACACAGCCCTCCCTGCATATTACACAGCCCACTCCCTACCCAGCACCTCTTGCATATTACACCCCCCCCCCATATTATGCTTTAAAATTGCGCACACTCGTGGAATAGCAACAAACTACGGTACTTAAAAATCTCCATAGGCAACGTTTTAAAAATGTATACAGGTTACCAGTTTAGATTTACAGAGGAGGTCTAGTAGTAGAATTATTGCTCTAACGATTTGGGCGATACCTCACGTGTGGTTTGAACACGGTTTACATCTCCCATTTGCCGTTTGCGAGAAGCCGTGTGTGTGTGTGTGTGTGTGTGTGGGGGGGGGGGGGGGGGGGGGCTTTGAGAGAACACAGCAAACGTGAACTTTTTGGCCTAAAAGCAAAACACCATGTGTGGAGGAAAACTAACACTGTACATCACCCTGAACACACTATCCCCACCATCAGACATGGAGGTGGCAGAATCATGTTGTGGGGTTGTTTTTCTTCAGTAGGGATGGGGGAAGCTGGTCAGAGTTGATCGGAAGATGGATGGAGCCAAATACGGGGCAATCTTAGAAGAAAACTTGTTAGAGTCTGCAAAAGACTTGAGACTGGGGCAGAGGTTCACATTCCAGCAGGACAATGACCCTAAACATACAGCCAGAGCTGAAATATAATCAATATTGGTCCTGCGCAAATACAATGTGTAATAATAAAAAGTGCTAAGTGCTTAGAATATATAAATAGATATTTAGAAAGTGAACTCAAGATTTAGTCCATATAGCAAGTCTTTCAATATAATTCAACGGCACCAGAGGTATTCCGATAGATTCAACTCAGAGGAATAGCAATTAAAAATGTATTCGTATAGCAAGGAAAGATATGGGCTCCCAGAACTCTCACCTCCACTTCTTGATAAAAAGGCACATCAAATAAAAGAAGTAGCCTCCGTTCTCTCTTTAACCACCAGGTGGTCCTCAGCTGTAAATATCTCCCAAATTATGGACATCCACACCGGGCCACCAGGGGGCCATTCATTCCTGTAGTAACTGTATTGTGGTATAGGTAGCGATCTCCACAAATATATGCCACTCAATATAATTACATAGGGGAAAGGAAAAGGCTCCAATAGTGTAGTATTTTTAGTAAAAACGAGCGGTTTGATTTATTAAAATACGAATAAGACTCTCACATTTGAAAAAAGTTAAACAGCACACAAAGAAAATGGTGTCCTGGCGTTTTCCGCCAGTCTTACGTCACTTCCGGTATTGCGACGGCCACTCCCTACGCGTTACGTCAATCACGTGACTTTATCCCCTGATGACTGGTTGGTATTATGTGAATACTACTAGGTCCAGCTGCAGCTATTAGCACTTTAATTGCTATTTGCACGTGTACACTTTTCAGTGACACTTGTTTGGTTTAATTTAATTTATTTATTGTATTATTACTTCACTCATATTTATTTTTTGTGTATGAGGTTTATCACTACATATATATATATATATATATATATATATATATATATATATATATATATATATATATATATATATATATATATAATATTATATTGTTTCTTCCTATTCATAATCTTACACTTATAAGTAGTAGCACGAAGGCCCCTTTTTTACTTTTATACAGCCAGAGCTACTAAGCAATGGTTTAGATCATAGGATATTCATGTGTTAGAATGGCCCAGTCAAAGCCAGACCTAAATCCAATTGAGAATCTGTGGCAAGACTTGAAAATTGCTGTTCACAGATGCTCTCCATCCAATCTGACAGAGCTTGAGCTATTTTGAAAATTAGAATGGGCAAAAATGTCACTCTCTAGATGTGCAAACCTGGCAGAGACATCCCCAAAAAGACTTGCAGCTGTAATTGCAGCAAAAGGTGGTTCCCTTTCGAGTACTCAGAGGGGCTGGATACAAATGCATGCCACACTTTTCACATATTTATTTGTAAAACATTTTGAAAAAAACATTTATCATTTTCCTTCCACTTCAAAATTATATGCCACTTTGTATTGGTCTATCACATAAAATATCAATAAAATGCATTTAGGTTTTTGGTTGTAATATGACAAAATGTGGGGTATGAATAATTTTTCAAGGCACTGTATATGGGGGTTTTCTACTTGTGTGTGTGTTTTTTGAACTGGATGGACTTGTATTTTTTTTCAACCAGACTAACTATAACAAAGGGAAGGAAGACCAAAGTCTTAATTGAGGTGAAGAGATCAGCTTAGGTAGGAAAGTTGGTCTTGGACTCAAAATCAATTTGCTTCTTATGCAAAACAAGAAAAGGGTCAGTATTTTAACAGACGGCTGACCAGATACATGCAGCTACACATGGAAACTAAGACCAAACAATGTATACATTTTTTAAGTGAGATTTATTTATAGTGAAACAAGAGACAGGCACACGCCAGCAAGCAGTGAACATAAACCCCAGCAAACAGTAAACATGAACAAACCCCAGCAGGAATTACATCCTTTGATAGGCCCTACACTTTGTATGGGATCTAGGGTTATTCGGGACCCTAGATTTTCATCACCAAATTCACCCTTGTTCCCTACTTTGGGTACTCCAGACTTCCCACCTGGCCTGGAGCCAGGGGTATTTGGGAAACTGAAAGAGAAAAGATGATTTCAAGCCTTGCATTTTTTTGAGGTCTAACAAATGGCCAACAATAGAACTGCTAAGGCACCCGGGAGGACAATATGAAATACCTTTCTGGCAGGCGCGACAGATTAGACACTTTTTTGAAACATTGGGACTGACCGTAGGGTATGGTCGACCACTCACAAAATTTGAGAGGTACTGTGAGGAGAAGGAGCCCCTTTCCCATATTATCTCTAAGATATATGCTCTGTTGACAGCACCTTTGGAGGACTTTAGTTTGATAAGCCTGGGTAAGTGGGAGAGAGACTTGGAGCAAATCTTTACAACAGACCAACAGCAGAAAATAATACACTTAACCTTTAAATCATCTAGATGATTTTTCTTTCTATAATGTTCACAAATCCCAATGGAGAGTTATAAGAATTCGGTGATATGTCATCTGGTGAATGCAGCTAAAAGCGTCATCTCCACACGTTGGAAGGAGACAGGTGCCACCCCAGATTTCTATGTGGCTAAATAAAGTAAGAAGAACTGGGATTATGGACAAATTGATACCTATGTCTTTGGAGAAAAGGGAAGGCATTTCACAGATATGGGCTCCTTGGGAGTTATTCTTGTAATTGGATGAGGGGAAAAGGCTGATTGGAGAGGAACTAGAGGAGTAGGTTAGTTGTTAAATGCTACAAGACCCTGACTCCCGTCTGAGTTCATATATGTATAAAAATAACAGTATTACGGTCTAAGACTTAAAGATTATGCTTTGATTTGAAATTCGATTTTAAAAGTAGCATTATGCAAGTGTAATTATTGATTTTTGTATTCCTGCAAAGAAATAGAATAAAAAAAAAAAAAAAAAAAAAAAGAACAAACAAACCCCAACGACAAAATACCTAACAAACCTAACAGAAACCTAACAACTGACCATATACAAAATAAATACAAAATGAGGGACAAGGTTAACAGGGAATATCAGGGATGCATAGAAGGGAGGAATCAAGACTGGGTACAGGAACCAGGAGCAGGAATAAGCAGCAGGGTACAGAATGCAAGATAGCTCTGGAGCAGGATAACAGGAACAAAAGGACCTGGTAGCAAGGAGGCAATTAAAACGGTGATGCAAGGTATATTAGTAGGATCAGCATTTAGGGTACTTTCACACTGGGGCAATGCCGGCATTAGTGGCACTTTACCACAGTTACAGTGGTGCTTTTTGGCCACTAGCGGGCACTTTTAACCCTTTCTTCGGCCAGCTATCGGCCGAAGAAAGGGTTAAAAGTGCCCCATACACACGGTCGGCAATCCTGATGGAAAAAGACCGATCATATTATGTTGTCGGAAAATCTGATCGTGTGTGGGCTCTATCGGACTTTTTCTGTTGGAAATTCCGATGGAAAAATTTTGAGAGCTGGATCTAAAATTTTCCGACAACAAAATCCGATCGGACATTTTAAGATCGTGTGTAGAGAATTCCGACACACAAAGTGCCACAAATGCTCAGAAAAAATTTGGAGACTAAAGCTATTGGCTACTGGCCTCTACTTAGTCCCATCGTATGTTTTATACGTCACCTCATTCCAAGCGATCAGATTTTCCGACAACTTGTGCGACTGTGTGTATGGGGCAAAAAATCTGACTGATTTTGATGTCCGACCGTGTGTATGGGGCATAACAGTGGTAAAGCGCCGATAATGCTGGCATTGCCCCAGTGTGAAAGCACCCTAAATGTCGGTCCTACTAATACAACTTTGCTGTTTCGTGGCGCTGTTGAAGCGCTTTGCAGGGTGCTTTGGCAGCGCTGCCCATTCATTTCAATGGGCAGGGCGTTTTGAGAGTGGTGTATGCACTGCCCCTAAGATGCTGCTTGCAGGACTTTTTTCCCGTTCTGCAAGTGCACTGCCCCAGTGAGAAAGTACTCAGGCTTTCACACTGGAGCGGCATGAGAGGTGGTTTACCGGATGCTATTTTTAGCACTAAAACTCCTGAAAAGTGCCTCAGTGTGAAAGTAGCCTTAAATAGTCACCTGGCAGCTGAAACCAGGTGAAGCTGATCATTGAATCCTGCTGGCTTCTGGAAGACATCTGCTAGTGGACACTGAAACTAGAGCAATCAACCCAGAGTGCCGCAGTGCCACCAGCAGGCCAACTCCACCCTAACAAAAGGGCTCTTTTTCATAAAAAGAACTACCAATTCAGAAACATGACTAACAGATATAATTGCTAGCAGGAGATAACCCTACAAGTGAGTGAGTGTCCAACAGAATGTCTCTTATTTGTTTCAAAGGGAAGTCTCTGAAGTACAGAGACCTCCAGGCTGAGATCCATAGGTGAAACAAGAGTTTGAACTGGGGGATTTATATGAGCAATTTCCTGAAGAAAAACCTTGATTAGGGACGCTCAGGGAAAGTAAGAGGTTCAGGGAACATAATAAAGCAGAAACCTGATCCTTAATGGTTCTCAAGGCCATACACTGTGTACCACATTCTTCCGGGAGAATTTGGTGCAATAAATCACAGGAAACAATTGAAGGAGGCACCTTATTATTGGAAAGGCATAAACCAGCTATAATTGAGTCTGACAAATCACCACTGGTTTAGCTTGATGTTGAATCTGGAGACCATGTCCCTTGGACAGCTAGGGAGCTGTAAACACTGACCCAGCCTGTATGGCTGGTATCATCCATCACTATCTTTCAGGCACCTGAAGGAAAGACTTTGCCAGTTCCAGGGCAGGATTGGAAATACATCACATCAGGGAGAGCTTTGTCTGGCAGGACAGAAGGTCTGAAGTAGAACTGGGCAAAGAGAACTGCCTTGAAGGAGGTTACTATCAAGCCCAGACCCTCTTTCAAAGTGCTGGCTAGCTTTGAGGTTCGGTTCACACTGATGTGATGCAGGAAACCCTACAAATCCAGTGCAGGTTTCCGCATCGCACATGGATAGCCGACAGTTCACACTGCCCTATGCGAACCGCTGAGGGTGTCAATACAAATTTAATGACACCCCTAAATTGGTTCGCAGATCACAGTACGAACTGTGAATTCTGACAGGAATTGGATCGCATAGGTGTGAACACCCATGCAAACCGATCCTGGTGCAGACAAAAAAAAAAAAAAGGTCCTGCATGAGTTTATGCGAATCACATGCGATGTCTGGCATCGCACCAGTGTAAACCGGCCCTTATGGAGGGGTATAAAAAGTATATGCGCAAAAGTGTAAAGAAATTCATCAGTTTCATGGATACTCGAAAGTAGTTCTACAAATTTTAAAGTGTTGGTCTGTGTGTTGGGAAAGATATAGATAGTCACGTTGTATGTCTACTGATGCCAGGAAGTCCCCTTGTCTGAAAGAAGCAACCACAGATCTCATTGATTCCATCTGGGATTTTGGTACATAAAGAAACCTGATTCGAGATTTTAATTAGCGTATGGGGTGGATTCCCCCAATTGGATTTGGTACTGTGAAAAGATTTGAATAGAAACCTTAAAACCATTTTTCCAACGGAACTGGTAAAAACACTTCTTGTGTGTCATTAAATCTGCCATCTTTTGGTCTGATTATGGCAGATTGGAAGGCAAAAAGAGAGAAGCGTGCAGAGACAGATATTCTATTTTGTACCCCTTTGAAATAGATTGGACCCAGAAGGTTGGGTATCTCAGATCCAGACTGACATAAACTTTAGCAGACATTACTCCGAGGAGTAGGAGTGCCCCTTCATTGTAAAAAGGGCTTCTGGGTAGACTCGTGGTGGGCTTGTGACTAAAGGAAGTTTTAAGCTGCAGTTTTGAGGTAGATGTCCAGGAGAGGAGTGAATTTGCTGAGCAGGAGTAGGAGCCGTAGAAGTATAGGAGTAGAAGACTTGCCTAGGCTTTTCTTGTGGGGCAGGAGTAGGTTTCCTCCAGTGCCAACCTTGATGAATTTATCAAGGGATTCCACAAAAAGGCCTTCACTCTCAAAAGACATGCGCAAGTTCAGTAGACCAAGCTTTTAACCACAAAATCCTGTGTACAGAGATAGGGGACATTCTAAAGATCGCCAACACAAAACAATAAGGATGAGGACATCAACTACAATTATTCTAAGAGGGCAAGGTCCTCAAAGACAGGTTCCTGGTCTCTGTTAATTTGTCTTGACCAGTTTGCCATAGTCTGGAAAATAGACATGACAGCAATAGCTGGTTGTAGGACTGGAACTGTAATGCCGCGTACACACGATCGGAATTCTCATCGGAAAAAGCTCTGATGGTTTTCCTGATGGAATTCGGCTCAAGCTGTCTTGCCTACACACGGTCACATCAAATTCCGATTATTTATAACATGGTGACGTACAACACGTATGACGTGACTAGAAAAAGGAAGTTCAATAGCCAGTAGCCAATAGCTTCTGTCTCGTAGTTGAATCTGAGCATGCGTGATTTTTGGCGTGTCGGAATTGCATACACACGATCGGAATTACCGATAGAAAGTTTTTCCGTTGGGAAAATGGAGAACATGCTATCAATTTTTGGCTGGCGGAAATTCGCACAGCTAAATTCCGATGGAGCATACGCACGGTCGCATATTCCGATGAAAAGCTCTCATCAGTGTTTTTCTGGCCGGAATTCCGATCGTGCTTCAAAATGTCTCCTTAAAAGAAGGAACATCTTCAATAGAAACTGTAAGGTGTTTAGTGAGAACTGAAATTGCAGGATCCATTACTGGATTAGCCAATTTCTGCTTATAATCCTTTTCTATAGGAAAAACCTTAGCAAAAATCATAGGAGTGCATACCACCTCAAGGTTGAGCCAGTCCTCAAAGTGTACAATTAATCGGAGCATGTATTGAAAAGTATTTTTTCATGTACTCAGTTATTTGATGCCCATAAGAGCCTGTTTAGGCTGTGGAGAATCAAGTGCTGTTAGGCAAAGACTAGTGCGTACCATGTTAAATTAGTGTATCCACAGTACAAAGTATTTGGAGTTAAACCATAGCCTGTATCTCATAAAATGCAGCGAAAGGGAAATCCTCAAGTAGGGAGGTTCTCTGCTACAAAATGAGGTTCATTAATGCTTTTTTTCATAATATCCTCAAGCAGGGAGGTTCCACCTCTGACTCCTGAAGAGGGTAAGGGGGAATAAGGGAAGTAGAAAAGACAAGGTTTGTCCCGCTAGGCACTTCACGGTTTGAGCAGAGACATTAATGGGGAACAATCAACATTTTTTACATATATATAAACAATTGTTTAAAATGTTGAAAACATTAGAAAGAACATTAAAAAAAGTGGGGGGAAGCTGAGGGGGGGGGGGGGGAAGCAAGCTCCAAATACGTGAATCGCCCTGCATCATCCTGTAGCCTATTGTCTGACTTCCTGCTGTGCTCTACACATCCAGCCCGAGACACCAGAGACCCCTGGCGCCACCAAGCCCGATAGAACTGCTCTGCCTGTGAGGTTGCCCTGGACCCCAGAAACACCCTTGGTCTTTATTACAGATGTGCCTTAATACTACCACTGTCTAGTGAGTACAATATCTTATGATTAAACCGTGCTATTTAAAATCCCTACACTTAGCTTGGCGCTGCTCTTTTTGGTTTTAGGAATAAGGGAAGTGCAGCTGTTCTGGCTTCTAAAAATTATATGAAAAAAGCTCCTGCGCTATTATGGGGAATTTTTTTATTTTTTTTGTAACTAATAGGTGCGGCACACACCGTCAAGAAAATTAAAGGTGAAAAAATATATTGGTGTTGCGCTCCTAGTAAATTGGTGTCAATAATATACTATAGTGTAGTGGTTATAGATCTAACCAATATTACTGTGACTAGTATACAACATAAACGCCAGTATATTACTACATAAAGTGCCAATGTGCTGATCAATAAATATATATATCTAAATATATTACAAAATAATCAGTGTATACACAAAAACCACACATGCAAAACATATGTGGGCAAGCACAAACTCACATATAAAAACGTGACTGTGTTCCAATACTACATAGTGTAAACGCATGTAAGCACTAATCGTCCAAACAAATAAATATAAATAAAGTCCAAGCAGACAATGAACAATTAATAAATCAAAGTCCAAAGTGCAAAGTGATCTCAACAACCAGGTGACAGTGTGATTTAAAACACTGGTGATCCTTCGCTGTCCACAGTACCCATAGGAGTAAAGGGATTAGGACCCTTAGGGTGGACTGGCTCCTGTATAATCCTTCTGCTCAGAAGGCTTTATGTGCAGGGGAACGCTTCCTTTCTTTCCCGGGGTGGATATCGAGGGCCACTTGAAATACTCATAGAGAAGAATAGAGCCTACTATGGTGTAGTATTTTCCATAAAGTTGGTTTATTAAAAATAAAAATAAAGCTACTCACATTTAAGTCAATCAAATCGCACAAGACGAGCAGCGCACTCGTGTATGAATGTCACTTCCGATGTCCGTATGCTTCTCCTACGAGTTACGTCACTGTCACGTGACTTCTGGCTTCTAGAAAATGAAAGTTCTAAAAGTGCTGAGAGTTTTTTGAAGAATTCAGACATAGTGCCAGAGAAAGCTGTTTTAGTCAGATAGGCCGCATGGTGCATGCCTGAGATAGAGCTAGAATCATATGAGGGGAGCAATGCCATAAAAGGATGTTGCTTCGGGACAAGGGAACAGCTATCACCATGAGCTTCCTGTGGGCTGCCTGCGGAACATATGCTATTTGTTCATTTTGTTCTAGCTCCCTTATGCCTATGATCCACCATAACCAAAGCAATGACTGTGTTCCTATGGCTATGTCCCTATAGAAAATGGCAGCAGGAATGCAGCAACAAGCTGTGTGTGTTTTTGGCGCAAGAGGAGGATGGTAATGCATCATCCAGATGGTGTTACACAGTTACAGCTAGAAAGTGTGTTTAATGCTACTTTCACACTGGGGCCGCGGCAGCGCTAAAGTGCTTGTTTTAGAGGCGCTATTGTCAGGAACCATGAAACAGACAGAGACAGAAGTACAATCAAATCACACTTGTTTATTAATAAAAATAAAAAGGTAAATAAGAAAAAGCGTAGTCAAGCAAGCCAGAGTCCAGTAGCCAGATCGGGTAGTCAGCCAGTCCAAAGTTCATAAACCAGATCGGGTAATCAGCCAGTCCAGACATCAGGGATCCAAGGAGAGCAACTGCAAGCAGGATGGAAGCCAGGAGGGATGTCAGCAAGCCAGTCTTGAAACAACAGCAGGAGATGGTTCCTAGTGATGTGACCAACGCGAAGGCAATTGAAAAAGTGAGCAGGAAGGCTTTAAATAGGCAGGTCAGACAAGCATCATCGGGAACAGCTGGTAACTGTGGAAAGAGAAGAGAGCTGGCAATTAGCCGACAGCTGAGCAGCCAGCCCAGAGGAGGAAGGGCTAAGCCAGCCCTGACAGTACCCCCCCCCCCCCCAATGACCCCTCTCCCTCGGAGGGCCACCGGGCTTGAGGGGAAACCCAGGAGGATGAAACCCAGGAGCATTCCTCTGGACCGTACACCCCTTCCAATGCACCAGGTACTGTATGCGCCCACAGAACCTACGGGAGTCAACAATGGATTGTACCTCATACTCCTCATGGTTCTCAACCAGAATAGGGTGAGGACGTGGCACTGAGGTGGTAAATCGGTTATAGACCAACGGTTTCAATAAGGAGACATGAAACACATTTGAGATGCACATACTAGGAGGAAGGTCCAACGCGTAAGCTACTGGGTTAATCCTGCGAAGGATACGGAATGGCCCAATAAACCGAGGTGCAAACTTCAGTGAGGGAACACGAAGCCGGAGGTTACGAGATGACAGCCAGACCCTCTCCCCAACCTGGTAGGAAGGCGCAGGCAGGTGTCTGCGGTCAGCATGGAGTCTGTACCTATCATTAGCATGACGCAAAGCCTCCTGGACTTGTAGCCAAGTGGAACGAAGACCACGGAGATGCTCCTCTAACGCAGGAATACTCTGCGGAACAAACGAGTCAGGCAACATGGAAGGTTGGAAACCATAATTCGCCATAAATGGAGACAATCGGGAGGCAGAATTCAAGGCACTGTTGTGAGCAAACTCTGCCCAAGGTAATAGGTCAGACCAGTTGTTATGATGGTCAGAAATGTAGCAAAGTAGGAATTGCTCCAAGGACTGATTTGCTCGTTCTGCGGCCCCATTAGACTGCCGGTGATACGCAGAAGAGAACGCAAGCTGGATTCCCAACTGTGCACAAAAGACTTGCCAGAACCAGGAGACAAACTGACTGCCCCTATCCGAGACAATCACCTTGGGTAGCCCATGTAAGCGAAAGATCTCCCGAGCAAAAATGGAAGCCAGTTCCTTAGAGGTGGGAAACCTCTTAAGTGGAATACAATGACACATCTTTGAGAACCGGTCAACCACCATAAGGATAACAGTGTTGCCTTGGGAGTTGGGCAATTCCACAATGAAATCCATAGACAGGTGAGTCCAGGGCCTCTCTCCATTGGGTATAGGTTGTAGGAGGCCCACTGGAAGGTGTCGTGGAGTCTTACTCTGAGCACACACGGAACATGCAGCTATGAAGGCAGTAACATCAGCCCGTAGACTAGGCCACCAGAATTGTTGGAAGATGGCCCAAATTCTTCCCAGGATGGCCAGCTGCCTTGGGAGAATGGTAAGTCTGGAGCACTGCAGTACGGAAACTCTCTGGGACAAAGCAGCGGTCACAAGGTTTATCAGGAGGAGCATGGACCTGAGCAGCAAGAATTTTGTCACCCAAAGGAGAAGTAAGACTGGTGCGAACCGTAGCCAAGATACGATCAGGAGGAATCATAGGAACTGGAACTGACTCCGACTTGGAAGTGGAGGAAAATTGTCGTGACAAGGCATCAGCCCTTACATTCTTAGTACCGGGTAAGAATGAGACAATGTAATTAAAGCTGGACAAGAAAAGAGCCCATCGCGCCCTTCTGGGAGAGAGTCGCTTAGCCTCAGACAAGAATGTAAGATTCTTATGGTCAGTAAGAATAAGAACGGGCACAGTAGTACCTTCAAGGAGATGTCTCCATTCTTTCAGGGCTAAAATGATCGCCAACAGCTTTCTGTCACCAATCTCATAATTGTACTCAGCAGGTGACAATTTTTTGGAAAAGTAGCCACACATATGCATAGCGCTCTCAGAGTTAGGACGTTGAAACAGAAGGGCGCCAACTCCAGTCTCAGAAGCATCAACTTCTAGGATAAAAGGCAACGTAGGATCAGGATGTGCCAACACAGGAGCAGAAACAAAGGCAGCCTTGAGAGTCTCAAAGGCCTTAATGGACTCCAGAGACCAACTCTGTGGGTTACCGTCCTTTCTGGTCATATCAGTCAGAGGCTTGACCAGAGATGAGAAGTTACAAATAAACTTCCGATAGTAGTTGGCAAAGCCCAGGACACGCTGCAGAGGACGTAAACCCACGGGTCGAGGCCACTGTAGGACTGCCGACAGTTTCTCTGGGTCCATCGAAAAACCAGCAGTGGAAATGACATAGCCCAGGAACCTGTTCACGATGGAACTCGCACTTCTCCAGTTTACAATAGAGATTGTTCTCTCTTAGTTTCTGAAGTACACGACAGACATCTGTGTGGTGGCTCTCCAGGGACTAGGAAAATATGAGGATATCATCGAGATAAACCACCAAACACAATTGCAACAAATCTCAGAGGACATTGTTAATAAATTCCTGGAAAACTGCTGGGCGTTACAAAGGCCAAAAGGCATTACTAGGTATTCATAATGGCCTGTTCTGGTATTAAACGCAGTTTTCCACTCGTCGCCCTCCTTAATGAGCACAAGATTGTATGCCCCTCTCAGGTCAAGCTTTGTGAAAACCGTTGCTCCCTTGAGGCGGTCAAATAACTCCGTAATCAATGGAATCGGGTAGGCATTCTTAATCGTGACACAATTGAGACCCCTATAATCTATACAAAGTCTCAGTTCACCTCTCTTCTTTTTCACAAAGAAGAAATCAGCACCACCAGGAGATGAGGATTTGTGGATGAAACCTCGAGAAAGTGCGTCAGCAACATACTCCTCCATGGCCTTATCCTCCAAGACCGACAAAGGGTAAACCTGGCCACGAGGAGGTATGGCACCAGGTTGAAGGTCAATTGCGCAATCATAAGGCCGGTGTGGAGGCAAACTTGACCTTTATCAAAGACATCGCCAAAATCACGGTACTCCTCCGGCAAGGAGGGGAGTGAAGCGGTGCACAGGACCTTGGATACCTTCAGGAAGCATGTCTCACTGCATTGTGGTGACCAGGAGAGAACCTCAGCACGGAGCCAATCAAAAGAGGGGTTGTGCCTCTGTAACCAACGATAACCAATAACCAGCGGAAATCTGGGTGAGGAAATAACTTGGAATTGGATTATCTCATGGTGAAGAGCCCCTACGGCCATGGACAACGGAACCGTCTCACGAGTCACATGGGCAGGCTGTAAAGGTCTCCCATCAAGAGCCTCAATGGCAAGTGGAGTGTCACGCAGCTGCAGTGGAATCGAGTACTGCAAAACAAATGCAGCATCAATTAACAGGCCTGCAGCCCCAGAGTCGATTAGAGCCTGTATCTCGATGGACGACTCAGCCCAAGAAAGGGTGACCAAAACCAAGGGCTTATCCTTCTGGATAACTGGGGATAAAAAAACACCACCTAAGGTCTGTCCATGACAGGACCTCAAGGTTTGGGCGTTCCCTGGACTGGTAGGACA
Organism: Lithobates pipiens; assembly: GCF_037356315.1. NCBI lineage: Eukaryota > Metazoa > Chordata > Amphibia > Anura > Ranidae > Lithobates > Lithobates pipiens. Next base: position 55,801,474 of record NW_027507787.1, on the reverse strand, counting down.
AGACTTCAAAAAGTGACCTGCCTGGCCACAATAAAGGCTCTCCCTCCTCCTAAAGGCTCTCTCATCCGCAGAGAGACACGTGAAGCCCAGGTGCATGGGTTCATCTTCACTGACCAACTCGGTACCAGGAGGCATGGGAGGTGAGGGAGGCATGGGTGGGACTATAAAGCTCGGACGCAAACGTACAGGAGGCTTCCGCAAGTGCGCCTTAAGAGAAAGTCTTTCTCTGAGTCTGGAGTCAATGAGGATGGCAAACGAGATCAAGCTTTCCAGCTCAGTGGGTATATCTCGGGCTGCTATCTCATCCTTGATGGAATCAGAGAGACCATGATAAAAAATCAGCCACGAGGGCATCATTGTTCCAGGCAACCTCTGCTGCCAGAGTATGGAATTCAATGGCGTAGTCGGCAACAGTTCTCGTACTCCATTTGATGGACATGAGGCACTTGGCAGCAGAAGCGTGCGGGAACGTCAAAAACCCGTTTAAAGGAGGCCACAAACTAAGGTAGCTCAAGACAACAGGTTTTTGCGTCTCCCATAGAGGGTTAGCCCAGGCCAAGGCTTTCTCAGAAAGCAAAGATATCACAAAACCTACTTTGCTTCTGTCCGTGGGAAATGCCTGGGGCAGCATTTCGAAGTATATCTCAACCTGATTGAGAAGCCCTCTGCATTGAACTGGATCGCCCCCAAATCGCTGGGGAAGCGGAGCAGAACCAGACATACCTCTTATAGAGGTAATATTCGAGGCGGGTGCATGCACAGAGACTGGCGCAGCAGCAGGAATGGCCTGCGACTCAGGTTGTACCGGAGCAGCCACTGTGGGGGATTCAAGGTGAGCCGTGCGATTCAGGAGCGTTTGTAATGCCAAGGCAAACTGATCCATGCGGGGATCTTGCTCATCCAATCTGGAAAAAATATTACCAACAAGTGGATTGACTGTATCTTCTGAATTCACAGCCTTCGCGTACTGTCAGGAACCATGAAATAGACAGAGACAGAAGTACAATCAAATCACACTTGTTTATTAATAAAAAAAAAAAGGTAAATAAGAAAAAGCGTAGTCAAGCAAGCCAGAGTCCAGTAGCCATATCTGGTAGTCAGCCAGTCCAAAGTTCATAAACCAGATCGGGTAATTAGCCAGTCCAGACGTCAGGGATCCAAGGAGAGCAACTGCAAGCAGGATGGAAGCCAGGAGGGATGTCAGCAAGCCAGTCTTGAAACAACAGCAGGAGATGGTTCCTAGTGATGTGACCAACGTGAAGGCAAATGAAAAAGTGAGCAGGAAGGCTTTAAATAGGCAGGTCAGACGAGCATCATCGGGAACAGATGGTAACTGTGGAAAAAGAAGAGAGCTGGCAATTAGCCGACAGCTGAGCGGCCAGCCCAGAGGAGGAAGGGCTAAGCCAGCCCTGACAGCTATAGCATTGTTTAAGCTGCGCTTTTCGGCTGCTAACGGGGCGCTTTTAACCCCCGCTAGCGGCCGAAGCAGGGGTTAAAACTGCCCGTGATGCGCTTCTAAAGCGCTTTTCAGGTGATTCCAAAGCGCTGCCTATTCATTTCAATTGGCAGGGCGTTTTTGGGAGCGCTGTATACAGTATACACGGTACTCACATTGCATTACATGAGTGCCATTCTTTCCAGCAGTAAAGACTGTTTGCTGATAAAAAGAGGAAGGAATCCCGATGTCCTATACACACTGTATACGTGTGTGTGTGTGTGTGTGTGTGTGTGTGTGTGTGTGTGTGTGTGTGTGTGTGTGTGTGTGTGTGTGTGTACATATACACACACAAAAATACAGTATATCTAGCTAGATAGACCCCCCCCCATTCCAAAAATGCTGTGTAAAATCAACATAACATGGACACATATTTTTTACATGTTTAACCACTTTCAGACCGGACCATTTTGCTGGTAAATGACCAGAGGTCTTTTTACAATTTGGCACTGCGCTGCTTTAACTGGTAATTGCGCGGTCATGCAATGTTGTACCCAAACAAAATTTGCGTTCTTTTCTTCCCACAAATAGAGATTTCTTTTGATGGTATTTGATTGCCTCTGCGATTTTTATTTTTTGCGATATAAACGTAAAAAGACCGCAAATTTTGAAAAAAAATGATATTTTCTACTTTTTGTTATTAGTAAAATCCAATAAACTCAATTTTAGTCATACATTTAGGCCAAAATGTATTCAGCCACATGTCTTTGGTAAAAAAAAAAGTCAATAATTGTATATTTATTGGTTTGCGCAAAAGTTGTCACATCTACAAACTAAGGTACGTTTTCTGGAATTTACGCAGCTTTTAGTTTACGACTGCCTATCTCATTTCTTGAGGTGCTAAAATGGCAGGGCAGTACAAAACCCCCCCAAATGACCCCATTTTGGAAAGTAGACCCCCTAAGGAAATTGATAAGTGGCATGTTGAGCCCATTTTTTTTTTTTACACAAAGTTGTCACGAAATGATATATTGCTCACACATGCTATGGGCATATGTGAAATGACACCCCAAAATAAATTCTGCTGCTTCTCCTGAGTACGGGGATACCACATATGTGGGACTTTTTGGGAGCCTAGCCGCGTACGGGGCCCCGAAAACCAAGCACCGCCTTCAGGCTTTCTAAGGGCGTACATTTTTGATTTCACTTCTCACTACCTATTACAGTTTTGAAGGCCATAAAATGCCAAGATGGCACAAAACCCCCACAAATGACCCCATTTTAGAAAGTAGACACCCCAAGCTATTTGCTGAGAGGCATGTTGAGTCCATGGAATATTTTATATTTTGCCACAAGTTGCGGGAAAATTACAAACTTTAATTTTTTTTTATTTTTTTATCACAAAGTTGTCACTAAATGATATATTGCTCACACATGCTATGGGCATATGTGAAATGACACCCCAAAATAAATTCTGCTGCTTCTCCTGAGTACGGGGATACCACATGTGTGGGATTTTTTGAGAGCCTAGCCGCGTACGGGGCCCCGAAAACCAAGAACCGCCTTCAGGTTTTCTAAGGGCGTAAATATTTGACTTCACTCCTCACTACCTATTACAGTTTTGAAGGCCATAAAATGCCAAGATGGCACAAAACCCCCACAAATGACCCCATTTTAGAAAGTAGACACCCCAAGCTATTTGCTGAGAGGCATGTTGAGTCCATGGAATATTTTATATTTTGCCACAAGTTGCGGGAAAATTACAAACTTTTTTTTTTTTTTTTTCACAAAGTTGTCACTAAATGATATATTGCTCACGCATGCCATGGGCATATGTGAAATGACACCCCAAAATAAATTCTGCTGCTTCTCCTGAGTACGGGGATACCACATATGTGGGACATTTTGGGAGCCTAGCCGCGTACGGGGCCCCGAAAACCAATCACAGCCTTCAGGCTTTCTAAGGGCATTACAGTTTTGAAGGCCATAAAATGCCAAGATGGCACAAACCCCCCCCCCCCAAATGACCCCATTTTGGAAAGTAGACACCCCAAGCTATTTGCTGAGAGGCATGTTGAGTCCATGGAATATTTTATATTTTGCCACAAGTTGCGGGAAAATTACAAACTTTTTTTTTTTTTTTTTCACAAAGTTGTCACTAAATGATATATTGCTCACGCATGCCATGGGCATATGTGAAATGACACCCCAAAATAAATTCTGCTGCTTCTCCTGAGTACGGGGATACCACATATGTGGGACATTTTGGGAGCCTAGCCGCGTACGGGGCCCCGAAAACCAATCACAGCCTTCAGGCTTTCTAAGGGCATTACAGTTTTGAAGGCCATAAAATGCCAAGATGGCACAAACCCCCCCCCCCAAATGACCCCATTTTGGAAAGTGGACACCCCTAAATTTAGGGGTACACTAGTGAGACTAGGTAATAAATGGCGGGTGCCCTGAAACTATAAAAAAATAACTAACCAACCAGCGTCACCTGTAACAGTTATATGGTGATCACTGGTGAAAGGGTTAACTAGGGGGCAATCAGGGGGCTTTATGCGGTAGTATATGGGGGTCCCTGGCGCTATAAAAAGCTGCGGCGAACCTAAATACCTACCTGCCTAACTAGCGTCACCTGTGACACTAATACAGCGATCAGAAAAACGATCGCTTATTAGGCTGGGTTCACACTGGAGCGATGCGGGAACGCCACGAATCCGCGGCGGGTTCCCGCATCACATGCCTCCCGGCGGCAGTTCACACTGCCCTATGCGAACTGCTGGGAGTGTCAGTGAAATGTTAATGACACCCCCAGATCAGTTCGCATATCGCAGTGCGATCTGCAAACTCGGATCGCATGGTGTGAACACCCATGCGATCCGATTCTGCTGCGGACCAAAAAAAGGGTCCAGTGCGAGTTTGCGGCGGGTGCGACACGAATTCAGCCATACTATCTGTATGGCTGAACTCGAATCGCACAGAGATCGGATGTGATTTGCACTGCAGTGCGGTGCGAATCACATCCGTTCTCATAAACCGCTGCAATGTGAACCCGGCCTTAGTGACACTGGCGACGGGGGGTGATCACGGGGTTAAACCTTTATTGGGGGGGTTAGGGGGGTACCTTAGAACTAAAGGGGGCTAACCCTAACTGCCCTAACAGTTATTACAGTCACAAATGACACCCGCCGGGTGATCAGGGGGTTAAACCTTTATTAGTTAATAAATGGCGGGTGCCCTGAAACTATAAAAAAATAACTAACCAACCAGCGTCACCTGTAACAGTTATATGGTGATCACTGGTAAAAGGGTTAACTAGGGGGCAATCAGGGGGCTTTATGCGGTAGTATATGGGGGTCCCTGGCGCTATAAAAAGCTGCGGCGAACCTAAATACCTACCTGCCTAACTAGCGTCACCTGTGACACTAATACAGCGATCAGAAAAATGATCGCTTATTAGGCTGGGTTCACACTGGAGCGATGCGGGAACGCCACGAATCTGCGGCGGGTTCCCGCATCGCATGCCTCCCGGCGGCAGTTCACACTGCCCTATGCGAACTGCTGGGAGTGTCAGTGAAATGTTAATGACACCCCCAGATCAGTTCGCATATCGCAGTGCGATCTGCAAACTCGGATCGCATGGTGTGAACACCCATGCGATCCGATTCTGCTGCGGGCCAAAAAAAGGGTCCCGTGCGAATTTGCGGCGGGTGCGATGCGAATTCAGCCATACTATCTGTATGGCTGAACTCGAATCGCACAGAGATCGGATGTGATTTGCACTGCAGTGCGGTGCGAATCACATTCGTTCTCATAAACCGCTGCAATGTGAACCCAGCCTTAGTGACACTGGCGACGGGGGGTGATCACGGGGTTAAACCTTTATTGGGGGGGTTAGGGGGGTACCTTAGAACTAAAGGGGGCTAACCCTAACTGCCCTAACAGTTATTACAGTCACAAATGACACCAATGCAAAAAAAAAAAAAAAAATGACATTGGTGTCACTGTGACTGGGGGGCAGGGGTAATTGGGGGGGGTGATCGGGGGGGTGTGAGTGTGCCTGGCATGTTCTACTGTGAAGTGTCGTGTTGGTGCAACTCACCGATCCTCTCTCCTCGGTGTCGGAACGAAAAATACCGACACGGAGGAGAGATTACATCACTTCCTCTCCTGTGTTTACATTACAGGAGAGGAAGTGATGTCACGAAGGATTTCTATTCGTCGGGAGCGATCGCGAGGGGGTGGCCATGAATGAATGGCCGCCCCCTCATCCCGGATCGCTCCCGAACGAATACCGACCGCCGCAGGCACCGGGCGGGGGCCCAATCGGGCCCCCGACCCGCGGGAAGGCAGGGACGTACAGGTACGCCCATATGCCTGCCCGTGCCATTCTGTCGACGTACATCGTCGTGCGGCGGTCGGGAAGTGGTTAAAATGAGAAAATATACCAGTTTAAGAAAAAAAATAAGGTCATTTTGAAAGTCATGGCAGCAACACGTCTCAAAAAAAAAAAAATCCCCTCTTCTTTTAACAACACTCTGTAAATGTCTGGGTACCGTGGAGACCAGTTGGAGTTTTTGGGGCAGGAATGTTGTCCCATTTTTGCCTAATATAGGATATAGGAATATAGGACTGCTCAACAGTCTTTTGTCTTCTTCATTTTATTTCCTTTCATGTTCCACCAACTATTTGCAATGACTGGTTTTAATAAATGTTCGTATATCTCTTACACTTAGCCTGCGCACTCTGCTGTTTTTTTCTGTTACTATAGAGATTCTTTCAGTCTCCCAGAGGTGCTGCGTGAAGTATGTTGGATTTGAGTTAAACCACTTCAGCCCCGAAAGATTTGGCTGCTAAATGACCAATACGACCAATACGTTTGTACCCAAACAAAATTTACGTCCTTTTTTTTCCCCACAGAGCTTTCTTTTGGTGGTATTTGATCACCTCTGTGGTTTTTATTTTTTGCGCTATAAACAAAAAAAAGAGGGACAATTAAAAAAAAAAAAAAAAAAACACAATATTTTGTACATTAGCTATAATAAATATCCCCATTTTTTTTTTTAAAGCAATTTTTTCCCTCAGTTTAGGCCGATATGTATTCTTCTACATATTTTTGGTAATAAAAATCACAATAAACGTATATTGATACGGTTGGTTTGCACAAAAGTTATAGCGTCTTCAAAATAGGGGAAAGATTTATGGCATTTTTATTATTATTATTATTATTTTTACTAGTAATGGTGATCAGCGATTTTTATCAGTACTGCCTCATTATGGCAGACTGATTGGACACTTTTGACACGTTTTTGGGACCATTGACAATTATAGTGATCAGTGCTATAAAAATGACTGTGTAAATGTCACTGGCAGGGAAGGAGTTAACACTAGGGGGCGATCAAGAGGTTCACTGTGTTCCCTCGTGTGTGTTCTAACTGTAGGGGGATGTGACTGACTAGAGGAGATGACAGATTGTTGTTCCTAGCTAGTAGGAACACACAATCTGTCTCTCCTCTCCTCACAGAACAGGGATTTGTGTGTTTACAGACACGTCCCTGTTCTGGCTCTTGTGCCCACTGGCCACACACATTGGCACCCCCGCAGTGTGGCGGGGCATGCGCGCCTGCTATCCTCACTTAAAGGGCCTACATACAGCTACGACGGTTCGTGGGAACGTGCCGACTTGCCACAGTATAATGATGGTGGCTGGTCGGCAAGCGGGTAAAATGGAACTATTAAACCATAGGACTTGTCTTGAGGATTGTTTGTTATTAACTTTTGCAGCCCTATCATTTCCATAGCACGTAGTTTTTTTTTTTTTATAACCTAGGCTGTACCTGTTTTTTCACCATATAATTTATGTCCATATAATTTCTCAGCTTTCGGCCGCCGAAAGCCACCGAGAAGGGCCGAAGGTGGCTGAAAGCCGTCCAGAGGCTCCAAAATAGTGGAGGATTGGTGTATAACACGCACCTGCCATTTTCCCCTAATTTTATGGGGAAAAAGAGCGTGTTATACGCCGATAAATACGGTAATTTGATATTAAATAAGGGATGGTGGCCAACATCAGAGGAAACTCATCAACCAACCTTCCATTCGCACAAGTGCACCCCTATATCAGCAAAGATGCAGGATTTTACATGCGCATGGATAACAAAAAGAAGGTCCCTCACCTCTTTAGTCCAAAGCCCATGGTTGCCAAAAAGAATGTCATATTTTGATTCATCTCACCACAGAGCAGTTTTCCACTTTGCAACAGACCATTTTAAATGAGTGTGGTGGTGGTGGTGTTTTTGGATCATGTTCTATTGCTTCTTTGCATGATAAAGTTATAGCTTGCAGTTTTGGATGGCAGGTCGAACTGTGTTCTCATAGTGATATTTGGGAATATTCCTGAGCCCATCCAATGATGTCCATCACAAGATCATGCCCGTTTTTAATGGAGTGCTGTCTGAGAGACCTAAGATCATGGGTGTCCAGTATTGCGTTTCGGCCTTATTCCATTCGCACAGTGATTTATCCAGATTCTCAAAATATTTTTATGATATTATGAACTGTATATGATGATTTAAATTTTACATTTAGGAACATTATTCTGAAATGGAGCACCATTTTTGGTGCAGCTTTACACATATTGGTGAACCTCTGTCCATCTTTACTTCTGAGACATCCTAACTCTCCAAGATGCCCTTTTTAAACCTAATCATATTACTGACCTATTGCCAATTAGCATACTTAGTTGCAAAATGATCTTCATTCTTCCAGCTCTTTCTTGTTAGTATCACATATTTTGCTAGCATTTTGTTGCCCTGTCCCAACTTTTTTGAGACGTGTTGCTGCTATCAATTTCAGAAAACCTTATTTATTTTCTGAAAATTGTATATTTTCTCTGTTTAACCACTTCTGTTCTGGAAGGTTTACCCCCTTTCATGACCAGGCCATTTTTTGCGATACGGCACTGCATTACTTTAACTGATAATTGCGTACACACACTGTACACAAATAAAATGGATGTCCTTTTTTTCCCCCACAAATATATCTTTCTTTTAGTGGTTGTGAGCAAGAAGAAAGGTCCAGATGGCGGCACTCCAAATAACAGAAAAAAACACAATGTTATATATACAAAAAACATGCGTGTGTGTATATAACATTGTGTTTTTATCTGTTATTTGGGTATGACTAAGCACCTGTAGAGTGGTGTGAAATGCATCAGTTTGTGCTTTTATTCCCATTGCTATATGGACTGTTATTCAATAAAGGAATATATTTTGGAGTGCGGCCATCCAAACCTTTTTGCTCACAATCACCTTGTATACTGAGCCAGCACCCTATCTAACGAGGAAGATGAAATGAGGCTATCGACATCTTGAGTGGTATATTTCTCTTTCTTTTGGTGGTATTTGATCACCAAAAAACTATTTTCTACTTTCTGCTACAAAACACATCCAATAAAAAATGTAAAAAATAAAAAAAAAATCCAATTTCTTCATCAATTTAGGTCAATATGTATTCTGCTACATGTTTTTGGTAAAAAATAAATAAATAATCCCAATAAGCGTATATTAATTGGTATTGGGGTATTTTATGTGATAGACCAACACAAAGTGGCACATAGTTGGGAAGTCTTTTTTTTTTTTTAAAGGTTTGGATTCTTTCCTAAATTAACAAAATATAACTGGATATTAATATCTTATGGTAAAGTTGCTCCAGGAAATATCCAATTGCCTATTGGGGGGATCAGGAAGGATTTTTATCCCCCCGCTGAAGCAAATCTTTTTCCACTAAAGGGCCGGATTCAATGTACAGTATGTGATTGCATGGAGGGACGTATTCACCTGCTAATAAATTAAGATAACCTGGACCCCTTTACATTACACAGCCCCCCGAACTTCTGGACCCATTTACATTACACAGCCCTCCCTGCATATTACACAGCACCCCTCCCTACCCAGCCCCTCCTGCATATTACACCCCCCCCCATGTTATGCTTTAAAATTGCGCAACAAACTATGGTACTCAAAAATCTCCATAGGCGTTTTAAAAATTCCTACAGGTTACCAGTTTAGATTTACAGAGGAGGTCTAGTACTAGAATAATTGCTCTGGCTCTAACGATTGTGGCGATACCTCACTTGTGTGGTTTGAATGCGGTTTACATTTGCGGTCGCAACTTACATATGCAGTCGCTTTTGTGAGCGAGCACGGATGGATAGGGCGCTTTAATTTTTTTTTTCTCTATATTTTATTGAAACATTTTTTATACTGTTCCTTTAAAAAAAAATATGGATCACTTTTATTGCTATCAGAAGGAATGTAAACATCCTTTGTGACAGTAATAGGCAGTGACAGGTCATCTTTATGGAGGAGTCTGGGGTCTATAAGATTCCAGATCCCTCCTTTGCACTTCAAAAGCATTGAAACAGCCAACTTTGGCTGTTTTGAATGCTGCAATTTTTTTGTGATGACATCACTTCCAGGTTACTAGAACCGAGACTCCAGGCAGCCAGCAGATGTGGTGGCTGGTCCATTGGGCCCTCCGGTTGGAACGGGAGAGCCCGGGCGGCGGCGGGTCCCCTCCTGCTGCTTAGGATAACAGCCGAGTGTCTCCTTAGCCGCATCAGTTATTATCCCAAGAAAGCCGAGCGGGGGTTAAAATGTTTGCGGGCTGGGTGCACATGAATTTGTCACATGCACTGACGGTCTGGACATTTAGCGGTGACCCCTGCCCTAGATCAACTGTAGGTATAGGATTGTGTACAATGCCTTGAAAAAGTATTCATACCTCTTGAAATTTTCCACAGTTTGTCATGTTACAACCAAAAACTTAAATGTATTTTATTGGGATGTTAGGTGAAAGACCAACACAAAATGATAAATGGCTTTAAACATTTTTTAGAAATATATTTGAGAAAAGTGTGGCATGTATACGTATTCAGCCCCCTTTATTCTGATACCCCTAACTAAAATCTAGTGGAACCAATTGCCTTCAGAAGTCAACTAATTAGTAAAGAGTCCACCTGTGTGTAATTTATTCTGAGAATAAATACAACTATGAAAGAGTTCAAGAGGAAAATAGGGATTTTCATGGTGCTATAGATTAGTAATTCCAACAGAAAAATATAAATTTTATATAAATGTTATTAAAGTCAAAGTTAAAAATGTGTATACATAAAGCATAACAGTGGTATACATAGGTGGTCTTTATGATCCGATGTAGATTGAACGAAGGTGTTTATTGCACATTAGCCTGACATGTTTTGCGGATACGCTTCTTCAGGGGATATGCAGTTTATCAAACAAAACCATGTACACCTACTCCAAACCACTGCCTGATAGTAAACACCCACCAGCTGACCCCAGAATTTAATGTCACCAAAAGGGCTCTAGAGGTAGAAAATGCCCAGTTAAGAAACAAAATAGCAGAGCACGGATGAAAGGATGACTGAAGGTGCAAGGTCCGGCATAGCCAAACAGTGTTTTAAGCTAACAGATAAGACACAGGTACTTTGGCCGTTTATAGTATAGCCATACCCTCCAGCTCCTTTCTCTCCACAGTGACTCACCTGTTGATGATATCCTGCTCGTCAGTCCTGCCTTCTTAAGCCTTCGCCTTGGTCACATCTACAGAGACACTCTCCTGTGTTCCTGTTAAAGACTTGTTTGGCTGACATTCCTTCTGGCTCCAGATCCTGCTTGCTGTTCTACTACGCTCATCTCTGGCTCCCTGGCATTTTGGCTTGTCTGATTATCCGTTCCGGTTCCTGAACTCTGGTTATGTTTTGACTACGTTTACTCTGTTTTCCTTTTTATTATTATGTGATTTAACTGTACTTCTGTCTCAGTCTGATTCATGGTTTCTGACAAACTATTAGTCATGCACTCCACAAAACTGGCCTCTATGGAAGAGTGGCAAGAAGAAAGCCATTGTTGAAAGAAAGCCATAAGAACTCCCATTTACAATTTGGGAGAAGTCATGTGGGGGGCACAGGAAACATATGCAAAAAGGTGCTCTGGGCAGATGAGACAAAAATGTAACTTTTTGGCTTAAAAGCAAAACACTGTGTGGTGGAAAAAATTACCCTGAAGACACCATCCCCACCGTGAAACATGGTGGTGGCAGCATTGTGTTGTGGGGATGCTTTTCTTCAGCAGGGGCAGGGAAGATAGTCAGAGTTGATGGGAGGATGGATAGAGCCAAATACAGGACAATCTTAGGAGAAAACCCTGTTAGAGTCTGCAAAAGACATGAGATGGGGCCGAGGTTCACTTTTCAGCAGGACAACGACCCTAAACATACAGCCAGAGCTACAATGGAATGATTTAGACCAGGGATATGCAATTAGCGGACCTCCAGCCATTGGAAAACTACAAGTCTCTTGCCTCTGGATGTCATGCTCATGGCTGTCACAGTTTTGCTATGCCTCATGGGACTTGTAGTTCTGCAACAGCTGGAGGTCCGCTAATTACATATCCCTGGTTTAGACCAAAGCATCTTCATGTGTTAGAATGGCCCAAAGTCCTGACCTAAATCCAATTGAGAATCTGTGGCAAGACTTGAAAATTGCTGTTCACATACACTCTCCATCCAATCTGACAGAGCTTGAGCTATTTTGCAAAGAATAATGGGCAAAAATGTCACTCTAGGTGTGCAAAGCTGGTAGAGACATAACCAGAAAGACTTGTGCCTGTAATTGCAGCGAAAGGTGGTTCTACATTGACTCAAGGGGGCTGAATACAAATGTATGCCACACTTTTCCCATATTTATTTGTAAAAAATGTGGAAAACCAATTATTATTTTACTTCTACTTCATAGTTACGTGGCACTTTGTGTTGATCTATCACATAAAATCCCAATACATCGACATTTTTGGTTGTAACATGATAAAATGTGGAAAATTTCAAGGGGTACAAATACTTTTTCAAGGCACGGTATATTCTTTTTTTTTTTTCTTTAGGTGGGAGGAGAAAGACAGGTTTTTTTTTTTTTTTTTAAATACTAGACTTATGTTTTAAGAAAGGATATTATTAGCCTTTAGGTTCATGAGAGAACAAATATCATCTGTTGCCTATTGCTGAATATATAGTGTTTTGCACATCTTATTTTCTTTTCTTTTTTTTTTGTGAAAAAACACACACAATATATGATTATCTTCCCTTTAAATGGGGTGTGGATGAAATGTTTGACACTTTCCTCTTAATTGCAAACTGCAGTTGAAAACTGTTTGCTAGACTTGCAAGTTTCCATAGCAACATCAACATGCACTTTTAACTATGACTATGCGGTGAAGAAAAGTCTTTGGAACTTTTTAGCCATTAATAAAGTTGCTGGTAAAATTACAGTTTCATGAATCTTTCCATTTTGCACTGATGAAACACACGCCTGTAAACACAAATGAAGGGAAGTGAAAATGACAGTACACTACTGACATAATAAAGATTCGATTTTTGGTCACCCCTTACTTCAATATAAAGTAAATTTGTCAGGTCCTGCAATATAAAACTAGCAAAACAGCAAAACTTCTAATACTTTGGAAGCTTGACAAGCACCTGTGTTTGTAAACCCCAGACATAAAAAAGGAACAAAGCACATCCCACTAAAGTGTGCCCCCTCCAGCCCACAGCAGGTGACTCAAAGTCTTAGTTCTGTATTTGAGCAGGCTAAATGAGTGCGTAAGCCTGTGCAGAGGGGAGTTTGTCCCTTCCCTACACTCAGCTATCAGGAAATGGTGTGCTCTAGCTGATTAGTGTAATGTGTGACATCAGATCCCCACCCCTACCTGCTAGAGCTGAGAAAAATCCTTTGACCTGGGTTTTAGGCCTCTTGTAGGGACTCCTGTTTGAGCATCTACTTTTGTATTTGCGCGTATTTACAAACATTTTCGCGTATATGTGTTTGTGCAATTTTGCATGCAAGTGCACGAAAACCTGTTCTCGTGTTCTTGTTCTGCAGAATATGTAAATGGCCATTTGCACACATTTGTGCTCATCCACATGTATTTGTCCCCATTTACGCACAAAATGTGTAAATTACTGACCAAAGCAGATTTTTTTTTTTTTTACTGAAGAATGGATGGTGCTTGTTTACACGCTTGTTTGCATAAGCATATTACAATTATTGGGCTGTATTTTAGCTCAGTAAAAAAAAAGATGTACTGAGCATTTTCAAGCTGCAGTGTAAAGAGGCCTTAGAATGATCTGCAGAAAAAAGTGGCTACAAATAAAAAGGTTTAACTTATGCAGGAGGTTTTGATTTTTCTCTGTGTATCACCCGAGGCTAGTAACTTTCCTGGGTATATGTGAGTAATTACAACCACTTTATTCAATTTCTACTTGCTTAGGGAGGTGCATGAATGTCAAACCAAGGCTGTGTACTTGGCTTTTAAAAGTATTTACAACCTACTTGAGGGAGGATGACATGGGGGGGTTATTTATGAAAGGCAAATCCACTTTACACAAGTGCACTTGGAAGTGCAGTCGCTGTAGATCTGAGGGGGACATGCAAGGAAAATAAAAAAAAACAGCATTTTAGCTTGTACATGATTGGCTGATAAAATCAGCAGAGCTTTACCTCATTTCAGATATCCCCCTCAGATCTACAGCAACTGCACTTCCAAGTTCACTTTCAAGTGCACTTGTAGTGCAAAGTAGATTTGCCTTTAGTAAATCAACCCCATGGAAATGCTGAAGCATGCTTGCAAAAGGTGTGCATCACTTGCCCTCTAGTGACTGTAGAAATATACAAGGGACCATATATTACACGATGACCGACAGCAGGAACTGTAGTGGACAACTGGCTTGGTGACAGGGATTATTGAATGAAGGGCACTGAAGACTGTCCTACTCCATCTAAAACTAAATAAAGTTAGTTTATCCATTAAAGTGATTGTACACCATATTTTTAAATAAAATTTAAATGTATTTATACTTACCTTCTCTGTGCAACTGTATTGCACATAGCAGCTGTTTACCTCCTCCTCTGGGGTCCCCTGCTGTGTGTGCCCCAATGGCAAGTCAAGCCGCTTTCTATGGAGGCACATGTGTGGGCTCTCTCTTGAGCTAGGGTATGTGCATCCATAGACAGTGACCTTGCCCCCCCTCCCCCAGGATTTGACTGACAGCAGGATGAGCCTATGTCTCCCTCTGCTTTCAGCAAAGCCTGTCAGAGCCGGGAGTGGGGAGAGAAAACCTGAAGCTGGGCACAGCTCTGGATCGATAGAAGACTCAGATAAGTGTTGGGGGGGGGGGGGGGGGTTGGGGAAACTAGTATTGGAAGGTTTTTTACCTTAACATATTTACATAGTTAGTCCGGTTGAAAAAAAGACACCTAGTTCACCAGGTTCAAAAGTCCATCTAGTTCGACCACAAAAAAAAAAAATATTAAAAAATCTCATATGCACAATCCTTCACTCACAGTTGATCCAGAGGAAGGGGAAATACCACAGCAAAGCATGCTCCAATTTGCTACAGCAGGGGAAAAAATTGACACGGCTGGGCAAAACAATGTATGGGTAAGTTGTACCCTTCAAGAGCCGCTGGAGGTGCGCAGCACAGCGGAGGACCCAATGTGCGTGGCTGGCAGACAAGATAGATGCCGTCCACGCGTGATAGCAGGCACGCGAGCCAGTATGGGGATTTGTGTGTGTTAACACACAAATCCCAGTTCTGTCAGGGGAAAAGAGACATATCATTTGTTTGTTCTAAGTAGGAAAAGTGGTTAAATACCTCCTCAGCTCTGTGTATACCAAGAAACATAGGGGAGCTCATGTCCACAATGGGGATGATATTTATACAGCCCCAAAAGAACCACTATGGTTCAAAATGTATATGGTACAAATATATTTAGACAGAATAGAGGTGAATAAAGCACCTGGACCAGATGGCATCCACCCACGGATCCTAAAAGAATTGAGCTCTGTCATTTCAAAGCTATTGTTTCTAATTTTTAGGGACTCTTTAATGACTGGAATAATACCACTGGATTGGCTTAAGGCCAATGTGGTGCCTATATTTAAAAAAGGGATCAAAGTAACTATAGACCTCTTAGTTTAATTTCTATAGTTGGGAAAATACTGGAGAATTTAATAAAAGACCACATAGATGAGTTCTTGCTAGAAAAAAATATTCGAAGTAACAGACAGCATGGATTCATGAAAGACAGATGTAGTCAGACAAAGCCGATTTCTTTTTATGAGGAGGTGAGCAAAACCTTGGACAAAAAAATGGCTGTGGACGTTGTATATCTAGATTTTGTCAAAGCGTTTGGCACAGTTCCCCAAACACGGCTAATGTGCAAGGTAAAATCTACAGGCTCGAAAGAATCAGTTTGTAAATGGATAGAAAACTGGTTAAAAGACCGAATTCAGAGAGTAGTGGTTAATGATACATATTTTGAATGGTCTAAGTTTATCAGTGGTGTAAGCCAAGGTTCAGTGTTGGGACCTTTACATTTTAACATAAACTATATTGCCAAAAGTACCATGACGCTTGCCTTTACACACACACATGAACTTTAATGGCATCCTAATCTTAGTCTGTAGAGTTGAATATTGAGTTGGCCCACCCTTTGCCGCTATAACAGCTTAAACTCTTCAGGGAAGGCTGTCCACAAGGTTTAGAAATGTGTCTATGGGAATGTTTGACCATTCTTCGAGAAGCACATTTGTGAGGTCAGGCACTGATGTTGGTCAAAAAGACCCGACTTTCAGTCTCCACTCCAAATCATCCCAAAGTTGTTCTATTGGGTTGACGTCAGGATTTTGTGCAGGCCAGTAAAGTTGCTCCTTCCCAAACTCACTCATCCATATCTTTGTGCACCATTGCACAAACAAGGTCCATAGTCATGTTGAAACAGGAAGGAGCCATCCCCAATCTGTTCCCACAAAGTTGGGAGCATGAAATTGTCCAAAAATGTCTTGGTATGCTGACACCTTAAGAGTTCCCTTCACTGGAACTAAGGGGCAAACGCCAACCCCTGAAAGTCAACTCCACACCATAATCCTCCCGCCAATTGATTTAGAGTGGTGGCCCAATATTTTTGGTAATATAGTATGTATGAGCGAGTTTGTGGTGGAGAAACTTGACTGGGCTGCACAGAGTCCTCACCTCAACCCGATAGAACACCTTTATGACGAATTAGAGCAGATAATGTGAGCCAGGCCTTCTCATCCACAACTCTGACAGGCACATTTACACATTATCAGTGCAGCCCATCAGTTAGTCCCCATTAGTGCTGCCCGTCAGTGCCCATCAGTGCAACCTATCAGTGCCGCCTATCAGTTCCTATCAGTGCAGCCTATCAGTGACCATCAGTGCAGCCTATCAGTGCTACCTATTAGTGCCCACTGATGCAGACTATCAGTGCCTATCAGTACCAATCAGTGACAACTATTCCTGCCCATCATTGCCGCCCATCCGTGCCTCCTTATCAGTGCCACCTATCAGTGGCCATTGGTGCCTCCTCATCAGTGCAGCCTACCAGTGCCCATCAGTGCAGCCTATCAGTGCAACCTCATCAGTGACCACCAGTGCCGCCTATCTGTGACCAGCAGTGCTGCAGATCAGTACCCATCAGTGCCACCTGTCAGTAGCACCTATCAGTGCCCAATAGTGCAGTCTATTAGTGTCGTGCTTCAGTGCCTCCACATCAGTGCTGCCTCATCAGTGCCTCTGCATCAGTGAATAAAAAAATACTATTTGCAAAATTTGCTCCAAAAAATTATAAAAATGTCATATGGGTACAGTCTTGCATGACTGCCCAATTGTCATTCGAAGTTTGACAGGGCTGAAAGTTGAAAATTGGCATGGGAAGGAAGGGGTGAAAGTGCCCAGTAGGCAAGTTGTCAACATCTAAAAACAAAAACAAAAAAACGTTATCTCTACTGCTTACTACTTCTTAACATTCTGGCCCCTTCGTGTATTCTCTGTGTGAAAACCTGTGTTTTGTAAAGATACACATTAGGGCTACATAAGGGAAGGGGTTTTGTCATTGAAAATAAAGCTTTGTTAGTTAAAATAAAACTAACTTTTTTTAGCTGGCTCCTCGATTCAAAGCAAAATTGTCAAGCCCCGTTCGCATACCAAAAAGCGCACATTTTTCAAGACATTTTCCAGACAAAACTAATTTTCATTGTACTGCTTAAGCACTATTACTTTGCTCGCAAATGTCCCTCATTTGGCGAGATTGTCTCTCTTTTGGAGACCAAATCTCTTTTGTCCCTTGTGCAGCCTCAGTTGTACCTCTTTTTGGTATGATGCACATATCTATATATGAAATGTACTATTTTACTGCCAAAAGCGTTAGGGTTTATTTGTTTTTTACTCATGCGGGATGCACAGGTGTTCCCCGCAGACCCATGCGAGCAGCCTGTTAAAATTAATTCCAGGCAGCAGGCTTCATAGGTCTGCATGAATCCTCACATGCATCCTGGCAGACAAACTGCATTCTGATCCATGCATTAGATCCACACAGATGCACAGATGTCGAGGATGCATATGGGGATCCATGCAAGCTGCCACAGGTATTCATTTGCACAGGCTGCCTGCACAGGTCTGCATGAACATCTGTGCATTCCGCGTGGGTGAAGATGGCCACTTCGCATGGGTATAAGGTACATCTGTATGAAAGAACCCTGATGCTACACTAAACTTTTTATCCAAGCTTCAATTTACTGCATTTTCTATTTTGAAAAGCTGATCTAAAAGGAAAAATATAGGTAAAAAAAGCACTTGTGTAGTTTAGCCAATCTTATTCTTTATATTAGATCTTTGTGGTCCATGTAACCATGACCATGTCTTTTGCTTACATACTGTATGCCAAAAGGTGTCCCGCTTTAGGATTTCTGAAAGTTGGGAGGTAAGCAATTAACAATTCTAGATGTTCCATATACAGTGGCATAGCAAACCTTTACTTTTTGAGCTCAGGTTTATTTTAAGACCTCTTTCACACTGAGGCGGTTTTCAGGCGCTACAGCGCTAAAAATATCGCCTGTAAAGGGCCTGAAAAAAGCCTCAGCTGCAAACCCAGTGTGAAAGCATGAGTGCTTTCACACTTGGGCGCTGCGCTGGCAGGGGGGTCACAAAAAGTCCTGCCAGCAGCTTCTTTGCAGCAGTGGAGGAACAGTGAATACACCGCTCCTCCACCGCTCATCCCCATTGAAAATAATGGGGCATTGCCGCTATACCACCGGTAAAGCCCCACTAAAGTGTCATTTTTCAGGCAAATTTAACACCTTTTTGGTCGCTAGCAGGGAGTTAAAACCGCCTCGCTAGTGGCTGCACAGCGCCGCTAAATGCCGCTTTACCGCTGACGCCTGGGGCGGCTAAGTGTGAAAGGGGTCCAAGATGGAAAAGAGGGGTCCTGTGCGACTATTGTGTCCGAATGCAATCCAAATTCAGCCATATAATCTGTATGGTTGAGTTCGCATCGCACAGACATTACATGTGGTTTGCACAGCAGTGCAGTGCAAATCACATGCAATGTCTGACATCAAACCAATCCAGCCTCATTGGTTAAGAGCATACAGTCAACGTGTTTTGGGGAAAAAAAATATTAAATCTTTCAAAAAGTCCTTTAAGTGAGACGAACTTTTGTACCAGGCGCTCTTTCATACACATTCAAGAATCTATTTGCAGCTTAACCCTTTCATGACTAAGTTAATTTCTGACATTTGGTGTTTACAAGTTAAAATCCATATTTTTTGCTAGAAAATTAGAACCCCCCAAACATTATACATATATTTTTTAGCAGAGAATCTGGAGAATAAAATGGAGATTGTTGTAATATTTTATGTCACACGGTATTTGTGCAGCAGTGTTTTAACAGTAACTTTTTGGGAAAAGGACAATTTCATGAATTTAAAAAAAATAAAACAGTAAAGTTAGCCCATTTTTTTTATATAAGGTGAAAAATTATGTTACGCCGAGTAAATAGATACCAAACATGTCACGCTTTATAAATGCACGCACTCGTGGAATGGTGACAAACTACGGTACCTAAAAATCTCCATAGGCGAAACTTTAAAAATGTTTTACGGTTACCAGGTTAGAGTTACAGAGGAGGTCTAGTGCTAGAATTATTGCTTTCGATCTGATGATTGCAGCAATACCTCACATGTGTAATTTGAACACTGTTTAAATATGCGACTTCCGTATGCGCTTTCTTTGTTGCGCATGCTCGCAGGGACGGGGGACTTTAAAAAAAAAAAAAAAACATTTTTCTTATTTTATTTAATTTTATATAATTAAATTGCGTTTTAAAAAAAAATAAATAAAAATGTGATAATTTTTATTGCTATCACAAGGAATGTAAACATCCCTTGTGACAGTAATAGGTGGTGACAAGTACTCTTTATGGAGGGATTGGGGGTCTAAAAGACCTCCAATCCCTCCTTTGCACTTCAAAGTATTCAGATCGCCAAATTTTTTTTTTAAAACCATCGCCATTGGCTGCCGAGTAAACTGGAAGTGTCGTTGTGATGTCCCTTTCATGTTTACATTCAGGAGACTGGAACAAAGCCGTTTCTGGCTTTGTTCCACTCTGTCTCTAGGCGCCGGAAGTGGTGCAACGCAGATCGGAACTCCCGGTTGGAGGCCTGGTAAGAGTGGCAGGAGGCAGCGGGAGTATGTCCCCTCCCGTTCCTCCGGTATAACTGCCGAATGGCTTTTAGCTGCATCGGTTGTTATACCTGGAAAGCCAATCGCCGGCTCTAGAAAACGGTACCGGGATGATGCCTGAAGCTGCAGGCATCATCCCGGTATAACCCCCAAAAGCCGAGTCGCACATCTGCGTACGCTCGGCGGGAATGGGTTAAAGTGGTTGTAAAGTTGGAAGTTTTTTTTTTTTTCCTTAATGCATTCTCTGCATTAAAGTATTTGTAAACCTTTAGTGAAGTGACTAGCATTAGGTGATACACTGAGATGAAACAAATCCTCCTACATAAGTTCTAGCTGTTTATCTTCAGTCGTTTGTTCTGTAGATTGTTCTGAAAACATTAACAGGAAAGGATTTCTCCTTAGTTCTAGGAGCAGGGGGCGGAGATCTGAGTCTTCACACAACTGACAGCTCTGAGCCCTGATTGGAGAGAAGGGATACCTCACTCAGTACAGAGAACAAGCACATCTGTGGATAACAGTCACAAGCTGAGTGCTGCAGCTTCCTCCCTATCACCGAACTCTAATTTAATGTGGGGAAAAGCTGCCAGCAGCGAGTCATTGCTGAGAACAGAGAAACCAGGCAGCAGGGAGAAATGACACTCAGTGCTTTGTGGAGAGACAAGTACACAGTATAGAAGGATGAGCTTCTTTCATATTTCATGTCTGAGGTTTGCATCCACTTTACGGTAAAAGACCTTCAGTGATTAGTTCCCCCACCCAGCCCCCTAAATATTTAGCCAAGCCCAATCTCCATTCAGTGTTGTGCTAGATTTGGACATAGAGGTAGTAGTCAGAGCCATTGGCTCTTGCTGCTGTCAATTTAGGGCGGGACAGTGGTGTAGTGGTTAGCACTCTCACCTAGCAGTAAAAAGGGTCACTGGTTTGAATCCCAACCACGACACTACCTGCCTGGAGTTTGCATGTTCTCCCTGTGCCTGCGTGGATTTCCTCCCACACTCCAAAGACATGCTGGTAGGTTAATTGGCTTCTGTCCCAAATTGGCCCTAGTATATGAATGGGGACCTTGTAACGTTGGATCCTTGAGGGTAGGGACCGATGTGAGTGTGCAATGTACAGGGATAGGGACAATTGTAGACACTCACTCAGGTTGAACTGGATGGACTGGTGTCTTTATTCAACCTTACTAACTATGTAACTATGTAATTAAATCCTGTGAGGAGGGAGTGGGTGCTGGGAAGAGCCCTGCTGTGTGCTTCAATGGACACACACATCCTGGCTCAGGAGTGAGCCCATACGAGTGCCCCTATAACAAGCAGCCTGCTATGGGGGCACTCTGATGGGAGGAGGCAGGAGTGCCAGTGGGGACCCAAGAAGAGGAGGTTAGGGGCTGCACTGTGAAAAAACATCTCACAGAGCTAGAAAGTATAACATGTTTATTATTGTTTTTTTGTTTTTTAAGTAATTGTTAGAATCACTTTCATTTGGGATTTTTCATTAATGCAAGTGTTTGCACAAGAGATATTTTCAATACAGTTCTGAATTACTTCTTTACAGTGACATAAATATAAGCCACTGTAAAACTCTAAGATCAGATTTTGTTTACCAAAACTAATAAAAATTTCATAAAAAAATACATATATATTTTTGCTAGTACGGTATGTAGCGCTGAAGCTATTCAATGCACAGACACTTGACCCTCTGAACAACAAAAATAACAGTCCCTCTCTAGTACAAGACCTGGTTCATCTCCTGACAAGCTTCGGCGTGCAATAGCTGCAAACATCAGATTTCACAAATCAGTGGTCAGTGTCATCTGGGGCTATTTTTATTTTATGTGCGTATGTGGCTGTATTTATTTGAGAGGCTGTGAGCATGGCTGTGTGGGTGTATGCACGAAAAAACACACACACTCACCCCAGCTGTGTAAGGATTGGGTGGCTGTGTGTAACAATATGACACAAGGGAACAAAGCAGTTTGACATATGCTGAGTAATGTTTCCAGCTGCTGCTATTTACAAATTAATCCCACAGCTGTCTCTTGTCTGTAGCACCTACTACATGCAGACCTAGCAGAATCACAGGCTTTACACTGCTTTCCTTATGCTGCTTACAATTTTTAATCAACTCTTAATGAAACACGCTACAGAGACATGCAGCTCTTATTAGTTGTATAAAATCAGTGTCATATATTTGTGTTATTATCTGGGGCAATTGCTGGTATTTCAGACACTTGTTACCAGATGCGAAGAAGTGATGACTAAGGACCAATGACTTTTCATGTTCTTAGTTTATCTTGCATTCAACAGTTCTTTATTTTTTTTCATGTAATATTTGCATCAAATAAAAACAGAATTTTAAATTAGAACTTCACTATCTCAATCAACATTGACAAGTATTATTCCTTATGTTGCTAGCATTGGTGAATAGATAGGAAAGTATATCATATTTACTTGTCTTAAACTTTAAACTTTTTTTTTTTTTTTTAGAATTTACATACAATAATAGACCGTAACATAGTGATAACATGTCTCAAAAGCAGATGAGACAATGAAAACAATTCCTAAAGAATTGACAAACAGGATCAGGCTACATACAGCAGTAGCATGAAAAACACAAAAAAAAGAGAGAGAGGTAAATTTAACTTAGCATTATGAGAGATTAGGGACATCAGGGAGGGACAGTAAGGTGAATATGCAATACCATAGGAGATGGGTGGAGGGAATGAGAGAGTGGAGGAGAAAGCAAGAGCGCCGATCTAAGTGTAGCAAATTAGTGAGTTTTAATACACATATAGATAAGGGTACTAACAAAAGGAAAAGGTCAGTAGGCATTGAGCACAACAGTGCAATTAGCGTCTGTGGAGAAGGTCCCTGAGAGTAATTAACCACCTCGCGCCCGCCCTATAATGACGGCCGTAGAGCAGTCGCGTTCGTCCGGGTGGTCGTCCCTGGACGTCCTGATGTTTACTTCCGCAATGCGCGCCGCCGCGGGCGCGCATCGCGGAAGTTCTGTGTTCGCCGTGTCCCCCGGGGACAGGCAAACACAGATCGCTGTAAACGGCCAATCACAGCGGCCGTTTACAGCGTGATCGCGCGTGTCCAATGGGAGATGATCTCATATATAAACATATGAGATCATCTCTCAGCGCCGCTCTCCCTCCTCACACAGACAGCGTGAGAGGGGAGAGATGAACGGCTGCAGCGGCAGCCGTTCTGCCTCGAGTAAAAAAAAAAAAAGTAAAGAAAAAAAATGCCATCCTCCCCAGGCAGTGCCATCCTCCCCCAGCAGTGCCATCCGCCCCAGTGCCATCCACCCCAGTGCTACCTGCCCCCAGTGCCATCCACCCCAGTGCTACCTGCCCCCAGTGCCACCTGTTGTCAGTGCCATTTGTCCCCAGTGCCATCTGTCATCAGTGCCACGTATAAGTGCCATCTGTCATCAGTGCCACCTGTCATCGGTGGCACGTATTAGTGCCACGTATTAGTGCCATCTGTCATCAGTGCCACGTATTAGTGCCACGTGTCTTCAGTGCCGCATATAAGTGCCACGTGTCATCAGTGCCATCTGTCATCAGTGCCACATATTAGTGCCATCTGTCATCAGTGCCACGTGTCATCAGTGCCATGTATAAGTGTCATCATTGCCACGTATCAGTGCCATCTGTCATCAGTGTCACGTGTCATTGTCCTGGTGCTTCAAAAGTGTAATAAATAGTCAACAAGTTAGATGTGTAATTTATGTTCCTAGAACACATGATGGCGCTACCTGCAAGTTGGGCCTCTCTATGTGGCCAGGCTGTGAAAAAGTCCCACACATGTGGTATTGTAATACTCAGGAGGAGTAGCAGAATTTTTTGGGGGGTGTCATTTGTGGTATACACATGCCACGTGAGAGAAATAACCTATTACAATGACAATTTTGTGGAGAAAAAAAAAATGAAAAATCTTAATTTTGCAAAGAATTGTGGGAAAAAAATTACAACCTCAAAAAGCTCACTATGCCTCTTACTAAATACCTTGGAATGTCTACTTTCCAAAAAGGGGTCATTTGGGGGGTATTTGTACTTTCCTGACTTGTTCGGGTCACAAGAAGCGAGATAGGCCACCAGTACATCAATTTTGTGCGATTCGCACCACAGCTTGTAGACTCTCTAACTTTCACAAAGACCAAATAATATCCACATAATTTGGGTTATTTTTACCAAAGATATGTAGCAGTATAAATTGTGGCCAAAATTTATGAAGAAAAATTAATAATTTACATAATTCTGTCACAGAAACAAAGAAATATGCGTTTTTTTTCAAAATTTTCGGTCTTTTTTCATTTATAGCGCAAAAAATAAAAACCCCAGAGGTGATCAAATACCACCAAAAGAAAGCTCTATTTGTGGGAAAAAAAGGACAAAAAATTAATTTGGGTACAGTGTTGCATGACTGAGTAATTGTCATTCAAATTGTGAGAGCATCGAAAGCTGAAAATTGGTCTGGGCAGGAAGGGTGTTTAAGTGCCCAGTAAGCAAGTGGTTAAGAAGGAAGGACAGAGGAATGGATCAGGATGGAGCGGATACAAAAATTGAACATCAGGGTGTAGACATTGTAGTCCCATATTCAGACTGGTCCCATGTTTCACAAATTTTGTTAAATTGTGACAAAGTGTGGTTGTGAGGTACTTTATTCACTGAATATCCGATATAGTCTTCAGGAGTAGGGAAGATGAGGGCGATTCCACTGATGACCAGCACATAGAAATGGCTCTCAATTCAGCCAGTACAATAAGCGAAAGCAGCTGTTTAACTGGCTTTTTTAAGGCCCGGGAAATAAAGCCCCAATAGGTAATGGAGTGTGTCTAACGGTAGGGATATTTGAATGAGAGACATCACATTAGCCCAAAAGGGTTGTAACAGTTGACATTGCCCAAAAAAAATTTGGAAACAGATATCCAAACCACATCGCCAACAAAAGTAAGAAATGGAAGGATCATGGCGGTGTAGGATTTCAGGAGTTCTATACCAAAACATTAATATCTTGACAGCAGTCTCTCCCTGCACCACACATCTAGATGACTTCTCTATCTAGACGTCTATATCTTTTCCCAACAAGGGAGGGGCTGGGCCTCTGTAAAACATGAAACCATTTTTGCATATATGAATAAAGGACAGCTGTAAGGAGGATGGCTTTGTGCAGAAATTTATAGATAGTGGCAATTAAATGGAGCTGGTAGAGTCCTTGGGTGCAAGTGAATTCAAATTTGGTAGGTCTATCTAAGGTAAGTGATGGAGATAAGGATGAGAAATAATGTCTAATTTGGATACATGAGTAGTATAGTTGTTTAAGGATGTTTTATAGTCTGTAGTTCCCCAAAAGAGAGCAGCTTACGAGATGTCTGATTGACAAAATTACACAATTCAAACAGTGGCTTAAGCCCAGGGAGCCATGTGTCCATAGGAAATACTAATAAAAACAAAATATGGTTGCGCTCTAACTAATGTGCAAGTGAACCTTAACCTTATAAGCATAATAATAAATTGGTAATAAATCAAAAACAGTCCCAACTATGAGATAATTAACTCTGTGGGCAAGTCTCTGACGGTAAATCAAAATTCCAATCAAAAATTATTTTGCAAAAGGTGAGTCTTTGACAAAAAGTGAATCAACATGTGAACAGTTCAAACCAATTCATGTGACTTTTTGCTTGATGAACACCGTGAATCCCCCACCGTAAGGAATGTGCGCTTACCAGCTGCACAGACAAGAAATGCCTGTGACTAACACCCAGCTAGAGCCTTTTCCTCAATGATGTTCCCACACCAATGCAGTCATCGCATCTAGGGGCATCTGATCCAGAACGTAGCTGGACTAATCCTCCACTTTAGGCTTGTACATAGCTCAGTAAATGATGGCACAAACGTCGCTCAGAAAAAAATGCAAAGAGTGGCCATAGGTAAAACCTGCGAGGTTTTTTATTAAACATTAAAAAACACAGACGCCTGCAAGGTGTATAGATAAAAAACGAGGTTAAAAATATGCGGCCGGCTGCAGTACACACGCGCGTGCTAACAAACAACAGGATGTATCGTTCGGTGACATCAGAAATGTCGTTCCTCCCTACTTTCACTTTTTGCCAAAGACTCACCTTTTGCAAAATAATTTTTGATTAGAATTTTGATTTACTGTCACAGAATTACCCATGTAGCGGTACCCCCATGGGGGCTGCTGGGTGGTTCATTATCCTCTTGCCAATCACTCCACTTCTATTCTCCCATAACACGCACAATACACCAACAGTCAAGGTTTAAGTTTTATTACTCTTTATTCATGGGATAAGTCTGGGGTTGTTCACTGAGAGATATGGGATGCTCCACCAGACCCCACTATATGAGGGTGTAAATCCATAGCTGTAGCTTTGTTACTGACCTCCCCTAGAGCTATCCTTTCCTGATTCTATTGCTTCCTTTAGTGCAGCACTTGCAAGTTAAGCGAAAAGGCATTACTCTGAATAATTCCCTCTGCCGGACTGATACATTTCCTTTGGGTGTTGGGCCTAGAACCACAGGCCATCACTGCCTATTTCCATGACTCACAAGCCAAAATCCCTCAGTCATAGGAAGTACTATCTTATGATTTACACTGTGGTCCTCAGACTCATAGTATATAGTTCCAAGCACTTCTTCACTAGTGTTCTCTCCCAATCAACAATCCATGTTTCACTCACAGAAAGTCGATCACCCAGTTTTCTTCTTCCGCTTTACTCCTGCTTCCTCCTCACTCGCCCAGCACATCCCCGCATGGGAATGTCCAGCTCTCTCCCAGCTCTACATGCTGACTATGCTGCACTCCAGCCTGAACCTCCTGAAGCGCCCCTCAACTTCTTTTTTACTCTCTGCCTGCGCTCTGGCCCCCAGGCCCTTCCCCCCCTAGAAGCATGTGACCCCCGTTTATATAGGAGACCTCCTTTCGACCACACAAGTTAATGATTGGTCAGGACTCCCACCTAAACTTCCTGCCAATCAGGTTTCAGCCCATCCTCTCCTGCTGGTACAATTCACCGTCAGGCAGAGGAGGTATCTCTGAGCCCAAGTGTAGGTGGCAACACCCCCTACTATTCTAACACTTCCAACCCGGAATCACAACAACCAGGCTTAGTAAATTTACCTGTACTAGATCCGATAATGGCAAAGAGAGAGAGAGTACTTTTTGTAAGTGGTTCGCCAAACCTGAATAGTAAACAACATAGGAGCTAAACAAAAGTGTTTCAGAACCGGGACAGTAAGAAGGGGTGGAGAGCATACCAGGGAACAAGGGGGTACAGGATAAAGGGAACCCATTTCACTCTCTGCCCATCTATTGGGGGCATATTGGCGTTTCCACAAAGCAATGGTGCATGTGTGTGGCATAATAGTACTTAAAGTGGTTATAAACCCTGACAGCGGCGGAGCAGCGAGACCCACCGAGAAGATGGATGTTTTGGACTACAGGGGACAGTGGTGACTTCGCTGGCTCCTGTGTCAGGTAAGTGACACATAATGGACTACTATGCAATGCATAGTAGTCCATTATGCTTTACCTTTGCAGGGAATCAAAGAGGAAGTAAACCCATCAGGGTTTACTTCCTCTTTAATATATACAAGAGGGCGCAAACGTTTAGTGCATTAGCATCAAAAACAGTTTATTAAAATCATAAGACAATGTTATACTCCAAAAGGCAAAATAAAATCAAACATAGCAATTGCACCACTCCAGCAAGTGAGATGGGCATCCCTACCGATGTCACGCGGTGAAAAAGCGTATGCGTTTCAGGGGACAGACCCCCTTCCTAAGAACTTCCAACCAGACAGTGTACCGCCAGTTATATGTTTGCACATGGAGGACATACCCCCCTCAGTGAGAAAATGGGCGGGGAACCTAGCACCCCCTCCATGCTTGCACACCAGTCCCCTGGGGAGAAAAAAGAAACAGCCAAGTAGCGTGAAAATCTGTATAAATCACACAGAATTTTAACAGCATACCTTTGCCATCATGTCAATGTGCCAAAAAGCCTCCGGCCACCCCCAGAGAGAATCACCTGCTATTAACCTCTCATGCAATTGCTGAAGATCCTATCGCACAGAGAGAGATGAGTGGCTGGAACGCACATTCGGGGTTGTGGGAAGCAAAGGCAGAAGCACGGAACTGGAAATGCATCATAGCAGGGCAGAACAAGAGCCTCAAAGTTTTTTAATTCAAAAAAACGTTATCACAACATTGAGCAGAAGTATAAACAAAGTAACATTTCTTAGGTCAAAGGCGTAGATGAGGGACTTTTATTAATCAGACACTCACCTGTCCCACAGGCCAGCATTGCAGGTGTATGAGGCCCCGCTCCTCTCCTCCTCCTTTCCATGGCGCCGGCATTCTTACTGTGGACACCCAGCTGTGGCTTCACAGCCGGGCACGCACTGCGCATGCGTGGGCAATCTTCTGGGACCTGTGACGTATCCAAGAAGATTGCAGGGATGGAGGGGGGAAAGGTGAACTTCCTTCCGGGAGGAAGTGGGAGCTGGATGCCTCTAAAAAAAGAGGGTATCTGCTCCCCCAAAAAAATGACATTCCAAATGTGGCATGTCAAGGGGTCACTGTCAATTAAAGCAGAAGTTCCATTTCTGGGTGGAACTCTGCTTTAAAGGTTGAACCTTTTTCTGGCGCTGCTTACACGTTAAAATCAATATTTATTGCTAGAAAATTACTCAGAACTCACAAACATTATATATATATATATATATATATATATATATATATATATATATATATATATATATATATATATATATATATATAATTTTTTTTTTTTTTTTTTTTTTTTTAGCACAGACCTTAGAGAATAAAATGGTGGTTGTTGCAATATTTTATGTCACACTGTATTTGCGCAGCGGTCTTCCAAAATGCAATTTTTTTTTTTAAATACACTTTAATGAATTAAAAAAATAAATTAATTAAATATTAGCCCAATTTTTTTTGTATAATGTGAAAGATGATGTTAAACCAGAATCGTGATCTTTATTCTGATTACAATGTAAAGTAGTGAGTGTATAGCTTGTATAACAGTGTAAATTTGCTGTCCCCTCAAAATAACTCAACACACCATTAATGTCTAAACCGCTGGCAAAAAAAGTGAAAATGTCAAAATTTGGCCCAATGAGCCATTTTCCCTCCCCAGTGTCATGTGACTCGTTAGTGTTACAAGGTCTCAGGTGTGAATGGGGAGCAGGTATGTTAAAGTTGGTGTTATCGCTCTCACTCTCTTATAATGGTCACTGGAAGTTCAACGTGGAAACTCATGGCAAAGAACTCTCAGAGGATCTGAAAAAAAATTGTTGCTCTACATAAAGATGGCCTAGGCTATAAGAAGATTGCCAAGAGCCTGAAACTGAGCTGCAGCACGGTGGCCAAGACCATACAGCGGTTTAACAGGACAGGTTTCACTCAGAACAGGCCTCGCCATGGTTGACCAAAGATGTTGAGTAGACATGGGCGCCATCAATAAATTTGTTTTGTTCGTTCCGTTACGGTTTGTATCAGAATTAATAAGTACTTCGTAATTCATGTCTGAAATTCTATTTAGATTCGTACGATTTGTCGTTAGGTTCGTTAACTTGTCGTAACAATTGCGAACATTCTTTACGATTAATTTAAAGGCAAAAAATATATATACCTCAATATGACAGTTGATACTGATGGAAGTTTGTTTTTTATCCGAAATCCGAAATTCCGTTGAAGAATTTCCGATCCGAAATACGAATTTTCGTTAGATGCGTTCACTTTTTGGTCCAAATTTCGTTACTACGGAAACAACATGTGACTGTTGGTTGACCAATCAGAGGTTTTATTCTGCTGCTGAGGCCTACAGGGCAGGCCCGATCATGTGACTTCCCTTTGTGGGTTAGTTAGTGTAGTGGAGCAGATCACACGATTATTTGTCTGCGCATCTGAGCGAATATCTTTGCAATCCTTAATTTTTCATTGTTCATTTTAGTTTATATCTGTTGTAGTTTGCGTGTATATCATCTGTTAGTGTTTAGTTTCTGGTTTTATAAATTTTTTGGTTGGTTTTGAGAGGTAATTTTTTTTGTTTCATTTAGTTAAAGCGGAGGTCCACCCTAAAGTGGACCTTCCGCTCATCGGAACCCTCCCCCCCCTCCGGTGCCACAATCGGCACCTTTCAGGGGGGAGGGGGGTGCAGTTACCTGGATAATCCAGGTAACTGCACCCACTTCCGGGATAGCTCTCTGCGGGAAAGGGGCGTAACTTACGCCCCTTTCCGCAAGTGCCCGCCCCTTCCCGCAAGTGCCCCGCTGCCTGCTGGGAAACACACAGATCCCAGAGGCAGCGTGGAGCGTCCTTATTGCGCAGCGCGATTCGCGCATGCGCAGTAGGGAACCGGGAAATGAAGCCGAAAGGCTCCATTTCCTGATTCCCATACCCAAGATGGCGGCGGCAGGACCCGACAGGCGACCTAGAGATTGGCTTCGGTGCCGACATCGCGGGCGCGCTGGACAGGTAAGTGTCACTATTTTAAAAGTCAGCAGCTGCAGTATTTGTAGCTGCTGGCTTTTAAAAAAAAAAAAAAACGCGGAGTGCCGGTGGACTCCCGCTTTAATATTTTGTTATTTTCTGTTGGTATAATTTTTTTTGTACATTTGATGATTTTGGTGTTAGTTTGCTGCAATCAAAATCATATTTTTTTTTGTCTACATTTTTCTAACTTTTAAAGGAAAAATGAGCAGCAAACAAGGCCAAAAAAGCAGTAAGAGTTCTGCTGGGAGAGGGAGAGCTATAAGCTATGTACATGAGCAGCAGGTGGGATGTTCTGTCTCTGCGTCCTCTGAGCTCAACTCACCTCCCATAAAGCTGAGGCGAATGGGAGTGAAGACTGCTGGTGGTAAAGAGCCTGGCAAACAGCAGACATTTGCACGTTGCCAGCTGTTCCAAGATTTACCTCCTAGAACCAGGAGCACAGTTCATAGCAAAAATGGCACTACCACCTCTGCCACTGCTGCTGGTAGCATGCTGCCCATTGGTATCTTTTATGGAAGAGGGCAGGCCAAAGGGGTTCCCAATGCACATACATTTGTGCAGCCAAATCTGGAGATCCTGGCCATGCAGGAGGAAACCTGTCAGGAGGCCGAGGCTCATGATGATGTCACCGCCACCATTGCTGCCAATGCCATCACCATCAGCACTACAGGGAGCTTGGCAGTGATCGGCAAGGAGACAGAGTTTACTGCTTAATGATCACTGTTCCCTTGGCAACGTGGAAGAGGTGGAAGCAAGCTTACCTGACGTTGTAGAGAAATTTAATTTCCAGCCCTCTACCCATGTTGGCACCACCGACAGCCCAGAAAGTATCTACCCTCAGTCCCCACTACTTTTCTCTCCTGAAAAGACCCCTGCCCAAGTGCTTTCTAAGCCTCCAGCATCAGAATGGACCAATGCAACCATTAGGCCTCAATCCATCACAGCACCCAAAATACCTGGGATGTTCAGGTCTCTTTCTCCTGCCGAACCTCAGAAAGAGAGTGTGACCACTGCAGTGGAAGTAATTCCATCAGGCAGTGTCATTGGTAGTGGCTGCCGTTCCAGAATTTGGCCGCATTTTAAAAGAATTGGTGTTGGTCAGAAGGCCAAATGCAATCACTGTGGCAGGGAGGTCAGCCGGGGCCGAGACATAGGACATCTCAGTAATAGTGGCATGAACCAGCATATGCGTGTGCACCACCACGCAGTGCTGTTAGGGGATAAAAGTATTATGGCCACTCCTCCAAACACCAAAAGGGGAACCAATAGTGGCACCGCCACCCAGTATAAGGCAGAAAAGAATGCTTTTACCATCCCGCATCCAATCCATACCAACCAGGCCACCCTAGAAGATTTTGGTGGCTTTCAGATTAAGGGTATGTCTTGGGCGCAGGTACGTAAAACAATATGTCTGATTGGCCAGCTCATTGCAGTTGGAGGAGCACCTTTCAACATGGTGGAAGGTGAGCCCTTCTAGCAATTGATGCAGGCTGTTGCACTACAGTACCATGTGCCATCACATAAGACCTTCAGCCAAACTGTGGTGCCAGCCTTTTACAGGGCTTGTGTTGGGGTGCTCAAGGAGGAGATTGGAAGGGCAGGTGGACAGGCAGTGCACCTGACCACTGACCTGTGGAGTGCGTGTAGTGCCCAGTACGCCTTCCTGTCCCTGACAGCACCTTGGTGGCAGGCCAAGGTGTCCCATGATGTAGTTCAAACATCTAGATCCTCGTCAGCAGTTGACAAACAGGGGCACTGTTCCTTCCTCCTGCACGCTAAGGTGCTTGATGAAAAGCACACAGCGCAAAACATCCTGCAAGCCCTGCAGAAAATGTTGTTGCAGTGGTTTGGACAGGCAGACAGCAACTACAGGATTGGCTATGTTGTCACTGATGGAGGCAGCAACATGGCCAAGGCTGTAAGGGATGGCAGCTCTGTGGGTGTGCACTGCTCAGCCCACCTTCTCCACCAAGTAGTAACTGACAGTTTTTCGGTTGGTGGAGACCATTTCTGGTGGCAATGGATGGCTGTCCAAAGTGGTGTACTCTTGTCGGAATATGGCTGGCCACTTCCATCGGAGTGTGAGGGACAGCCACCTCCTCAGGGTGGAAAAGAGGAAGGCAGGCCTTCCAGAACACTGCCTAAAACAGGATGTGGGGACTAGGTGGAATTCAACCCTAGCAATGCTGGAACGCATCCTTGAGCAGCAGAAGGCTCTCCATGCCATGGCCTGTGATCATAACATTGGCATAGAGAGACCTTTAAGCAGGGAGGACTGGGCCATAATTGGGCAGATTGTGGCAGTCCTCAAACCTTTCCTCTCTGTCACAGAACACCTAATCCTCGAGGATGCCAGCATTGGTCATGTGCTGCCACTCTTCAACCACCTTCAGAGCAAATTGGAGTGGTTCAAGTCGGCTGAGGAATCTTTGCCTGGTGGTGGCCCTCAACCTGATGTGTTGGCTCTGCTAAACACATTTTTGATGGAGTTGGGCAGGCGCATGCAGGAATTGACCGCCTCTTGCCCAGAACCGATGCTGGCTGCCATGTATGACCCTACCTAAAAGTGCATATACATATAAAATAAAATAGTGATAGCAAAAATAAAGTGCAAATAAGATACTATCCCACTAGATAATAAATACAGCATATATAGTGCAAAAAATATGAATCTGCATAAATAATCCAAGTGCAAAAATATATATAGAGTGAAGATAGGTGAAAAAATTAAAATATCAATCCAGTGATTATGTATAAAATGATCAATATTGACAAGTGATTGTCCACAAAAAACATGCACTGATGGCTGAAAAACTTGCAAAAATAAAGTTCATGCAGAAAGTGTAGAAATAACTTCCAGAAGTGACAATCCACTGCAAACTTCAGTGCCTATTATGTGCACCACCTATTTCCCCCAGCCTCTCACCTCCAATAACTGGTAAATAGGCGCTGTGTATAATTAAAATAGCTGCTGGCTCCTTATTCATCCAGTCTCACTGCTCCACCGCTGTCAATGTCTCACTGTATATCACTATGTAGTGCATGCCCTCCCAATTACTCCAGGATGTCCAACAGGTATATAATGGAAGAAGACAGAGGGGCTTTCATGTGTAGTAATTAATAACCATTTTATTTAAAAGGAAAAATCCACACTTACATGAAAACATACAGCAGAACATGCAGCAGATGCGGACTTCCGGTTTCGGCCGTAACCGGAAGTGGTATGTGCGACACCAAATTCCTTCTCTGACGCGTTGCGTTACACCTCGTAACTTTGAAAAAGTTACGAGGTGTAACGCAACGCGTCAGGGAAGGAATTTGGTGTCGCACATACCACTGAAAAAGTTACGAGGTGTAACGCAACGCGTCAGGGAAGGAATTTGGTGTCGCACATACCACTTCCGGTTACGGCTGAAACCGGAAGTCCGCGTCTGCTGCATGTTCTGCTGTATGTTTTCATGTAAGTGTGGATTTTTCCTTTTAAATAAAATGGTTATTAATTACTACACATGAAAGCCCCTCTGTCTTCTTCCATTATATACCTGTTGGACATCCTGGAGTAATTGGGAGGGCATGCACTACATAGTGATATACAGTGAGACATTGACAGCGGTGGAGCAGTGAGACTGGATGAATAAGGAGCCAGCAGCTATTTTAATTATACACAGCGCCTATTTACCAGTTATTGGAGGTGAGAGGCTGGGGGAAATAGGTGGTGCACATAATAGGCACTGAAGTTTGCAGTGGATTGTCACTTCTGGAAGTTATTTCTACACTTTCTGCATGAACTTTATTTTTGCAAGTTTTTCAGCCATCAGTGCATGTTTTTTGTGGACAATCACTTGTCAATATTGATCATTTTATATATAATCACTGGATTGATATTTTAATTTTTTCACCTATCTTCACTCTATATATATTTTTGCACTTGGATTATTTATGCAGATTCATATTTTTTGCACTATATATGCTGTATTTATTATCTAGTGGGATAGTATCTTATTTGCACTTTATTTTTGCTATCACTATTTTATTTTATATGTATATGCACTTTTAGGTAGCGCCGCATTTATTTATACTATTTTATACATCTACTTTCGGTGCCGAGATCACCGTTCTTATGCTGGCTGCTTCCTGTGTATAAAATTTTGTACGTATTTAGTCTTCCTATAAACCATTAGGTGGAGCGCATTAGTATTCCTTTATACATGTATGACCCTTGCATCAAGGGCAAAATGGCTGTGCAGTGTAGTGCTCTGACAACGTGGTGGTACAGACTAATCAACAGGGTGCGTCAGAGGGAAAGGCAGATGGTAAGGCTGGGAGAAGAAGAAGAGGAGGAAGAAGATATTGAACACCCCCTCTCCCATGCATCATCTAGTAAAGTGAGCAGAGCTCCTGCCAGCGGAGCATCTTCTGTCTTGGCTGAGGCACTTGACACCCTAATGGGAACCTCCGGCATAGTGCGCCCCAAGAAACCCATATCAGCAAAGGAGGTTGTCATGTCCTATTTGTCAGCCCCACCAGTGCACCCCACCACAGATCCAATTGTTTTTTGGCAGGAGAGGAGTGAGGAGTGGCCTGCCCTTGCAGATATTGCCAAGGAGCTACTGTCCTGCCCTCCAACAAGTGTCCAGAGTGAGCGGGTGTTTTCTGTAACGGGGAAACATCCTGTCACCCCAAAGATCCCAGTTGTCCCCCCCGCTAATGGAGCAGTTAGCATTTTTGAAAATCAATTTGCCAAAGCTGGGGTACTCTGAACATTCCTTGAACTGACTGTCTGCAGCAGAGATGGCCATATGATCTTGTCTTAGTTGGTCCCTGTCCCTCCACACAATCCCTCCCCTCACTTCTCATCTACCCCTATTTGCTTTTGACATCATCTGAGATGGACGAGAAGAGAGGAGGGGCCGCCAGGGAGCAGCGGAGAGAGAACTTATTACACATGCTTCCTGCGCTACTCTGCATGCTGGCTGGTAAACGCTGTGCCCTGATGTTCCCCAATGTGTCCCAATGTGCTCCAATAAGCCCTGATGTGTCCCGATGTGCCCCAATGTGCTACAATATGCCCTGATGTGCCCCAATGTGCTACAATATGCCCTGATGTGCCCTGATGTGCTTCAATGTTCTTTAAGTGTCCCCAACATTCTTATTTACACATATGACTGCTAGAACAGATAAAAAGACATTTAGGGAATTTGATCAAAATAGGAGCGGTTGTCCATGGCAACCAATCAGCTTCTCTTCAGTTTGTTCTGTTAAGATTTGAAAATTAAAGAGAGAAGCAGATTGTCTGCCATGCACCGCTAGTCCAGTTTTCGCCTGCTCCAGTTTTGATAGATTGTTTGGGGTCACCGGGGATGTGTGGAGAGCACATTGCAGGGGATCAAAACTGGAGCAGGCAAAAACTGGAGCAGCTGTGCTCATTATGAGGGGCTCCCACCATCCCTGTGCTGTGCTGACTTCCTCCTGGGGCTGTACCCCTGCTGTGCTCAGTATGTCAGCACAGCACAGGGATGGTGGAAGCCCCTCATAATGAGCACAGCAGGGGTACAGCCCCAGGAGGAAGTCAGCATAGCACAGGGATGGTGGGAGCCCCTCATAATAAGCATAATGAGTCGACGATGACGACTGATCTGAAATTCGTAAACAAAAGTTTGTATTTCGTACAAAATTCAGACGCATGGCAATTCGTATTTCGGATCCTCCCGAACATACGACTTTAGGGAAATTTGTACTAATTTGAGATTTGTACGAAACTAATTGCACATGTCTAATGTTGAGTGCACATGCTCAGCATCATATCCCGAGGTTGTCTTTAGGAAATACACATATGAGTTCTGCCAGCATTGCTGCAGAGGTTGAAGGGGTTGGGGGTCAGCCTGTGAGAGCTCAGATCATAAGCTGCACACTGCATCAAATTTGTTTGCATGGCTGTCGTATCAGAAGGAAACCTCTTCTAAAGATGATTAACAAGAAAGCCTGCGTAAAGTTTTCTGAAGACAAGCAAACTAAGGACATGGATTACTGAAACCATGTCCTGAGGTCTGATGAGACCAACATAAACTTATTTGGTTCAGACTTTGTCAAGCCTGTGTGGCGGCAACTAGGTGTGGAGTAAAAAGACAAGTAGGTCTTAACAACAGTCAAGCATGGTGGTGGGAGTGTCATGGTCTTGGGCTGCATGAGCGCTGTTGGTACTGGGAGATACAGTTCATTGAGGGAATCATGGATGCCAACATGTACTGTTACATACTGAAGCAGAGCATGATCGCTACCCTTTGGAGACTGGACCGCAGGGCAGTATTCCAACATGATAAAGACCTCAAACACACCTCCAAGACGACCACTGCCTTGCTAAATAAACTGAGGGTAAAGATGATGGCCTGGCCAAGCATGGCTCCAGATCTAAACTCTATTGAGCATCTGTGGGGCATCCTCAAATGGAAGGTGGAGGAGCATAAGGTCTCCAACATCCACCAGCTCCCTGATGTTGACATGGAGCTCTGGTGAATGCCATGCCCAAAGGGGCTAAGGCAGTGCTGGAAAATAATGGTGGCCACATAAAATATTGACACTTTGGTCCCAATTTGGACATTTTCACTTAGGGGTGTACTCGCATTTGTTGCTAGCAGCTTAGACATTAACGGCTGTGTGTTGCGTTATTTTGAGAGGACAGCAAATTTACACTGTTATACAAGCTGTACACTCACTAATTTACATTGTAGCAAAGTGCTGTCACATGAAAACGTATAATAAAATATTTCCAAAAATGGGAGGGGTGTACTCACTTTTGGGAGATACTGTATATTACAATTTTACATTTACTTTAAAATACCGTGTGTATCTACTTCCCACCCGGCCAATGTATATATATGACCGGGTGGGAGCCTTCTCCTTCTGACTGGAGAAGGGGGGGATCGCACACGCCCGCGCAGCAGCGTGATCCCCGATGCGCTCGTGTCACATGGACACGGCGCATCTTGGATCGGCAGGAGGGCTCTATGATTGGCCCTCCTGATCACATGATGGCCGTGTCCAATCATAGCCGTCATGTGATGTAAACAAACAGCCAGTTGCTAGGCAATCGGCTCTCCTCTCACCGAAGTCGTCGCTGAGGAGAGGAGAACGGATCGCTGCAGCCGGCTAGTGATCAGTGAGTATCAGCTGTTTTTTACAGCTTTTTACTCACTGATCACCAGTCTAGTGTAAAACAGTGTAAACACACATGTCCCCAAATAATAAAAACACATGTCCCCCAAATATGTCCCACTAAAATCACATGTCCCAATGATTATCTGCACATATCTATACACGATCATTTGCGTACATATGTCCGTGATCACACAAACCAATTATTATATACTTAACAGAAATTATTTTACCAAAAACATGTAGCAGAATACATTTTGGCTTAAATTTATGACAAAATTCGATTTTAGTGGATTTCTTTTAACCAGTTGCCGACCGCCGCACGCCGATGTACGTCGGTACAATGGCACGGGCAGGCATAAGGACATACATGTACGTCCCTTGCCTCCCGCGGGTCGGGGGCCCGATCGGGCCCCCGCCCGGTGCCTGCGGCGGTCGGTATTCGTTCGGGAGCGATCCCGGACGAGGGGACGGCCATTCATTCATGGCCACCCCCTCGCGATCGCTCCCGACGAATAGAAATCCCCGGTGACATCACTTCCTCTCCTGTAATGTAAACACAGGAGAGGAAGTGATGTATTCTCTCCTCCGTGTCGGTATTTTTCGTTCCGACACGGAGGAGAGCGGATCAGTAAGTTGCACCAACACTCTACACACACAGTAGAACATGCCAGGCACACTCACACCCCCCCTTTACCCCCCGATCACCCCCCCAATTACCCCTGCCCCCCAGTCACAGTGACACCAATGTCATTTTTTTTTTTTTTTTTTTTTTTTGCATTGGTGTCATTTGTGACTGTAATAACTGTTAGGGCAGTTAGAGTTAGCCCCCTTTAGTTCTAATGTACCCCCCTAACCCCCCCAATAAAGATTTAACCCCGTGATCACCCCCCGTCGCCAGTGTCACTAAGGCTGGGTTCACATTGCAGCGGTTTATGAGAACGAATGTGATTCGCACCGCACTGCAGTGCAAATCACATCCGATCTCTGTGCGATTCGAGTTCAGCCATTCACCGCACCCGCCGCACCCGCCACACCCGCCGCACCCGCCGCAAATTCGCACGGGACCCTTTTTTTGGCCCGCAGCAGAATCGGATCGCATGGGTGTTCACACCATGCGATCCGAGTTTGCAGATCGCACTGCGATATGCGAACTGATCTGGGGGTGTCAGTAACATTTCACTGACACTCCCATCAGTTCGCATAGGGCAGTGTGAACTGCCGCCGGGAGG
This sequence comes from Lithobates pipiens, assembly GCF_037356315.1. NCBI lineage: Eukaryota > Metazoa > Chordata > Amphibia > Anura > Ranidae > Lithobates > Lithobates pipiens. The sequence goes on along the minus strand of NW_027507787.1, from coordinate 55,762,490 downwards.
CATGCGATGCGGGAACCCGCCGCGGATTCGCGGCGTTTCCGCATCGCTCCAGTGTGAACCCAGCCTAATAAGCAATCATTTTTCTGATCGCCGTATTAGTGTCACAGGTGACGCTAGTTAGGCAGGTAGGTATTTAGGTTCGCCGCAGCTTTTTATAGCGCCAGGGACCCCCATATACTACCGCATAAAGCCCCCTGATTGCCCCCTAGTTAACCCTTTCACCAGTGATCACCATATAACTGTTACAGGTGACGCTGGTTGGTTAGTTATTTTTTTATAGTTTCAGGGCACCCGCCATTTATTACCTAATAAAGGTTTAACCCCCTGATCACCCGGCGGGTGTCATTTGTGACTAATAACTGTTAGGGCAGTTAGGGTTAGCCCCCTTTAGTTCTAAGGTACCCCCCTAACCCCCCCAATAAAGGTTTAACCCCGTGATCACCCCCCGTCGCCAGTGTCACTAAGGCTGGGTTCACATTGCAGCGGTTTATGAGAACGGATGTGATTCGCACCGCACTGCAGTGCAAATCACATCCGATCTCTGTGCGATTCGAGTTCAGCCATTCGCCGCACCCGCCGCACCCGCCGCAAATTCGCACGGGACCCTTTTTTTGGCCCGCAGCAGAATCGGATCGCATGGGTGTTCACACCATGCGATCCGAGTTTGCAGATCGCACTGCGATATGCGAACTGATCTGGGGGTGTCAGTAACATTTCACTGACACTCCCAGCAGTTCGCATAGGGCAGTGTGAACTGCCGCCGGGAGGCATGCGATGCGGGAACCCGCCGCGCATTCGTGGCGTTCCCGCATCGCTCCAGTGTGAACCCAGCCTAATAAGCGATCGTTTTTCTGATCGCTGTATTAGTGTCACAGGTGACGCTAGTTAGGCAGGTAGGTATTTAGGTTCGCTGCAGCTTTTTATAGCGCCAGGGACCCCCATATACTACCGCATAAAGCCCCCTAATTGCCCCCTAGTTAACCCTTTCACCAGTGATCACCATATAACTGTTACAGGTGACGCTGGTTGGTTAGTTATTTTTTTATAGTTTCAGGGAACCCGCCATTTATTACCTAGTCTCACTAGTGTACCCCTAAATTTAGGGGTGTCTACTTTCCAAAATGGGGTCATTTGGGGGGGGTTTGTGCCATCTTGGCATTTTATGGCCTTCAAAACTGTAACGCCCTTAGAAAGCCTGAAGGCGGTGCTTGGTTTTCGGGGCCCCGTACGCGGCTAGGCTCCCAAAAAGTCCCACATATGTGGTATCCCCATACTCAGGAGAAGCAGCAGAATTTATTTTGGGGTGTCATTTCACATATGCCCATGGCATGCGTGAGCAATATATCATTTAGTGACAACTTTGTGAAAAAAAAAAAAAAAAAAAAAAAGTTTGTAATTTTCCCGCAACTTGTGGCAAAATATAAAATATTCCATGGATTTAACATGCCTCTCAGCAAATAGCTTGGGGTGTCTACTTTCTAAAATGGGGTCATTTGTGGGGGTTTTGTGCCATCTTGGCATTTTATGGCCTTCAAAACTGTAATAGGTAGTGAGAAGTGAACTCAAAAATTTACGCCCTTAGAAAGCCTGAAGGCGGTGCTTGGCTTTCGGGGCCCCGTACGCGGCTAGGCTCCCAAAAAGTCCCACATATGTGGTATCCCCGTACTCAGGAGAAGCAGCAGAATTTATTTTGGGGTGTCATTTCACATATGCCCATGGCATGCATGAGCAATATATCATTTAGTGACAACTTTGTTAAAAAAAAAAAAAAAAAAAAAAAGTTTGTAATTTTCCCGCAACTTGTGGCAAAATATAAAATATTCCATGAACTCAACATGCCTCTCAGCAAATAGCTTGGGGTGTCTACTTTCTAAAATGGGGTCATTTGTGGGGGTTTTGTGCCATCTTGGCATTTTATGGCCTTCAAAACTGTAATAGGTAGTGAGACGTGAACTCAAAAATTTACGCCCTTAGAAAGCCTGAAGGCGGTGCTTGGTTTTCGGGGCCCCGTACGCGGCTAGGCTCCCAAAAAGTCCCACATATGTGGTATCCCCATACTCAGGAGAAGCAGCAGAATTTATTTTGGGGTGTCATTTCACATACGCCCATAGCATGTGTGAGCAATATATCATTTAGTGACAACTTTGTGTAAAAAAAAAAAAAATTTTTTTTTTTGTCATTATTCAATCGCTTGAGGCAAAAAAATAAAATATTCAATGGGCTCAACATGCCTCTTATCAATTTCCTTAGGGGGTCTACTTTCCAAAATGGGGTCATTTGGGGGGGTTTTGTACTGCCCTGCCATTTTAGCACCTCAAGAAATGAGATAGGCAGTCGTAAACTAAAAGCTGCGTAAATTCCAGAAAACGTACCTTAGTTTGTAGATGTGACAACTTTTGCGCAAACCAATAAATATACAATTATTGACTTTTTTTTTACCAAAGACATGTGGCTGAATACATTTTGGCCTAAATGTATGACTAAAATTGAGTTTATTGGATTTTTCTAATAACAAAAAGTAGAAAATATCATTTTTTTTCAAAATTTGCGGTCTTTTTACGTTTATATCGCAAAAAATAAAAATCGCAGAGGCAATCAAATACCATCAAAAGAAAGCTCTATTTGTGGGAAGAAAAGGACGCAAATTTTGTTTGGGTACAACATTGCATGACCGCGCAATTACCAGTTAAAGCAGCGCAGTGCCAAAGTGTAAAAAGACCTCTGGTCATTTACCAGCAAAATGGTCCGGTCTGAAAGTGGTTAAAATAGAAAGAAAAAAATATTGTTTTTTTTCCAAATTTCCAATATTTTTTCTCTTATATCGCAAAAATAAATAAATAAATAAATAGGATTTTTGTACTCACCGTAAAATCCTTCTCTCTGTAATTCACCGACCGACACAGCTCCTCTCTAACTAAATGGGTTTGTTAGCCTGCCATTAGGAGAACTAGGCAAAAAATTGTAACACAATACACAGAACTTTAGCCCCGCCCCAGGGGGCGGACCTTGTGCTAACAACCCTCCCTGCTCCCAGGCAGAACTCAGTACGTCAACAAGCAGTATAACGTAGAGAAAAGGAAGGGTGGGTGCCGTGTCGGCCGGTGAATTACAGAGAAAAGAATTTTACGGTGAGTACAAAAATCCTATTTTCTCTTATATTCACCGACCAACACAGCTCTTCTCTGTAACTAAATGGGATGTCCCCAAGCAGCGCCAAACGAGGGGTGGGAAAAACAGCAATAAAACTTCATCCACCATGGCAAGTGCGAACTAGTGAGACTAAACCCACAAAAAAAACAGCAGTGTATGGAAAAACACACCACCATAACCGGGCATTCTCAACAGGAGAAATCCCCAACACCGCAACCTTTTTTGCAGAAGTAATGCAACAGTGCATTAACAAACAGTACTGCGTTTTATAAAAAAAAAACAGGAAAAAAAATCGCAATTGCAACTACACGGCCGCCTGCAAAACTTTGCGGCCAAAAACAGGCATCAGACAATGCACTGACGTCTACCTTGTAGAACTTGGTAAACGTATAGACAGACGACCAGGTCGCCGCCTTACAGACGCTTGGTGTCGGAAGGCCCAAGACGTTCGGATCACTCTTGTAGAGTGGGCCATGACTGGAAAGGGGGGCACTTGCCCCTTCAAGGTGTAGGCTTGGAATACAATCCGTCTGATCCACCTGGAAATGGTGGGCGACGAGACCGCCATACCCTTCTTTGGGCCAGCCACCGAAACAAACAGTGAGTCTGACAAGGGAGCCGTGGCAGACAAGTACACCTTCAGTGCCCTAACCACATCAAGAGCGTGAAGGGCCACCTCTTTGGGGTGCTTCGGCTTAGGACACAACGATGGTAATGCAATGTCCTCATTGATATGAAAAGCCGAAACCACCTTCGGTAGAAAGGACGGTTGTGGACGCAACACCATCTTATCCCTGTGGATGACCAGATAAGGTGACTTGCATGACAAGGCCGCCAATTCCGAAACCCTCCAGGCCGATGTGATGGCCACTAGACAGACCCCCTTCTGTGAAAGGGTCAGCAGAGGAATCTCCCTGATATTCTCAAACGGCGGCTTCTGAAGCACTGACAACACCAGGTTCAAATCCCATAGGGGTAACGGTGGACGCACCGGAGGGACTACATGTCGAACCCCCTGAACAAAGGTACTCACTAATGAGTGAGATGCCAGGGGTGACTGATAAAAGACAGCCAGGGCTGAAATTTGCCCCTTAATGGTGCTCAGCCCCAATTTCTGGTCTACTCCTTGCTGAAGAAACAGCAGGATCCTGGCTATAGAAAAGGAGCGCAGATGCCACCCTTTCTCCTCACACATGGAGATGTAGGCCTTCCAGGTACAATTGTATATCTTCCGTGAAGATGATTTCCGCGCCCTCAGCATAGTTGGAATCACCGAGTCTGACAGACCCCGGTTCCTCAGCACCTGGCTCTCAATAGCCATGCCGTTAAAGCCAGCGATGGTACAGCAGGGTGAAAGATTGGACCTTGAGATAGGAGGTCCTCTCGCAGCGGCAGTCGTCAAGGGACTTAGGACAGCGAAGGTCCCACCCTCCTGCTGCCGCCGCATGGGGGGGGGTATATAGCACCAGACTCACCACCCTGGGGCGTTCTGTGAATGTCACTAGCCGTGCATGTAGTCCCTAGGAGGTTACCCAGTTGCAGAGTGAAGAAAATGTGTCTACAGCAGCTGTATAGAATAGTGGTGAAATGATCTGCAGAACTTGCACCAGCATTCAGGTAAGAGCCATCCAGCATCCTGTATACACAGGAAACAGCATGTGAGAGCACATGTAAAGCTGTAACAAGAGAACTGTGGTGAAAAGAGTGCTCAGGCTTCAAAAAAAAGGGCCGCCAATGCAACTAATAGGAAAATCCTATAGAAAATGGCTGCTGAGGCTCACAAGGGGAACCTGCTTTTCCCACAGTCAAAATGGCCACCGGACAGCGCCATGCGGTGACAGGAAAAAACACAGAACAGGGCTGCCTGCATTCAGCAAGAACACCTCCACAGACCGGGACCAGGACCAACGCTAGCCGCACAGAGCCCCCTACAGGTGAGAGACCCAGCGAACCCACACACACACTGCCCGCAGCACATCTAGCCACCCCCCCTGAGGGGGGAAGGAGGGGAGATAGGGACGTGGGAGAGAAGAGAGAAGAGAAGGAGGTGAGGTGGCCCCCGAATCGACCTCCCAGGGAATGCCCAGCTGCTCACCCCACCGAAGCAGGGAGAGTCGTGCTTACCAGTCCTGAAGAGCTGGGAGACATTCCATCACAGACCTACTCCTGCACAGTTACAGGGTAGCTGCTGGCCCAGTATACTATGATCCAGACATCAGTAGCCTGGTCATATGTATACCCCGGAGCATTGAAGCTCACGACCACCTCTGGAGCTGAGGTATGTCGTGGCCTACCGAGCCTTAACTGCGGCCTGCACACGCTCGATGGCTGGGGAGACTACAAGGATAACTTAACCAGCCTGTCACCCAGCCGGTAGTTGATGGAAGATCCTAGGATCTTTTATCTTGCGCAAAAAACATCAAACCTGCAGAAAAAAAATGGACCAAAGGGCCTGCAGGGTTCCTAGGTCATTCTCCTTCACTAGGCAAAATAAAACTGAGTTCTGCCTGGGAGCAGGGAGGGTTGTTAGCACAGGGTCCACCCCCCGGGGCGGGACTAAAGTTCTGTGTATTGTGTTACCATTTTTTGCCTAGTTCTCCTAATGGCATGCTAACAAACCCATTTAGTTACAGAGAGGAGCTGTGTCGGTCGGTGAATATAAGAGAAAAAACTGAGTCGCAAATAAATACCACCAAAGAAAGCTCTATTTGTGCAAACAAAATGATAAAAATTTCATTTGGGTACAGCGTAGCATGACAGCGCAATTGTCATTGAAAGTGCGACGTTCTGATTGAACGTAACGCGTGTGGGCGAGGAGCTACGCATGACGTCACCCGCTGCTGCCCTGCAGAACTAACACGATTGTTGGCTTTACATGCTGCGTTTTTATCATCTTTATGTGAGTAGTTTGTGTTTGAACAAACAAATTAAATCTTATATTTAAGTGGTGAGCACTTAGATCTTTTCTTTCTACCCATGACCTGGCATCCTTGTTGATATCTAAGGAGACGTGAGAGAAGATTATGGTCTGTGTTGGTCTGTGTTAACCCTTTTAATTCCCGCTTGCATGACCACCTGTTTGCACAGGGATCCATGCTATAAGGTGAGAGTTATTAGTTAGACCGAAGGTGGAGGGATTGTCACGCTACTGTGGAAAATAAAATTACTAACTTCAGTGCTACAGTTTGAATTTAAAACGTATTTGTGTGAACTGTGAAGTTAAGTCATGGAAACTAACTAGTGTCGGGTGATTGTATATAGTGTATACCACATTTACCAATGCAGAGTTGCAACGCAAGAAGATCAGCTAAAAGTAATTGGATCTGTATGTGCATTATAATTAATCGAAATTAGTCGATTAAAAATAAAATCAATTAATCAAACACAAAAATTGTAATCAGTAACAGCCCTTTTATATATATATAATCTAAAAATATATTACAAAGGACTAATAAAAAATAATAAAAACGAAAATGTAAAAAAAAACTATAAAAAAGCAAAAACAACCAAAAAAAAAAAAGGGGGGGGGGGGAGCCGAGAAAAGCAAGGGGGCAAATTTGTGTCAATGTATTCAAGTGACATATGTGGTACCTCTGGGGTAATGCAGGTATTTAAAGTCAGGAACCAAAGGATTGTTGAGGCGCATGTCCCGCCCATATTCTGCCCTGCTATGATGCACTTCCGGTTCCGTGCTTACGTTTTTGCGCTCCAGGGGACTGGTGTGCAAGCGCAGAGGGGGTGTTAGAAGCCCCCGTCCATTTTTCTCACTGAGGAGGGTATGTCCCCCATGTGCAAACATATAAGTAGTGGTACACTGTCTGGTTGAGATAGCTCTGAGGAAGGGTCTGTCCCCTGAAACATGTAAGTCGATTGGGATGCCCATCTCACTTGCTGGAGTGGTGCAATTGCCAAGCTTGATTTTATTCTGCCTTTGTGAGTATTACATTGTCTTATGAATTTGGTAGAATTTTGGTAGTAATGCACTAGGACAGTGATGGCGAACGTTGGCACCCTAGATGTTTTGGAACTACATTTCTCATTATGCTCATGCACTCTGCAGTGTATTTGAGCATCATGGGAAATGTAGTTCCAAAACATCTGGGGTTCCAAGGTTCGGCATCACTGCAATAGGCATTTGCGCCCTCTAGTTTATGTTATGTTTTCTGAAGATTGCCCAGTCCAAGGAGGGTTTCTTCGTTGAAACCATTACATGCCATGGGTGAAGGTTCTTGGTCTGAGCGCTGGATGGTCTTTTTATTATAATAGTACTTGATACCACGGGGCCCCAAACCACCTTGAGATCTAGGGGAAACACTACTGAGCCTGCACTAGGATGGGCCTTGTTTTGGAGGGTAATTACCGGTAAATAAAGAAGAAGAGTATGTAGGTGTCAGGTTCACTCCTAAGAATTTAAGGGACTGAGAACACAATCTATAAGGGTATGCTTGTTGTAGTATAGATAGAAATTTGGGAGGGAGGAGAATAGAGAGGGCCTCAGTTTTTGATGTATGGACTTTGTAACCTGAGAGGGAGCCAAAAACGGACAATAAGTCATGCAATGATGGAATCAATAAGAGGGGATTGTTTATGGTCAGGAGAATATCGTTCTCAAAGAGTGAAAGCTTGTATTCTCTCTGTTGCACCAAAACCCACCTTATGTCCGGGTAAGAGCGAATGGCCACAAGCAAGGGTTTCCAAACACAAGTAAAAGAGAAAGGGTGATAAAGGACACCTCTGTCTGATGCCATTAGACACTGGGAAGGAGTGTGACAGGAAGGCAGACGACTGAACTTGGGAGGTAGGATGCGAAAACAAATGGATTCAAAGATCCTTTTTTAGAAGCTTTGAAGGCTAAAGAGATAGAGTAGTAAACATAGGGCCAAGACAGCTTGTCAAAGGCTGTGTGTCAAGATATAGGCTACTTTCACACTGAAAAGAACATTAGGGAAAAAGGGGAATGGGAAAGCAAGTTAACCACTATTACACGGTCATTCACCCTTTTGGGTGTTGTTGCCGTAACCTTAAAGCATATAAAGAAAAAGGGGGGGGGGAATTAGCCCAGCCCGATAGAACTAGGCTAATAAGGGGTTACTGCTAGCAACAATTAATAGATCAGACTAAATTAATTCAAGTTTGAATAACGTAACAATTTATTGTGGTATCAAAAATTATTATATTTAGAAAAGTGCAGTTCTTTAAAACTGATCGTATTCAATCAGACATTTAATTAGATTACTTGGACAGCTAGGACATACATAAAACAATACACAAAACACTAATCAAGTCCGGACAGGTTGCTTTAGTCCATTGTGACCACAATTGGCATTTAGATTCAATAGTGTGGGATCAATTATATTCCCTGTTTCAGCCAATCACTAGGTGGTTATTCAAAGTTGGAGTGGGAGAAGGAAGGGGGATGAGGTAGTTAATTAATATTCCGTTAGAGAAAGTTATATAAGTATAATTACATTCATCATATATTCATTATCAAAGAAGTGGCAGTGAAGTTCAACATATGAGGAAATATGTACTCCTTTAGCGCCGGAAAACATGGTTATAATAGTATTGGATAGAAGTGCCAGCACAGAAAAATCCTGTCTAAGCTGCACCTATAGCAAACTTCTAGTCAGTCATTTCCAAAAGAGATTATTCCACAAATCCAAAGCACATTCCAATACCAGCCAGCCAGCTTAGTATATATGAATGGTTGGCGACGGGTTAACCAATTGTCAGTTTAAACGGACCAAATTATAAAGCATAATATCCATATCACTCATAAATATATGTAGAGGATCGTGATTGAAGACTGTCACTTTCAGGAGCAATTAAATTCAGATGGTGTTCAGCAAGTATTGCAATACATTACCACTCTGCTCAGTGTCCAGGATATTATGGTATGTCAGCAAGGTCCGTCTGTGGTCCACTCGGCCACACTCCAATTGGTGTCTGAAATGTTGGAGGTGGGTTGCCGCTGGTAAGCACTCAAATCCAGGCTATATTGTGCCGATTACTATGTGCAATCATAGCAGCTGCCGTTGCCATGTCTCGGGATGCTCGTAACCCCTCCACGCCAAGCTTACCACTCACTCCACTCTTAGCAACATGTTAGGACCGAATAGTGGTGTGATCTCAACACGCTTCACTGGTTCTAGTATCGTAGCTTCTTCTCGGGTGTTCATTGGCTCACAGTCACATGCCCTTATATTATGAATTTGCCAGTGATTGTTGCCAATGAAAATTTTTGTAGTTTAAAGGGATATTGCCCTGTATTAAAAACAATTTGTCTGTTTAGCTAGTCTTCACGGTATATCCCTAGCTAAAGCTAATCATAATGAAACCAAAATTGAATGCAGAAATATATTTAACGGCATTATCTAGTGACTTGGCATAGTTGTTTAGGGATAGACAACGAAATAGCGACATAACAAACAAAACAATGACAAAGACAAATACAAAACAACAGTCATACAAAACAGGACTTACACAAGGGTTTTTTTATCATGACGTGACAAATAAGGCAAGCATATACCTCTATATGTCATGGGTCAAGAAGGACAATGAGGCTAGCAACATATCACCACAAAAGTGTATACCACAAGTATGCAGTCCCACCTATGGGACAGTAGATAAATTAATTACGTCTCCAAAAATACCTGTAGATTTAACTCTGTGTTTAGCCCCACCGGAACGAAGGACTTCAATTTATACACCCACCACTTCTCTTTTTGTAGAAGTATGTGGTCGAAGTCACCTCGTCTGGGGGGTAGTTTTAGGGCATTAATTTCCCTTGACTATCGTACCATTAGAGGATCCGCCATGGTATAATGCAAAATGTTTTGCCAATGGTTTTTCTGGCATCTTTCCTTTGTCATTAATCTCACATAAATGTTCACCAATCCATATCTTTAGAGATCTTTTTGTTTTTCCCACATATATTTTAGGACATGGGCTGGTTATTAGGTAGATAACCTGTGATGTAGAACAGTTGATCAGATCACAAATTTCAAATGTTTCCTTGCCCAATGCATCAACAAAAGTAGAAATTCTATGGACCAAGGGGCAGATCTGACATTTAGTACAAGGAAACATACCCTTACTTTGTGGGTAGCCAGCTAGCTTCCTCTAGCACATCAACATACTGAACCAAGTCATCAAACTTAGTTTCTAAAGTGTCAGAACCTTCTCCAAGCTGATCAATTTCACCCCTAATTCCTGTGAGATTTTTCCCACTGTCTGAGAAATAGTATGGGATCATTGTTGCAACAATGCCTGAAGTTTCTCTTTCAGGTACTCAGGAGTTAATACAGATGGTGGGACTGGGGGTCCACTGATGGATAGGGCAGGGATAGATGAATCCTCCCCCAGGTCCTTCTGCATAATCGAGGCCAGTGGTGCCCCAAGGGCCAGATAAAGGCAAGCAAAGGGCCACATCCAGCCCGCGAGCCACAGTTTGGAGATCACTGCTCTAAATCGCCACAACCACAAATGCTAGGGGTGGGTTTTTTTTTAAGTGATTTCTCAACAGAATAAAGCATGGAGACATGGATGGATGGGGGAGTTTGCTTTGAATATTAAATTTGAATAAAATAGTGTTTTTGGTTTGTGGCTCTCAGATGTGGTGTAGTTCCATTGAGGTTATGTGTGGGCACGGTGCACTGAAAAAAGTACTGCATACCAAGTGGTGCAAGGCAGTGGATTAACTCACACTGTTCTGTCACAGAACAGTGTGAGGCAATCCACTGCCTTGCACCTCTTGGCTGGAAATTGAACTTTATCAGATGTCTGTGTGACATATCAATAAAGTATGTTTAAAAAGAAAAGGAAACAGTGTGATGCATTGTGCTCAGTGCATCATCACTGCACTGATCTCTGCCCCACCGCACCATACACCAGCCTCTGTGTTGCAATGTGCCCAAAAACATGTGGGCTGCACTCTTCATTACACCTTCATTCCCATACAATAAACAACAATACCATAAAACACAAAGATCTTAGGGGAAACTTGACATAGAGTGATTGCAAAACGGTTTTGCCAAGAATATATAGAATCACACATACTAAATATAAGGCTGTATCTGTATTTTTTAGTTTCCATACAGTCAATGGAATATGATGGTTGGATATGTCAATTTCAAAATTACCATACTCTTTTCTTAAACTCGTAGATTTCCTCAGTTCAAACACTCAATGTTTTCTATTATGAATAAAACATGTGCTTTTTTTATGTCGTCCCGACTTTTTTGGAACTGGGGTTGTGTATACATTATATGCAAAGCCACTTAAAATAAATCTAAAGGCTTCGGCATTACAGTCCAAACAAGTCCCAAATCTAATTACTATGTGATACACAAGCTTCCAAAAAAAAACTTTTATTTTTCCTGTCTAAGCCAAATCTCCCACTTATGTCTTACATGCTCCTGTTCCGAGACCCTGCAGCATGCAGTGGCAGAGTTTCAGCAACAGATGCAGTGCTGTCAATATAGAAAGTAGTGGGTAGGCCTACATGTGGCCAGGTGGTGATTTGACCAGCTATAGGCTTGTACATCAGCAGTGACAATGCTAAAAGCCAAGCTCCCTGTAACAATTTTCACCCCATTGTAGTGCAAGCAGGCATTGATTACATGAGAGTGGCAACTCTTCTTAGAAATCAGGAGCAGTGTAACATCGTTGTCACAGGAAGCTGCATTTGGGGACACTGGCAGACTTAACAAACTCAAGTGAAAAGATTAAAGTCCAACGCCACTTTTTTGACCATGTTTCATGTTACACCCATATGTAGGATGTGACATGAAACATAGTCATATCCTGCAACCTTTTTACAAAAGGTGGAACATACCTTTAAGTAAGAAGCACATAAACTGTACCCTAGGGAAATGTTATCAAGATATAGTATTCCAGAGTCATCTTTCATTGAATTTCATTAATCTAGATGGATTTATGTTTAAAGAAAGCCATGGCATGCTTTCAACCTACACACCCCTAGATGTCTGAGATCTGTAACGGGATTGGCAGACAAGAGAATCGTTAGGTCTGACAATTGCATTTGTGGTTGCATAATGGAAATTTGAGGCCAATTTACAAACTTAATAACAAAAGACCTGATAATATCCCCAATACGATACATCTATACAAATTAAAGATTGGTTTTGGAAACACTACAATAAAACCAGGCGTCTTCCATGAACCCCACCAGATCGAATCAATAATTATAAATAAGGGCCCATTTTTGATCATGTTTAATTTCTTGCCTCTGAGCAATTTAACCTTATATTGGCAATCACCTTTTAGCAGATCATAGAAATCAACGTGCAGCGAATGAGGTGAACGGCAAAAACATGTATAAATAGCGCACTAGTAGTTTACCTATAATCTCAATTCAATGCTAGCAAACAAGATAACAAAACACACACATCTACAGTCATGCACTGGAGTGATAGAGCACAAGTCCTGTTTAAGTATCACATCCTCTGTTGACTTTAGCATAATAAAAAAAAAAAAAAAAAAACAGGTTAATGGTCAATGTTAAGTACAGCATCTCTATATAAGATGCCAACATCTAATGAAGGAAAATGCTTATTCGTATTCACAGCTCCCTCCAGTGGAAATATATGGATTTGTGCTGTTTTTAGGCACACATAAATCACAGGTTAGGACTGCAGTTCACAATACAAAGACTTATAAAAGATTGTTATCTAAAGATATTGTGTATTATTATACTGGAACTTGTGTAAAATGTAAAAGTGTAATATCGTGTCTTCTTCGTAGTTTGAATAACTGTATCACTTTTAAATAATAATAGCATGTAATGTGGTACTTACTAATTACCAATGAATAATAAAAGACTAAATACTTCTCAAAAGTGCAAAAACACTATATATAAATACACATGCAAAATAGCAGTAAAAAATGCTAATGATAATCAATTCATAGTTAAATAACAGTACAGAAAATCCTAATAAATAAATATGTCTATGACAAATTCCTGTGTGAATAATAATAATAAACAATATGTAAAATGAAAGACAATAATATCAATTGCTGCCAAACAACTTGAAAGGTTCAATGTGCAAAAACAAGCAAAATCGGCCTGCAAATAGCAATCAAAAAAAGTGCAAATAGTCATCAAAATTTTTTTTTAAATAGTAAAGTGAAGAGGTCCTGTAAACGTACAAAGGAAATTCAAACAAATAAATCCATGCTGTGTATCAAATCAATGAAAAAGTGCAGGTGCCAACATCCGGATAATCTCCACCAATCAATCAATGTGTGCCACACTATTTATCCCAGCCTCTTACCTCATGTAACAAAACAATAGGCCTCTCTGTAGACTCACACACTTTTGAAAAAGTCACGTGAACAGTGACGCAACGCGTCAGAGAGACCTGGGTGACGTTGCTTCCGGTTGCGGCCAAGACCAGAAGTATTTGAATACACAGCACTGTCTGATTTTAATTTTGAATGTAAGTTGCTACTTTTAATAAAATGTAGTTTTGAGAATTATTACACTATGGGAGCCCCCTTTTTTCTGCATGTAACTGAACCTCATTGGCCTGTGGATGTGACTATGCTGGGGAGTGTTCTGGGAATCAATCAGTGTCCTATTGCCCTGTGAGTGCGACCATGCTGAGGAGTGTTCTGGGAATCGATCGATCAGTGTGTGAGTCTACAGCAGTGTTTCTCAAATCCAGCCCTCAGGCCCCCCCAACAGGTCATGTTTTCAGGTTTTCCATTATTTTTCACAGGTGATTTGATCAGTTTCACTGCCTTAGCAATTACCACAGCCGTTTCATCTGAGGGAAATCCTGAAAACATGACCTGTTGGGGGGGCCTGAGGACTGGATTTGAGAAACACTGGTCTACAGTGAGGCCTATTGTTTTGCTACATGAGGTGAGAGGCTGGGGGAAATAGTGTTCCGCACATCGATTGGTGGAGATTATCTGGATGTTGGCACTTGCACTTTTCCATTGATGATTTGATACACAGCGTGGATTTATTTGTGTGGATTTCCTTTGCATGTTTACGGGACTTGTTCACTTTACTATTTAAAGACATTTTTTGAGGACTATTTGCACTTGTTTTGAAAAGTATTTAGTCGTTTATTATTCACTGGTAATTAGTAAGCGCCACATTAACTGCTATTATTATTATTTATGTTTAGTGTGAGAACACCTTCATGTTGGCAGCTACTTTGATAGGTTTATACATTATTCTTTCCCCTTTGTGGTTTGCGCATGAGTACTCTTTTTACATCACTTTTAAATATTTTAGATACCGTGTGGGGCATTTAATTATTATACAGGATTTATATAGTGCCAACAGTTTGCGCAGCACTTTACAACATGATCAACACTATTGCATATTGAATAATGTACATTTTATGTGAACATTTTTTTTTATTAATCTTTAATCTTTAAACTATTTTGCTCCAAACTGTTGTGCTACAACCGTCAGCACTTATTTACTAATGACATTGAACCTCGGAACTGCTGCAAATCTTAGAAGTGATAACGTTCCCATTTTTAAACATATACATATAATATATATATATATATATATATATATATGTTATTTTCATAGCTGCTAATTTATTACCCTAATTGTGCATCCATAAAATTAAGGCGGTAACTAGAAAGCTAAGACTTTTGGGTTATTTATAACATACATTTTTGACATTTGGGCATTTATACAATACTAAGAAAGGAGTACCTGTGGGTATTGATGGACTTTTTGCCAACTTCAAATCTGTGTGACCACTTTCACAGAAAAGAGAAGCTGGGAGAAAATCTAACCAACAGGGACACAAATAACAATATGTGTATGTATCTCCAGCAAAACCCTTTTTCTTAGTTTTAGAAAGAGTAAGGAAGGGTTAGCACCTCCGTTTTGTTTTTTACTGCTATTCAAGGCTCTAGATTTCCCATTTGTTTTCTGTCCTGCTGACTATTTATTTTTATTTTTTTATAGTTGATTAGGTGAGGGATAGAAGCCCGGTCAGATTGTTATTGCTGTCTGTTTTCCTGTAGTGGATTTTCCCTCACTTCCTGTTTGGTAAAACCGTTGTCAGAGGAACAGAAAGTAGTGCATTTCTACAACAGGGTCCCAGTTAGCAGTTATACTATAAAGTTATACTTACCTGCTCTTTGCAGTGGTACTGCAGAGAAAAGCCCTGATTCTTCTCTTCTCAGGTCCCCCACCAATACTCCTGACATAGATGCTAGGCTATGGGGAACTGGTGTGTGCTCGCTCCCAAGCAATGCTCTGTGTGTCCAAAGGACATACAGAGCTGCAGCTTGGCTCCACCCCAATCTCCTTATTGGCTGACTGGCTGTGATTGACAACCAATGAGGAGAGGGAGTCCTGGGAAAGCAAAGGCTCTAGTGCACATTGCTGGATCAGGAGAGAGCTCAGAGGGTATAAAGCAGGTGTTTTACCTTCATGCATACAATGCATGAAGGTAAAAAAACCTTCAGACTTTTCATCCACTTTAAATTTACAGGTCTACTTGATTTTCACAGCCATTATTGGTGCTTTTCATTCAGATACCTATGCAGTCGTTTTTTCAGCTTTTACATAGTGGCACTCTAGAAGTGGATGTCTTACATGGAGGTACCTAAAGTTGTCTTTGCTTTATGTACACATGCTGCTAGAAGATGTTCATTAAAGCACCCTTGTAAAATAAATGTCACTTTCTACTCAACTTCACTGAGAGAAAGACCCTGAAATTCATGAAATTACCATAGACAATTAAAAAAATCAGCCTCTGTGCAACAAATTGCGCAACTTGCGTAACATGTATCAGTCTGTATAGATGCATGTAAATCTGATACAAAATTGCCTCAGATGTCACTGCCCCATCTCTCCACCTCATGCATCAGAGAACGCTTTGCATTCATTGAGAAAAGGCAAAGCATTCTCTGAATGGCACTTGGGCTGAGTAGCCAACCTCCTGTGCTCAAAATGCAACAGGCCAGTAGCTCAGCGTAAGACCTGGAAGCAAGTGGAGATCACTAAAGTAGCAATGTCTACTTCAGTGATTTCCAGCATCCAGGGGCATTGGCCAAGTATGGTATAAAATATCTATATGTGGAATGAACAGAACAGAACAGGATGATTTGAACGCTCTGTAGTGGATGAAGACTCTTGACCAACTTTGCGATGCTACGTTGAGATAATGATGATATGACTAAACGTGTGTAAATAAAGGTGGAAAGAAGTATTTTAAATAAAACTGTAAACAATGTTATAACATTTGGTAAAACATGTATTATTTAGGGTCCATGCACACTGGGAAACATTCCTTCTACAAGAGTTTTGCATTTTGCATGTAGAAGCAGCTCAGTGTTATTCTATGTGTCTGAGCACATTATGACTTTTAGAGGCATAATTTAAGCTCAGGTTTGCGTTTTTGTGTGGCATTTTCGGCAGAAAAAAAAAAAGCTCAACGCTCAAAAACACTTCTAAACACCTGTACAAAAGCACTCTATATGAGCATTTTTTCTGTCATTAGAACTGCTGTTTTTTTAAGCCCAGTGTGCATGGGTGCATTTTTGGATGTTTTTGAAGTTCCAGTTACAGAAAGGACGTTTGGATCATGTGACTGGCTGGAGGAGATGGAAGTTTTTTCCCCAGTGATTGTGATTTTGTACGTGCTTTTATGCTCCACCTGATAGGGCAGCCTGGATCTCTGGTGAGTTAGCAATTTATCTGATTAGGATATAGGAGGGGATTGCTATCACCATCATCCAATTTTATGAACTTTGCTATTAATTTTTATCTCTATGAATACCACACCACAGTCTGCATTTCAGCTTTCATTCATACAAAAAAGCAGGTGTGAAGTGATATCCCACTGAGTTCTCTCCAGTTAACTCATGATTGGAGGAGAGCTCAGTTACATAACTTTGATGGTTGTCTGAGTGAGCTATCCTCCCTGCTTTTTTTTTTTTTTTTTTAAACTCCATTTATTGTACAGTGTTCTGCCTGCTTTGTGTTTCTGCTAAGCACATTTATAAATAACCCGACTTGGCTTTATGCTTTGTTTCAAAGCAACAGCATGCCTGTGGTAAGGCCACAATAAGCCCTAAGTGTAGTATTTAATAGATTATGAACAGAATAAATTATATGTGCATCATGTAAAAAAAAACTACCTGTGTACAATGGCATCAGCAATGATTAAACTGTCCTCGGATGGAGAAGGGCTATGCAGCTTGTCTTTCTCAGCTCCGATAGCATGTACTGTTTCTTCCTCTCTCTCACTCCAGGCTGAGTCAGTCGCGGAACTCGTCCCAGAGTCCAGCTCTAGGTGAGCCAAGGGTGCAAAGTTGTCTTCAATAAGCTGAGCATTCTTACAAATCTGCTTCTGTGTTTCAGATGTTAATGTGGGAAGGTCAAATGTGAAAAAGCTATTCTGGTTTTGAACAGAGGAAGAAAGGATGTCAATGGAATCCAAGCTTGAATATGATGTACCCTTAGCTCTGTGAGATTCCATGATGCTCTCAAAATGCTTGCTGAAGGAGTCCATGCCATCTTCTGAGAGTCGATGACATAGACGGAATGTCACTGGAGATCGCAGGGGGGTCGGTATAGCCTCCCTAAGAAATTTAAGATAAACAAATGTAAGGCATTACAATTACATTGCAATTTAAATGGGAATATGTAATTATATTTTATAAATACATTAGAAATTAACTATAGGATCTCCTACGGTACTAAAAAGTAACATTTAAAACAGACCATAGATTATTTGCAAGCAGCACCCCTGCCTGGGCTGGCTAAACGTATAGCTCTTCTGTAGCTAGTTGAGCTGCAAACCTCTGATCAGGTTTATCCCCAAATCTGGTGGATGATTGCTTCTGCCTACCTTTTTGGAAGGCCCAATCCCTGTGGTATGAAAAGTCACCCCAGCCAATCCCTGGGAGGCTGATTGAGGAGTGGTTGGGGATAAGATATTTAGGAGGATATGATCAGTCTCTCTCTTTCCCTTGGGCTTCTCCCTGGGAGGCCTCCTGTGTGTATTTCACAGAACTACTGCTACTAGGCCTCAACATGTGCTATGGGCTGAGGGCCTGAAAAAAAAACCTGCTTGAAAAGAAATGTACCTGTGGAAGCTGGGCTGGAGAGGGAACCCTTTCACTGAAGTGTGTTGCAAGGGAAATGGACAAAAGCTGCCCCTGGACATTGTGAGTAGGACCTTTCACCTATAGCTTCAGGTATGGAAGTACTTCTTGAGGGTTAGACTTTCTGCAAAGACTGACTGCTCTCAGAGGGTGTCAAATGTACTGGTTGCCCCCTCTTATTCAGCATAATTTTTGAGTCTGCTACTATAGGGCCTTATAGTGCTGGAGCAAGGATTTTTCAGGGAGTCTGTCCTCCAAGATTTTGTGCCTTGAGTGTCCTGCAACCATCAACCCTCCTCTCTGCATTTTGTTCAAAATATAAAAGAAATCTTCAATAGACACCCCTAGAATGAGCCTGAATTGGTTGGTGTCCTTCTGCCTCTGAACAAGTAAGGGGAACCCAAGTTATTTCCAGCAGCCTCTCCAGGGGTTAGTGCTACATGCAAAAGAAAGAAAAGATATACATTTTTTAATCTACAATACAGTACAAAAAGAATGATACATTTACCTATTACAAGCAAAATTGATTTAACATCAGCTATTGCATGCATTCTGATTGGTTGGGCTACCTTACGTTGCATACTATTTCAAAAGCACAATTCTTTTTTGCTATTAAAGTAGGAATAGGGAAAAGGGAGACAAACTGAGCTAGTTTCCTCTTCCATTTCAGTATACGATATCACAAACTGTAAATGCCATTCTACCCAACTTGTAAATCCTTCTGCATTCAACTACATAAAATCTTTAAAATATGCCCCTTCCCAAATCTGGAGACCTCCAAAGCCTTGACCTCATTATTCCTTGTCTTAACTATGACTTTTGCCTCCAAAATACATCATGAATGCTGGTCTATGAGTTTTAAATTTTTCCTAAAACAATTCAGTCTGCTGCTCCTCTCGTCTTAATTGCCCTTCAGTCAACCTGAGGAAAACAGTTATCATGCTTTACATTTTAAAGCTGAACTCCAGACAAAACAGTTAGGCTCCATTCACACCTGAGCGGTAGGAATCGCCGCCATTCTTCCCGGGATTCAAATTTGTGGCAAATACCGGGACACTTGTGCGGTGCCATTACTTCTTAATGGCACCCCAATCGCGGCGGATTTTGCTACTATTGTCTCGTGTGAGGAATCGTGCTGCAACCACAGAAAATCACAACACTTGTCGCTCAAAAAAGAGCAGGAGCTTCTTTTGAGCGAAAGCATCTTGAGTTGCCATGATTACAGCACAATTTATCATGTGACAATTGCGGCAAAATCATGGGGTGCTATTAAAAAGTAATGGCATTGTACAAGCGTCCCCAATTTGCCGCTATTTCCAATTGTGGGCTGATCAGATTGCTCAGGTGTGAATGTGAATAGAACTTTAGGGCTCATGCACACTGCAGCTCATAGAAGTTGCTTTTACAGGAATTTTAGATTTTTTTTTTCCTCTGCCTGTAACCCCCCCCTCCATGTTAACCTATATGTCCATGCACACTATAGGCGTTTTACAGGAGTTTAGAGGTAGAAAAAAAACATAATTTGCCCGCTCAGGAGAGGCGCTTTTGAGCATAAAAAATGCTTAATGTGCTTAAGCGTACGTGTCTACACATGCGTTAATGGCCAAAATAAAATAATCTGGCCAATGAAATGAATAAATACCCAAGCTCTTGATACACCTAAACGCGCCTAAACATGCTTGAAATTGGGGGCGTGTCCAAGATGTCAGCGTGACTAGACGTGCTTTCCGGAGCTCTGTTAGTGACCGATCCCGGTAGATTCTGCTGCCTGTGCTGTTTGACCTGGGGCTAGCTGTCCTGACCCCCCATGCCATCCCGATCCTCTGCCGGACCCAGAGGAGGTAAGAAGCTCTGGTTTCCCCCGAGTATGCCGGCGCTGGACATTCCTGTAGCACGTGGAGTAGGAGGCCCGCACGGCCATTTCAATATGGCAACGTAGACGGCGCCTGAGGAGACTGCTACCTCGTCTCTCCCTGACATACATGAAGTGATGGCAGCGATCTCGGAGTGCCAGGCGGCTCTGACAGGGAAGATGGAGGCTGTTCAGACTGAAGTGAGCCTGATTAGACAGGACCCGGATAAGATCCGCACGTGATTGGGGGTAGCGGAGCAGAGGGCCAAAATCCGTGGGCCTTGTGGAGGGGGCAGAGGGACAGAACCCAACCATCTTCGTGGAAGATCTCCTGCGTACCCTGCTCCCATGGGCACAGTTGTCCCCATACTTCACCATAGCAGGAGCTCACAGGGTCCTGCCATAGCGGGTGCCGGCTGGATCCCCCCGCGCACCTTGATGTTGCGCCTGTTAAATTTCCGGGACCAGGATGAACTCCTGCGGGCTGCACAACTGGCGAAGGAGATTACCTACCAAAACTCCAAGCTGCTCCTGTTTCCAGACTACACCATGGAGACTCAGAAACAGCGGAGGTTATTAGACCAGGAGGGCGAAAGGGATTAAGTATAGTACCCTCTATACTAAGCTCAGAGTGGTCGACGGAAACTGTCCGATTCTTCAGACAATTGCAGACATGCTGCCTCATGGTTGGAGACACTGCCTGCTTGAAATGAGCAGATACTATTATCCCATTCCCTAGGTGTTGGCGGCACCTGTTTGATTCCAGTGTTGGGTGTGGGCTATGGGGTTTATGGAGGGTCTTATGCTCCCTGTATTTCTACTGCAAGGGTGAGGCTGCTTGGTTGCTTGGGGGATTTGGTCATCAGATCTTTAGTGCCCGCCCATTCAGATAGCCCGGGACACACTGCATTGGTAGGTTTATGTTCTCATTTTTATTTTCACTCCTGGGCCTCAGTGGTCTATTCTCCTGAACAGTTTCTGGTTTGTATGCAACCCAGTATCTAAGGTATGTTACCCCTGGTTGAGCCAGGTGAACTGAACTTCTATGCAAACATTAATATACATCTAATAGTTCTCTAGCAACTCCTGCAGGGAGGCCATGCGCGCCTTTTACTGGCTGAGATTGTGGTTCCCCCCTCTGTGCAATTGAGGAGAGATGGTGAACGAGTCTCCCTAGTTGTTTGGCACACGCCTCCCTGAGTAGGTTACTCTGAAGGACTGGGGGGTTTGGGGATTTATGCAGGACTCAAGTTTAGGGGGTCTGCGGGGTGGGGGGAGGGGGCAGTCAGCCGTTGTTGACCTGTTTTGGTTTTGGTTAGCCTTTGTTTTTTTCATGGTTTCTTTATAGTAATATACTTTAATGGACTCAAGTATGGTAAGAGGTTCAGTCTCATAAGATCTACATGCCACACGGTTTCTACGTATGGGGACAATAGGCCTTGTGCCTGGGTGGGGTTGCTGCTCCCCGGGGAGGTAAACTGCTGGATTACATCCTGGGATGCATGTCACTCTGGTACCCCCTATGGCTAGTTTATCTGAGCTTTCCTGGAATGTCAGAGGCTTGAATTCTGCGATCAAGCATTTGCTAGTTTTAAATTTTTTGAAAAAATATACCCCTCAAATCTGTATATTGTAGGAGACCCACTTTGTGGGGTCCCGAGTGCTTGGTCTTAGAAGAGCATGGGTAGGCCCACATTATCATGCCGCATATTCTAGCTACTCCTGGGGAGTGAGTGGTTTGGTCCACAGATCTCTCCCCTTCCAGCTCCATGAGATTAAGACTGATCCGGGGATCAGTCTGTTCATGGATGCACGGTGGAAGAATCCCAGATTTACATATGAAAAAGATCAACTTAATGGTTTTTACGCTATGCGAGTGTCCTTCTGTCTCTTTGCATGGATTGGGGGACTATCGTTTAACCGATTGGAATTAATGTTGAGGAGAGCTCGGTGTAGTTCCTTGTGACGGTCCATCTAGATTATTCTTATACATGACTGTTTGATCTCACTTAACACTGAGATCTTATGCTCTGGTAAGCGGCTTTAATTACTCATTGGTGGAGGTGCTGCATTGGATTCCTGTCTACACGAAGCTATGTGGGTGTCAGTCTTTCATTTCACTTTGGATGACTTACTACTATTTTGGCTGGTCACCATATATGGGACCTGAGCGGACTATTATTTCTTTCTTTTCTTTTTTATGTTTATTTACTGAATGAAATTTATTTTTATTATTTATGTATATGTTTCAAATTACAAAGTGATTCATTATTCCTTTGAATTTCCATCCAATATATACACTTATTTTTATTTATTTTTGAATTTTTGAGGTACACTCGTTGAGGTTGGCTCACGTGATTGGTCACTAATGTTGCAGTTCTGCTTGGTTTTTTCACTTTTGAATTTATTTATTTTTATATATAAACAATCAATTTATTATTATTTTTTTTTTAATTTAACCATGCACTGTAATTAATTTATTCCTGTACTTAATTTATTCACTTATTTTAGTCACTGATTATTCACATTTTTATTTATATGAACCCTTGTGGTTGGGGGTATAGTTTATTCAATATATAGCCAGGTTATCTGTCCTTGGCTTCTCAAGCTCTTTAGATTTATTTAGCGCAGCTCACCATTGCACATTGTACACTGATGATGCTCTGTTATATTTGCATGATGCGGACTCCTCCTTGCGGGCTGCTCTGGAGCTTTTTGATGAGTTTGGTCACTTCTCGTGATTAGAATACATTGGACCAAATCTGTCCTTTTTCCCTTAGACCCAGGGTCGAGAGATGCTGCAGCCGACACTCAATTACAATGGGTTACCAGTTTTAAATACCTGGGAGTCCAGGTGGGTGGTGATCCCTCTGCATTTTATGAACTTAACATGCGCCCCGTCCTGCTCCAGCTCAAAGCCAGATGCGCTTCATGGGGAACTCTCCCACTTAATTTGCTGGGGCATATCAATTTAATAAAAATCGTGTTTCTCCCCAAGTTTAACTACTTGTTCAGGAACTGCCCAGTGTGGACCCCGGGCACATTCTTTAATGAACTGGATAGCTGCATTAGGTCCACACCCAGGCTGGCGCGCTCTACCCTCAGCGACCTGAGTAATTTAGTGTATAGGGGCTCTGAGGCATATCCTGGACTCCCGCCTCCAATGAAGACGACGCTCAGGGTATGGGTGGTAGCTAGGAAACGGTTTCTTAAACCAGGTGTGTGGTCACCCCGACAGCCTCTGTGGGGCAACCCTGGGATCCCACACTTCCATACCGTCCCAGACCTGCAGGTGTGGGAGAAGTATGGGGTAAAGACACTGGGTGATGTAATGCCAGCTGGAAGGTTAATGTTATATAAGGACCTCTCCACTAAATTGAATCTGCCCAGATGGATGTTTTTTCGCTATCACCAGCTACGCCAAGCAGCAAGGGCGCAGTTTCCGGGACCCACAGTCCTCTCCATGGACCCCATAGAAGAGCTTTTGGCTCAGAAATCACTTTCCAAGCCTTTCTCTTCCTTTTATGTTTCCTTACTTAGTGTGGACTCTCCCAAGTTGGAGAGGCTGTGGGAGGCATGGAAGAGGGACATCCCCACACTGGAGAGAGAGGATTGGAACGATTGTTTTTAAGATAGTTTAGGGCTGGTTATTTCATCTAGAGACAAAGTGATACAAACAACATTTCTCCATAGGGTGTATTACACCCCACAGCGGCTGCACAGATTGTACCCATAAAGAGATCCCCTCTGTACTAGGTGTCGACGAGATGTAGGGACGTTTTATCATGTTTTGGAGTTGCCCTGGGCTGCAGTGTTTGAAGCCATAAATGAATGCCTTGGCCTGTCCCTGGTCCGGTCCCCGGAGCTGGCTTTGCTTGGCATTCAGGAGGACGATCAGAGGCCGCTCAATACTAAACTTCTGGTCGCGTTTCTGCTCTACTATGTCAAAAAAGACATTCTCCTTAGGTGGACCAGGGCAGCTTCCCCTTTTGCCCTACCTTAAAAACGGCCCTGGTAGTATGCTCTATTGCACATGTGCAACACTTAAAATCATGTATTGTGCTCACATTTAATTAAACTGTATGTGTTCCTTTTTATACACCATGGATGCTCAACCTGTGGCCCTCCAGCGGATGCAGAACTATACAAGTCCCATGAGGCATCGCAAGGCTGACAGTTACAAGCATGACTCCCAAAGGCATGACTTGTAATTCAGCAACAGCTGGAGGGCCACAGGTTGAGCATCCATGTTATACACCCTCACCCTCCAAACAATAATGCAAGCCAATCTCTGATTTGGAGAACCAATCTATAGCTTCTGTTGGTGGTGGACATTTTCATGAGCACATTTGGGTTTGTTTTAATTTAGGAAGAAGTCCATTAAACAAAACATGTTGGAAATTATGTCATTAACCACTTCCCGACCGGCGCATGCCGATGTACGTCGGCAGAATGGCACGGGCAGGCATATTGGCGTACAGGTACGTCCATTTCTATATGCCTCCCTGCCATCGAGCGCGCGCTCCCAGCGGCACACTCGCGTGGCGGTCAGGACCCCCGTGAGTCCGGTCATGGGTCCCGTTGACTTGATCGCCACGGGCATACCCGCGATCGTCTCACGGGGAGGCTGAACGGGGAGACACTGATCTCTGCTCCATGTGATTGGAGCAGAGATCAGTGTTCACCAACACAAAGCCCAGCCCCCACAGTTAGTAACACGCCCCTAGGAACGCTTAACCCCTACACTGCTACCCCCTGGTTAACCCCTTCACTGCCAGTGTCATTTACACAGGAATCAGTGCATTTGCAGAGCACTGATTGCTGTATAAATGACAATGGTCCCAAATATTGTCAAAAATGTCCGATGTGTCCACCATAATGTCGCATTCAAAATAAAAATCACTGATCGCCACCATTACTAGTAAACAAAAAATTATTAATAAAAATGCCATAAAACTATCCCCTATTTTGTAAACGCTATAACTTTTGCGCAAACCAATCAATAATCACTTATTGCATTTTTTTTTACCAAATATATGTAGAAGAATACGTTTCGGCCTAAACTGAGGGAAAAATATTTATAGATTTTTGGAGGATATTTATTATAACAAAAAGTAAAAAATAATGCGTTTTTTTCAAAATTGTCAGTCTATTTTTGTATATAGTGCAAAAAATAAAAACCGTAGGGGTGATCAAATACCACCAAAAGAAAGCTCTATTTGTGGGAAAAAAAGGACATCAATTTTGTTTGGGAGCCACGTCGCACGACTGCGCAATTGTCAGTTAAAGCGACGCAGTGACGAATCGCAAAAAGTGGTCTGGTCTTAAGCCAGCAAAATGGTCCGGTCTGAAAGTGGTTAAGCACCCCGGAAATGCCGCGGTAGCCATTTTTAGTGAGGTGGAAAGGCCTTTTAATTCTGTCTGTTTGCAAGTGAATTGGCATTGTAATAAATGGTATAATTTTATAAGAATTGCTGCACTTTGGATCCATTTGGAGGTGCGAGGTGAGGATTTTTCCCAAGAAAGGTGATGCGCAGCAATTGAGCAAGAACAGCTAATTGAAGTGAATGGAAGGCATGCATTATTGTTTGGAGAGTCATGGTGTAACCAAAAGAGAACATACAATTCAATTAAATGTGAACACAATACATGATTTTAGGTGTCGCACATGTGGAGTAGCATAAACTATACTTAACAGTTTCCTCTTTTACTTTCCTTTGAAATTCCTTTCATCAGGAGGAGGTCCATTAAAGGCTCAAGAATAAAGAGACAGTTCTTATAGCAGATATACTTTTTTGGATCCAAAGTCTATGAAGATTTCTTTGAAAGGACAAACTTTTTAGTGCTGATTTTAAAATGAGTACCCAAAACATCTCATTGAATGCAGTCGCCATTTTCCATTTTTTCAATCAAAAGATTGTAGTTCAGGAAGAAGCCAACAGGACCTCCCCTGGAGCAAATTTTTGCCAAATCATCAGAAACTTGCCAATATTTGCTTTGTGTATGACCAACGCAAGACAGGCTATCACCTGTAATACAATTTTTTTAAAACTTCTGTTTTATACATTTTTTTCAAAAGGTATAACAAGGTAGTTACAACATTGTAACCAAAAATATAAAGCAAAAACTCTCAATACACAAGCCTGGAGGCCGGTTCCAGGTCACACAGGACCGTACTGCACATTAACTAAACAAAAAATCTCCCCCCCCCCCCAGCTATCTCTGTAGATCAAGAGCCCATCAAGAGACCTGTGTAGTTTATGTGTCACAATAGCTAGGTCCTGAATGAGCAGTAAGAACTTCTAGTACCCCCCCCCCCCCCCCCAAACAGCCAGTGCAGCCAATGGAAGTCATGTGAATTAACAACCAAAGCAGGCTGGATACCTTTGTGGAGCCACACATGGGCTGAAGCTGAGGTGTGAAGTCCTTACATTACATATACATTCTTAGTACCTTCAACCCCTCAAAAAAAACTTACACTGCATAATACAGAATAACCTGTCAGACATTTAAACAGTCTCAAAACCCACCTTTTCAAATTGCCTACACTAACAATTTATTATTGTGTAATCAACTTCCTACACAGACTTCTTTTTTTAATCTAATGTAATTTAGCATTTCCTAGCTCATGAGGTCCATTTGCATTGTTGCAATTTTCCTGGAAAGAAATCAAACCGCACAGGAAGAGCAAGTAAACAAGCTTACTCATGTACTTTATGGTACATTTTCCATATGTGAATTTCTGTGGGTTGTGGTAAAGGAAAATGCAGCCTTCAGTAAAAGCATATACTGCTTACTGGGCACTTAAACACCCTTCCTGCCCAGACCAATTTTCAGCTTTTGGTGCTCTCACACTTTGAATGACAATTACTGCAACACTGTACCCAAATGAATTTTGTGTCCTTTTTTCCCCACAAATAGAGCTTTCTTTTGGTGGTATTTGATCACCTCTGGGGGTTTTTAATTTTTGCGCTATAAATGAAAAAAGACCGAAAATTTTGAAAAAAACGCATATTTCTTTGTTTCTGTGATAACATTTTGCAAATTATAATTTTTTTTTCATAAATTTTGGCTACAATTTATACTGCTACATATCTTTGGTAAAAATAACCCAAATTAGTGGATATTATTTGGCCTTTGTGAAAGTTAGAGAGTCTACAAGCTGTGGTGCGAATCGCACAAAATTGATCACACCTGATGTACTGGTGGCCTATCTCATTTCTTGCGACCTGAACAAGTCAGGAAAGTACAAATACCCCCCAAATGACCCCTTTTTTGAAAGTAGACATTCCAAGGTATTTACTAAGATGCATGGTGAGGTTTTTGATGTTGTCATCTTTTTCCCACAATTCTTTGCAAAATTAAGATTTTTTTTTTTCTCACAAAATTTTCAATGTAATAGGTTATTTCTCTCACATGGCATGTGTATACCACAAATGACACCCCAAAATACGTTCTACTACTCCTCCTGAGTATAACGATACCAAATGTGTGAGACTTTTACTCAGCCTGGCCACATACAGAGGCCCAATATTGAAATAGCACCATCAGGCGTTCTAGGAGCATAAATTACACATCTTATTTCTCAACCACCTATTACAGTTTTGAAGGCCCTGGAGCACCAGGACAATGGAAATACCCACAAAGTGACCCCACGTGGCACTGACAACACGTGGCACTGACGACACGTGGCACTGACAGATGGCACTGGAGGCAGATGGCACTGGAGGCAGATGGGGCTGACAGATGGGGCTGGCAGATGTCGCTGGCAGATGGCACTGGCAGATGGCACTGCCGCTGGCAGGTGGCACTGGGGCTGACGGCACTGGGGCTGACGGATGGCACTGGCGCTGGCAGGTGGCACTGGCAGGTGGCACTGGCGGCACTGGGGCTGACGGCACAGGGGCTGACGGCACAGGGGCTGACGGCACTGGGGCTGACGGATGGCACTGGCAGGTGGCACTGGCGCTGGCAGGTGGCACTGGCGGCACTGGGGCTGACGGCACTGGGGCTGACGGATGGCACTGGTGCTGGCAGGTGGCACTGGCGCTGGCAGGTGGCACTGGCGGCACTGGGGCTGACGGATGGCACTGGTGCTGGCAGGTGGCACTGGTGCTGGCAGGTGGCACTGGCGCTGGCAGGTGGCACTGGCGGCACTGGGGCTGACGGCACTGGGGCTGACGGCACGGGGGCTGACGGATGGCACTGGTGCTGGCAGGTGGCACTGGGGCTGGCAGGCGGCACTGGGGCTGACGGCAGGCACTGGCAGGTGGCACTGGCGGCACTGGGCTGACAGATGGCCCTGGGCTGACAGATGGCACTGGCACTGGGGCTGACAGATGGCACTGGGGATGACAGATGACACTAGGGCTGACAGTTGGCACTGGGGCTGACTTACAGATCCTCTCTCTCCTCACACGCTGCCTCTGTGTGAGGAGGGAGAGACACGGCAATGGGAGATGATCTCATATGTTTACATTTGAGATCATCTCCCATTGGCAGCTGCGATCGCGCTGTGAACGGCCGCTTTGATTGGCCGTTCACGGCGATCTGCCTTTGCCTGTCTCCGGGAGACACGGCGAATACAAAACTTCCGTGATGCGTGCCCCCCGCGGCGCGCATTGCGGAAGTAAACACAAGGCCAGGCGAAGGAACCCGCCTGCTCTACGGCTGTCATTCGGCTATAGGGCGGGCAGGAGGTGGTTAACTTGTTATGCAAATCTCATTTGATTGGCAATATATGGAAGGTAGCTGATTAGCACATTTGATCACATATGTGAGCACTGAGTAAGGCTTAGAGGTCTAGTTATAAAAAAAAAACAAAAAAAAAATACTTAACTCTATGTAATGGCCTTAATGTGCTATTTTCCTGAAATACCTCAATCAGAAAAGTACAGCATTATGCCGCTAGATGGTGTTGATGATAATAGGAAATAAATATATTAGACGCAATGATTAGGGATTAATCAGGATGACTGTGAGAATACTCAGACATTCACACAGCAATTTCTTTATAAATAGACCCCCAGCGTTTAGCGTAATTGATAGTTCACAGATGAGACCATGATCTAATCCAATCTTTCTCAACCTTTTTACAAAAAGGAACCTTTGGTACCTGTTAAAAATTGTCAGACTATGGGGGTTATTTATGAAAGGCAAACCCACTTTGCACTACAAGTGCAAAGTGCACTTGAAATTGCACTTGGAAGTGCAGTCGCTGTAAATCTGGGGGGTAAATCAGAAATGAGGGTAAGCTCTGCTGATTTTATTATCCAATCACGTGCAAGCTAAAATGCTGTTTTTTTTAAATTTTCTTTGCATGTACCCCTCGGATCTACAGCGACTGCACTTCAAAGTGCATTTTCAGGTGCACTTTGCACTTTTAGTTTACACTTGTAGTGCAAAGTGGATTTGCCTTTAGTAAATAACCCCCTATATGTCACTATATAATAAAAGAAACAATGTCTCATGGCCAGTTGGCCTGAGGCTCTGCAACTGAAAGGTAGGCCCAGAGGCTCTGGGGCCTACTGACCCAGAGATGATTCTGTGCTGTCTTGCCTGCGGGGAGAAGCCAAGCAACTGGAGGATCCGGGGGAGGACTTTTCTGAGGAGGACCGAGCAATAAGGCTAGTGCCTCATGGAGAAGCCTGGAGACTCAGTTGGAGGATGCATTCTGGGTTGTCTACCACACAGTATCATTGGGTCGGCTGAAAGAATCAGGTACCGTGGGGAAATTCTTTAAACTTTGCAACCAGAAGCTTATCGTGCTTTCCTGTGGCAGAGGATTGCTTAACAAGATCGCTAAATTTATCAAGTCTGTGGCAGAGACTTTGTTCGAGCATCTCACCAGCTGCTAGGTCAGTGAGAGAGAGGGGTCTATCCGGTGATTGCTAGATCCAGCTTGTGGGAATCGTTTGTAATCTGGATCAAGAAAATACCTTTAACCTGCAAAACTACAAAGGTACCTGAATTTGCCTTATCCTCTACCCCTCTATTGCAAAAGCGTGTGTCCTTGTTAAATAAATACTCAGAAAAAGGACTAAGTGTCAGAGCTAATGTTCTTTAATCCACTCTATAATGGGACCCCTAAGATGGACACAGTGAACAGGTGAGGTAACGGTAGGCCCAATTAAAACCAGCAGCTCTTTCGGGGGTTAGTGCTACACAAATATATTATAAATTGTAATTGAGAGGAAGAACGTGCCCTTACATTGGTGGTTTGTGGAAAAAATAAACTGCTACACTGATGGGGTAGTGGGAAGAATTCCCCATTGCAAGGAGCATCGTTGAAAATAATGCTCTATACATTGGTGTTCAGTAGTAGGAATACCACTTTTACAGACAGCTTAAAAACTATAGGTATCAATGGTTACTTATCTATGAAAGCAAATGCACCACCAATCCCCCACGACACTGGCTTTTCTGAATAAGAACAGCCTAAAATGTATATAGGCAGAATTAGGTGGGAGGTAAAATGGTCATTGCTTTCTACTGAAAGAATCCCACTTGGAGTAACCCTAGGGTTCCACTGAACCCAGGTTCAAAAAGATTTGTCCAATAATGAAAAAAAAAAAACAATGATTTTGCATAGGGTAATATATAACATTCTGCTGCAGGTAGGGTTAAACATTTCCTTATTCTCCACTTCTCAGTGATAAACCTTCAACACTACCTTTGTAGCAAGACACAAGGTAAGACATTACATTGGGGGTTGATCTGTATTAGACATTTGTGAACACAGCCAAGAACTGCACATGCATGAGGATTCACAAGGATTTACATGTATGGTGTAATCTGAGCGTGCATCTCAATTTAAGAAATACAATACATACAGATCCTGGATAATGCCTACATAAGAATGGTGCATTTATGAAAGAAAAGTGCACGAAGGCATTGTCAGGGGGGAGTACTGTGATCTCTGTGACAAAGAATACAGTACACCTGTGAATGTTACACCTGTGCAGTACTTAGTAGGCATGCACTTAACTAGAAAAGGTATATCAAATGCTATGTCCACTTTAGGATTTAACAGATGATTCTGACTCATTACCATGTTTGCCTGGTTTTCATTAGTCCAAGATCCCTTTCATACTGAGGTGTTTTAGCTCTAGAAATAGCCTCTGAAAAGCGCCTGAAAACAACCTCCCATTCATTTGCATGAGTGCTTTCACATTCTGGCAGTGCGCTTGGAGGATGTTAGAAAAAGTCCTGCAAGCAGCATCTTTGGGATGGGTTTGGAGTGCCTTAAAGGAGCTCCAAAAATGCCCCTGTCCATTGAAATGAATGGGCAGTGCTTCTGAAGCGTCTTAAAAGCGCTTTGAATGTGCCGCAAAATTTGTGTTTTTTGGATTTTTTTAAAGAGGAAGTAAACACTCCCACTCTGATGCTTCTTTTCATTTGGCCTATAATAATACGTAATTATCAAACTATAGCCACTGTAATCCAGCCCAAATCGCAAATTACGTACTGTTTAAAGAAACTTTAAAAAACTTGTTTCCAGGGATTAGGCAGCGCCATCTTAAGTATTGTTTTCTGAGTCCACAGTGGAGTGTATTTCCGCCCTTACATTGAGCACTTCCTGTACTGTTAACCAAGCCTCCTTCTCAATCCAACGTTTCTATGGCAACCCAGCTTCCCTGTTGATAGCCAAATTGTTTTATTTCATAGTATTTACTTGTGCCGATTATCTAGGGTTTGCATTTGTCAGTCTTATCAGCTTCAGCTGATAAGACTGCAGTAATGCTGTCCAATGCCCTGCTTTACACTGTATGTGATGTCACATGGTCACATGGGGTGTAGGAGGAAGCGCTAAATGATTCTGCAGTCTCCTGGGATTTCAGCGTTGTGTGCCGTAGGAAGTCCTGATAATAGATAGACAAAGTACACAGAGTGTGCCGTAAATCAGGGGAGATCTGGGCATGCTCAGTGTCGTCATTCTAACCACTTGCTGACCGGGCCATAGCCGAAAGACGGCTACAGCGCGTTCGGCTTATTCTGGGTGGACATCCGTGGGACGTCTTCTAAACAAACCAGCGTCATGTCATGATGCCGGTTTCTCCCTCCCCTCTCTGTACCGATCTGTACAGTGCGAGTAGAGAGGGGGAGTGATCGTTTTTAGCACTACAGATCCAGCCCAGAGCGCTGCTCTGTGCCCATACTGTGCAATACTCTGCAATAACGTGCAATAGTCTGCCATAATGTGCAATACCCCGCCAATACTCACCAATAAATTTTAACAGAAACTAAGTTTTTTTACCGAATTTTCTGTCTTTTTTGATTCATAGCGCAAAAAATAAAAAAAACAAGCGGTGATTAAATACCACCAAAAGGAAAAAAAAAATCATATGGGTACAGTGTTGCATGACTGAGTAATTGTCATTCAAAATGTGAGAGCACAGTGAAAGCTGAAAATTGGTCTGGTTAGGAAGGGGGTTTAAGTGCCCAGTGGTCAATTGGCTAAAGAACAAAAAGGATTACAACAATACTAAGCAAGTAAGGAGACATCTAAAAGCAGTGTTCATTGGGGGTTTTTATGCTGATTTACATGGGACAAAGTTGTGGGGGCGAGTTTTTACAACTGCTTTAAGGTCACGTGACCTTAAAAAGAATGCCCCAATGCATCCGAAAAGAGCAGCTAAAGCACCGCAAAAACAGGTGTGAAAGGGGTCTAAGAATTGAAAACTCTGCAGCACCAACTGTTGGTGAACCTGGTTTTGAAGTTCATTTATTATGTTTAAATGATTCTATCAGCAGAATTATAGTGTATAAAGAGGGAGCACGCATAGCAGTATAAACAGCATGAGGAGAGAAGACGTTGTTGCTAAGAAATTGCATGGAAAAGCCTTTCCCTGTTACCATACAGTGTCATCAGAGTCATCTGGTCGATTTCTGTTCAAAAACAGAACATTTAATTCTCCAACCTAAAAATGTAGGAAATCATCTTTCCATATAGAGTTTAGAAATTAGATTTTGTTAGTACAAATCAGCCATCAAAATAAATGGGAATACTTATGAATAATATGAACTCAATTACCAATGTATCAGAAGCCTGGAGCATTTCTTACTTACCTCTTCATTGCTCCAATCTTTGTTGGTTCAAACACTTCATCTTCATCCTCATCAGCATTGTCTTGAACTACATCTCTAGGAAACCCAGGAATTTCAGGAATGGCAACCTCTTCTTGCTGTTCTTGTTTCTCTGCACTGGTATCTGTGTTGCTCTCACTGTCTTTTTGGCTGCCAATGGCTGAATCTAGTCCTTCATTTTCTGCTAGTATATCATCAATGTTGGTTTCCCGATAACACCTTAGTGGCACAGCATCCAGATCTGTTTCAGAGTATTTGATAGTTCTGCGTATAATGCCTGTCTCACACACTTCGGGGATTTGATCAGATGAAGAGGTTTTCTCGATTTCAATTTCCACATGGCACAGGCTATGCTCACACACATCAGGCTCTGTAGAGGAGGTATGGGTGTTCCTTGAACTGCCAGGGCTAATTGGTGAACATGGAAGTGATGAATATTCAGGTGGCTGCACACCTGAAAAAATAAATGTGCACTTAGGACAACAGCATATTTATTGAACAATTCTAGATACTGAAATCAAAGTAATCAAAGAACATATTTTTGTCACAGTTTTTTCTATTTCTTCCTCTTTTTCAGGGTGCTAAACAATGGGGTTTATTTACTTAAGCTTTAGAGTGCAAAATTCTGTCTCACTTCTGCATAGAAACCAATAAGCTTCTATGTTTTATTGCCAAAGCTTAATTGAACAAGCTGATGTAAGAAGCTGATTGGTTTCTATGCAGAAGTGAGCCTGATTTTGCACTCTCCAGCTTTAGTAAATAAACCCTAATGTCTTTGATGAAAACCCCTTTTTACTGAGAGACATCTCTCATGACGGGTAGTCTATAGTTAAACATAAAGACAAATAATGGATAAGAAGCAATTGGTTGTAGTTCAGCTTCAAATACCTGACCCCATTATAAAGAAACCACAATGGCTTTTGGTCAGTTTTTATTGTTGATTTTAAATATTTATTTTACAAATATTTAAAACAAAGTTCACTCATGCAATTGGTGTAAGCAATGGTTCACACTTGCTTGGGCAGCCTGCATTTCCTGCAGAAAAAGGTGCTTTTGACAATGCGATTTCCCTGTGGTTCTGGCACCTGCAAGCGCGCTGCAGGTTGAGATGCGTGGGGGTGCAAATAAGATTAAATGACAGCCCGGTGCATCTCTGCAGAGCAGTGCAATTTGGCTGAGGGTCCGGGGGGACCAAGTGCGATTCCCGTACCTGCAACCACCCGCTCACATGTGGCCAAGTGTAAACCTAGCATTAGCATTACGGGGTTTCTAAAGAGAAAGCACAGCAGTAGCAGTTTGTTTTTTGCCTCTCTTCAGATGAAAAAGACAGTAGAAGACAGTAGAGAGTCCTACGGAGCATGCAGGGATGCGGTATCAGCTATCTGTGTTTTTTTGCTTAAAGTGGTTGTAAAGGCAGAAGGTTTTTAATCTTAATGCATTCTATGCATTAAGATAAAAAACAAACTTTCTTTGTGTAGCAACCCCCCCTCAGCCCTGCAAATACTTACCTGAGCCTCATCTCTATCCAGCGATGTGCCTCAGCCATCCGGGACTCTCTCTCCTGATTGGCTGAGCCATTGGATCCCGCAACTGTCAAAGTCAGTTAATCGGGGGGGAAAATGGGGCAGAATTGTGGCTCCATGTCAGATTGGGCACACAGAACTGTGGCTCCGTTTGGGTGCCCCCATAGCAAGCTGCTTGTTGTGGGGGCAATTGACAAGAGGGAGGAGCACTGACGAGGGACCAGAGAAGAGGAGGATCCAGGCTACTCTGTGCAAAACCATTTCACACAGCAGGTAAGTATAACATGTTTGTTCTTTTTTATAGACAAAAAAAGAGACTTTAGTATCACGTTAAGCTAATAAACTCTGTAAGGCATTATTCAGCAAAACCGTAAAAATTAACCTGGTAAACAGGACATTAAGCCTAAAGCTCCACATGGTAATTAGAAATATTACATACACATGAAATATTTGAATGATGGCAGTCTGGATAAGATAGAAGAAATCAGGAAGTACATCATTTAATGGTGTCTGTTCCTAAACAACATATTTAGGGGAATCCTTTAAATCCCTATCAACACTTTTCTGCTGTTTTGGCCCTTTAAAATGACCTGTGCCAGAGTCAAAAATCCAGTAGCTTTATTGATACAGGCAGCAGATTCAGGCATTAGTTCTCCAACAGGTCCACTCTCTCCTTGTGATTGACAGCAGGCAGTGGGTGGATTCTATAGCCAATAGAATGTGGGGAGGTGCAGCATCAGTAATTAAACAGACTCTAGTTGCAGATAACAGAACTTGTATTACTGCAGAATCCAGTAATTCAAAACAGACCCCAGTGGGAAGGAACCCAACCAGGAATACTCATGGCATGTAACAGCAACATATAGCAGAGCAGGTCTCAAATGTGCCGACAGTATCTGTCTTGAGGGGCGGAATGTAGCCTGGCCAGTCCAGACCCAGATAGGGTGGTCTCCTGGTAGGATGGCGTGTCCATATCCTTTCCCTACTTGTCAGAAACCTTTGCCTGTCACTATTCACTGTCCCTGTCAAACAGGTGATTTGCCCCTACAATACCCACAAAGCCTGGGAGCCAGGGCCTTAAATAGGCTCTGCCTGACTCAAGATGGCTGCCAGAGTCACATGGGGCGGAAGCATGCAATCAGATAGCTTCCCCAGTGAACATGGAAACCATAGAGGAACCATGTTCACTTTGAGACTTCCTCTTCCCTGCAATTCCGCTGTGGTTCAGCGCCACCTGCAGTGGAGAAAGAAAACTGCACCTGTCTAAAAGCAGCCCGTATATAAGGATCCACCCACAGCGTGCTGTCAATCACAAGGGAGACAGAGCTGATGGGGAACTAAAGTAGTCTCAGCTAATCAGGTGGGAGAGTCTCGGGCAGCAGAGGCTGCCCTGCACATTGCTGGATAGAGATGGGTCTCAGGTAAGTATTAGGGGGGCTGCTGCACACAGATGGCTTTTTATCTTAATGCAAAAAAAGCATTAAGATAAAAAAAAAACTTTTGCCTTTACAACCACTTTAATTTTATTTTTTGAACAAGACCTTACCTTAACCCCTGGTGTGTTCCATAGAAAGGTTCATTACTTCCTGGTATGTAGATTTAGGACATGAAAATCCGTAAGACACAGGAAACGGTTCACCAGCTGACCTCATTATGCACCTATCAATTATGCGTCCCGTCTCTTACTGGTATTTACATGCCAAATCTATATACCAGGAAGTCATAAACTTTTCTATGAAACACACCAAGGTAAGGTGTTGTTCTTAAAATCAAAGAAAGCTTTTATTTTTCAGCGAGGTACATTCATTGTATATTAGTACATATGGGAGCTGGAATTTAGAAAAAAAGAAAAAAGTGAACTTATCCTTTAATGTTGCATCCAAACTTGTTTGGTTTTAAATGTCAAAGAATTAGGTTTTTACTTTTTCCTTTACAGGTATTATTAGGCTGGGTTCACACTGCTGCGATGCGGGAATGCTGCGAATCTACTGCGGATTCCCGCATCGCATGCCTCCCGGCGGCAGTTCACACTGCCCTATGCGAACTGCTGGGAGTGTCAGTGAAAAGTTAATGACACCCCCAAATCAGTTCGCATATCGCAGTGCGATCTGCAAACTCGGACAGGAATCGGATCACATGGTGTGAACACCCATGCGATCCGATTCTGCTGTGGACCAAAAAAAGGGTCCTGTGCGAGTTTGGGCCAGATGCGATGCGAATTCAGCCATACTATCTGTATGGCTGAAATCACATCGCACAGAGATCGCATGTGATTTGCACTGCAGTGCGGTGCGAATCACATCCGATCTCATACACCACAGCAGTGTGAACCCAGCCTTAGCCATTTTTAACTCGAACTAAACTTGAGCTCAACACAGGCTTTGGAACAAAATGCATTTCATTTCACTTTTGGATAAAGCTGCTTGAAAGCTAAATCTGTACCATGTTATTTAGAAGAATGACACACTCAAAAAAAAAACCTTACAATTTGACATACAGTATCTTACCAGTAGTTTCCAATGTGAAGCATCAACTGATTTTTTTTTCACTGAATTAGAATCCAACCTGTGATTATACAGTGACAGAAACTGCACCAAAGTGTGTTTAGACAGTGATCAGCAGCAAATTGATTTAAGAATGATCATCACTTTCATCCTGGTAGCATTTGTGATTACATTTACACTGCTGCATCTGATTTGCCCCTATTGCTGCCAATAAGTAAAAATACATCTTTAGCCACTTTTAACTCTAAGGCCGCGTACACACGGGCGGACTGTTCGCTCAACTTTGTCCGCTGAACAGTGTTTCAGCGGACAGTCCGCCCGTGTGTGGGCTTTCAGCGGACAGTTTCAGCGGACAGTTTGGCGGACAAAGTCTTTCGGAAATTCCGAAAAACTGTCCGCTGAAACTTTGTTTGAGCGAACAGTCCGCCCGTGTGTAGGCTACTTTCGAAATGAGCGGACTGTTCCCGCTCTGAGGAAAGTCTGCTCATTTCGAGCGCGTGTGAAGGTAGGCGGGGCCCGCGACGGAGACGTCGCGGGCTCCGCCGCCTGGAATGGACTTAAAGGGGAACCCCAACGCCGAAAAAAATCGGCGTGGGGGTCCCCCCAAAGTCCACAACAGACCCTTGTCCGAGCACGCTACCCGGCCGGCCAGGAAAGGGGGGCGAGCGAGCGCGCCCCCCCTCCTGAGCCGTACCAGGCCGCGTGCCCTCAACATGGGGGTGCCTTGGGGAAGGGGGGGCCGCGCGGCCCCCCACCCCAAAGCACCTTGTCCCCATGTTCATGAGGACAAGGGCCTCTTCCCGACAACCCTGGCCGTTGGTTGTCGGGGTCTGCGGGCGGGGGGCTTATCGGAATCCGGGAGCCCCCTTTAAGAAGGGGGCCCCCGGATACCGGCCCCCCACCCTATGTGAATGAGTATGGGGTACAATGTACCCCTACCCATTCACCTGTAAAATAAAAGTACCCAAAAAAAAACACAACACACGAGAAAAAATATTTTATTGCACAGCTCCGGGGGTCTTCCGTCTTCGGGGGTCTTCTCGCCGGACTCCTCCGCTATCTTCGTGTAGCTCTTTTGCTAGCGGAGGAGTCCGGCTTTCTTCCTCCCCGCCGCCGGCCTCTTCTCCCGACTTCGGGGGTCTTGTCCCCCTCTTCGGTTCTTCTGCCGGGCCACCGCGCCTTCTTGTAGCTCTTTTGCAGGCGGTGGCCCGGTCTTCTGTCGCCGCTGTCGCCGTCGCCGCCTTCCGTTCTTCTTCTTCTTCTTGTTCTTCTTCTTCTTCTCCAGGAGATGTTGACACGATGCTCTCTCCGACCGGAATGCCAGAGCCGCCCTGCGCTGCCACTTATATAGTGACAATGGGGCGGTGTCACATGGTATATGTCACATGGGTTGGTCACATGGGTTGATGTCACATGGTGACCCCGCCCCCTTACGATGTCATAGCCCCCATGTGACATCAACCCATGTGACCAACCCATGTGACATATACCATGTGACACCGCCCCATTGGCACTATATAAGTGGCAGCACAGCGCGGCTCTGGCATTCCGGCCGGAGAGAGCGACGTGTCAACATCTCCTGGAGATGAAGAAGAAGAAGAACAAGAAGAAGAAGAAGAAGAAGAACGGAAGGCGGCGACAGAAGACCGGGCCACCGCCTCTAAAAGAGCTAGAAGAAGGCGCGGTGGCCCGGCAGAAGAACCGAAGAGGGGGACAAGACCCCCGAAGTCGGAAGAAGAGGCCGGCAGCGGGGAGGAAGAAAGCCGGACTCCTCCGCTAGCAAAAGAGCTACAAGAAGATAGCGGAGGAGTCCGGAGAAGACCCCCGAAGACGGAAGACAATAAAATATTTTAACCCTGTGTTGTGTTTTTTTTTGTACTTTTTTTCACAGGTGAATGGGTAGGGGTACATTGTACCCCATACTCATTCACATAGGGTGGGGGGCCGGTATCCGGGGGCCCCCTTCTTAAAGGGGGCTCCCGGATTCCGATAAGCCCCCCGCCCGCAGACCCCGACAACCAACGGCCAGGGTTGTCGGGAAGAGGCCCTTGTCCTCATCAACATGGGGACAAGGTGCTTTGGGGTGGGGGGGCCGCGCGGCCCCCCCTTCCCCAAGGCACCCCCCATGTTGAGGGCACGCGGCCTGGTACGGCTCAGGGTAGCGTGCTCGGACAAGGGTCTGTTGTGGACTTTGGGGGAACCCCCACGCCGATTTTTTTCCGGCGTTGGGTGTCCCTTTAAGTCCATTCCAGGCGGCGGTGCCCGCGACGTCTCCTTCGCGGGCCCCGCCTACCTGTACACGTGCTCGAAATGGGCGGACTTGCCTCCGCCTTACGTGGGCGAGTCCGTTCATTTCAAAAGTTGAGCGAACTGTTTGGCAAACAGTTCGCTGAAACAGTCCGCTCAAAAAGTGCCGTGTGTGGGCAAGTCCGCTCATGCAAATTTTGGGCGGACTGTTGCGGCAACTGTTTGACGAACAAAGTTTCAGCGAACAGTCCCCGCGTGTGTACGCGGCCTAAAGACTTGAGCTAAACATAGGCTTTGGAACTAAATGCATGTTATTTCACTTTTGGATAAAGCTCTATAAGATAAATCTGTACAATGCTATTCATAAGAATGGCACACTCTTAAAACCTCCTAAAGTGACACTAAATACACTGTTTAATATACATTGTCCCTTCTATTTTTGTATATTGATGACAGCACTATCATTATTTTAATTAAAAAAAAACTTTTCCTAGTTAATATACAGCTGTCACATAACCCAGATCTTTCCCAGCCTGTCTACGGGGAAACATAAGCAGGAGGAGCTTCTAGACCTCTGCTACTGGTCACATGTTCAAAATAAAAAAAACAGCCTGTGGAATACAAAGTAAAAATAAATAGATAATATCAATAAACTATTTTAAATTGCCATACAAATATATAAGTGAAATCAAATCTTTATTATTTTTGGCACTAACATGGTGTGGGTGGATTTTTGCCAGTCACAGGCTGTATCATGCCCCTCCAGCATGTGTCTTAAAATAGAAGGGAGGAGAAGCCTCCATCAATCTACATATAATTTCCTGCCCCTATTGTGTTTATCTAGTTAGTGGGCATGGAGGAGGGGGGAGAGAATGGGCTAGCATTTACCAATGTGTATAGGCCCACATGTGTGACTCTATAGTCACATGGGCTGTTCAGATGTGATAGGGAGGAAGTGCTCAACAGTCAGCATAGACCTGAGCATGTACAGAGCTGCCAACACTGTTTTGCAAAATCCCTAGCTGCATTGGGGACTTGGACAGAAGTTGGAGCTAGGGAACACGAGGATCAACCAGTTTTTTTGCAGAATACAGAAAACAAATCTCACGGTCATGGAGTTAATATGAACAACATGTAATACACCATTTATTGAAAGTATTTTTTTATGATGTGGGTTTAGTGACACTTTAATTTTGATACAACTTACCAGCCCTTTGTGATTCTGGAGATCCATAGAAGAACTCCCATTTTGCCTTTGCAATCTTCTGTGCATGAAGAGAAGCCTCCTTTGGATATCCCCATAAGTCTGCCTAAACATATTAAAGAAAAACAGACCACAGATGTATTGCTGTTTCAACAACAACATAACAATTAAGGGGGGGGGGGGGGGGTAAGAATTTAAAACTAGTACCTGCTGACCAAGTTCTAGTCTCCCTGGGCTTCTTGGAGGTTGTTCATTATGTCCTTCTGGAGTTGATGATATAAGCTCATCTTTGCAGAAATTAGAATCTCCTGCAAGCCGTTTGAGCAAGGGACTTTGAGAAGGACTCCAGGGTTTATCTGAAAATGATGTAATGTTTGGTGTAAGACTCCTTGTATTAACATGTTTATTTGGAGAATTACTATGAAGGCTCAGGTGACAGTCTGACACACTGACAGAGCTGGGACTCCCTCTATCAGATTCATTGTCTAATAACCTCCGGCATATTTGAGGACTGTCAGACACCATCTGCGCTCTACTCCCTTGGGGAGAAGATGTAAGCTGTGGTGATCCAATTTTATCACTATTTTTGTGAGCATCTGTCGTCTCCATGTTTTCTCCAAGGCATGCTGCTGGTTCGGTGGCAGTGCTAGCAGAGCATTCAACACCCTGAGGTTTGCCTTCCTGTAGCACATTTGGACTGGAGTCAGGCTCTGCCTGTATCCCATTTAATGTCTGTACACTTGATTTCTTAACAAATGTAAACGTTACAATGGAACTTTGTCCCACAGTCTGAGGAAATACGAACGGTCTCCTGCTACCTGGAGAGTATAAGGGATTGCTTCTCAATGGGCTGCAGGGTGCAGTAACCCTTCCAGACTTATGTACCAGATCTGAAACATTGCAAACCAATGACCCTGTGCTATTATACATTCCTAGGTGAGCTCTTCTGGCTTCTGGTGTAAGGCTCTTTCTCAGTACTTGAATTCTGCGAGAGTTGAGGTCTGGAGTGAAACAGCGTTGAGGACTGAAAGCTACACCAGAATTGAAGGACTGCAGCCATGGTTTCCCTTCCACTTCTCTGAGAATTCTTGGAGATGAAAGTATGCAATCTCCTTCAGGGAGGAAGCGCACAACTCCACTTGTCTGAGCCATGTTCCACGTTATAGCAGATCAGTTACATTCATTTAACTGACTAGAGCGTAAACTGAACAGTTCATAAAATGTACATTCCCATGTAGATCTTTGCATCTTTGTTGCATTCTGGAAAAAAAATTAAACATGATTAGCCATCTCTCTTTAGGTGTTACACTAAGGGGT
Organism: Lithobates pipiens; assembly: GCF_037356315.1. NCBI lineage: Eukaryota > Metazoa > Chordata > Amphibia > Anura > Ranidae > Lithobates > Lithobates pipiens. The sequence continues at coordinate 55,720,490 of NW_027507787.1, read as the reverse complement.
CTATGTATAAAAAAAAATAGCTTTGTGAATGTCTCAGCATTTGCACAAAAGACATAAATAATGCCAATAATGTTGGAATATGTGCAATGTCAGTTTTTATTTGTTACCTTTCACTGGACAAATGTAACATACCCAAACATTTGATCCTAAGAGGTGATTGTGGCCATATTAGTGCACTTGTAATAAAAACAATTGAGTACTGACCGTGATCCTTTTTTTTTTTGCACTAGCATCTAAATTTTCAGGATAACCTTTTGGAGTGTACATCATTCTTCAAGGTCCAAGCAGTAGTACCATTTTTTGATATAAACCACTGCGCATTGCATCGCTGTACTCAAACTAAATGTATATAATTGTTTTCACACAAATAGAGCTTTCTTTTGGTGGTATTTGATCTCCTCAGGGTTTTATATTTTTTATAATATAAATGAAAAAAGTTAGGCAATTTTTGACAAAAAAAACTAACAATATTTTTTTACTCTCTGCTATAAAACATATCCCATAAAAAAAATCTATTCTACTACAGGTCTTTGGTTAAAAAAAAAAAAAAAGCAATAAGTGTATATTGAGTGATTTGTGGTAAAGTATAGCTTATACAAACTATGGGATATATACTGGAATTATTAGTATTTTTTTTTTATATACTAGTAATGGCGGTGATCAGTGACATATAGCAGGACAGTGGGCAATCTGACACTTTGTGGGAACTAACTGCTACTGACATCACCAGGGCCATTATTACAGTGATCAGTGCAAATAATAGGATTTTTATAACAGCTTACCTGTAAAATCATTTTCTTTGAAGTACATCGTGGGACACAGAGCCATAGTAATTACTATGTGGGTTATAGGCCACCTTCAGGTGATGGACACTGCCACACCCTAAGACAGGAAGTTCACTCCCTATATAACTCCTCCCACTACGGGAATTTTTATAGCCAAGCAATATACATGTATACCAGAAAGAGGGGAGGGACCTTTGTGTACCATGATTTACTTCAAAGAAAAGGATTTTACAGTTAAGCTGTTATAAAAAATCCTATTTTCTTAACCACTTAAGGACCAGGCCTCTTTTTCAGACTCAGTGTTTACATGTTTAAAACAGTTTTTTTTTGCTAGAAAATTATTTGGAACCCCCAAACATTTTATATTGTTTTTTTTCTAACACCTTAGAGAAAAAATGGCGGTCACTGCAATACTTTTTTTCACACGGCATTTGCGCAGCGGTCTTACAAGTGCACTTTTTTGGGAAAAAATGCACTTGTTGAATAAAAAAAATAAGACAACAGTAAAATTAGCCCAATTTTTTTATATTGTAAAAGATAATGTTACGCCGAGTAAACTGATACCCAACATGTCATGCTTTAAAATTGCGCCCGCTCGTGGAATGGCATCAAACTTTTAGCCTCAAAAATCTCCATAAGCGATATTTAAAAAATTCTACAGGTTACATTTTTTGCGTTACAGAGGAGGTCTAGGACTAGAATTATTGCTCTCGCTCTACCGATCGCGGCGATACCTCACATGTGTGGTTTGACCGCCGTTTTCATATGCAGGCGCTACTCACGTATGCGCTCGCTTCTGCACGTGAGCTCGTCATGACGGGGTGTTTTTAAAAACCTTTTTTTTCTCATTTATTTTAATTGATTTTATTTTTACACTGTAAAAAAATGGATCACTTTTATTCCTATTACAAGGAATGTAAACATCCCGCCGCCGATAGCGGTGATCTCGCGGCAAACCCGACACAGAGACCACCGTTATCGTACAGATGACTGGCGCCTGAAGAGATGGATATCTCGGTTGTGGCAGCAGCTGCTGCCATTACCGAGATATCCCTCTTCAAAAATAGGATGTACACCGGCGTGCGCTGGTCGTTAAGTGGTCAATTATACATCAAGGGACACAGAGCCATAGTAATTACTATGTGGGATGTCCCAAAGCAATGCCAACTGAGGGGAGGGAGACACAACAGAATTAAGGCAACATGAGACTAGAGGAGTTATACTGCTGCCTGCAACACACTACACCCAAAGGCGATATCCTCATGCCCTTTTTACATTCACCTGATAAAATCTGGTAAATGTATGGACTGAAGACCATGGAAGCTTGGGGATGCACTTGCAGGAAGCACTAACAGTCCTAGTGGAGTGCACTTTTGATTTGAGAGAGTGTAATCCTCCTCTTTAAACCATAAGCCTGAACAGTTACTTGCTGAATCCATTTAGAAATAGTAGATTTCGATGCTGCCTGTCCTTTTTCTAGGACCTTCAGGCAACACAAAAAAACATCAATTTTTTTAATCTGAGCAGTTGCCTTCAAGTAGACCATGAGTGCTCTCACCACATCAAGAGAATGTAGTAATTTTCCTTCCGTAGAACAGGTTCTAGAAAAAATAAAGGCGTGTTAAGCCGCATTACCCCCTGAATAAGCTACAAACCAAAGAATACGAAGCAAGTGGTTGTTGAAATAATACCGATAAGGCCGAAACCTGGCCTTTGATAGTACGCAAGGCCAGCTTCATTTCTATGATTCTGGAAGCCAGCTTCCCTGCATTAATCAAGGTAAATACCACTGGACCTGACAGCCCACACTTTAGAATGTGGGATTCAAGAGCCAAACCATTAAATTTAGCGTTAGTAAGGTAAGATGGAATATTGGACCTTGCAAGAGAAGGTCTGGATGTGGTGGTAGGGTCTATAGGTCCCCTACCGCCATCCTTATGATCTCTGCATACCAAGATCTTCTTGGCCACAAGAATCACCAATCTCCCTTTCTGCTTGATCCTGCGAAGCAGTTGTGGAAGCAGCAGAATAGGAGGAAATGCATAAATCAGTGAGAACTGATTCCCCTGGGAATACTAAGGCTACATGCTAGCGGATCCCTTGTTCTTGACACAAAGTTGTCGATTTTCTTGTTGAACCTGGGCGCAAACAGATATACGTCTGGGATCCCCCATCTTCAGCATATTGCCAGGAAGATATCGGGGTGAAGGGAACATTCTCCTAGGAACAACTGCTAGCGACTCAAGTAGTCCATCTGCCAATTTTCTATTCCTGGACTGAAACTGCCGATAGGAAAGGCACATTGTTTTCTGCCCAAGTTAAGATATAATTCACCTCTCTCTAGAGAGGTGAATCACCCTTGGTGATTGATATAGGCCACTGCTGTGGTATTGTCTTATTGGATCCTGACAGGACAATTCTGTAACCTGAACATTCAGGCCTTCAGGGCCAAGCGCACTGCCTGCATCTCTAGAATGTGGATGAGCAAGGTGATTTTTGATTTGAACCAATTCCTTTGGACAGTCACTTCTTGCTGGACTGTTCCACAACTCAAAAGACTGGCATCTGCTGTTACCATCTTCCAGGTAACTGGTAGGAAAGATTTTCCCTTCTGAAGATTCTTGGTCATCAACCACCAACTGAGGCTCTGTTGCACCCTGGTGACAGACACATTGGGAAATCTAGAGCTTGGACCTACTTGTTCCAAGCCTATAAAATACTGTTTTGCAGGGGCCTCAAATGAGACTGAGCATAAGGAACGGCCTCAAATGAAGCCACCATCTTTCCCAACAACCTCATGAAAAGTCGAATAGAAGGATTCTTCTTTGCTTTGACTATCTGAATCAGTTCCTATATGACACTGATCTTCACCTGGGGCAAGAATACCTTTTACTGGGCTGTATCAATAATCAGACCCAAGTATTCCAATCTCCTTGATAGAAGGAGATTTCCCAATGTTTGAGAATCCGACCTTGGTATTCCAGGTAGTTGACTGTAGCTCATACTTTAGTCTAAGTGAGCTACTGACTGGTAAGCTATAATAGTTATACCTTGGGGCCTTAAACTGGCTACAGGAGGGGCCAGACCTTTGTAAATACTCAAGGTGCAGTAGCTAGACTGAAAGGGAGAGCTACAAACTGAAAAAGAAGATAGATATTTCTGGTGAGCGGGAAATATAGGCACAAGGAGGTATGCATCCATGATGTCTATTGACGCCAGAAGTTCTTCACCTTGTAAGACGGAGACCACTGATCAGATTGACTCCATGCAGAAAGAGCAGATATTCAGAAACCGGTTTATATCTTTGAGATCTAGAATGGGTCTGACATACTCATTTGGTTTTGGTACCATGAAAAGGTTTAACTAAAACCCCAATCCCTTCTCTTGCATGGGAACCACTAAAATCAATCTTTTGAGGCAAAAGATGGTCCAATGCTTGAAAGAGAGACTTCTTTTCCTCTGGAATCTAAGAAAAAAAAGGATACAGGGACTTTCGGAACTCAAGTTTGTACCCTAGAGATTTTGAGGAAATCATCCATCTGCAGCCTAAGGCACCTGGCATTCCTAGGCGGTCTCCCATCCAGGTACTGACCAGGCCCAACCCTGCTTAGCCTCTGAGATCAGATGAGATTGGGCGCTTTCAGGGTAATGTGGCCATAGGCTCTGACACTCTTCCTGTCAGACCCTTGAGAACTGCAGAAGTCTTCCCCCCACTCGAGCGAGCGAGGGTGCCCACTCATAAGGAGGCTTCAGTTTTCTTCTTGATCTTGACAGCAGAGGCCGTCGTGACTGCTTGGAAGCAGATGCTCCTGGTACTGGAGAAGGGGCTTGTTTAAATGAAATATGTTTACTCCTCTTCCAAACTAGCAAAAGGATACTTTTTCCACAAACATTTTTTTTGTTTGTATTTATCCAAATCATCCCTAAACAGCGATTCACTGTGGAAAGGAAAATTAACCAGGAGCTTTGCTTGACGCTTCGACTGACCAATTTTTCAACCATAAGATTCTATGCCTATGCACCAACCAACCTTGAACACCTGTTCAGACTGGTCTCTCAAGGACTGACATACACCAATTGCAGCTAGCGCAGGTTGAGACATCAGAGAAAAAAAAGGTTTTCTTTTTTAGGAATTTCCAACTTTCTATCCATTGGAACCCTAAGCATTTGAGCATTGTCAAATAATGTAAATAGCAGCGACAATTGCTGGCATCTCCCACTTCTTAGTGACTTTTTCCTCCACAGGAAAAAATGTTAAACTTTAAAGGAGGAAAAAAATGTTTATCTGGGTGATCCCACTCAGAATATATAAGCCTTTCGAGCAATGAATGGACAGGAAAGACATGCACAGCTTGAGGAGGCTTTAGTGAACCCAAAAAAGAAAGTGGGCACCCAAACAAGAAAATGGGCATATCAACCGACTCAAAGAGCAGCAAAAAATGTGGAGCAGACAAATTCAGTAAAAATTGCACCATCAATCTTTCAGTTTGTGCAGTTGATCCCCCCGCATTTGACCCCTCAGAAGAGAAGTCATCAGCCTTCTCATGGTCCCCTGAGGGAAATTGTATTTTATCCCATTCTGGGATGCGATTAAAGCCACTAGCCAATCCCATCATGGCTTGAGGAAAACCCCCTTCAGTAAAATAGACAGGGGCTGCAGTGTTGAAAACAATTGCAATATTTGATAGCCCCGTTCACTTACTCTGACCAGCCGCCCCAGAACTCTCAGGGGAAAATGCCAATGTAGAGTGTTTAGATCTTGTAAGAGTCCCTTTTAAGCCCTTTTTGGGGTGTTTCTACCCCCCTTCTGACCAAAGCCCAATGCACAAATGCGAGGGACTACCAGAAGAAATTGCATCCACTGCTTGAGCACAGTCCAGCAACTGTCGCTGCTATTTAATGCTCAGCCTGATGCTTCAGTAAATGTGCCAAAGGAATACCTGTGTCACCCCTTATATGCCCTTTTTTTTAGCTTTTGTGTCTCTCCGACAGCTGCAGTCAGCAAAAACCATGCTCACTCCGTGTTCCCACTGTGCCCTCCATCTCCTCTTTTCAAAAAAGAGCATTTTCCCACATGAGTGCGGGCCTCTGATCCGACGGGATCGGCGTGTGTGGGGGAAAGGCAGTGAAGAGGGCCGATTGTTCTACTTCTCACTCTACTCAGAAAGAGGGAGAGAGCTTTTGTCTGGGTTGTTTTAGAGAAACACCCCCCCCCCCCCCCCCCCCAAGTCTTACCAGAGTCCTGTGACTGCCAGCCGGAGAGAGGTTTGTCAGTGTCTGCTGACACAGCATGACCTGAGAAAGCATGGCAAGGTACGTGATCTATACAGCCCCCAGTGGTGACTTTTAGACATGACAACATTTACTTTTTAAAGGAGACAATTCATAAGAAACTTTAAAATTCTTTAGAAGTCTCCACTTACCTTCCCTGTAAACATCCCTTGTAATAGGAAAACAATTACAGGACAACTTAAATGTAAGATCTGGGGTCACATTTACACTAAAATGCAATAAAAAAAAAATGATTTCCCCTTTAAGAACATTGGGTGTAAGTGACGTTTGATGTCGCTTCCGCAATCCAATGTTATGGAGTCGAGTGGGGGCCATTTTTCCCTCATTGGACTCCAGGCATGTCAGGGGGAAGGATGCAATCATCTCCGCCACTACAACGGATCCGGTAAGCAGGGGAGACAATCGGAGCGCGGCGGGGGCCCTCTCCCGCCCCCAATAAAAGTGATCTCGCTGTGAATCTGCTGCAGAGACCACTTTTATCTGAAAGCAGACCATCTGCTCTTGAAAAGGATACTGGGGTTATGGCAGATATCTGCTGCCATAACAACAGTATTCCACTTCAAACAGCCAATGTACAATAACGGCAGATGGTCCGGAAGTAGTTAAAGTTCATGTGCGTGTAAAGGCAGGTGTCCCAATACTTTTGGTAATATAGTGTATATATACGTGATTCTGCGCAGCCAGCCCACACTGTCGCAGTAAATGTACAGTTGACAATTGATTAATCCTAAAAGAAAAACCATAAGGGCATTCAACTATAAGAGTTAAAGAATATTTGACCAATAGAGAAAAGAACGCCTAACATTATAGGCTAAGAACATTCAACCATACGGGGAAATAATATGAGGGAGAAATCGCGGTGCACAAAGTGTATATGTCAGGTCACCTTGAGACAAGGTGACAGATGCACATCGTAGGGATCAGGAGTGCACCGCAAGGTTGTGGACCCTAAGGCTGACTGCTGCGGACGGGAGACATATCCCACCGAGGTTAGAGCGTAAGATTCCCTGGGGCGTGGAGTCTAAGAGCCAGTAGGTGTTCACCAGAGCCTCTAGTGGTGAGGATGGACTTGGCTGCAACTGGGTCCAGGTCGCGACCCCCAGGGTCCCCCAGCTCGCACCCACAGTAGGCAACAGGAGGATAGGGATAGTGAGGGATAAAGCCAAGGTCGGGGCCACAAGCAGACAGGAATAGTCAGGGACACGCCAATAGGTCAGGGTCACAGGCAAACAGGGATAGTCAAGGACACGCCAAAGTTGGTAACGGAACAACAGAAGAGCACACGGCATGTAACAGGAAGCTAAACACACAAAGGAATACACAATGGTTGATCAGCAGGGTTGGCCTGCAGTGCACAGGTTAATATAGAGTTCTCTGATAGGAGCTAGGGTGGAGTCATGCCAGAGGATGGATTACAAAAGCAGTCAGGTGAGGGTCGGCTGGTCTCTAGAGATGAACACATGGAAACAGGTAAGCAGACAAACTCTACTGCATAACCATGACAGTATAGAGAGATTTGTGTGTGAACGGCCAAACAAATGGGTATTCCCAGCTGCTCCTCCCCCTCAAATTCTTACCAGGCCCTTCAGGTCTGATATGGATTTTAAGACGGAGCCCCACAAATAAAATGTTTAAAATTGCATGGGAACCCCCTCAAATCCTATACAGGAGAACCCACATCAGAAAACAAGAAAAAAATAACAAAAAAAGTTGGTCCCCCACAAAATCCATACCAGACCTATATCCAAGCATACAGCCTCAGAAGCCAGGAATAGGTGGGGGGACAAGCATGCACCCCTCCTCCTGAACCATAATCAGGCCAGGAACCCCCTTTCAAAGCACCTTGTTTCCACATTGGGGAGCCCTGGCCCAGTGCTTATGAGGGTCTGCGGATGAGTAGCTTATCGGAATCCTATATTACCACCCCTGCATGAATAAGGGGTATACAGTACCTCTATTCTTTCACTTTTATTTTTTTAAATAATAAATGTGACAGGAGGGCACACGGAACCCAGAATCCCTTGGAAAGGTTGGGAAACCCATGTTTCAGCTCCCCATAAAACTCTTATGTCTAAGTCACCCTGTGCCATCCTGGTACAGGGTGAGTGAGAAAATATATCTTGGATTACTTAACTAGATGCCGACCGCCGGCTGTCAAATGATGGCCAGGCGGCACACCTATTGTGGCGGGAGGCCGTCATATGACGGCCTCCCGTTTAAACAGGGAATGCGTGCGATAGTGCACGCGCATCCCTGTTTCTTCGGTGGCGGCGTGTCACGGAGACACCGCTCGCCACCGAAGGGGGTGAACAGCCATTCGTTATGGCCATTTACCACGTGATCGGCCGTGATGAAGTCATGGCCGATCACAGATGGTCACACCCCGAACGTGCACGGCGCATGCGTGCGATCGCGAGCACGTCGGTGGCGGCGTGTTCCCTGGCCGGCTGTTTACCCACGTGATCAGCTGTGATCCTTTCACAGCCGATCACTAAAATGTAAACAAACCGCGGTAACGGGATGTTACCGGGTTCTCCTCCTCACACACCGATCGTGTGTGAGGAGGAGATTGCGGTAACATCTCGTTACCGCATACAGTGTACACCAATCATACTGATTGCCCCTCCCCCCAATAAAGAGGACCTGTTACCACCCCTCATAGTACCTGTCAATCACAGTCCATCAGAGTACCTGTCACAGTCCATCAGAGTATTTGAGTACCTGTCCCAGCCCATCAGAGTACCCGAGTACCTGTCCCCGCCCATCAGAGTACCCGAGTACCTGTCCCAGCCCATCAGAGTACCCGAGTACCTGTCCCCGCCCATCAGAGTACCCGAGTACCTGTCCCCGCCCATCAGAGTACCCGAGTACCTGTCCCATCCCATCAGAGTACCCGAGTACCTGTCACGGCACATCAGAGTACCAGAGTACCTGTCCCAGCCCATCAGAGTACCCGAGTACCTGTCACGGCACATCAGAGTACCCGAGTACCTGTCACGGCCCATCAGGGTACCCGAGTACCTGTCACGGCCCATCAGGGTACCCGAGTACCTGTCACAGTCCATCAGGGTACCCGAGTACCTGTCACAGTCCATTAGAGTACCGAGTACCTGTCACAGCCCATCTGAGTACTCGAGTACCTGTCACAGTCCATCAGGGTACCCGAGTACCTGTTCCAGTCCATCTGTGTACCAGAGTACCTGTCACAGTCCATCTGAGTACCCGAGTACCTGTCACAGTCCATCTGAGTACCCGAGTACCTGTCACAGTTCATCTGAGTACCCGAGTACCTGTCACAGTCCATATGAGTACCTGTCACCGCCCTTCAGAGTACCCAAATACCAGTCACCAAACCATCAGAGTACTTGTCACCAGGCCATCAGAGTACCCGAGTACCTGTCACCAGGCCATCAGAGTACCCGAGTACCTGTCACCAGGCCATCAGAGTACCCGAGTACCTGTCACCAGGCCATCAGAGTACCCGAGTACCTGTTTGCAGCCCATGTCTCATAGAATATACGTTGGGGTGTTTGCTTTCCAAAATGGGGTAATTTTGTGGGTAATTTCACTGTCCTGTGGTCCAGGACCTTCAAAAGTGTGATGGGTAGGAAAGAAATGAGATGTGTCATTTATGCTCCTAGAACGCCTGAACGTACTACTTCAATGTTCGGCCTCTCTATGTGGCCAGGCTGTGTAAAAGTCCTACACATGTGGTATCGCCATACTCGGGAGGAGTAGCAGAATGTATTTTGGGGTGTAATTTTTGCTATATACATGCTATGTGTTAGAAATATCTTATAAATTGACAATTTTGTGTAAAAAAAAAAAAATGCATTTGAATTTTTTCACATATTCCAAAAACTTCTGCAAAAAAATTAACCATTCAAAAGACTCATTATGCCTCACAGATTATACTTGGGGTGTTTGCTTTCCAAAATGGGGTCATTTTATGGGAAATTCCATTGTCCTGGTACTCCAGGGACTTCAAAAGTGTAATAGGTGGTTGAGAAATGAGATGCGTCATTTTTGCTCGTAGAACGTCTGAAGGTACTACATCAATGTTGGTGCTCTGTATGTGGCCAGGCTGTGTAAAAGTCTCACACATGTAGTATCGCCGTACTCGGGAAGAGTAGCAGAATGTATTTTGGGGTGTAATTTGTTGTATGCATATGCTGTGTGTGAGAAATAACCTGATAATATGACAATTTAGTAAGAAAAAAAAAAAAATAAATCTTCATTTTGCAAAGAATTGTGATAAAAAAATGACAACTTAAAAAAACTCACCATGCTACTTACTTAATACCTTGGGATGTCTACTTTGTAAAAAGGGGTCGTTTGGGGGGTATTTGTACTTTCCTGACTTGTTAGTGTCGCAAGAAATGAGATACACCTGATGTACTGAAGGCCTGATCAGAAGTGATCAATTTTCAGTGATTGGCACCATAGTTTGTAGACTCTATAACTTTCACAAAGACCAAATAATATATACTAATGTGGGTTATTTTTACCAAAGATATGTAGCAGTATAAATTTTGGCCAAAATGTATGAAGAAAAATTAGTAATTAGCAAAAATTTATGACAGAAACGAAGAAAAAGGCATTTTTTGCACAAAATTTACGTTTTATTTATAGCACAAAAAATAAAAAACCCACTAGTGATTAAATACCACTAAAAGAAAGCTCTATTTGTGTGGAAAAAAGGACGCAAGTTTCATATGGATATGGTGTTGGATGACTGAGTAATTGTCATTCAAACTGTGAGAGCGCTGAAAGCTGAAAATTGGTCTGGTCAGGAAGGGGGTGTAACTGCACTGTATTGAGGTGGTTAAAATGTAAGTAAGTAATATTGATCCACAGTATCTCCCAGGATATATGTAAAGACTATTCTTAGGTTGTTAATTCTGAATACACAATGCTTGAAAGAGCTGATTACATTGACCTCCGGAGATGGACTGTCTAGTCACCTAGGCTGCCTTAAGTGTTGGGTTAATTAACATGTTCATTGTGTAATTGTCTTTTAAGTCGTTGCTATAGGGGAGGGGGGACTATCCATGAGCAGCCCTACCTCGTTATCTACCCCCTTATGTAAAATGTGTATAAAGTCTGTATTCTGTCCAATAAAGCGTTCAAGATTCTACAAACTATTTTCGGCTAGACTTGTATTCAATGCAGCTATGATAATATATCTCTCTGATAGTCAGATTGGAGGAAGCTGGATATACTGACGGAAGCACTCAATCGGAGTTTGGGATCAGATCCGTCACAATAAACATACAGTTTTTGAGAAGTCCTTTAACCACCTTCCATCCAGCGTACTTACATAAATGTCGTGAATGAGAAGTGCCACTGACACTGGCATTAAATTTCTCAGCCGGCAAATGGCTTTCAGGTAAAAATTATCTGAGCAGCTATACAGTCGCCCAATCACTTTTTCAGCGCTTGAAAGAGCACAACCCCACCATCGCCACCGACCATGCCTGGGAAACGCTGTAAGCAGTTGGGTCAACTGCACACAGAGGAGGAACATCTGTTCTTCTCCTCTGTGGAAAATTAAGTCAGAAACAATGAGAATCTCAGCACTTCTGGTTTTGATTTTTAGGGGAGGTAGCCAATCAAACCTTGGAAGGCAGAAGCAGGACCACAGATGTGAAGACCACTGATCTCTCAATACGGAGTACCTGTCACAGCTATCATAAAGGATGTTGTAAAACCCATCACTTCACTGCTGCAGAATGACACTTCTGATCTTGTCACTTTACTCTTGCCAAATGACAACCCCCAATCCCTATAACGTCATTGATCAAACACAGTAAATAGAATCAAATGCTCAGGGAAAAATGGATGCATAGAGACAAATATACAGTTACCCGCATCTTATAATATGTAATGAAACAAAGGAAAATGTGGGTTGATAATCAGAAATTTTGCAAGCAACTAATTGATGTTAAAATATTAAAAATTACTCCCATTGTAATTGTGAAAAATAATGAATAAATAAACAGTTGCACTAATTAGTGCTATCCTTACGCGAATCAAACACAAATGAAGTATACCAACGTAATAGAATTACATCCATAAACCGCAGTTGCAATGTGTATGGTTGCACTAATCAATACCATGCATATGTGCAGAAATCATAACATAAAATGAGTGACATAAAACTAATGAAATTCATCCAGTCTGCTAATGCAATGTGTGATGAAAAATCTATATGTGAATCAAAGTCCAATAAATCTTCTGTGCATAGAACATAGAACTGGAGGAATCCCCTTGAGGAAGTCACATGACCCTGTGATGTAATGTGTAGGGGAGGGGCACATGGTGAAACAAGACGCTGAGAAATCTATAGGGCAGAGCAAGGAGCGGTTGCCACAGAGCTGTGGATTTTAAAAACACCGCTGTACATAGTTGGTGCACTGGAGCACCTTATGCATGTGAGTGCAATTACCTTTTAATAAAGTCTAACGTTTTAAATCAGTTTTAGCACTATGTGGAGCTTTTGATCTTTTTCATGCATCGGTTGAGCACTGCCATTTGGAGGCACACAGAGGAATCAGAAGGAGAAAATACATCTCATTAGCCTTTTTTGACCAAACTTAGCTGTGAGGTCACATCTATTGACGTGTGCACACACCCAAGGGTGAGCACTGGGGAGCAAGTTTAATTACATGAATGAGAAGATTTAAAGAAAATGATCACAGTAGTTCTATGTACAGAAGATTTATTGGACTTTGATTCACATATAGAATATTCAATACAAATTGAATTAGCGGACCTTGGAGGAATTTCATTAGTTTTATGTCCCCCATTTCACGTTCTGACTTCTTCACATATGCATGGTATTGATTAGTGCAACAGTTTTACACACATTGCAACAGCGGTTTATGGTCGCATTTCTCAGCAACTTCCCAATAATTTCTATCTTTTTTATTAAATGCTTGATCATTTATTGTTATAGAACTCAATTCGCTCAAATTTGTTCCTGAAGAAGTGAGCTACTTCGACTGACTACATGCAAATCTCTGGTGCCAGTGAAATCCGTGTGGGTGAAGTACAGCTATATAGAAGAATAATTTTACTTTTTGTGTTTTATCCAAGATGCTTTGTAATGTCAAACAATTTGTAATAAAATATTGGGATTTGAATCTATTGTCTTATGACGGTACCAAAAAAATCCTGTGGCCCCACATTTCCTTTGTTCCAATACAATGACCAAACACAGTCATCGCCATATTTGGTCATTGATATCATCTTGGGACACTCAGCCCCTTTGTTTACACTGTGACATCAGGAACTTGGATATGTCATTTGGCAGAAATTAAGCAAAAAGGATTGGAAGTGTGCACATTTTTTTTCCTTTAAGCTGGCCAGGGGCCATCATTCATCATAACTGATATGGATCTGCATCGCTGACAGTGAATTTACATTGTGCGTGTGTGATCTATTTTTAAGTACTCTCAAAAACTGTGAGTGTGTCAGAAACCATGAATCAGATCGAGACAGAAGTATAATTAAATCACACTTGTTTATTAATAAAAAAGGTAAATAGAGTAAGCGTAGTCAAAGCATAGCCAGAGTCCAGTAACCAGATCGAGTAGTCAGCCAGTCCAGAGTTCAATAACCAGATCGGGTAATCAGCTAGGCCAGAAGTCAGGGATCCAATTGGAACAATAGCAAACAGGTTAAGGAGCCAGAAAGGATGTCAGCAAGCCAGCCTTTACACAGGAGATGGTTTCTTGTGATGTGACCAAGGCGAAGGCAGAGATGAAGTGAGCTGGACAGCTTTAAGTAGGCAGGTCAGAAAAGCAAGATCAGGAAGAGCTGGGTAAGTGTGGAGAGGAATGAGAGCTGGCAATTAGCCAACAGCTGAGCAGCCAGCCCAAAGAAGGAAGGGCTAACCCAGCCCTGACAGAGTGTTCATTTGTTTTTGTGAGCGAGTAGGGGAATTGTGCAACCCTTACTCATTCACATAGGGGGAGGCAATATTTTTGGACCCCCTTACATTTAAAGCCATAGACCCCTACAACCACTGGGCCAGGGTTGTGGGGAAGAGGCCCTTAACCTCATCAACATGGTGACAAGGTGCTTTGCCAGGGAGGTCCCCCTTGCAAGGTACAACCTCATGCTGAGGGCATGTAGCCTGGCATGGTTCAGGTGGGGGAGGGTAATGTTTCTTCCTCCCTTTCCTGGCCAGCCAGGCTGCAGTCTTTGGTCTGTTCTGGTATAATTTTCTTCCCCTATCCTCAGCCCTTTGTTTACATTCACCTGTTGGCCGGGAAGCCCTAGCTGACAATTGAATATAGTGGACAGGGATGATCCACTTGTTAGGATGCAGACAGGTGCCAGCTCCCTAACAACCAAAAGCTATAAGCAGGAAGCCGTCATATTTAGCAGCAGCAGTAGTAATATCACTGCTAAATGTTTCACTTCCCACTGCAGCTGGAGAATTTCTCTGCCAATTACTCATTCAAATGCTGTTTGCACAGGAATTTCCATACACTTTGTAGAGGTCTCCCTGATATTGTTTCCTCTCATGGTAAAAATAGGATTTTTTGTACTCACCGTAAAATACTTTTCTCTGTAATTCACCGACCAACACAGCTCCTCTCTTAGCCATTGGGTTGTATACCTTACCTCTAGGAGAATACTAGGCAAAGTTGTAATACAACACTCAGAACTTTCAGTTCCGCCCATGGGGGTGGTCCCTTAGGTATCAACCCTCCTGCCTGCTAGCAGACCTCAGTACGTCAACAAGCAGTATAACAAAGAAAAAGGGAGGGCGGGTGCTGTGTCGGTTGGTGAATTACAGAGAAAAGGATTTTACGGTGAGTACAAAAAATCCTATTTTCTCTTATATTCACCGACCGACACAGCTCCTCTCTTAGCCATTGGGATGTCCCCAAGCAGTGCCAAATGAGGGGTGGGAAAACAGCATAAACACTTCATCCACCGTGGCAAGTGGGAACAAGTGTAACTTTACCTACAAAAAAGAACAGTGCGTGGAGAAATCCACCACAAAATCAGGGTACCCTCAACAGGAGTGACTACCCACAACCGCACAAAAAACTGTGGCATGTAATTCAACAGTGCATTAACTTAAAGGCGCTGTGTTTTTATCGAAAAACCAGGAAAAAAGGTAAAATATTGCATATTCAATTGCAACTATACAGCCGCCTGCAAAACTTTGCGGCCAAAAACAGGCATTAGCTGATGCACTGACGTCTACCTTGTAGAACTTGGTAAACGTGTGGACAGAGGTGCAGGTCTCCGCCCTACACACCTGAACGACAGACGCTTGGTGTCGGAAAGCCCGCGACATTCCAATTGCCCTTGTGGAGTGGGCTGTAACCGGAAAGAGGGGCACCTGCCCCTTTAAAGCATAGGCTGGTACTACAATCTGTCTGATCCACCTGGAAATGGTGGCTGATGAGACCGCCATTCCTTTCTTGGGACCAGCTACCGAGACAAACAGCGGCTGACTTCCGAAAGGGAGCAGTGGTAGACAAATACACTTTCAGAGCCCGAACCACACCCAGAGCGTGAAGGGCCACCTCTTTAAGGTGTTTTGGCCTAGGACAGAGAGATGGTAACACCATGTCCTCGTTAAGGTGAAAAGCCGCGACCATCTTCGGTAGAAAGGATGGTTGCGAACGCAACACCACCTTATCCTATGGATAACAAGATAAGGCGACTTGCAAGACAAGGCCGCCAGTTCCGAGACCCTCCTGGCCGATGTGATGGCCACTAGAAAGACCACTTTCTGAAAAATCGTCAACAGGCGAAACACCCTAATATTTTTAAGCGGGGGTTTTTGAAGCGCCAATAACACCAGGTTCAAATCCCATGGGGGTAACGGTGGATGCACCAGAAGGACTACATGACAGACCCTCTGGACAAAGGTACAAAGGTACTCACTATGAGTAAGACGCCAGGGGTCGCTGAAAAAAAGACAGTCAAAGCTGAAACTTGCCCTCTAATAGTGCTGAACGCCAATTTCTGGTCTACTCCTTGCTCAAGAAACAGCAGGATCCTGGATATGGAAAAAGAGCGCAGATGCCAACCTTTCTTCTCACATATGGAGATGTAGGCCATCCAGGTACGATGATATATCTTCCGAGAAGAAGATTTCCATGCTCTCGACATAGTTGGGATCACCAAGTCTGTCAGACCCCGGTTCCTCAACACCTGGCTCTCAATAGCCATGGCGTTAAAGCCCGCGATGGTAAAGCAGGATGGAGAATCGGACCCTGAGACAGAAGGCCCTCTCGTAATGGCAGTTGCCAGGGAGCGTCTGCCGCCAGACGCACCAGGTCTGCGTACCATGGACGTTAAGGCCAATCTGGGGCCACCAGTATTGCTGGGATCCCCTCGGCTTCCACTCTGCGAATCAGAAGTGGTAATAGCTTCAGTGGAAGAAAGGCATAGATCAGCTGGTGCTGATCCCACGGAGCCACCAGTGCGTCTGATGCATCCGCCCACGGATCTCTTGTCCTGGACACGAATCTTGGCATCCTCTGATTGAGACGGGAGGCCAGAAGATCCACGCCTGGTGTGCCCCACCTCAGGCACAGTAACCTGAATACCTCCGGATGCAACACCCATTCTCATGGGTCCTGCATCTGGCGACTCAGATAGTCCGCCTGCCAGTTCTTCACTCCAGAAATGTAAATGGCCGACAAAACCGGTACATGTCGCTCTGCCCATCGAAGTATGTGAGTGACCCTCCGTGCCGCGGCTGAGCTTCTTGTCCCCCCTTGGTGATTGACGTATGCCACTGCAGTGGCGTTGTCTGACTGGACCCTGATCGGACGTCCTTGCAGTCTCATTGACCATGTGGAGAGGCACAGCCTGATTGCTCTCAGTTCGAGCAGATTGATCAGCAACTCGGATTCTTTCATCAACCAGAGGCCCTGAGCCGACTGAACGCCCATTATTCCACCCCAGCCGAAAATGCTGGTATCCATTGTGATCACTGTCCACTTTAGAGGTAGGAACGACTTTCCGGCCTGAATCACTGGGGACCTCAGCCACCAGATCAGTGATTCTCTGACTGATTGTCTCACCTGAATCTAGCGATCCAGGGACAACAGAGATTTGTCCCATTTAGACAAGATCTCATTCTGCAGGACTCTGGTGTAGAACTGGGCAAACGGTACAGCCTCAAAAGGAAGCCACCATGAGCCCCAGGACTCGCCTACAAAAGCAAAGCGATGACCATCTGCGGTTCATCAGCAGTCTTACCGTGGATCTGAGAGTCTGCAGCTTGTCTGAAGGGAGAAAACTCTCACTTCCATTGAGTCTAGCTGTAAGCCTAGGTACTCCAAACGCTGAGTTGGTACAATCAACGAGTTCTTTAGGTTCAACAGCCACTCAAATTCTTGCAGAGTCTGCATGGTGATCGCTACATCCTCCTCTAACTCTGAGGAGGAGATCGTCTAGATATCCCACAATCGCGATCCCATGTTGCTGTAGCAACGTCAAAACCTCCTGGATGTCCAAGGGTGCCAGGGAGTACCCTTGATGGAGTGCAGCAACTACTGGGTGACTGATTCCATCCTGAACCTCTACACCTTAACAAAGTGATAGAGGGCTTTTGGGTCCAAGATACTGGACGAACTCCTTCCTTCTTGGAAACTACAAACATATTTGAGTAGAATCCTTGGAAACATTCAGATTCCGGAACAGGTATAACCACCCTGTGACTCAGCAGATCCCTTACTGCCCCCAAGAGGGCTTCCCAGCGTGCCGGGGATACGGGTATGCTGGAAGGGAAGAATCTGTTTGGCGACCAAGAGAGCAACTCTATCTTGTAGCCTGAGGAAATCAGGTCGCAGGTCCATTGGTCGAAAACCGAGGGGACCACCGGGCTGCAAACTCCTGAGGGGTGACCCCCCACCCGAGACATGGGTGGGGACAAACCTTCATGGGGTAGCACTTATACTCCCAGACTTGATAGGCTTGCGGTTCCAGGGACGTTTTTGTCCGTCCGTCGGGCTGGGGACGTTATACCGAAGCTTCAGGCGGACGGAAATGCCGTTAGTGAACGTAAATAAAGAGGGCCCTTGCCTACAGTGTGGCTCCTTAGCCTTCCTGGCCTGTGGGAGTAATACACTGTTACCACCAGTGGCATGCTTACTAATGCCATCCAAAGAGGCACCAAAGAGCCATTCGCTTAAGAAGGGAAGATCCGTCAGGGCTTTTTTTAGATGCCTGGTCAACAGACCAGCATTTCAGCCAATCAGGCGCCTCAGCACCACAGCTGACACTGAAGCCCTAGAAACAGGGAGGTATCCAGGGCCGCGTCACAAACGTACTTCCTTGCACTAGTTTGTCTGCCAGTTTCACGCAGACAGGAAAAGCCTGATGCTCTCCCAATTCGTGGTACAAACGTTTCAGTCCGTGTCTGCGACACAAGTGGGGATGCCAGTACTGGTCGCATAGCGGACCCCACAACCGTAAACAAGGAACAAACCACTGCCTCGGCCTTCCTGTCCGCGGGATCCTTAAATGCAGGATTTCCCACTACCGGGATCCTGGTTACTTATTTAACCTGGAAACTGGAGGGTCCACGACTGGAGGAGCCGACCACTTCGTGAGAAAGCTTTCTTCAAAGGAGTAATGCACCGCCCTGTGTCTGGGGACCAAAAAGGTCCGTTGCGTGTGACTCCATTCCCTGTAAGTGAAATAAGTCAGATACGGGAACACCATAGGTGAACATGCTGGCTTGCGGGACCCAAAAGGGACCGGTACCTCAGCAGAGGGACCTGCTGGCTCCTGAATCTTCAGGGTATCACGCACAGCTGTGATAAGTGCTCCAACAAGCGCTTTTTTGTTCCCGGACCCGGACGGGAACTCGTCCTTACTGTCCGAACGGTCCTGGTCAGCGTCATCTGACAAGACAGAGCAGGGGTCCCCAGCCTCATCAGGGCCCGAGTCTGTGCCAGAGCTCTCCCCAGAGGACGGGGGAACAGGGGCCACCTTATTGCACCCAGCTTTCCCCACACCGCCTCCATCTCTAGCAATGAATGAGCTGAGAACTGCCATCAGGGTGTCCACAGGCACTGCGCAGTCTGCAGGTGACTCAGTTGCCATTGCCTGGACTTTGTGGGAAGAAACACTAGTTTCTGAGCCATGCTGACCCTATCCTGTCTGCCACCCGAAGGGGACTTAGGAGAATGACAGTCCCACCCTCCCTGCTGCCACTGACTGAGGGGCTCATTTCTGCCGGACCCGGGGAGTTCTGTGCTGCCCACAAGTGGTGCCTGTAGTCCCTGAGTGCGCCCAGGTGCAGATGAAACCAAAACTGGAGTTGGTGATAACCGCTGGAACAATCGCCAAAACGATCAGAAAAAAATGCTCAGGCTTCAATAAAATGGCCGCTCAGCATCCAGTACACAGACAGGAAACACAGGGAAAAAGGCTGTGAGAGCACATGAGCCATGCTGCTGTCAGGGGACACTGAAATATGTTCAGGCTTCCAGAAAATGGCCGCCAGTGCCTTGAATAGGAATCACATAGAAAATACCCGCTGAAGCCCAGTCAGCCTGCTCTGCCCACACCTAAAATGGCTGCCAAACATCAACATGAGGTAGAAATAAAAAAAAACCCGGCCAAGCCACAGCGCTGCACCATTCCCAGCAGACTCTCACAGGCACCTTTCAGGGGCATACCATACAGGCCCCAGGACCACCGCCATTCAGCCAGCCTCCCCATGTCAGGTGAGAGCCCACAGAGAGCCCCTATATAGGCACACACACACACCACTCAGCAGCCACATGAAGCATTCCCCCCCGAAGGGGAGAGGGAGGGAGGATGGGGACAGGGGAGAGAAGATAGGGAGGTGAGGGGGCCCCTGAATCGACCTCCCGGGGAATGCCCAGCTGCTCAGCCCCGTCAGAACAGGGAGAGTGGTACTTACCAGTCCTGAAGAGCTGGGAGACATTCCACTGTACACCTACTCCTGATCAGTACAGGGACGGCTACTGGCCTCGACATACTGTGACGCAGACATCAGTAGCCCGATCATATGTACGCCCCTGAGCATAAAAGCTCACGACCACCTCTGGAGCAGGAGGTATGTCGTGGCCTGCTGAGCCATAGCTGTGACCTGCACACGCTCATTGGTCGGACTGGGGAGACTACAAGGATAAGTGAACCAGCCTGTCACCCAGCAGGCTGTTGATAGAAGATCACAGGATCACTCATCTTGTGCAAAAAGCAAAGCTTCTGCATAAAAAACACGGACCTATGTGCCCACAGGGTTCCTAGGTCTTTCTCCTTCACTAGGAAAATAAAACTGAGGTCTGCTAGCAGGCAGGAGGGTTGATACCTAAGGGACCGCCCCCATGGGCGGAACTGAAAGTTCTGAGTGTTGTATTACAACTTTGCCTAGTATTCTGCTAGAGGTAAGGTATAGAACCCAATGGCTAAGAGAGGAGCTGTGTCGGTTGGTGAATATAAGAGAATTGTTCTTTAACTCTTCTGGTAGAATGTCGCTCTTAGGATTGATTGTTAGGGAAAGTTACACTTGCCCAGTGAAATGCAACAAATATAAACTGACATTACACATATTACAATCATTGCAGGTATCACTTGTGACTCTTGAAGCTGAGACATTTGCAAAGTAAATTTCTGAATATAGATAAACCCCTTAAAGAAGTCTTGGACAAAGTAAAATCTTCATGGTGTAGTTTTTATTACAAACTACATTTGGTGGTTATCAATATTCAAACCCAGTTTCAAAAAAGTTGGGAAATGGTGTAAAATCTACATAAGAACAGAATGCAATGATTTGTAGATCTCATAAACCAATATTTTTATTCACAATAGAAAAAAACAAAACATATGCAACATTTAAACAATTTAAGAAAAAAATAACATAATTTTGAAATTGATGGGACCAACACACCTCAAAAAAGTTTGGACAGGGCCACGTTTAACACAGTGTAGCATCCCCTCTTCTTTTAACAACACTCTGTAAATGTCTGGGGACTGAAGAGATCAGTTGCTGAAGTTTTGGGAGAGGAATGTTGTCCCCATCTTGCCAATCACCCTAATTAGTTACAAACTGTTCTTCCAGGTCTTCCTCGTTAGTGCCACTTACTTTGCCAGCTTTTTGTAGCCCTGCCCCAGCTTTTTTGATGTGTTGCTGCCATCAATTTCAAAACTGCCTTTTTTTTTTTTAAATAGTAAATTTTATGTTTAAATTTTTTTTTTTTTTATGTTTTCTAATTTTTTTGTGAATAGTATACGAGTTTATGAAATTTGCAAACCATTGCATTTTCTTTTTATGTAGATTTTAGGGGTTGTAAGTGGTACTAACCAGGACGAACTAGAAGAACATTTGCAGCTAATTAGATTGTCAAGAGGTCAGTAACACGATTAGGTAATAAAAAGCACATCTTGGCGAGTCAGGGTGTCTCAGATATAAATGTGGGCAGAGATTCTCCAATCTGTGAAAATCTGTGTCTAAAAATTGTCTAACAATTTCAGAATAACGTTCCTCAACGCAGACTTGCAAAGACTTTAAATATATCATCATCTACAGTACATAATATCAAAAGATTAATAAAATCTGGAGAAATCTCTGTGCGCAAGGGACAATGCATGACTGGGTGCCCTCATGGGCTCAGGAATACTTTCAGAAAACCATTTGTGAACAAATTTTGCTGGGCCATCAACAAATGCAAGGTAAAGCTTTATCATGCAAAGAAGCCATATTTGAACAAAATTCGGAAACGCTGCTGTCTTCTCTGTGCCAAAACTCATTTTAAATGGTCTGTTATAAAGTTTAATACAATTCTGTGGTTAGGCGAATCCAAATACAACATTCTTTTTGGCAACCATGGGCACTGCGTTCTCCATACCAAAGAGGAGAGGGACCTCCCAGCTTGTTACCAGCACTCAGTTCAAAGGCCTGCATGTCTGATGGTATGTGGGTGCATTAGCGAGTCTGGAATGGGCAGCATGCACCTCACCATCAATGTTGAAAGTTTTAGAGCAGCATATGTTCCCAAACAATGTCTTTTTTAGGCAAATTTCAGCAGGACAATGCTAAACTGCATACTGCATCTATGACAACAGCATAGCTTAATGGTAGAAAAGTCAGGGTGCTCAACTGACCTACCATTTAAAAATATTTGGCGCATCTTGAAAAGAAAAATACAAAAAGAAAATCTAGGATTGTTGAGCAGTTAGAAGTCTATACCAAGCATAACTGGGACAACATTCCTCTCCAAAAACTCCAGCATCTGGTCTTCTCAGTTCCTAGATGTTTACAGAATGTTGGTAAAAGAGGGGATGCTACACCATGATAAACATAAACTTGTCTTAACTTGTTTGAGAGGTGTTGCTGCCATCAATTTCAAAATCATCTTATTTTTTTTCTAAAATGGTACAGTTTCTCAGTTTAAACATTCAATATGTTTTATTCTATTGCGAATAAAATACCATTTTAAGAAAAAAATAAGGTCATTTTGAAATTGATGGCAGCAATATGTCTCAAAAAAGTTGAGCTAGGCAAACAAAAAAAGTACAACCTCAATTCAAAAAAGTTGGGACGTTGTGTAAAATCTACATAAAAAAAAAAGAATGCAATGATTTGCAAATCTCATAAACCATAATATTTTCTCAGTTTAAATATTTGATATGCATTCTATTTTTTGTTGTGTATAAAATATAGGTTTATGGGATTTGGAAATCATTGCATTCTGTTTATGTGTAGATTTTACACAGCATCCCAACTTTTTTAGAAATTGCGATTGTTATAACATACTAAACATTTTATATAGCAATAAAAGCAACTTCCATAATAAAGAAAATATGCAGGTGAATTATTCTTTATGCTCAGATACATAATAAAAACAGTTACAAATTTAAGATTTGTATTGTGCAGAGGAATGAGTAAACATAACATCAGAAATTATAAATGTTTGCATTATACTTTTCTTTAGGTTTAATTTGATGGGCGCTTTTTAGAGAAAAAAGGGGAGGGTGGGGAAGTGGGGCAGTTACTGAAGCGGACCATACACTTATTCCCAACCTCAAAGGTTGTGATGGACTATCTCAGTACTAATAAACAACATGATTGATATATAAAAAAATGTTTTATTACATATAAAAATAACATACAGCATTCATTTTAAAAGCAAAAACAAATACTCAGGGCTCCCTCAAGAGATATTTGTTGATGAAGTGCATCTCAAAGATTGGCCTTTCCTCTACTAATTTTGTGGTACATACACCGCTTCTTCAGGAGGTATATTCTGATGGCTGGCTCCTTTCTCAGGGAACAAGAACAAACCTCCTGGCCCCTCAATCGATTTATCTTACTAGTACTTCATTTTATCTTAACTAAAAATTACTGCACATTCAACGATCAAATGTATCTACAGACTTAGGGACTTCCTGTGCCCCTACTTATGCAAATTTGTATCTGGGTGGGTGGGAGTCCTATCACTTCGGATGATTAATATACAGAATTTTTTAACATGTATTAAATATGGCATAGGTACATAGATGACCTATTTGTGGTATGGACTGGTACTAGAGATGGACTGTTGGAATTTTTCAGAATCTGAATGACAATAACTTTAACCTCAAATTTACATCAACTTTGACAATGGTCAGACCTCCCCTTTTTGAATCTTTCCATTGTCAAATAATCATATGGTACATTAAGTATTAACCTTTATCGCAAACCAACGGCTGGCTCCACGCATCTAGTGCCCATCCCGATCCACTAGTGCGAAGTATTTCGTACGCGCCTACAAACAAATTGTACACTGGAGACCGACTTTAGGATCCAAGCTAATGTTTTACGTGACAGTCTATTACTTAGAGGGTACTCACAAATTTGAGGAAAGCTTTCAATAAAACATTAGCCTGCTCTAGAAGTTCTTTACTTTACACTCGACCTAAACCTCCATCGACTGATAGTCAGATTTATTTCCACATACTCTGCCCACCACAAACGACTCAGAACAATTCTATCGAACCATTGACAATTCCTTGCGGAGCACCATACCCTGAGCAGACATGTCAGGTCTGCTTCGGAACTGGTGTTCCACAGAGCTCCCTCCTTAAGAGGTCGCTTAACGAATAGCCATTACTCATCCTCTAAAAAACCTATGTCTGTGCCTAAGGGCACCTTCAAGTGCAGGGAATGCACTTCACTGTCCCTGGATCTTTGAGGGTAGGAAGTTTTAGTTACCCAATGGTGAGACCTTCTCTCCACGTACCTCTTCCAACTGCGTCACTAATGGGTTAATTTGCCTCATGTTGTGTAAATGTCAAGCGTTCTATGTAGGTAAAAATCTGAGAACTGAGACAGCGAATTAGGAACCATTTGTACTCCTCTGGCAATGGTAAACTTACTACTGTAGGCAGACATATTCGTCTCTACCATCGTTATGACGCTACAGTCATACAATTTTTGGTCCTTGAAGTTGTCCAACAAAGCCCCTGGGGAGGCGATTGTGACAAAATGATCCTTCAGAAAGAGACCATGTGGATTGAACATCTCAATGCTACCTTTCCCCCTGGGCTCAATGAGATGATATCTTACATACCTTTTCTGTAGCTTTTCTACCTCCGCTTCCCTTCACCTCTCTTTTCTCCCCTTCCCTCCCCTTCCCCCTTTTTCCATCGGTTGGGCTTTTTGCTGTCTCCCTTGGCAGTCAGTTTAGTTAGCCCTGTGCCCTGATATCACAGTGACTGTCCTGCCTATTCTTGTTTTTTAACCTAACGTTAATGACAACTCCAAAATGTTTTACCTGTAGTGATTACCACTGATTGTAGTTGTTTACAATGCTGTATAATATTCTGTATTTTAGGTTGTAATTAAAGAATCTCACAAAAGTACACCCTTCACATTTTTGTAAATATTTTATTATATCTTTTCATGTGACAACACTGAAGAAATGACACTTTGCTACAATGTAAAGTAGTGCGTGTAAAGTGTGTATAACAGTGTAAATTTGCTGTCCCCTCAAAATAACACAACACGCAGCCATTAATGTCATAAAGTGGTGTTTCGCTTAAAAGAAAATTTAATAATCGGACACTTACCTATCCCAGGGTCCAGCGATGCGGGGGAATGAAGCCCCATTCGTCTCCCACTCCGCTCAGGCGGTGCCGGCATTTTAACTGTGGGTGTCCGGCTGTGGTTTCACAGATGGGCACCCACCGTGTATGCGCCGTGACGGGCCGCGCAATCATCTGGGACCTGTCACATGTCCCAGATGATTTACAAGAGGGAGGGGAGAGAGGCAATCTCCCTTCCTGCGCCAAGAGAAGTGACGCCAGGACTCCAGGCGTCAAAGGAGGCAGACTATGAAGGGACCCCCTAGCAACATGCATTTAGAGGTGAGTAAAAAAAAAATCTCCAAATGTTTTATTTTTTTTAAGCACAGTAATAATTTTTTTTTTTGTGGTGGAATTCCACTTTAACTGCTGTCAACAAAAGTAAATACAACCCTAAGTAAAAATGTCCAAACTGGACCCAAAGTGTCAATATTTTGTGTGGCCACCATTATTTTACAGCACTGCCTTAACCCTCTTGGGCATGAAGTTCACCAGAGCTTCACAGGTTGCCACTGGAGTCCTCTTCCACTTCTCCATGGTGACATCACAGAGCTGGTGGATGTTAGAGACCTTGCGCTCCTCCACCTTCCATTTGAGGATGCCCCACGGATGCTCAATAGGGTTTAGGTCTGAAGACATGCTTTGCCACTCCATCACCTTTACCCTCAGCTTCTATAGCAAGGCAGTGGTCATCTTGGAGGTGTGTTTGGGGTCATTCTCATGTTGGGATACTGCCCTACGACCCAGTCTCCGAAGGGAGGGAATCATGCTCTGCTTCAGTATGTCACAGTACACGTTGGCATTCATTGTTCCCTCAATGAACTGTAGATCCCCAGTGCCGGCAGCACTCATGCAGCCCCAGACCATGACACTCCCACTACCATGCTTTACTGTAGGCAAGACACACTTGTTTTTGTACTCCTCACTTGGTTGCCGCCACACACGCTTGACACCATCTGAACCAAATATGTTTATCTTGGTCTCATCAGACCACAGGACATGGATTACTGCTTGTCTTCAGCAAACTGTTTGTGGGCTTTCTTCTGGGACAACAGCCATGCAGAACAATTTGATGCAGTGTGTGACGTATGGTCTGAGAACTGTCAAGTTGACCCCCCCACCCTTTCAATCTCTGCAGCAATGCTGGCAGCACTCATACGTTTATTTCCCAAAGACAAACTCTGGATAGGATTCTGAGCACGTGCATGCAACCTTTATGGTAGAGCATAGCAAGGCCTGTTCTGAGTGAACTTTGTCCTGTTAAACCGCTGTATGGTCTTGGCCACCATGCTGCAGCTCAGTTTCAGGGTCTTGGCAATCTTCTTATAGCCTAGGCTATCTTTATGTAGATCAACAATATTTTTTTTTCAGATCTTCAGAGAGTTCTTTGCCATGAGGTACCATGTTGAACTTCCAGTCACCAGTATGAGAGAGTGAGAGCGATAACACCAAATTTAACACACCTGCTCCCCATTCACACCTGAGTCCTTGTAACACTAATGAGTAACATGACACTGGGGAGGAAAAATGGCTAATTGAGCCCAATTTGGTCATTTTCATTTAGGGGTGTGCTCACTTTTTTTTTGCCAGCAGTTTAGGCATTAATGGCTGTGTTGCGTTATTTTGAGGGGACAGCAAATTTACACTGTTATACAAGCTGTACATTCACTACATTATATTTTAGCAAAGTGTAATTTCTTCAATGTTGTCACATGAAAAGATATAATAAAATATTTACAAAACTGTGAGGGGTGTACTCACTTTTGTGACATATTGGATGTGTTTACTTTTTATCTTTTTTTGTTTATTTTTATAGATTTGCTCCCCTGGCCGGCTTGGTGTTTCCCTGCGGCTTGGTCTTCTTTCTGCCTTGTGACTCCCCTAATTAGGATGTTCTCCTATTGAGTCCATTCCTTTCTTGCTCCGCCTGAGCCTGTATTCGTGTGGGGGGTCTGACCCGGTGACGTCAGATGCCGCCGGCATCACGCTTCTGGGTTGGGAAGCTCATTTTTCGGGCCTCTGGCCTGTGGATGAGCATCGTGGACCCTTCTCCAGGAGATACATGATTTATGGCTATTGACAGGTGGCACAGCAGTGGCAATTTCTGGGGGGGGGGGGGAGTCCATATGCTGGTACCCCCCTCTCTTTCCTCTATGCCCTTTATGTCATTACCCTCTGGCTTATGCCCTGTACACAAAACCACATTGGAATAAATTCTGAAGGTTTTTCCGACGGAATTCCGCTCCAGCTGTCTTGCGTACATGTGATTACACCAAATTCCGACCATCAAGAACACGGTGGTGTACAACACGTATGATGGGACTAGAAAAAGGAAGTTCAAAAGCCAGTAACCGATAGCTTCAGTCTCGTACTTGCTTCCAAAAAACATGTAAACAGTGCTGCGCAAAAAATATATTAAATGTCCATAATCTATGGAAGACAATCCAAAAAGGTGCGGGTGGATAGATGTAGATCGATAGATCTGATATTCAGTTATCCCTTCACCACATAAAAGGATGGCCTCTCACCTCCAACCTTCGACCTAAAAGGTCACTATGCAGTAAACGATCGGCAGGATCCACACATCTTACGACCATCAATCAATTGCCAATCACTATAATGTGAACGAACGGTGAAGCAAACAGGTCCTCGTATCATGGAAATATCGGGATCCGAAGTTTCAAAAGCTCATGTGTAAAAAAGAGAACATACGATCTAGTGCTCTCTGTATTGCATTTTTAATAATAAAAAACTAACGGAATTGCACTTACAAACTATCGCACTCAAACGGAGTGGCTGGAGCTGTTTTGCAAGGAAGAATGGGCAAGAATTTCAGTCTGTCGATGTGCAAAACTGATAGAGACATACCCCAAGCGACTTGCAGCTGTAATCGCAGCAAAAGGTGGCTCTACAAAGTATTAACGCAAGGGAGCCGAATAATTTTGCACGCCCCACTTTTCATTTTTTTATTAGTTTCAAAAATCCAATAGATTTCGTTCCACTTGACAATTGTGTCCCACTTGTTGGTGATTCTTCACAAAAAATCAAAATTTTATATCTTTATGTTTGAAGCCTGAAATGTGGCAAAAGGTTGAAAAGTTCAAGGGGGCCGAATACTTTCGCAAGGCACTGTATATACTGTATACACAATTATTCTTTTACCTTGCAGATTTTATCTGCTGTTCTTGGTTTTTGGCTGGGTAAATACCTAGGGAGGCTGTACCAGGCTGTGATCAGATGTTTTACCTCTCTTTCAAGTCTCTAATCCTTTATTCACATGACTAGGCTAGACATTTGGGTAGCCTGCTGTCTGCCTGAATGTACAATTCATCAGGATTCAATAATATTTTTTTCCCCTGAAGTTCTGGAATATTTTTATCATTGACAATTGTTGATTTTCAGGTGTTATTCTGCTCCCTGGTATACCCCATATCTATTTTTGAATCTCTGTCCCCCGGATCTTTTTATTCCCCCCTTTAACCCTCTCTTACCCCCTTTCCCTACCATTCCCTCCTTTTCTTGTTCCCTTCACCCCTGTCCTAGCTCTCCTGTTCCTTTTTCCCCCCTCTCTTCCAACTTCCCTCTTACTGATTAGTCCTTTTTTACTCATTTCCCATCTAACTTTTCACCTTTCTCTTCCCGTCCTTTCCCTCTTCACTTTACCGTAACCCTTCCTCCTCTCCCCTCTCCCTCCCAATATCCCCCCCTTCCCGCCTTATTTTTCCCCTTCCTTATTTTCCTTTTCTAACCCATTTCCCTTATTTCCTCCTCTCTTTTGCTTCCTCTTCTATCCCCACTGGCTTTGTAGTGACTATGTATGAAATGCCCTTTTATCATCACTATTCTGTTCTATTCAGAACCACTCTTGCATAATGGGGGGGAGCCTTTATCGAGCCATGTGGTTTCGCCCCTGGCCACTGACCCGTCGGGTGAGCAACTAGCTTTTTCTATATTTTTTTTTTAATTATAATTCTTTAAAATTCTTAAGTGTAATTTATTTGATCTGTGCTTTTTTCAAGTATTTGTCTTATAGATTATTTCTCCTGAAGAAGCGGTGTATGAACCACAAAACGAGTAGAGGAAAGGCCAATCTTTGAGATACACTTCATCAACAGATATCTTTTAGGGGAACTCTGAGCATTTGTTTATTGATCTTTTAAATTTTGCTTTTAAAATTAACTCTGTATGTTATTTTTATATGTAATAAATAATCTTTTTTTTATATATCAATCAAGTTGTTTATCAGTACCGAGATATTCCCAACCTCAAAGGTTGTGATGGACTAAGTGTATGGTCAGCTTCATTAACTGCCCCACTTTCCCACCCTCCCCTTTTTTCTCTATATTAATTTGGATGATGGTTCTTCGTTATGTCTAGTTAAACTATATTATTTGAGGATATACTCTAGATTACATTTTATTAAACTATGTAACCATGCTACTTATTGACCTTGAAAAAGAAAATACTAAGCTGTGTATTATAAATTACATACACTTCAGAAAAAAATCTACTGTGAAAAGCAACACGACGCAGTGTATGCTAATTGGTCAGTTTCAATCATGCACAAGTTATAAACATCTCCCGTTGAGTTTGATTGCTATAGACAAACCTATACTTTGAGCTTATTTCATTATTATTTGGAAGAACCATTCATTTAACTGTATAGTATGTGGGAGCCTTCCTATTTTAAGAGTTCATATACAGAAGCCTTTCTGCAAATAAGACAATCTACATGCATTTTCTTTGGAAGTTTACCTTCTGGGTAAATCAAAACTAAACTTGACAAGCATTGTTAAATTCAGGTCACGAAAACCAAGTTTTGCAAAAAGTATTTACCCAACTCTACTGCACAGGTTGTAGTTCCAAAATATGGCTACTTTTTCTACATCATCTTATGTCTGTTCTGTTTATTGTGATGTGGATGACATAATTCATAGTTAGCAATCCATACAGTTTGCAAAGTAGATGGCCAAATTAGGCCTGAATAAATGAAAAGAAAAAGTAGAAAAACAGGAATTTTAACTTACTCTAAAATCCTTTTTTTCTTAGGCTTCATACACATGGGCAAAAAAAAAAAAAAAAAAATGCATATTAACCACTTGCTTACTGGGCACTTAAACCCCCCTCCTGCCCAGACCAATTTTCGGCGCTGATGCACTTTTGAATGACAATTGCGCGGTCATACAACACTGTACCCAAATGAAATTTTTATAATTTTTTTCCCACAAATAGAGCTTTCTTTTGGTGGTATTTAATCACAGCTGGGATTTTTATTTTTTGCTAAACAAACAAAAAAAGATGGAAAATTTTGAAAAAAAATCATGTTTAATAGTTTGTTATAAAATTTTGCAAACAGGTAATTTTTCTGCTTCATTGATATGCGCTGATGAGGCGGCTCTGGTGGGCACTGATAGGCTGCACTAATAGGCACAGTTAAGGTGACACTGATAGGCACAGGTGATGGGGACAGATAAGTCGATACTGATGGGCACAGATAAGGTGGCACTGATAGCCACTGATAAGATGGCACTGAGGTACCACTGATAGATGGCACTGAGGTATCACTGATGGGTGGCACTGATGGGCACTGGTAGGGGACACTGATGGGCACTGGTAGGGGACACTGATGGGCACTGGTAGGTGACACTGATGGGCAGCACTGTCCATGCACTGATTGTGGGCACTGACAGGTGGCGCTGTGGGCACTGGCAGGTGGCGCTGTTGGGCACTGACAGATGGCACTGGTAGATGGCACTTTTAGGGGGCACAGGTGGGCACTGAGGATCTGGGCACATAACAGTGAGCGGGACTAATGTCCCGCTCACTGCCGCCGGTGATCGTCTTTTTTTTTCTCTTTGCGCTGTCAGCGCGAGGAGAAAAAATAGCCGATTACCTGCTGTGTTGACATCACGTGATCAGCTATCATTGGCTGACAGCTGATCACGTGGTAAGGGGTCGGGATCAACCCCTTACTCTGATCTGTGATCCAGCGAATCTCATAGACTCACTGATCACAGGGGGTGCGCAGGCCACTCGTGCATGGGACGACGTCAATTGACGTCGTCCCGGCAATGCAGATCCCCGCTGTAGCCGTCATTCGGCTATAGCACGGATCTCAGGAGGTTAAGGACCAGCCTCGTTTTGAGATTTTGGTATTTACATGTTTAAAACAGTTTTTTTTGCTAGAAAATTACTTAGAACCCCCAAACATTATATATGTTTTTTTCTAACACTCTAGAGAATAAAATGGCGGTCGTTGCAATACTTTTTTTCACACCGTATTTGCGCAGCGCTCTTACAAGCACACTTTTTTTGTAAAGAATAGCACTTTTTTGAATAAAAAAATAAGACAACAGTAAAAATAGCCCAATTTTTTTTATATTGTGAAAGATAATGTTACGCCGAGTAAATTGATACACAACATGTCATACTTCAAAACTGCGCCCGCTTGTGGAATGGCGACAAACGTTTACTCTTAAAAATCTCCATAGACGACGTTTAAAAAAATTCTACAGGTTGCACGTTTTGCGTTACAGAGGAGGTCTAGGGCTAAAATTATTGCTCTCGCTCTATCGATCGTGGCAATACCTCACGTGTGGTTTGAACACCGTTTTCATATGTGGGTGCTACTCATGTATGCGTTCACTTCTGTGCACGAGCTTGGCGGGACAGGGCGCGTTTAAACATTTTTTTATTATTATTATTTATTTTACCTTTTATTTTTACACCGTTTAAAAAAAAAACACTTTTATTCCTATTACAAGGAATGTAAACGATGGAAGGCACCGGATGGCGGCGGGAGGGGGGCCCTCTCCCGCCACCGATAAAAGGGATCTTGCAGCAAATCTGCTGCAGGAACCACTTTTATCTTGTAGCGGACGGCTCGCTGAAGAAGGGGATTCCCGGCCATAACAACGATATCCTCAGGGCCGGACTGGGCATAAAAACCAGCCCCGGAAAAAATTTCATAGCAGCCCAATAGCATTATTGTATCAGCCAGACAGCATTACGTCATTATTTTCTTATTCGTGAAAGGGAAAACCATGCATTTTAAAGGAGTATATTATACATAGAGAAGACAGATATGAAAGCATATAGGGATTTATATATATATATATATATATATATATATAAATAAACGTGTTCAATCATTAAGGGGGACCCTAGGACCGTGGATCTGTGATCTGTTAACCAGAGACCACCTTCCGCAGAGTAAAAACACCAAAGTAAGGGGGGGGGGGGTTACTGATATAAGGGGGAAACTTTTATATCACTGCCCCTTTACATTGTCTTCACTCCCTCTTACATCAGTGACCCCCCGCAGACTAGCCTGGCGGTGCTGTCACTGACCTCCCCTCAGGTGCACCTTGCAGGGCTCAGTCAGTTGGCTCCAGCTTGGTTGGCTTTGGTTTTATCCTATAGTCTCCTCTCCACAATCCACACACATCTGACTTTTCCCATGACCCCCATCCCGGCGGCACTCCCACTCTTGACTCCTCTTCCCCTGCTGTGTGTGACAGAGCTGGGTCTGTGTTCGGCGGCGGCACAGAGCTGTAACAAGGTCCCACCTCCTAGACCGACTTTTGTGATAGTCTAGAATAGATGGAACACTGATTGAATCAGTGTTCCGCCTATCACAAAAGAGAAAGGCATAGGAGGCAAGACCTTGTTACAGCGCCGCGCCGCCAAATACAGACCCAGCTCTGTCGCACACATCCTCCGCTGTGTGTGACACAGAAGAATAGGAGAGAGGGAGGGGAGGAGGGGAGCACAGCCACTGATCAAAGCAGCCCCAGGGCAGCAGCCTACTGGGAAATTTCCCGGTATCCCAGTAGGCCAGTTCGGCCCTGAATATCCTCCTTCAAACAGCTGCCGTAAAACTGCGGCAGGCGGTCCATAAGTGATTTTTTTTGTGCCACTAAATGCATCTCCATTTAAGCCAATGTTCGCATTGTGGCATTTAGATTTGTATTTTAGACCAGTGTTCAGGGGCATTAAAAAAAAGCCCCAAACCTGCACTCAGAGAGCTTACAAGCATACTTTACACACATATATGTGTGTAAATTCTACAGGAAAAAAATAAGATTTGTATAACAGCTTACCTGTAAAAATCCTTTTCTTGGAGCACATCACGGGACATGGTGCCATAGTAGTTACTATGTGGGTTATAGGCCACCTTCAAGTGATGGACATTGGCACACCCCAAGACAAGAAGTCCACTCCCTATATAACCCCTCCCACTACTGGAAGTACCTCAGTTGTTGTAGCAAAGCAATATACGTGTATTAGAAGAGGGCAGGGACCTCTGTGTCCTGTGATGTACTCCAAGAAAAGGATTTTACAGGCAAGCTGTTATAAAAATCCTATTTTCTTTATCGCACATCCCGGGACACAGAGACATAGTAGTTACTATGTGGGATATCCCAGAGCAATGCCAGCCGAGGGGAGGGAGACACAACAAAAGTAGGGCACCATGAGACCAAAGGACTCGTGCCTGCAGTACACTACGCCCAAAGGCAATATCCTCATGCCTTTTTACATCCACCTGATAGAATCTGGTAAATGTATGGACTGAAGACCAAGTTGTGGCCTTGCAGATTTGAGCCATAGAGGCTTGGTGATGCACTGCCCAGGAAGCACTAACAGCCCTGGTGGAGTGCGCTTTGATTTGAGTGGGAGGAATCTTCCTCTTCAAACCATAAGCTTGAACAATTACTTGCCGAATCCCTTTAGAAATAGTAGATTTCGATGTTGCCTGTCCTTTTTTAGGACCTTCAGACAGCACAAACAAAACATCTGTTATTCGGATCTGAGCAGTCGCATTCAAGTAGACTGACTGCTCCTACCACATACAAAGAATGTAGTGATTTCTCTTTCGTAGAACAGGGTTCTGGAAAGAATGAAGGCAGAATAATATCCTGGTTTAAATGAAAACCTCACACTATCTTTGGTAGAAAATTAGGATGAGGACGCAATACTACCTTATCCTTGGGAATAATTAAATATGGCTCTTTACAAGAAAGAACAGCCAACTCTGATAACCTTCCTTCAGAAGATATGGCTACCAGAAAAATTAGTTTCCTTGTCAGAAGGACCAAGGGAATATGCCATATTGGCTCAAAAGGCTGTTTCTGCAATGCTGACAGGACTAAATTCAAGTTCCAAGGTTTCAGGTGACCTAACTGGAGGATTAAGCCACGTTACCCCCTGAATAAACCCACAAACCAAAGAATGCGAAGCAAGTGATCATTGAAACAATA
This sequence comes from Lithobates pipiens, assembly GCF_037356315.1. Taxonomy (NCBI): domain Eukaryota; kingdom Metazoa; phylum Chordata; class Amphibia; order Anura; family Ranidae; genus Lithobates; species Lithobates pipiens. Next base: position 55,686,070 of record NW_027507787.1, on the reverse strand, counting down.
CCGATAATGCCAAGACCTGGCCTTTGATAGTACTCAAGGCCAGCTTAATTTCTAACCCCATCTGAAGAAAGTCAAGGATTCTGCCAATGACATACTTCCTGGGGTGCCAATCCCTGGATTCACACCAGGGAAAATATGCCTTCCAGACTCTATAATATATGATTCTGAAGGCCTGTTTCTTTGCACCAATCAAAGTAGATACCACAGAACCTGATGGCCCACGCTTCTTCAAAATGTGGGTCTCAATAGCCAAACCATTAAATTTAGCATTTGTAAGGTAGGATGGAATATCAAACCTTGCGAGAGAAGGTCTGGACTTGGTGGCAGGGCCTATGGTTCCCCTACCGCCATTCTTATGATCTCTGCATACCAGGATCTTCTGGGCTACAAGAATCACCGGCTTCCCTTCCTGCTTGACCCTGCAAAGAAAATGCGGAAGCAGCAGAATAGGAGGGAATGCATAAATCAGTGAGAACTGATTCCACAGAAACACCAATGCATCTGTTTCCGCATGCTAGTGGATCCCTTGTTCTTGACACAAGTTGGCAATCTTTTTGTTGAACCTGGACACAAACATATCTACGTCTGGGATCCCTCATCTCCAGCATATCGTCAGGAATACATCTGGGTGAAGGGCTCACTCTCCCGGGAACAAATGCTGGTGACTCAAGTAGTCCATCTGCCAATTTTCTATTCCCGTAATGAAGACTGCCGATAGGCAAGGTACATTGTTTTCTGTCCAAGTTAGGATATGATTCACCTCTCTCTGGGCCGCACGACTCCTCGTGCCCCCTTGGTGATTTCTATAGGCCACTGCTGTGGCATTGTCGGATTGGATCCCGACACAATTCCATAACCTGATTGTCCAGGCTCTCAGGGCCAAACATGCTGCCCAAATCTCTAGAATGTTGATGGGCAAGGTCATTTCTGATCTGGACCATTTCATTTGGACAGTCGCCACTTCCAGAACTGCTCCCCTACCTGAAAGGCTGGCATCTGTTGTTACCACCTTCCAGGTAACTGATAGGAAGGATTTTCCCTTCTGCAGATTCTTGGTTATTAACCACCAACTGAGGCCCTGGCACACCCTTGGAGGCAGACGCATTGGGAAATCTAGCGCTTGGACCTTCTTGTTCCAAGCCAATAGTATACTGTTTTGCAGCAGCCTCAAATGAAACTAAGCAACAACCTTATGCAAAGTCAAATGGAAGGATTCTTCTTTGCCTTGACCACCTGAATCAGTTCCTTTATGGCACTGATCTTTGCCTGGGGCAAGAATACCTTTTTCTTGGCTGTATCTATGATCAGATCCAAGTATTCTAGCCTCATTGATGGTTTTAAGGAGGATTTCTCTAGGTTGAGAATCCAACCTAGGTATTCCAGGAGTGGTCATGCTTTGGTCTAAGCGGGCTACCGATTGGTCTATCAAGAGTAAATCATCTAGGTACGCTATAATTGTTATACCTTGGGCCCTTAATCTGGCTAGAGGAGGGGCCAGGACCTTTGTAAACACTTGAGGTGCAGTAGCTAGACCGAAAGGTAGAGCTAAAAACTGAAAATGAAGATTTTCTACTTCTAAGCATAGATACTTCTGGTGAGTGGGGAAAATCGGTACCTGGAGGTATGCATCCTTGATGTCGATTGATGCCAGAAGTTCTCCTCCTTGTAGGATGGAGACTACTGATTGGATTGACTCCATGCGGAAAGAGCGGATATTCAGGAACCTGTTTAGATATTTGAAATGCAGAATGGGTCTGACATTTCCATTTGGTTTTGGCACTCTAAAAAAGGTTTGAAAAAAAAACCAATCCCTGCTCCTGCATGGAGACCACTGAAATCACTTTTTGCGACAAAAGACGGTCCAATGCTTGAAAGAGAGACTTTTTTCTTTGGATCCTTGGGAACATATTATCTGAGAAAACGAGGAGATGGGAACTCTTGGAACTCTAGCTTGTACTCTAGAGCTACTGAAGAAGTCACCCATTTGTCTCTACACTCTTCCTGCAGGATCCTTGAGAACGGCAGAACTCTTCCCCCTACTCGAGCGAGCGGGGGCGCCCCTTCATAAGGAGACTTTAGTATTTAGTTTTTTAGGCTTCCTCCCTTAGGACTTATTTTGTCCCTGGGGTTGACCCTGAGGTTTACATCTTTAACCTGTCGGCGGAGGCCATCGTAACTGCCTGGGGGCTGATGTCCCTGTCACCGGAGAAGGAGCTTGTTTAAATGAAACATGTTTACTCTTCTTCCTAACTGGCAAAAGAGTACTTTTTTTCACCAGAAATTCTTTGGATGTATTTATCCACATCATCCCCAAACAGCCGTTCACCGTGAAAAGGAAAACTAGCCAGGAGCTTTTTGCAGGGTGCCTCGGCTGACCAATTTTCCAACCATAAGATTCTACGCATATGCACCAGCCCAAGCGCAAGACGCAAAGCCTAAAGAATAGAATCTCTAATGGCGTCCATTGCAAAACATAAGGCACCTGGTAGCTTGGCTAAATCCTGGGCCTGCTGATCAGGAATAACCTTGAGCACCTGTTTAATCTGGTCTCTCAAGGATTGACATACACCAATTGCTGTTAACGCAGGCTGAGTCACTGAACCTGCCAGAGAAAAAGTGTTTTTTAATAGGAATTCCAATTTTTTGTCTGTTGGATCCCTAAGCATTTGAGCATTGTCTACTGGACAAGTCAAACTTGTATTCATAGAGGATATAGCAGCGCTAATTGCTGATATCTCCCACTTTTTAATGAATTTCTCCTCCATAGTATAAAGTGTTGAAAACTTTTTAGGAGGAAAAAAATATTTATCTGGGTGATCACATAAGCTTTTTCAGCAATGAATGGACAGGAAAGGCATGCACAGCTTGAGGAGGCTTTAGCGAACCCAAACAAGAAGTGGGCTTATCAACCGACTCAGTTAAGGCTAGCCATAATGTGGAACGGACCATCTCGGTAAGAGATTGTACCAACAATCTATCAGATTGTGAAGCTGATCCTTCCGCATTTGATCCCTCAGAAGAGGAGTCATCAGACTCTTCATGGTCCTCAGAGAAATAAGTCTTCTGCGGCCCCGAGATTCTCAGCTTGAATGGAAGGGGACCCGTTGCATTTTGTCCCACACTGGGATGCGATTAAAGCTGCTAACTTATCTTCCAAACCTATCAGGCTGCAGAAAAAACCTCTTCAGTAATATAGACAGGGGCTGCAGTGTTGGAAACAGTTGCAACATTTGACGGCCCCAATGGATCACTCCGACCAGCCACCTCAGATTTCTCAGCGGAAGATGCTACTGTAGAGATAAGTTTAGGCTTTTTAGAGCTTTAAGGAATCCCTCTTGAGCCCTTTTTTGGGGTGTTTCTACCTCCCCTTCTGACCATAGCTCGATGCACAAATGCAGAGGTACTACCAGAAGAAATCGCACCCACTGCTTGAATAAATAGTCCAGCAACTGCTGCTGCTATTAGTGCTCAGCCTGGTGCTTTAGTAAATGTGCCAAGGGAATGCCTGTGTCATCACTTACATGCCTCTTTTTGCTCATGTCCCTCCGACAGAAGCAGACAGTAAAATGGAGCTTTTAAAAAGTTCTCCCACACTGGACGTTGTCGCATGCCAATGCCGCGCTAAGCCACGCCCCCGTATCCCACCATGCCCCTCCTCCTTTTAAAAAAAAGAGCGTTTCCCGCCCAAGCACAGGCCTCCGATTTGATGGGATCGCCGTGGGAGAGGCGGTGAGCAGGCTGTGACAAACTACTGTGCAGATGGTGGAAAATTGGAGCGGCATCCGCTCATTTTTTCTGGTTTCCCCCTCTAGCCAGAGAGAGGGGGAGAGCTGTCCAGGTGGGGGGTGTTTTTAGGGAAAAAAAATCCACTCCCCTAACACCTTACCGAAGTCCTGGGACTGCTGGCCGGAGGGAGAACTGCAGCTTCTGATGAGACAGAGTGATCTGAGAAAAGCATGACAAGGTACGTGCTCTATACACCTTCCAGTGGTGACTTTTAGGCATGACAACATTTACTTTTTTAACCACTTGCTTACTGGGCACTTAAACCCCCCTCAGTCCCAGACCAATTTTCAGCTTTCAGCGCTGATGCACTTTGAGTGACAATTGCGCGGGCATACAACACTGTACCCAAATGAAATTTTTATCATTTTTTTCCCACAAATAGAGCTTTCTTTTGGTGGTATTTAGTTACAGCTCGGAGTTTTATTTTTTGCTAAACAAACAAAAAAAGATGCAAAAAAAAAAAAAAATCATGTTTTAATAGTTTGTTATAAAATTTAGCAAACGAGTCATTTTTCTCCTTCATTGAAGTGCGCTGATTAGGCGGCACTGATAGGCTGCATTGGTGGGCACTGATGGGCTGCATTGGTGGGCACTGATGGGCTGCATTGGTGGGCACTGATGGGCTGCACTGGTGGGCACTGATAGGCATAGTTAAGGCGGCACTAATAGGCACAGATAAGGCGGCACCGATGGGCACAGATAAGGCGGCACTGATGGGCAAAGATGGGCACAGATAAGATGGCACGGATGGGTGGCACGGATAAGTGGCACGGATGGGTGGCACGGATGGGCACTGATAGGTACCACAGATAGATGGGACTGATGGGCACTGATAGGTGGCACTGATAGGTGGCTCTGATAGGTGGCACTGCTGGGCACTGATGGGCGGCACTGCTGGGCACTGATGGGCGGCACTGCTGGGCACTGATGGGCGGCACTGGGGTGCAGCACCTTTGAGGCAGATTGGGTGGCACTGTGGGGTGGCACTGTGGGTGGCACTGTGGGTGGCACTGTGGGCACTATGGGCACTGACAGGGGGCACTGACGGGGGGCACTTACTTTTTCTTTTATTTTACTTCAGGATGGCACTGCGGGAGGCAGGTGGGCACAGGCAGGTGGCAGGTGGTCCCTTGTATTGATGGCCGTGATCGGGACTGATGTCCCGATCACGGCCGCCGGTGATCGGCTTTTTTTTTCTCTCCTCGCGCTGTCAGCGCGAGGAGGAATAATAGCCGATTACCGGCTCCGTTCTATCACATGATCAGCTGTCATTGGCTGACAGCTGATCACGTGATAAGGGGTCGGGATCGACCCCTTACACGGATCGGTGATCAGGCGAGTCTCACGGACTCGCCGATCACAGAGCGCGCCGCGCGCGCCCCTCAGGGGGCGCGCAGGCCGCTCGTAACCAGGACGACGTCAATAGACGTAGTCCTGAAAATGTAGGTCCGCGCTAATGCCGTCATTTGGCAATAGCGCGGATCTGAAGTGGTTAAAGGAGACAATAAGAGAATTTAAAATGCCTTAGAAATCTCCACTTATCTTTCTCGCTGCAGGGCTTCTGTGGTAAAACCAAAAGACCCAACCTTCACCCCAATAGGTCGACTTTGTTAAAAAAAACCTTCAGGAACCAGGGCCCCTTTTTATCAGGGGATCCACACTCCTGGACCCGTAAAACACCCCACCAGGAAATTTATGGCTGAAAAAAATCAAGCAAGGGATCCCCGGTTCTAGCTCTCTAAAAAGAGAAGCACTACGGCTAAACCTTGTTTCGTCTGCCACGAGGCCCAGGTACCATTCAATTTGGCCTGAAAAGACACTTTGAATGGATCTGGTTGCATAGCCTGCCCCAGCAAGGAATATTCCAGTGGAGCTCAGAATGACACATCTTTACTCGTGACCAACACCGGCAAAAAAACGGAGGTAACTCCCAGTAGTGAGAGAGGTTATATAGGGAGTGGACTGCTTGTCTTAGGGTGTGCCAGTGTCTATCACCTGAAGGTGGCCTATAACCCACATAGCAATTACTATGGGCCTGTGTCCCGTGATGTACGATAAAGAAATATTTACCGTATATACTCGAGTATAAGCCGAGATTTTCAGCCTCTTTTTTGAGGCTGAAAGTGCCCCCCTCGGCTTATACTCGAGTCATCGCTGTCTGCCTGCTCGATCAGCGTGTCGAGCAGACAGACAGCGGCCATTCTACCCTTCAAACGCCGCGCCTCCGCCTCCGCCTTCCCCTGTGATAGGCGGAACACTGAATTTCCCAGCAGCCTGTGTTCCGCCTATCACGGACATCGTCTCATCCTCGTACTACGGACGAGGATGAGACGATGTCCGTGATAGGCGGAACACAGGCTGCTGGGAAATTCAGTGTTCCGCCTATCACAGGCGGAGGCGGAGGCGCGGCGTTTGAAGGGTAGAATGGCCGCCGAGGCGCCGACGAAGAGCGGCGATCCTGGCAAGGCACGGGACGGAGGCAAGGCAAGGCACGGCACGGGACGGGACGGAGGCAAGGAGGCAAGGCATGGCACGGGACGGAGGCAAGGAGGCAAGGCACGGGACGGAGGCTCGGGACACAGGTAGGCTGGACACACACACACACACACACACACACACACACACACACACACACACACACACGGACACACACACACAGGGATGGATGGATGGAGACACACACACACAGGGATGGATGGATACACACACACACAGGGATGGATGGATGGATGGAGACACACACACACAGGGATGGATGGATGGAGACACACACACACAGGGATGGATGGATGGATGGAGACACACACACACAGGGATGGATGGATGGATGGACACACACACACACAGGGATGGATGGATGGATGGACACACACACACACAGGGATGGATGGATGAATGGACACACACACACACAGGGATGGATGGACGGACACACAGGGATGGACGGACACACAGGGATGGACGGACACACAGGGATGGACGGACACACACACAGGGATGGACAGGCATGTCTCACCCTCGGCTTATACACGAGTCAATAAGTTTGCCAGTTTTTTTGGGGGGTAAATTGGGGGCCTCGGCTTATATTCGGGTCGGCCTATACTCGAGTATATACGGTACTGTAGATATTCTAGCCCAGTGGTGGGGCGTCCATAAGGGGCGCACGGGCGCCACCCCCATCTCTCCTACCACCCCCTCTATCACCAATAGATGAATCTATCTATGGCCGCAGCTGCCACCGGGAGCTTGAATTACAGCAGTGGGGTATTTTTTTGAAGCACCTGATTAGAGCTAATAGGCGTCAAAAAGGGTAAACAGCGAGCATTCACATCAATGCAACTAAGTTTGGCCCCATAGAACAAGCAGACCACATCCCAGTTGCATCTAGCGTAGGTTGTGCTACCTAATCACACAGAGAATTAGGTTCAAACCAGATTGCAGCGATGTGAATCTAGCCTTAGACACTCTGGATGATAAATGTACTTATTACATAAATAGTTCAAGTAATAAGAACAAGGCTGTTGCGGCTGAAACGCATCTACCTCTACTGTACTTTTAACTTTATGGAGATATAATACATTTGGACTGCTTTAAAGAGCCTGTATGGAGTTGCGGATTGCTCAGGAGGAGTTTCATTAATTTGGGGTAGTAGTAACTTTCGTTGTTTATGTAATAAGGGCATTTGAAAATACCATAAAATAATAAAAATGTCAAATCCTAAATGTCCAAAAATGGTGTGAAAGAGACAGATATTCAACCCCAAAAATGTTTTGGTCTTTTATGGGGGAAAAGGTCCTGACTGAACCCGTAAGGTAAGCCAATGCTGACACATTAAGGTGCAAGTGCTGGGACTTGGATCACAATTTCAGCTTCACTTTCTAGTTAAAGTGGTTGTTAAACCACTTGTATAAAAAGCTCCCATCCACTCTGTATTAGAACAATAAGTTCCCCTGTGTCTGTGTTATATCACAAAGATGCTTATCTGTACTGATAACTCTCGCCACTCCTCTGCCCAGCTGATAGTTCCAGTGGGCAGGGCCGAGCACTGCCGCTGACATCAGCCGGGGAGGAGAGGAGAGACAGAGCTAAGGAGTCACATGATCATAGGAAGATGCTGTGTTATCAGTACAGATAAGCATATTTATGATATAACACAGTTACAGGGGAACTTATTGTTCTAATACGTCATAGAGGATGGGAGCTTTTAATGTTAAGTATGAGAGCAGCAGGAGCGGGGGGCGGTCTCCGACACGAGCAGACAGTTAGAGAGAGAAGGGGGGAGAGGATGGAGGAGAGGACACAGGAGACAAAAAGCAGGGCTGCGGCTGACAGAGGCATGTATGCTGACAACGGTAGCAGCCTGATATGTCATTGTCAGCATACAAGGGAAGGGCATAGCCAGGCAGAATCAGACAGGTATTACAGGTGATACAGGACTCCAAATGACACAGCACAAGTGCCGTGCTATATAACATGCTTTAAGGGAACAGGATCTGTTTTGTTTTGTTTTTGGGTTAACAAACCCTTCAATACCCAAATAAGAATGGCTTTAAAATAATTTTCTCAAATAGGAGTCAAAACAAAATCAATTATAAAAAAAAAAAAATTGTAGTATATATATTATTATATTTTTTTTATCTCAAACAGGATGGGAACAGGCTAGAACCTCTATTGGATTTTTAGTCATCAAAAAAAAACAAAAAAACATTATTTTGTGTCAAAACAGCAATGTGTTTTGTGAATCCGAAGGGACTACCTTCATAAGGATTTTGAAAATAAATCCGGTTCCAATCATTGCTTTAACCACTTGACTGTAAGATTTAAACCCCTTCATGACCAGGCCATTTTCTTCTATACGGCACTGCGTTACTTTAACTGACAATTGTGTGATCATGCAATACTGTACCCAAACAACATTTATGCTCCTTTTTTACCCACAAATAGAGCTTTCTTTTGATCACACATGCATTTTTTTTTTGCGCTATAAACAAAAAAAGACCGACAATTTTAAAAAGGAACATACAGTATTTTTTACTTTCTTCAATAAAACTTATGCAATATAAAAATGCAAACAACCAAATTTCTTGATCAATTTAGGCCAATATGTACTATGCTACTTGTTTTTTGGTAAATTGATTGTTTCGTGCAAAAGGTATAGCGTCTACAAACTATGGAATATACTGTATACTGGAATTTTTTTTCTACTAGTAATGGTGCCAATCAACGACTTATAGCAAACTGTGATATTGCGGCAGACATTTGCACACTGACACTTTTGACACTAATACAGTGATCAATGCTAAAAATATATATGGTTACTGTACTAATGACACTGGCCAGGAAGAGGTTAACCACTTAATAACCTGCCCATAGCTGATTAACGGCTTCAGGGCGGTTGTTTAACTCTGAGAGGCCGTTAATTAACGGCCTCCCAGAATTCTGCTCTCCCGCGCCCCCTGGGGCGCGCACACGAGAGCATCCGTGACCGCCAAGAGCATCACGGATCACGGTAAACGGCCACTCATCGCTCCATCAAATGACAGAGTGATCACTTGTAAACAAACCGATCGGTACAGTGGAGGGGAAAGAGATCAGTGTCAGCAGCGCTGTGGGCTGCATCTGCAGTGCCCACATCGCTGCTCACCGACAATTAACCCCTCAATACCCTGACGATACTCTGCAATACCAGCCAATACTCTGCAATACCAGCCAATGCTCTGCAATACCAGCCAATACTCTCCAATACCCTGCCAATACTCTGCAATACCCTGCCAATACTCTGCAATACCCTGCCATAAATTGCCATACCCAGCCATACTTGGAGATACCCTGCAATACCTAGCCATAGACGCCCCGCCCTCCGGTGCTTCTACCAACTCGCCAATACGATCAAAGCCAGAATCTTTTTTTTTATTTCAGGCTTCCCAGCCTAGAGGTGAGATGCGGGGTCTTATTGACCCGATATCTCACTGTAAAGAGGACCTGTCATCCCATTTTCCTATTACAAGGGATGTTTACATTCCTTGTAATAGGAATAAAAGTGATAAAAAATTTATTTTTGGGGAAAAAAATGTCAAACTAAAATAAAGTAAAATGAACAATAAAAAAAAAAAAAATATTTTTTTAAAGCGCCCCTGTCCCCATGTGCTTGCATGCAGAAGCGAACGCATACACAAGTCCCGCCCACATATGAAAACTGTGTTCAAACCACACATGTGAGGTATCGCCGTGAACGTTAGAGCGAGAGCAATAATTCTAGCCCTAGATCTCCTCTGTAACTCAAAACATGTAACCAGTAAAAAAATTTAAAGCGTCGCCTATAGGGATTTTTAAGTAGCGACGTTTGACGCCATTCCACGGGCGTGTGCAATTTTGAAGAGTGACATGTTAGGTATCTATTTACTCAGCATAACTTCATCTTTCATATTATGCAAAAATTGGCCTAACTTTACTGTTTTTTTTTTTTTTTTAAGCACAAAACTGTTTTTTTCCCCCAAAAAACGTGTTAAAAAAATTGCTGCGCAAATACCGTGCGAGATAAAAATTTGCAACGACCACCATTGTATTCTCTAGGGTCTTTGCTAAAAAAAATATATATATATAATGTTTTGGGGTTATATGTCATTTTCTAGCAAATAAATTATGATTTTTACATGTAGGAGAGAAATGTCAGAATTGGCCTGGGTGCTCCAGAACGCCTGATGGCGCTCCGTGCATGTTGAGCCTCTGTATGTGGCCACGCTGTGTAAAAATCTCACACATGTGGTATCGATGTACTCGGGAGTAATAGCAGAATGTGTTTTGGGGTGTAATTTGTGGTATGCATATGCTGTGTGTGAGAAATAACCTGATATGACAATATTGTTAAAAAAAAAAAAAAAAAAGGAAAAAAAATCTCGATTTTCCAAAGAATTGTGGGAAAAAATTACAACTTCAAAAAACTCATCATGCCTCTTACTAAATACCTTGGAATGTCTTCTTTCCAAAAAGGGGTAATTTGGGGGGTATTTGTACTTTTCTGGCATGTTAGGGTCTCAAGAAATGAAATAGGCCATCAGTACTTCAGGTGTGATCAATTTTCAGATATTGGCACCATAGCTTGTGGACTCTATAACTTTCACAAAGACCAAATAATATACACCAATTTGTACTTATTTTTACCAAAGATATGTAGCAGTATACATTTTGGCCAAAATTTATGAAGAAAAATTACTAATCTGCTAAATTTTATAACAGAAATGAAGAAAAATTCATTTTTTTTTACAGAATTTTCGGTCTTTTTTCTTTTATAGCCCAAAAAAGAAAAAACCCAGCGGTGATTAAATACCACCAAAAGAAAGCTCTATTTGTGTGAAAAAAAGGACAAAAATTTCATATGAGTACAGTGTTGCATGACTGAGTAATTGTCATTCAAAATGTGAGAGCACCAAAAGCTGAAAATTGGTCTGGTTATTAAGGGTGTTTAAGTGCCCAGTGGTCAAGTGGTTAAACATCTAGGGCAATAAAAAGGTTAAATGTCTGCCTAGCCAGTGTTTTGGTGTACTGTGTTAGGAGCTTTTACTAGGGGAAGCAATGGATTTTATTCCCTGCTTTGTGGGGAAAGAAAATCTATTACTTCCCTGCTGACAGGACAGGGCTCTGCCTTGTTTACATAGGACTCTGTCCTGTGTAGATTCACAATGATCGCCGGGTGCTGGTGGTAATCCATTGACTGGCATATACAGAATACTTTCCAAGGGGGGTCACAGAAGACGAGACCTCATCAAGAAAAAAAGATGGCTATTAGGGCAGTAGTGGGTACTAGAGGATCAAGGCAACATATAATTTCCACATATTTTATTAAAGTGAGAAGGAGAGAGATCTAGAGAAAGGGGAGGAAAAAAAAGAAGAGAGACTGGTGGCAAAACATTTTGCCCAATACCATCAAGGTAAAACTGATGGATTGAAGGTAAAGGGGATTTATGTCCTAAAACTACCATTGAGGAGGGGGGATTTCTGCAAAAAGAGAAATGGTGGATATTCACGTTGAAATCCCTTGCTCCCCGAGGTATGAACACTGAATTGAATTTACATCCATTTTTGGATCAATGATGGATGTTTTATTGTCTTTGATCTATGCAATAGGACAGTATATCTTCCAGTCCATCCCTTTCCCCTAATTTTCCCTTCTAGTTTTTCTGCTTGCTGCCAGTTTGGTCTTCCTCTGCCTCCTATTTCTGTTCGCTTTTGATTTTCACTGCACACTGTTGGAATATGTGAGTGTGCGTCTTATAAGTGTCAACAATAGACTTCCTCATCGGATGCCTTTCTCTGCCTCCCTCTACCACTTTCCCTCTTCCTTCCCTTCTATCTTCCCATCCTTCATACTGTAGGCCACACCTACAGGGCAATATTTACTTTCAGGCTGTCTATGGAGGGATGGTGGATGTTCCGCGAGTGGGGACTATCCCTGTTACTGTATTGGGGACGATGGTCACTCGTAGTGCTACCACTAAGTTTGGTTGAATAAGCACTCCTTTTTCCCTTTTTTTTTGTATATATATTTTCACCTTGATTTAAATAGATGTGTCTATATGACTGTCTGCATTTTGCTGTTGCTCCATCCATATAGTAGCAATTGATTGTTTACATGAATTAATCATTTTAGCTAGGAAGGCATAAATTGACAAAAAACACATTGAAGATGGTCATCTGAGCTTCTTTGTAGCTTGTCCCTATTTATTGTGTGTTGAAGAAATTAGTACTAGGCTTCACCTTGATAGAATAAAAGGGAGAGGTGAATGCCTGTCCCCTCCCCGTCCACACAAAGCTACATGACACACTGTTGTGAAACTATTTGAGGTCAGCGTGGCCTAGAGATGCCAAGTGATCCCCCAGTCCAAGCGGGATGTGGACAGCTGAGAACTGAATGCTTGGTCTGCATACATTCACTCAAAAACCTTCCTGGGTATACCGCTGTCATATTGCTGAAAATCCTGGCATTCACCATACAATATACTAAACAGAGTCTTGTTTTAAATCTCCATCTGTGGATATAGACTCTTGCATGAGAAATGAAGATGCCGTGGAATCATTCCGTCCACAGGTGATACAGGAAAATATCGGTCAGCATACCTATATGGCAGGGATCTGCAATTAGCGGACCTCCAGCTGTTGCAAAACTACAAGTCCCATCATGCCTCTGCCTCTGAGTGTCATGCTTGTGGCTGTCAGAGTCTTGCTCTGCCTCATGGGACTTGGAGTTCTGCAACAGCTGGAGGTCCGCTAATTGCATATCCCTGCTATATGGCATGAGGAAGTGGTAACGTAGGAAATCATGACTACACAAGCATTTGTCTTTTGATAGACTCTACTGCTATATATGAACTGCATGATTCCTGTGCTGGTCCAATATAGGGACAGCCATACAAGAGTGATATGAGGCCAATGATTATACCGTGCAAACGAGGATAGCGTTTGCGGTCATGAATGGGTTTCCCATTCACTAACAGCTTGATTTTGATTGTGATCTGTGATTGGCTAAGTTAATCACATGGTACAAGTAATGAAAGATAGCATGGACTCCTGTGCTAATGGTATAAGATAAATGAAAACTGCAGCCACTATCAATAAATCCACCCTAAGGTGAATATAGAAACATAAAAGTGAAGAGGGATAGAAAAGGTGCTGTTCTGAATTTGGGGTGCTCAACAACCCCCTAATGACGTGATGGATCCTGTGCAAATAAATGCAATAACAAAAGGGCAAAATGCATGTCAGGTGCAAATATGCAAGTGCTGTCAGTGTAAATGTCTGAATAATTATGGCAGACTAATGTGCTGATAGCTGACAACTGAACAAGAGTGCAAAAACACAGAAGTGCAAAGAACACAAAAACACTACGATTTCATATGCCCACAATCTCATATGTTAATCCTAGGCAGAAAAAGCAACGGTGTGAGCCTCCTATGCAGAGGACCACAAGATAAAATAAATAGTCCAATAGCATGAACAACATTAATCAAAAAAACATTAAAGCGGGAGTAAACCCGCTGACTTTTTTTTTTTTTTTAAACCTGTGAAGGAAAAGGCATATTGAGCTAGTATGCACCACATACTAGCTCATTATGAAATACTTACCTTAGAATGAGGCGCCAGTATCTCACTCGGTCCAAGCCGAGGGAGCTGACATGTTCCCTCGGGGTGTCTTCCAGGTATCGCGGCTCCGGCGCTGTGAGTGGCCAGAGCCACAATGCCATCACTCCCGCGCATGCAGAGTCTGGCGTCTGCAGGACTTTCAGCCGAGAATCCACTGTGCGCATGCACAGCTGAAGTAAGCTGCTCATTGCGAGGGGAATATCTCCTAAACCATACAGGTTTAGGAGATATTCTTTTTACCTACAGGTAAGACGTATTATAGGCTTACCTGTAGGTTAAAAATTACAAAAAGGACTATACAACCGCTTTAATGGTGCATTAAAAATATGTAAATATGTTCCTGTGCTATAATCGTAAATTAAACCAATATTATAATGATAATATATTGTGCTAGACTCGGCATAAAAAGTCTTTAAGTGACCCGTGCTGGTGCACTACAAAGTCCAAAATATCATGCAAATAAAGTCACAAAGTGCTCTTCAAAAACTGTTATTCAGTGAGTCTTTAAAAAGGTGTCCTGTAGGAAATGCACTCACCTCTATTTTTCACCCCACAAGGAGGTATTTCACCTTCACAGTATGAGCCACTGTGTAGCATACGGAAGAGAAGCATGTTGTCCTGTATCAGCGGTTTTGCTTCTGTGTTTGCATTGTAAGTGGTCTCCTTGCAGCTAGCCTCTTATGATGTCCACATGGAGAAAGAAAAATCTCCATAGTGTATTACTGTAAAGATTAAGTTTGTTTATTCATATAGGCAAAGGGTACTCACATTTAATAAGTAAATAGGAAAGGTTTAAAACCAGGAAGCCGGCACGATCTGCGCTCCATGGCCCACAACTGGAAGTGATGCAATGACGCTGTAGCTCCACCCTACGCATTTAATCACTGGGACATCATCTGGCAGCATAGGGGGCTCACACCATTGCATTTTCTGCCTAGGATTAACATATGAGAGTGTGGGCATATCAAATCGTTTTTTGTGTTTTTGTGTTCTTTGCACTTCTGTGTTTTTGCACTCTTATTCAGTTGTCAGCTATCAGCACATTAGTCTGCCATAATTATTCAGACGTTTGCACTGACAGCACTTTTTACATATTTGCACCTGACATGCATTTTTGCACTTTGTTATAGCATTTATTTGCACAGGATCCATCACATTCAGAACAGCACCATCTCTATCCCTTTGCACTTTTACATGGCACAGGTAGCCAGGTACCATGTGGTATGGGCCAATCACAGATCACAACAGTAAGCAATCTCAAAGCTGGAAAGACATTCATAACAGGTTGTTTACATTGTTATCAAGTGATCACTATGACCAATTATAGTAATCACATGATATCCAATACACAGTGGCCACAGGAGGGGCGTGCAGTACACTCCAAAACTGCAGCAAGCTCAATCATGTGTATATATACGTGACTGAGCCTGCACATGTTATCCTGCTGCAGTAAATGTACTGTGGCGGGGCGGCAAGTGGTTAAAAAAAATGTTTTGGCTAAAGTTAGAAGGTTAACAAAGCAAAGCAAAAATACTTTTTCACTCTATCTACTCAAACCTATATGAGAAACACCCTTTGCCAGATCCTACCACTTTCTTATTCAACATGTCCAGAAAAGTTTTCCTCCACTACTTTTTTCAACTGCTCAACCCAGTCTCTTCTAACCTACTTGATTTTCACCAGCTGGTGTCCTGAAGAACCCTGTCCAAATAATCTCCAAATTAAAGGGACTTTGTTCTTGTGGCTCTAACTACTACTTCTTAAGCTAAAGTCTACTGTTTTTTTCAAGCCCAGACTTCATTTTAGCTTTCTCAGAAAGGAATACCAAGTCCTCAAGTTGTACATAGTTCTGATCTTTGCAGTATTCCACCACTTTCCTCAACACTATCCAAGTTCTCCAAAAATAAAAATCTCAAAAACAAGACTAGTCCTTGAAGAAAGAGTAAATGAGCTTGTTGTGTGCCTGACTGCAGGGCAGAAGTTTGGGCAGACCTCGACAGCAATCCTGCGGCTCTTACGGAAGTAGCACTACACATGTATGGCTTCTGTAGATCCAAATCAAAAGGTGATTTTCCTTGCACCTTTACGTTGATAATCACTCTTCAAACCCTGAACTGTCTTTTGTGGTAAGGGGAATATGTAGAATTCCAGTGCCAACCTTCTGAAAAAAAAAGTCGCCTGTCATGCTGATCACTTGATTCTAAGGCTGATCATAAATAGTATTTTTTCATTCAGCCAACGTGCTGAAGGAAAAAATAAATAACAGATTCCCCCATCCACAAAGTAGAGGTGGATGGAGAATACCCCCCATTCCATCAACACCACCCCCCCACCCCCAACCCTCAACAGGATCCAATTTGGATTGGACTTTGAGATGAGTGTGAATTGGGGCTTGAGGGATAACCCCACATCAAAAAAAATATTAAAAACATTGTGCCCCCCCGCCCCAAATCCATGCCAGACCCTTATCCGAGAATGCGGCCCAGCAGGCCAGGAAAGGGAAGGGATAACCAAAGACCCCCCTCTCCTGAACCATACCAGGCAACATACCCTAAACATGGGAGGGTGTTATGGGAGGGTGCTTTGGGGGGGTGGGGGGGGCTCTGCCTCCCCACCCCAAAGCACCTTGTACCCATGCTGATAGGGACATAGGTCTCTTCCCTATGACCCTGGGCCATGGTTGTGTTTTTTTTTTTGGGTAGGGGGCTTATCAGAATCTGAAAACCCTCATAAGAAAGGGGGACCCCAGATCCAAGACCCCTCTAAGTGAACAAGTATGGGATACATAGTACCCCTACTCATTCAACCCAAAAAAAACAGTGTAACAAAAAACATGAGTCAGTTTTTAACAAATCCTTTAATAAAAATGAACATTGTCCTCCGATGTAGATCCAATGTCAATCACGATGGCTGTTCCTGTCTCTGTGTTTTATAAATAAAAAGGCTGTCTATACCTGATTTCAGAGCGCCACTTGGTGCTCACGTGATCGGCCGCCTCTCCCCTTTCCTGATCTGACAGCTAGATCGGGAGGGGCTGAGAATCCCCCGCTGGCGTCACTCATGATAAGAGAAGAAGAGGAGGAGGAGAGGCGCGGCCGGTCACATGAACGCAGCTCTGAAATCAGTTATAGACGGGATTTGATTTATAACACACAGAGACAGGGGCACGCAGGATTAGGAAACAGAAGATTTTATGAAACATTAAAAGTTATTTCAGCAGCAGGAGGGGAAGGGGCAGGCACTGCCACGAGCTGGCGGGCAGGGAGAAAGGGTGAGAGGAGAACAGAGGAGGACAGGAGAGCTGCGGATGATGGAGGCACGTAAGCTAATCACAGTGTCAGGGCTCAGCAGCCATGATAAACTGTGTTCAGTTTACAGGGGAGAGGAAAGAACCAGGCAGAATCAACCAGGTATTTCAGGTGATACAAGAGGCCAAATGACACAGCACAAGCACTGTGCTGCATAACATGCTTGAACTACTTCCATACCGGGCCATAGTAATAGGATGCCGACAGGAACATCTCCTCCCTCCGGGTGGACATATGATGTTCTCTGGTTCTCGCCACTACTGCAGGCCCCCGGAGACCCACAGCGTGGTGATCGGGGATGAGGCGTATCCCTCAGGAAGCAGCCCATCCCCGATGAGGGTAAAGAGCCAATAAAAATGTCTCTTTACCACATGACCTGCTGTGTCCAATCACAGTTGGTCACATGTGTTGCGCTCATAATCAGCAGCGTGGTGGTCGGGGATGATGCATGTCCCTCAGAATCAGGGTAAAGAGCAATTGAAATTGGCTCTTTATCACATGACCAGTAGTGTCCAATCATAGCCGGTCACAAATGTCAACAAACGTCTGTAGTGCCGTTCTTGGAACCCAGAAGAAAAACGTGCTGCAGTACAGTGATGTGCCTCGATTGCCCCACAAATAAAGAGGACCTGTCACCAGCCCATCAGAGTACCTGTCACCAGCCCATGCCTCATAGAATATATGTTGGGGTGTTTGCTTTTCAAAATGGGGCCATTTTGTGGGTGTTTCCATTGTCCTGATGCTCAAGGACCTTCAAAATTTTGATAGGTTGTCAGGAAACTAAATGTCTGATTTATGTTCCTAGAATGCCTGACGGTGCTCCCTGCATGTTGGGCCTCTCTATGTGGCTAGGTTGTGTAAAAGTCTCACACATGTGGTATTGCCATACTCCAGAGGAGTAGAAGAATGTATTTTTCTAAGAAAAAAATAAGTTTTCATTTTCTTTCCACATTTTCCAAAAACTTGTGGAAAAAAAATGACATGTTCAAAAGACTCATAATGTCACACAGATTATACGTTGGGGTGTTTCTCTTCCAAAATGGAGTAATTCTGAGGAGAATTCCACTGTCCTGGTGCTCCCGGACCTTCAAAAGTGTGATAGGTAGGAATGAAATTAGATGTGTAATTTATGCTCCTAGAACGCCTGATGGTGCTCCCTGAACGTTGGGCCTTTGTGTGTGGCCAGGCTGTGAAAAAGTCTCACACGTGTGGTATCACCATACTGAGGAGGAGTAGCATAATGTATTTTGGGGAGCAATTCTAAATAACTTATTATGACAATTTTGTGTAAAAAAATAAATAAAAATTTTGTAATTTTCAGAAGGATTGTGTAACTTAAAAACACTCACTATGCCTCTTACTAAATGCCTTGGACTGTCTGCTTTCCAAAGCAGGGTCATTTGGGGGGTATTTGTACTGTCCTGACATTTCAGGGCCTCAAGAAATTTGATTGGCCATCAGTACATTAGGTGTGATAAATTCTTAATGATTTGCACCATAGCCCATTATTTGTAAACGCTATAACGTTCACACAGACCAACTATAAACATTTTTTTAAAAAAAACATATGTAGCCGTATACATTTTGGCCCAAATTTATGAACAAAAATTACTTATTTGAATTTTTTTTTACTTACGTCACAAATAATAAAAACCCCAATGGTGATTAAACACCACCAAAAAAAGGCTTTGTGTGAAAAACAAAAGAATAAAAATTGTGTTTGGGTACATTGTTGCATGACTGAGTAATTGTCATTCAAATTGTGAGAGCGCGGAACGCTGAAAATTGGTCTGGGCAGGAAGGGGGTATAAGTGCCCTGTATTAAAGTGGTTAAAGGAACAGGATCAATTTTTTTTTTTTAGGGTAACAAACGCTTTAAGCTCCATAGGGAACCATTGATTTTTACATGTCATGCGCCATGTGCTCTCAAAGTCGGAGCGCATTTCGCACCACTGTGAACTGGGCCTAAACAAACAATTGACTTTGCTTAATGCTTTAACCACTTCGCATCCAGGCCAATTCTGACATTTCTCTCCGACATGTAAAATTCCTAATTTTTTTGCTAGAAAATTACATAGAACCCCCAAACATTATATATGTTTTTTTAGCAAAGACCCTAGAGAATACAATGGCGCTCGTTGCAATTTTATCTCGCACGATATTTGCGCAGCAATTTTTCGAACACGTTTTTTTCAGAAAAAAAAACAGTTTCATGCTTAAAAAAAAAAAAAAAACAGTAAAGTGAGCCCAATTGTTTTGCATAATGTGAAAGAGGAGGATACGCCGAGTAAATAGATACCCAACATGTCACGCTTCAAAATTGCACACGCTCGTGGAATGGCGCCAAACTTTGGTATTTAAAAATCCCCATATGCGACGCTTTACATTTTTTTACTGGTTACATATTTTGGGTTACAGAGGAGGTCTAGGGCTAGAATTATTGCTCTCGCTCTAACGTTATCGGCGATACCTCCCATGTGTGGTTTGAACAGCGTTTTCATATGTGGGCGGGACTTACGTATGGGTTCGCTTCTGTGTGCGAGCTCACGGGGACAGGGGCGCTTTACATTTTTTTTTTTTTATTATTAATTTTATTTTTATTTTTTTAGTTTTACACTTAAAAAAAAAAAAAATTATGACTTTTATTCCTATTACAAGGAATGTAAACATCCCTTGTAATAGGAATATGGCATGATCGGACATATTTACAGTGAGATATGGGGTCAATAAGACCCCACATCTCACCTCTAGGCTGGGAAGAATAAAAAAAAAATAAAAAAAATAAAACCGATCCTGGCTTCTTAGCCAGATCGGCTCCGTTAATTTGAATACAGAGGCCGGGCGTGACGTCATAACATCGCGCCCGGCCTCCGAACGATCATAGAGACTCCGGGGACGATCCAGTCCGCCGGAAATCTCTATGATAACTTGCTGGGGCCGGTGTTCTGCCTAATAGAGTCCGGCCATCGATATGTGTCCGTTCCGTACTGCGCATGCGCAGTACGGAGCAGACGAAGCTTCGGAAAATCTCCGAAGCTGAACGGCGCCTGCGCCGTGAGTGGAGGAGGTAGCCCCACTATCCAAGCGGACATAGGGTTTAGAATTTTAGAGGGCCCCTCGCGGGCGAGCTTCGCTCGCCACGCTTCGGGCTCGGCCTCGCTGCGCTCGGCTCTTTTTTATTCTAACTCTATGTCCACTTGGATAGTGGGGATAGAACCTGGACTCACGGCGCAGGCGCCGTTCGTCCTCGGCAATTTTCGGAATCTGTGCTCCTGTGTACTGCGCATGCGCAGTATGCAGAGGACAGCATCTGATGGAGGACCCTATTTGACAAGACACCGGCGGATCCTGTGACCGACTCACCGATGGAAACGGTGAGTCGGTAGAAGCACCGGAGGGGGTGGCAGGAGCGTCCCCTCCCGCCGCCCATAAGAACGATCAAGCGGCGGAACAGCCGCTATGATCGTTCTTATGGTGCAGGGAATCGCCGTCTGAAAACGGCAATATCTGAATGATGTCTGTGGCCTCAGGCATCATTCAGATATAACCACCGAAAGCCCATGACGTCAATAGACGTAATGTGGGCGCCAAGTGGTTAAAGCAAATCTGCTGCAAACCAAGGCAATTTAAACTAAGCATATGATAAAAATGCATAAATAGATATCACCTTTATTGCAAATGGTAAAAAGTAGACCCAGAGATATAGAAAGGCGTAATTATATACCCCTTTTTTTCCTGTAAAGATGCCCCCCACCCCCCCCACTGCCTCTGTAAGTTAATAGGTTTACCCATCATTAGGGTAACCAATATGAAGAGGCTTGTCAGATAGTAAAGGGATGGAAGTGTCAAGATTTTTAATAAAATAACCCTGTATACGGTATATATTTAAACACATGTCCATATGCTCATTTTGAATTGTTTACATTTGTGAGAGGTTTATTTAAAGTCACTGACATGGAACAGCCATGCCGTATGTGAAGTCAAATATACTGGCCTGTATATTTATTCAAGGTCAGTGACACAGAAAGGATTGAAACCAGAGGAACTACATGCCAGGAAATCAGAATTTTCAATAGGTGAGCTTAGTAATGGCAGCCTGCTATTTCTATCTCCCATTTCCTTTAATTTTCTGCTTGTACTTATTGGGCCACTCATATGACTGAGCCGTAAGGCCCCTACAAAAAGGGAGTATCTGTGTGCAGAATACACTGCTTATTTAGATGAAAAAGTGCTTAGCAGAGTTCCTCTTTAAGTGGCAATCCTAAAGCCCCGTTTAATTAATGCTGAGGACAACAATTATTTTTGGGAACATCTTTCAGGGCTTCTGTTGTGTTTCTGTTCCAAGTAATTCTGTGTTTTATTTCCCGTTTGCATCCTAAATCCTCGAAAGTGTGCATTCAGGATATCCTATATAAAAAGAAAAGCTAATGGCTGCAGATTTCACAGTTCAGATAAACCTATATTGCAATGTTTGGACAGAAATAAATACGTTATCATGTCTGCACAGCTGACTGCTGTCCAAATTTTGTTGAGATCTGGCTGAGCAATGTGAAGGGATATGCAGTATAATATACTTTAGGCTGGGCCACTCTTTTTAGAGATCAACACTTTCTTGGTCTGAAAATTACCATTTCATCTGCATTTGTCCTGCATAGCATAAATATGCATGGCTTAGGTATGGATAAACTGCTTTTTGAAGACGCTTTTACATTAATTCCACATGAGAAAAAATACTGAAATGTAAAAGGTACACATGGACACCACATTTTCAGTGTTCATTCCTGACAGCTCTATCAGGGTTTTAACAAAAATCTCTGTAAATGAGTCTTCAGTAGACAATTATAAGCACAGACCCTGTGAAAAAACAGGCCTATTCTGGAACAAACTACCATTCTACATAAATTATGTTGCACTCACCCCTGTAAGGGCCTCTGGTTTGCCACGGGTTCCTTTACCAGGTTAGTGCAACAGCAGGCAGGCACACAGCAACAGTCATTCTTCTGGCTCAATGAACAGTCTAGGCGGGGTTGCCTTTTTTAAATTTATTGCTAAGTAACTTGGATAGGGCATAGGGAGCTGTTGGATACTCCTTGAAAGCAGAACAGTAATCAGAGGAAACTCTTCATTTTGTCACTACTCCATAGAACAGTCCCATTAGTGGTGGCCCAGAAAATTGACAGCGCTGAGCCACCATCAGAAATATATCCCAAGCCTCTAGTACTGACGCAAAAGGGAAAGCAGCAGCAACAATGACCAGGATTCTACACTCAGGTCTGTACTCACAATGTCCCTGGATACTAGGATGCCTCCTGATATCAGTCATACATTTTTCCAGTGAACTCTCCCAGACCAGATCCTCAATGAAATCCCATAATTAGTTCCAGAGACTTTCAGCAAGCAGGTCTCCCAGTTCTAGTAAATATGGGACCTCCATCAGCACATGTAGAATTCCAGCTGGGCTGTCTAGAAGGGCAGCAGCTCTTCAGGCTGGGAACTTCTCCTGTACTGACTGTCTCAGGCCCCAGACTATTTATGCACTCCTCAGCCATCTACTGGCATCCATCCTCAGGGATTAACCAAAACCACATAAGTAGTCAGGCTGTTGGTCTGTTTCCTCCAGCCCACTACATTTCAGAATCCTACAGAAGGCACACAGAAGCAGTCAGTGAAGTTGAGAACAGTACAAAGCAATCACAAACTGCTCCACTGATTACAGGGGAGCCAAAAGATAAACTAAATTTGCTTAGACATCTAGGAGGGTGTAACATTTAGAACAGTCCTTTGGGTTGCTAGCAGTGTGAAGACAAGGGCATCCAGTGCCAAGAGCGAAGATGTCAAACTTCGCCCCTCCCCACCCTTCCCTGGGAAGGGGTGTAAGGTGTGGGATGCAGCATTCCACACCACAAAATATGTAACATTCTACCCCACAGTAAAATATGGGGCTGAAAGTGATGTGAAAAGAAATCCCCTGGCATCAGTGTGAGCAAAAACTACCTGTGTTGGTGGTGTCATTGGGAAATAGAAATGCCCCTGTATCTGTGGTGTCACTAAAAGGAAAAAACATGCCCCTGCATCTGTGGCATCACACACACACAAAAAATGTCTCTGCATCTGTGGTGTCACAAGATGGTAAAATGTCAGTGTTGTCACTGGAAGGAAAAGACCCTTGTTTCAGTAGTGTCAGTCTCAGGACAACTGATTTGGTGGTGGTATGAAGAGGGAAGGAGAGCTTGGAAGGTGGGGACTATCTGGGGTGCATTTAACTAAGGGGGCCTTTGTGATTCTGAGAGATGCAACGCAGCTATGTTATGATACGAGGGGGGGAGCTCTGGGACTAACTTGCTTCCCTTACCCTCTGTGCATTTATATTTCAGACCTTCTCAATGTGGCACCTGCCCAGAAGTGAAGATGGCTTTCTTTTCCCCCTCCTTGGTTGCATGACATGTCACATGACAGGGGGAGAGAGGGAGAAGGGCAGTCTGGTTGGAGCCCGAACTGAGAGGGTGGTGTGTTGTCAGAAAGGTGTCCAACCTGCTACTTCTGTCATTCAGACATCAACAAGCTCCTAACTCCACAGGACAGCACCATAGCCCTGAGTGCTAGCAATTCAGATAGCCATGGACACTCATACAGGTTTGACTGTAATAAATAACTGTAATAACATGTCGCTTTCATAGCATATTACACAATTACCTTACTTTTCTTTGCTATAGGTGTGAACAAAAATGTACTATGTTCTAAAGTTGTAAGAATAACATAATATTCTGCAGCAAAATGCAAATATTAGTTACATTAAATCAATTTGTAGTGATCAGTTCTTACACAGAACACTGGTAAACCATATTCCTTTGTCTCTCACTAAGCTTCCAGTAAAAATTGTTATGTCTCCAAACTCTGTAAAGGGCAGCATAAATTCGGGGATCCTGCCAATCCCCTTCTGAAGGGCACCCTTCCTGTTTCATACTGACTGATTTGTATTTTTGCTTTTAAAATTATATCTTTATTTTGTTATGACTTTACAGATACCTTAATTAAGGCATGGCAGTTTCACAAAATGACTATGACTTAACAAAAGGACATGATTAATGATTACTGTACATACTACTAAGGTATAAAATAAAGCAAAACCCCTAAACATATTTAATGTGAACATGTGGTGGTATAATTAACAGCAACTGCACCGGACAACTCCTTTTAGAGTACCGTTGCTTGGTTGTCAGATTAAACTGATGCCTTTCGCCATTTATTAGGCGACTAACCTGCTACAAATATTCAGGTCAGGCATTCTTTTTTCACAAATGGTTTATTAAGGTAGAAAAATAATACAAGTGCAGCTGGCATAATCAGAGCAGTAATGTACAACAAAATACCATGAACAGTAAAGTGTGTTGGGTCAGATCAGTGCACTTAGGGGTAAAAGACAAAAAAGCGGGAGGTTTATCACCAGCAGGTAATATGTATGGCAAAACCAAGGGTTTGTTATTGGTATAATTCCAGGATCCTATCAAAAAGCACAGGAAAAGGAAGGTGTGAGAGAGGGACCAAATGGGATACAAGGAGGGAATAATAAAAGAACAGGGAAAAGGGAAGAGGGGGCTAAAGGAAAGAACAGGGGAAGGAAGGGGAGAGGGGGAACCATTACTCAATGGGAGATGTCAAAACAGAGAACAAATACCATACTAAGAGGATGAATCCCAGATCAAGTACCTCAGGAGTCTATCCATGGCATTAACATATTGTCAAATTTCCTGGGGCAGGTCAGGCATTCTTACGTCAGTAGTTACTTTTTTTATTTTTTTTTCTTGGTTTGTGACTTATGAAGTGGGTGATACACAGGATGAGTGAGACAAGTAGGGCGTTGGCTTCTAACAAAAAAAAAAGTTGGCAAAGGTGGTGTCTGTATTTCTATCAGGACTAGTTCACTTTACCTTGCTATCTGCTTAATTAAACAACATTGTTGGATGTTATCATGGGCTACAGAACTCATCCTATTAGATAGTAGGCCCTGGAGACTGTCAAATACAAAAAAATGCAAAGTTTGGTAGGCAGATATGTTCATCTAATAATTGCTTTCAAGCTCAAGTAATGAAGCTAGTATTGTCAAGCAATAAATGACTGTTCTATTGCAAAAGGTAAATGAAGTTTAATCCAGTGGAGTAAACAGAAGGTCTTGTCAGATTTCCAGTAACAAACAGGAGTCTTTTGTGCTCAGCAAGGATCAGATTCAATTGAATGTGACATTAACCCCTGAATTATGTCCCAAGGAAAAAGAACAGTGACTGTGCGAACATATTCAGGCTTCCAAGAAAACTCTAGAAAACATGGAAGAGGAACTTCAAAGACAGGACTATTCCTTCCAGCTGAATCCGAGAACAATCAACACCTACACTTTTACTAACAATGCTAACTTTGGTCAATGTCTGTTTTTCCCCCTCTAATTTATGCAGTTCAACTAGACTTTTTAAAATAAAGTGAATTTTTTTTCTTATAATTGCATGGAATATTTAAAAAAAAAAAAAAAAAACACGTCATCAATGCACCCCAAGTATATTGCATGCCTTTTTAGTTCTCTACATAAACTCACAGAGGATTTAATTAGCATTATTAGTACATTGTTGGCTAAATCTAGGTTGAACACTGAAAGAAAAAAAAAAAAAGACACTGCCCTAATTTACCAAAAGAAGCATTTCTGTATTCTGCAACAAATAATGTGACATACATTTAACACAACTCTCAAGTTTTAATTTCCATGTGATTACCTTATTCTGGACTTAAAGTGGTTCTAAAGGCAGTTTTTTTTTTTACCTTAATGCATTCTCTGCATTAAGGTAAAAACATATTCTGTGTGCAGTCCCCCCCCCCCACCAATACTTACCTGAGCCTGATCTCGATGCAGCGCTGTGCCCCGAGAGCAGCAACTTCCTCCATGCTCTCTCTCCTCAATGACCATGGAGGCAGCAGCGGGAGTCATTGGCTACTGCTGCTGTAAATCACAGCCTGTGAGAAGAGAGCAGGGGGCAGCTTGCTATGGGGGCTCTCATAAGGGGGGAGGAGCACTGGCGAGGGACCCAGAGGAGGAGGATCAGAGTTGCTCTGTGCAAAACCATTTACAATGACTTTAAAGGAATTTATTATGTTAAAGCAGATCTTCGCGAATTCTACTGACTTAAACCCCATACACCCTATCAGATTTTCTGCTGATTTTCGTCTTCAAATTTACCAAAACCATGTAGGGGAAGGGCTTGCCTGATTGCATACACATTGAAACTCCTAAGGTTTGACCTCATATTATATGGTTTTGGTAAATCTGAAGGAAAAAAAAACAAATCAGCAGAAAATCTGATAGTGTATATGGGGCTTTAGTTCCTCTGCATACCACCCACACTCTGCCGCACATACATAGTATTTGTTTGTTTTTTCGTTAGTTTTTTTTATTTTCAGACCGCTTAGGCGAATTACGTCAGTATCCCTGGCGCCTTCAGGGATATGTGACGTGCATATCTCAAGAGGCACCGGAAGCCTGCATGTCACTCCTTTTTATGTGTACATCATCAGTATAGCCTCCTAGCGGCAGTTGTGTTTTTGTTTGTATTTCTTGCTTTTCATAGCAGCCAGCAAGAGGGTGATACATTAGCTTCCTAATAGCCAAAGTGAACAAACACATCTCTGGACACCCTGTAGAAGTGCAAACAGAGGGAGCTGGCCATTGAACTCTGTAGACTTAAGGTATGCAGTCTGTCAATCACTCGCATGGTTACATTATATCAAATCTGCTTCTGGAACTGTAAATTGCAACTGATCAGCACCGAACAACTAATTTCTGTACCATCCCAGTGGACAGCAGGGATGATTATACTTCTCTGTGGAGATGCTGGGGATGTGCTCTTTCACTCCGGCTCATCACTCAACATTACTTAAGGCTGGTACAAACATGCTGAATATTGGCCGTGCATACAGCAACCTGTCTGACAGAAGCCGGTCTAACATCCGGCTTCTGTCAAGTGGAGATGCTGTAAAACCACCTGTAAGAACACAATAGCTCAGTGGGGAGATTGCTTGTACTAACATTGCATAATTAGTGCAGTAAGCTCCTCAGTTTCTTTTTTTCGTCAGTCTGCTGGGTTGAATTAAAAAAAGAAAGTACGTGTTTAACAGGCTTCACCCTTTGCTCCAAGTGCAAAATGGATGGCCACAAGAGGAGATAATGAGAGAGGAGAACGAACTATACAAACACGCATAAAGGCTATGAATGCAGATGGGGATGTCTGGAATGATTCTAAGGTGGATAGTAAATGTAGAAATATTTTAAAGAAACAGGATAAAACAATTGAGAATTTAAACTTGAAGAAATTGTATACGTGAGTGGTCTCCAAAACTGCGGCCCGAGAGCCAGTTTTGGCCATTTGCTTGCTTTTATCTGGCCCTGGTGACATTTTTCCTCTCACTGTCAGCAACAGTGAGGCATAGTTGCTGATATGGACAATGGAGCACTATTCCTCCCATTGACGGAGCACTGTTCCTCACACTGACAACTATGGGGCACTATTCTTCCCATTGATACCGATAATGGTGCACTATTCCTTCCACTGACATGAATTATGGGGCAATATTACTCCCACTGGCCACAGTCCGGCCCCCCTAAAGTTTGAAGGAGAGTAAACCAGCACTTTTTTATGTAAAGTTTGGAGACCCCTGATACATATCATTTTTATTTATTTTTTTAGTTACATTTTATGGTACCTTAGCTGTGAAAGCAAAAAACATTGAAGAGGATGTGCTACGGGCCATGTGGGTTTCACTACTGACAGTTAACCAAAACAAGCTTAATTCACTAAGCTGTGTCACAAGTGTTTTTTTTTTTTTTTTTAGACTGGATTATATTTTGTCATTTTTGGTTATCTTTGGTGGTCATTGTTGAAAATAAGGTGAACAGAGGGGCGCCAGACTGAGTGCAGTATAAATCATATATTTAATAAAAACAAGTAGTAACTCACAGGTTAAATTAGATGAGTTCAGTATGTGGTGAAAATCGCCAGCCCTGGAGTCTCATAAATGTCTTCCCTTTGCAGCCTGGGGCACTGGTGTGATCTTACAGGGATCCAGAGAATGCTGGGAACCAGGAGGCAGGAAACAAGAAGCAGCTGGTCGTGACTTCACAGGACCAGGAAATGTGATTATTCACAGTGGCAAGGAATGGTAATGCATTTCAAAGCTACAGCTTCTTCATCAGACCAGTTGGTCTGATGAAGAAGCTGTAGCTTGTTTCCTGCCTCCTGGTTCCCAGCATTCTCTGGATCCCTGTAAGATCACACCAGTGCCCCAGGCTGCAAAGGGAAGACATTTATGAGACTCCAGGACTGGTGATTTTCACCACATACTGAACTCATCTAATTTAACCTGTGAGTTACTACTTGTTTTTATTAAATATAAGATTTATACTGCACTCAGTCTGGCGCCCCTCTGTTCCCATTTCTACACGGAGCTCATCACTTCACTCTAAGGCTGCTTTCACACTGGGGCGGGAGCAGCGTCGGCGGTAAAGCGCCGCTATTTTTAGCGGCGCTTTACCGTCGTTTTAGCGGCGGTGTGCGGGCGCTAGCGGGGTGGTTTTAACCCCTGCTAGCGGCCGAAAAGGGGTTAAACCCGCCCGCAAAGCGCCGCTGCAGCGGCGTTTGGCGGCGGTATTGCCGCGGTGTCCCATTGATTTCAATGGGTAGGAGCGGTATAGGAGCGGTGAATACACCGCTCCTTCACCGCTGCAAAGATGCGGCTAGCAGGACTTTTTTCACAGTCCTGCCAGCGCATCGCTCCAGTGTGAAAGCCCTCCGGCTTTCACACTGGAGTTAAAGGGGCCGTTTTTTTTCAGGCGTTACACAGGCGCTATTTTTAGCGCTGTAACGCCTGAATACAGCCCCAGTGTGAAAGCAGCCTAAGGGAGCTGCCTCCAGGTGCTAATCATACAAATCTCAGATCATTTATGGGCATTACGTTTTAAACAAATGTTTTAATATTATGTGTGCTTATTCACACACATTTTATTTATACCTATATTCCAGTTGCTATATAATTTTATGTTATCACCATATCTAGCGCTTCTGTTCACCCCTGTTTTTATTGTTGAAAATAACAGCCATTAATGGGAATTAGTGGATTAAAATGGAACAAAATTCTGAGCACCATAAAATCACTCTTCCTTTCTTTAATTTGATAAGAAATCGCCTTTAAAAACACCCCCTAGCATTTCTAGCTGTGTTCATCTTGAGTAAGGGCAGATTATTCATGTAGTAATTGCATCCTGAAATCCATCTGCCTTTCAGCTCTAGTATGCAGGCAAGAAGGTGTGCTTAGCTTAGGAAGTCTACCCCCCCCCCCCCCTCCAGATGAAAGAAAAAAATGTACATGAAGACTCCTGGGGCATATGTGTACCCAGGTGCTGGGCTACAGCAATATGGAGATGGAGACATTGCCTTTTATTCTTCTCTCCCTCTACAGAGATACTGATGTTGTGCTGCAGCACCCTCCTCAGCAGCCAGTAAAAGGAGAGCTAAAGTGGTGAGAGGTGCAGATTGATGAGAATTCTTGAAGTTGTAGTTTGAGATGGCAGCCATATAATGGATACACTTCAAATCCCAATAGGCACCACACAGTAGGATTTAAGAGATGAAAGCTCTTCCTCTTGGCACCGAAAAAAATTAGAGAGAAAGAGAGCACCTCTGTCTGAATATTTACCATCGGGAGACCATACCAGTGGAGATCCCATCCCAAGTTTGGAAGTGAGGACACCCAGGGGAAGCGCAGCACTGCCCACATCACAGCACCTTCACCACTGCAGCGGGGAGACTGAAGCGCCCACTCACCCTCTGCTTTCTACTGCTGATTACCAGAGGATTTCAGGGAGAGCCCCCCACCTTCTACAGCAGGAGGTCACCGTAGCATCCCGGGACTAGTGAGAGGGCTATTCACCCATTGTGAATACTGCTAGCAGAGACTGAGCCACCAAGAGCAGGACGCCAAGTGCGCCCAATCCATACCGCACTCTATACTGAACATATTCCAAACCTAGACTGCACCTGTACCAACCTTATACCAGTGGGCATGCCTGGGCACACCCTAATCACCCTGTGCTGAGCACAATCCCCGTTGCTTGACTGCAGAGAAAGGGACTGGGGAATCTCTGTCCTCAGTCCCTTTCTCTGTCTCCAAAGTGAGACATTAGGGATCTGTTTAGACCCCTGATATTTCACCAAAGCCCCCCAATGGGGCTCCTAAATTGTAAAAATACTGTAAAAAAAATATTGTAAAAAATAATAAAATTGTAAAAAAGTAATAATAAAAAAAATATATAAAAAAAAAATTAGCTACTGACATCAATCTCTGCCCTACTGACATCGTCCACTACTCTATCAACAACGTCTATTGTCCTACTGCCATATACAGTATATATATATATATATATATATATATATATTTATATTTATATACACACACACACACACACATCTCACAAAAGTGAGTACACCCCTCACATTTTTGTAAATACATATAAAAATTGTCTAACCAATAAAATTAACTGTTGTACTAATTAACACAGAAAACTAAATAACTAAGAAACTTTTGTAGCTGTATATATTTTCCACGTGTAAATGTAAAATTGTAATATACAGTCTCTCAAAAGTGAGGACACCCCTCACATTTTTGTAAATATTTTATTATAGGTTTTCATGTGACAACACTGAAGAAATGACACTTTACTACAATGTAAAGTAGTGCCGAATGTACAGCTTGTATAACAGTGTAAATTTGCTGCCCCCTCAAAATAACACACAGCCATTAACTGTTGCTCACCAGTGGCGGCAGCACTCTGCTGCCCCAGACCATGACACTCCCACCACAATGCTTGACTGTAGGCAAAACACACTTGTCTTTGTACTCCTCACCTGGTTTCTGCTACACACACTTGACACCATCTGAACCAAATAAGTTTATCTTGGTCTCATCAGACCACAGGACATGGTTCCAGTAATCCATGTCCTTAGTCTGTTTGTCTTCAGCAAACTGCTTGCAGGCTTTCTGGTGCATCATCTTTAGAAGAGGTTTCCTGCTGGGATGACGGCCATGCAACCCAATTTAACCACTTGACCACTGGGCACTTAAAGCCCTTTCCTAACCAGACCAATTTTCAGCTTTTGTTACTCTCACACTTTGAATGACAATTACTCAGTCATGCAACACTGTACCCAAATTAAAATGTTGCCCTTTTTTCCACACAAATAGAGCTTTCTTTTGGTGGTATTTAACCACTTTCAGACCGGACCATTTTGCTGGTCAATGACTAGAGGTCTGTTTACAATTTGGCACTGCGCTGCTTTAACTGGTAATTGCGCGGTCATGCAATGTTGTACCCAAACAAAATTTGCATCCTTTTTTCCCACAAATAGAGCTTTCTTTTAAAGGTATTTGACTGACTATGCGATTTTTTTTTTGCGATATAAACGTAAAAAGACCGAAAACTTTGAAAAAAAATGATATTTTCAAATTTTTGTTATTAGAAAAATCCAATAAACTCAATTTTAGTCATACATTTAGGCCAAAATGTATTCAGCCACATGTCTTTGGTAAAAAAAAAAGTCAATAAGTGTATATTTATTGGTTTGCGCAAAAGTTGTCACGTCTACAAACTAAGGTACATTTTCTGGAATTTACGCAGCTTTTAGTTTATGACTGCCTATCTAATTTCTTGAGGTGCTATAATGGCAGGGCAGTACAAACCCCCCCCCCCCCAAATGACCCCATTTTGGAAAGTAGACACCCTAAGGAAATGGATAAGAGGCATGTTGAGCCCATTGAATATTTTATTTTTTTGCCTCAAGCGATTGAATAATGACAAAAAAAAAATTTTTTTTTTTTTTTTTACACAAAGTTATCACTAAATGATATATTGCTCACACATGTCATGGTTATATGTGGAATTGTACCCCAAAATACATTCTGCTGCTTCTCCTGAGTACGGGGATACCACATGTGGTCGACTTTTTGGAAGCCTAGCCGCGTACGGGGCCCCGAAAGCCAAGCACCGCCTTCAGGATTTCTAAGGGCATACATTTGTAATTTCACTCCTCACTACCTATCACAGTTTTGAAGGCCATAAAATGCCAAGATGGCACAAAACCCCACAAATGACCCCATTTTAGAAAGTAGACACCCCAAGCTATTTGCTGAGAGGCATGTTGAGTCCATGGAATATTTTATATTTTGCCACAAGTTGCGGGAAAATTACAAACTTTATTTATTTTTCACAAAGTTGTCACTAAATGATATATTGCTCACACATGCTATGGGCATATGTGAAATTACACCCCAAAATAAATTCTGCTGCTTCTCCTGAGTACGGGGATACCACATGTGTGGGACTTTTTGGGAGCCTAGCCGCGTACGGGGCCCCGAAATCCAAGCCCCGCCTTCAGGCTTTCTAAGGGCATACATTTTTGATTTCACTCCTCACCACCTATTACAGTTTTGCAGGCCATAAAATGCCAAGATGGCACAAAACCCCCACAAATGACCCCATTTTAGAAAGTAGACACCCCAAGCTATTTGCTGAGAGGCATGTTGAGTCCATGGAATATTTTATATTTTGCCACAAGTTGCGGGAAATTTACAAACTTTTTTTTTTATTTATTTTTTCACAAAGTTGTCACTAAATGATATATTGCTCACACATGCTATGGGCATATGTGAAATGACACCCCAAAATAAATTCTGCTGCTTCTCCTGAATACGGGGATACCACGTGTGGGATTTTTTGGGAGCCTAGCTGTATACGGGGCCCCGAAAGCCAAGCACCGCCTTCAGGCTTTCTAAGGTCTTATGCAGGGTCTCCATGAGGACGACAGAGTTCATTGTCGCTGAAGTGTATAAACCGCAAAATCTGCTCGTATCGTGCCCTGGACATGGAAGCAGAGAACACGTGCATATGGTGAATTGGGTCAGTGGACCAATATGACCGCAACTCACTCTTTTTGGTTATGCCCATGTTGAGGGAGAGGCCCAAAAAGATCTTAAATTCGGAAACCGTAATTGGTTTCCAATGTCTGGCAAGGGCGGACCGGGGAATAGTGGCGATGTGTTGACCAGCGTACAAATTGCTTTGGTCCACAATAGATCTATAGAGATCTTCGGTGAAAAACAGTGAGTAAAAATCAAGTGGCGTAAAATCAACTGTTTCCACGTTAATGCCAGGTTGGCCAGTGAATGGGGGGAAGTACGGGTTCTGCAGAAGTGGTGGGCACCCAATCAGGATTGGCGAATTCTGCAGGAAGGGCACTATGGGTACGACAGGCCTGTCTTTGTCTTGGTGGCAGCGGGACACTACTTGTGTTTGCCACCTCGCCAGCTTGAACTGCACTTATGGGACTCGCCACGTCACCACGTGCTACTGCAGTGCTGGATGTACGTCCAAAGTGTACTAGGCCGCTGGTGCTTGCCAGTTCACCAGAAGGATGAGCGGCTCTAGTACGTCTCTGCTCCATACGAGGGACC
This sequence comes from Lithobates pipiens, assembly GCF_037356315.1. Taxonomy (NCBI): domain Eukaryota; kingdom Metazoa; phylum Chordata; class Amphibia; order Anura; family Ranidae; genus Lithobates; species Lithobates pipiens. Next base: position 55,652,300 of record NW_027507787.1, on the reverse strand, counting down.
TGCGATTCCTGCACCTCAACAACAGAAGAAGTTCGGGATCGGGTACGCCTGCCCTTAACAGGGACCTCATCTCCGTCGTCAGAGCTATCTGTCATGGAGCCGCTGTCCTCTACAGGATTGTATTCTGAGCCTGAATCTGACAGATGAGTGACTTTCTCTTCACTATCTGTCATGCTCAGAAACGTGTAGGCCTCTTCACTAGTGTACCTTCGCTTTGCCATTTTGGGCTCTAAATTTAGGGGTACACTAGTGAGACTCACAGGTAAAAAAGCACCTAGGCTGTCAGCGACTGTATCAAAACGCTACAAAAAAAACTTAGCGATCGCAGGGATCAAGCCTGACTCTGTCAACGCTGCAGTTATGTGTGTTGTGTTTTGTAAGTGACAGTGATCGATCGATACTGCACTTGGGTGGGCTGGGCTGGGCTTGGCCGAGGGGCTAAACGCAGGTGCTAGCAGGTATCGGGGCTGATCCCGCTAACAATGCGTTTTTGGGAAACCTAAACTGCTGGCGACGTTAATATAGATCTGATCAGATCAGATATTGATCTGTTCAGATACTATATTACTAAGGGAGGTGTATGCTTTGCGCGTGGGTGTTAGCGGTACTGGCACTAACCTGACGCTGCCTGGGGCGACGCAGACCCTATCTGACCCTCAAACTTATATCACCCGCCGGGTGATCAGGGGGTTAAACCTTTATTAGGTAATCAATGGCAGGTGCCCTGAAACTAGAAAAAAATAACCAACCAACCAGCGTCACCTGTAACAGTTATATGGTGATCACTGGTGAAAGGGTTAACTAGGGGGCAATCAGGGGGCTTTATGCGGTAGTATATGGGGGTCCCTGACGCTATAAAAAGCTGTGGCAAACCTAAATACCTACCTGCTTAACTAGCGTCACCTGTGACGCTAATACAGCGATCAGAAAAACGATCGCTTATTAGTGACACTGGCGACGGGGGGTGATCACGGGGTTAAACCTTTATTGGGGGCTAACCCTAACTGCCCTAACAGTTATTGCAGTCACAAATGACACCAATGCAATAATAAAAAATAAAAAAAATGCAATTGGTGTCACTGTGACTGGGGGTGCAGGGGGTGATTGGGGGGTGAAAGTGTGCCTGGCATGTTCTACTGTTAGTGTAGTGTGTTGGTACAACTCACTGATCATCTCTCCTCGGTGCCGGAACGAAAAAGACCGACACAAGGAGAGATTACATCACTTCCTCTGCCTGTGTTTACAATACAGGAGAGGAAGTGATGTAGGGAAAGCATTTCATTCGTCAGTAGCGATCGTGAGGGGGTGGCCATGAATGAATGGTGGCCCCCTCATCCCGGATCGCTCCTGCATGGAATCCGACTGACGCTGGCACGGGGGGGGGGCCCGATCGGGCCCTCCATCCGCGGGAAGGCATGGATGTACCTGTACGCCAATATGCCTGCACGTGCCATTCTGCCGACGTACATCGGCATGCGGCGGTCGGCAAGTGGTTAATCACCGCTGTTTTTTTAATTTTTTGCACTGTTAATCAAAAAAGACTGAAAATTCAGTAAAAAAATAAATAAAAAAAATCGTTGTTTCTTTTAAAATGTATTGCAGAGTATTGCACAGTGTTGCAGAGTATTAGTAGAGTATTGCAGTGTTGCAGAGTATTGCACAGTGTTGCAGAGTATGGGCACTTCACATCCAGCCCACAGCGCTGCTGCCATTTCTCCCCCTCTCCCTGTACCAATCGGTACAGAGAGGGTAGGGAGGAACCGGCGTCATGACGTGACACCGGTTTGTTCACAAGTGATCGCTCCATCATTTGACGGAGCGATCACGTGGTAAACGGGCGTGATCCTCTGGACCCGGCAGTCACGGATGTTCCTGGGTGCGCACCCCAGGGGGCGTGCGAGAGCAAGAAAAATAAGCCGACCATGCTGTAGCCGTCTTTAGTCATTTTTAATGTAGTGTGTGGTGTATGGTCTGAGCACTGACAGGCTGACTTCCCACTCCTTCATCGTAAGTCCTTCTGACCTATTGAACTGCTGTATGGCTTTGGCCACCGTGCTGCAGCTCAGTTTAAGGGTCTTGGCAGTCTTCTTTTAGCCTAGGTCATCTTTATGTAGAGCAACATTTTTTTTTGTTCAGATCCTCAGAGAGTTCTTTGCCATGAAGTGCCATGTTGAACTTCCAATGACCAGAATGAGAAAATGAGAAAGTGAGAGCGATAACACCACATTTAACACACCTGCACCCCATTCACATCTGAGACCTTGTAACACTAATGAGTCACATTACACCGGGGAGGGGGAAATGGCTAATTGGGCCCAATTTGGACATTTTCACTGGGGGGGTGTACTCACTTTTGTTGCCAGAGGTTTAAACTTTAATAGCTGTGTTGAGTTATTTTGAGGAGACAGCAAATTTACACTGTTATACAAGATGCACACTCACTACTTTACATTGAAGCAAAGTGTAATTTCGTCAGTGTCGTCACATGAAAAGATATAATAAAAATATTTACAAAAAGGTGAGGGGTGTACTTACTTTTGTCGGATAATGTATATACACACACGTGCATGTGTGTTTGAGCCTTTGGGTGCACCCGCTAATGCAATAGGCTGCGCACGCTTACAGTATGCTTATACCACATTGTACCAAACCTTTGCCGAACCTGAACCACATATACCTTGCACCTGTGTCAAGACTACACCGTACCTATACTGCATGCAGGGTAACTGGGTCTGCCGTTAAGCCCCCTTTCACACTGAGGCATTTTTCCAGCGCTATAGAACCTGTAAAAAGCAGCTCCTTTCACTCCAGTGTGAAAGCCAGAGGGCTCTCACACTGGAGCGATGCGCTAGCAAGACGGTAAAAAAATGTCCTGCTAGCAGCATCTTTGGAGCGGTGAAGGAGCGGTGTATTCACCGCTTCTACCCATTGAGATCAATGGGGCAGCATGGCAATGTGGGCGGTTTTAACCCTTTTTCCTTTTTCGGATAGAGCCGCTAAAACAACGGTAAAAATAACGCCGCTTTACCGCCGATGCCGGCATCACCCCAGTGTTAGTGGCCTAAGCTCTAAGATGCTCTTAAAGGGCCACAAGGATACCCATCAGAAAAATATCTCAAAAGACTACCGCTACCATTCTCTTTCCTTTTTGGACAATGCATACCCAGTTGGTCTGAGACTAGCATTGCCGCCATAAGGTGCTCTGGCAGTATAATTCCAGCACTCGGTAGATTAAACTACTACTGCTAACTGCTGCTCTTGAGGTGGTCTACTATTGTTTATGCTGATCAGGACACCACATGTCATCTTATGCCTTGTCTTTACTGTTAATCATGTTTATGCTACTCAGGGAAGATAGAGATCCTGTGTTTCTGCTTATCAGGAACAACAGATCTCTGTCTCCCCACAGTTAAAGCATCCCCCACATAGTTAGTAAGCACTCCCTAGGGACACATTTAACCCTTTGATCACCCTTGATGTTAACCCCTTCACAGCCATTGTCATTAGTACAGTGACAGTGTATATTTTTTTTGTAGCACTGATCACTGTGTTAGTGTCACTGATCCCCAAAAAAAAGTGTCAAAAGTGTCACAAGTGTCCCTTAGTGTCCGATTTATCCACCGCAATGTCAAAGTCCCGCTAGAAGTTGTTGATCGCCACCATTACCAGTAAGAAAAAAATGAAAACATGAAAATTCCATAAAAATATTCCATCGTTTGTAGACGCTATAACTATTGTTCATATTAAGTATGAACAATGATCGGTCTCCTCACTCAGGCAGTGGGTACAACATTCCACGACCGTGCAATTGTCAGTTAAAGCAATGCAGTCCGTATCCCAAAAAATGGCCTGGTCATTGAGCAGCCAAATCTTCCGGGGCTGAAGTGGTTAAAGTAACGCAGTGCCGTATCACAAAAAATAGCCTGGTCATGAAGAGGAGTAAACCTTCTGGAGCGATAGGCAAACATTTTTTTCCTTTTGTCATTTATTTATTTTTCTGTCCGATTGTGGGTATTTTGCTTCACTTCCTGTCCCCTAGCCAAAACAAAAAGTGAGGGAATTCCTTGTTGTCTGCAGAGTCACCAGAACTAGGATACCCATTGAAAGATTTCCCCTCTACTTCTGTTCTCAGGACAACACAAAATTTGTGATTTTCTTTTACTTTAATTTTTAGGTAATAAATGTAAACAAGATAAATAGAGAAGGTCAATTTCTGTAATGGGGAGAAAGACAACAAAAAAAAAAAACAAGTTGCTTTTGCATTCATATTGACCTGTAAGTGGAGAGAAGCAAGTTCTGTTACAAATAAAAAAAGTGCTAAACAGGTCATTTGAAATTCAAGCCACTGATCCAGGTAACATTAAGTCAATCTGTTACTAATAAAATAATTAGCAGCAAGGGGTTAAAAAGGCACAAAAGCCATGTGTTATATGACACATTAGACAAAAAAAAGTGACAGAAGTTTTTTTTTTTTAAACCGCAGACCTCCGCTTTTCTAGTCTTCTTAGGACCTGTCAATCCACTTCTTTCTTATCACATGGGCACAATTGTTTTATTCATAAGTATATGAATAGGGGTCAGAAGACGGCTTTGGTTTAATGCAAAAGGCATGGATTTTTTTCCATTTTTGCTTTAACTGGCAAAAGGCAATCCAGTCCTGAAACCCACAACAACCAGTAACTTATTGCCTTTTTGATCTGATCATAAGAGCTAATCTGTTGTTGGCTACTTGGTGTTCTTGACTACCATTTACTTTTTTTGTTTTACTTTTACTAAATAAAGCCACGTGTACTGATGCTGCTTGGATTTAGATGAAATCAATAACTTTTTATTATTTTTTTTCACTTAGGCCCCATTCACATCATGCACCTTGGGCAGCATTGCTCAAAGCAGAACCAATACAATAACAAGCTGAAATCCACTACTTTCAATAGGCACAGTTCACACCAACTGCTTTGGCTGGATTAAGTTACATTACATATGCATAATTTGCAGGGACAGTCAGAGGCTTTTTACTAAGCTGTCCTGAGATGGGGTGGAGCATTTTACTGCCACTGCTTTTGTGAACGGAATGTGTACTGACCCAAACCCCACCGGCCCTTCTCTCCTGTCTATCTTATGTTATGTAAGGGCCAGAAATGGACCAGAGAGAAGGGCCAGCAGGGATCGGAGCAGTAAACATCCCGCCCACACAGCAGTAAAATGCTCTGCCTCAGGGGACTTTTCCTGAAAGAATGTAAAGCGCCGGAAACTGCTGGGAGAAGTTGTGGGAAGAGGGGGAGAGATTTCATTTTGGATCATATGTTTAGCCCAATAACAGCCTGCAAGGTAAGGTATGCACCTGCAGCTTCCCTGCATAGCTCTGCTTGAGCAAACCATTTTTATATTGTAGATTACTGCCTCCTGTACTGTGCCCCCCTGAGCCACCCACACTGTGCCCTCCTGAACCCCTGTACTATGCAATGCTGACCCCTGTACTGTTGCCCTACTAACCCATCCACACTGTGTCCTGCTGCTCTCCCCCAACCTGTACTGTGCTATCCAGACCCCATACTGTGTCTAGGGTGTATTCACGTTTGTGGCCAGAGGTTTAGACATTAATGGCTGTGTGTTGAGTTATTTTGAGGGGACAGCAAATTTAAACTAGTATACAAGCTGTACACTCACTACTTTACATTGTAGAAAAGTGTCATTTCTTCAGTGTTCTCACATTAAAAGATATCATAAAATATTTTAAAAAATGTGAGGGTGTACTGACTTTTGTGAGATACTGTATATAGTCCCAACAATCTACGCAGCACTTTATATACTGCATATATTGCACAGTCACATCAGTTTCTACCCTCAAGGAGCTTACAATCTAAGGTCCCTAATTCACATTCATACAAACTAACATAATCTACCAGCATGTCTTTGATAATATATGCCATTCAGATTTCTGCTTATAATACCTTCTCAAACAAGTGAGACAGAAAGCAGTCTGTGCTCCACAAACAGACACAGAGGTAAGTAACTGATACATTTTTCAGAAACTGCCAGTTAAAGAGGAGCTCCAGTCTGTAAAAATAAAATTAAAAGTCAGCAGCTATAAATACTGTAGCTGCTGACTTTAAACATAAGGACACTTACCTGTCCAGAGATCCTGTGATGTCCCGCCCCAAGCCAATTCATCAATGGGCTTTGGGTCCAGGTGCCAGCATTGTAAGTAAGGGTTTCCTACTGCACATGCGTGATTCACACTTTCTGAATAGTCCCGTCATCTTGTGACACCTGTGTGTGTCCAAGAAGGAATTGGGGGGGGGGGGGGGTCCAGAAATGTCATAGATCACCGATCTTACCCAGTAGTGGGAGCGGGTACCTGTCAAAATCAGGTACCCCTTCCCCCTAAAAAGTGCCAAATGCAGGGGAGGAGGGGGTGAACAAGCGGAGCTTCCTCTTTTGGGTGGAGCTCCGCTTTAACTCTTTTACTGTTAGCATAATATCACAGCAAAATATTACATTTTCTGTGGGAGCTGAAACACAGCAAGAGTTCCTTTCAGATTAGACACTAAGCAGACAGGGTAAACACTTGGTTAAACCAACTTGGAAGGTTAAACAGAATTATGAATCTGAAAAAGAATAACTGCTGGTTAATGTCAATCAGTTATAGCCCTAAACTTTTGATTGCATATCATCTCTTTCTCAGCCATCTCATGAGGTACTGCAACTAGAAGGTCTCTCAAACAATTAATTGCTACCTATGAATAGACACACCTCCAGATCTGCCAAGTCTCTACAATCAAGATCTCTACAAAACTTTGTAAAGCCTCTGCCAATGCTGAAGCTTCTAAAATTCAGGCAGCCTTTGTCCAGAAGAAAGCAGAGATGGAAGCAGTAGAGGCAAAAACTGCATGAAACTGCAAGGAATCGCAGATGAAAGCAGAGATGGCAGCAAAAACTGCACACAAGAAAACAGAGATGGAAGTAGAAAGCACAGATTGAAGCAGAAAGGACAGATGGAAGCAGAGGTGAAAGCAAAGGCTGCATGCAACACAGCAGAGATAGAAATTTTGGAGAAACAATCTGAGCATGCCACAGCCTTGGCAAAGTTAAAGGTTTTAGAGCAAGCTGCTAGGGAAAGTGAAGGTTGAAACAGCAGCAGACACTCAGTTGCATCGTATGCATCATATTTCCCATACTCTCTGCCCAAACTTCAGCTCCCAGCCACAGCAGCTCTATCCCTCTACCAAGGTCAGTACTCTGCACCTACCACCTCTGAAAACAATCTGCCCATTCACTCCGTGCACTGCAGCAAACTGTAGACACTGTTATGCAGACAATACACATTACTAGTAAATTACCTCCTACCAAGTACACTGTTCCACAGCTGTAACGCAATATTATAAGCAACTCTAATGCTCCATTCACACCTAATGCTGCGTACACACGAGCGGACTTTTCGATGGACTAGGTCCGACGGTCTTTCGGCGGAGTTCCGACGGACTTTCAGAATGAACAGAGTTGGCCACACACAATCACACCAAAGTCCGACGGATTCGAACGTGATGACATACGACCGGACTAGAATAAGGAAGTTCATAGCCAGTAGCTGCCCTAGCGTCGGTTTTTGTCTGTCGGACTAGCATACACACGAGTGGATTTGTCAATAGGAACTGGCTCCGGCGGAGTTCCGGTGAAAAAATTTGAAACATGTTCTATTTCTAAAGTTCGTCAGATTTTTGGACAGCAAAGGTCCGATGGAGCCCACACACGATCGAATTATCCGCCGGATTCGTTCCGTCGGATCTTTGCTGTCAAAAAGTCCGGTCGTGTGTACGCGGCATTAGTGTTTTTTTAGCTTGAAGCCCAAAGCTACAAAATGCTGGATGGGAAAAAATCAATTATTCTCTATGGAGATGGTTCACATCTCCACTTAAAAATGCCTGACGCTAGAAGCTCCAATAACGCCTGAAGCTCAAACAAGTTTGGGAACTTCTTTTTAGGCAGATTACAAGGTTTTTTCTTCTGTTTACATTGGTGAATATTTGACCTGTACAAAATTGCAGCAAAAAATGTGGTAAAAACGCTGCAAAATCACGGTAAAAATGTTCAACTTTTTGCTACAGACAGCGTGTGAGAAGGGAGAGATGAACGGCTGCAGCGGCCGTAAGTAAAAAAAAGTGCCATCCGCCCCAGTGCCATCCTCCCCCAGTGCCATCCTCCCCAGTGCTACCTGCCCCCAGTGCCACCTGCCCCCAGTGCCACCTGTTAGCACTAATAGGTGGCACTGGGGACAGATAGCACTAACAGGTGCCACCTGTTGTCAGTGCCATTTGTCCCCAGTGCCATCTGTCATCAGTGCCATCTGTCAGTGTCACGTGCCATCTGTTGTCAGTGTCACGTGTCATCAATGCCACTTATCAGTGCCATCTGTCATCAGTGTCACGTGTCATCTGTGCCACGTATTAGTGCCATCTGTCATCGGTGCCATGTATTAGTGCCATCTGTCATCAGTGCCACGTATAAGTGCCACGTATAAGTGTCATCATTGCCACATATCAGTGCCATCTGTCATCAGTGTCACGTGTCATTGTCCTGGTGCTCCAGGGACTTCAAAAGTGTAATAGGTAGTCAACAAGTTAGATATGTAATTTATGCTCCTAGAACACATGATGGCGCTCCCTGCATGTTGGGCCTCTCTATGTGGCCAGGCTGTGAAAAAGTCCCACACATGTGGTATTGTAATACTCAGGAGGAGTAGCAGAATTTTTGTTGATGGTGTCATCTGTGGTATACACATGGCATGTGAGAAAAATAACCTATTACAATCACAATTTTGTGAAAAAAAAAAAAAAAAAAAAAAAAATCTTAATTATGCAAAGAATTGTGGGAAAAAAATGACAACATCAAAAAGCTCACTATGCCTCTTACTAAATACCTTGGAATGTCTACATTCCAAAAAGGGGTAATTTGGGGGGTATTTGTACTTTCCTGACTTGTTCGGGTCACAAGAAATTAGATAGGCTACCAGTACATGAGATGTGATCAATTTTGTATGATTCGCACCACAGCTTGTAGACTCTCTAACTTTCACAAAGACCAAATAATATCCACTAATTTGGGTTATTTTTACCAAAGACATGTAGCAGTATAAATTGTGGCCAAAATGTATGAAGAAAAATGAATAATTTGCAAAAAATTTTGTCACAGAAACAAAGAAATGTGTTTTTTTTCAAAATTTTCTGTGTTTTTTTCATTTATAGCGCAAAAAATAAAAACCCCAGAGGTGACCCAAAAGAAAGCTCTATTTGTGGGAAAAGAAGGACAAAAAATCATTTGGGTACAGTGTAGCATGACTGAGTAATTGTCATTCAAAGTGTGAGAGCACCGAAAGCTTAAAATTGGTCTGGGCAGGAAGGGTGTTTAAGTGCCCAGTAAGCAAGTGGTTAACTTAATATTTGGTTGCACACCCTTTGGAAAAAATAACTGAAATCAGTCTCTTCCTATAAACATCAATAAGATTCTTACACCTCTCACCGAGAATCTTGGACCACTTTTCCTTTGCAAACTGCTCCAGGCCTCTCTTATTGGAAGGGTGCCTTTTCCCAACAGCAATTTTAAGATCTCTCCACATGTGTTCAATGGGATTTAGATCTGGACTCATTGCTGGCCACTTTAGAACTCTCCAGCGATTTGCCGCCATCCATTTCTGGGTGCTTTTTGACGTATGTTTGGTGTCATTGTCCTGCTGGAAGACCCAAGATCTCCAAGACAAACCCAGCTTTTTGACACTGGGCTCTACAGTGCAACCCAAAATCCTTTGGTAATCCTCAGATTTCATGATGCCTTGCACACATTTATGGCACCCAGTGCCAGAGGCAGCAAAACAAGCCCAAAACATCATTGAACCTCCACTATATTTCACTGTAGGTACTGTGTTCCTTTCTTTGTAAGCCTCATTTCGTTTTTGGTAAACAATAGAATGATATGCTTTACCAAAAAGCTCTATCTTGGTCTCATCTGTCCACAAGATGTTTTCCTAAAAGGATTTTGGCTTACTCAAGTATATTTTGGCAAACTGTAGCTTTTTTATGTCTCTGTGTCAGCAGTGGGGTACTTCTGGGTCTCCCCTGCCATAGCAATTTGTTTAATTTAAATGTTGGACAGTTCGCGCTGACACTGATGCTCCCTGAGCCTGCAAAACAGCTTGAATTTCTTTGGAACTTGTTTGGGGCTGCTTATCCACCATCCAGACTATCCTGCGTTGCAACCTTTCATACATTTTTCTCTTCTGTCCATGCCCAGAGAGATTAGTTACAGTGCCATGGGTTGCAAATTTCTTGATAAGGTTGTGCACTATGGACAAAGGCAAATCTAGATCTCTGGAGGTGGACTTGAGATTGTTAATATTTTTCCACAATTTTGGTTCCCTTCTCCTCTTTCTGTTGCCCATGCTTAGTGTGGCACACACAGACACACAATGGAAAGACTAATGCTACGTACACATGACCGGACTTTTCGACAGCAAATGCCCGACAGAGTGAATCCGTCTGACAATTCGATCATGTTTGGGCTCCATCGGACCTTTGCTGTCCAAAAATCTGATGGACTTTAGAAATTGAACATGTTTCAAATTTTTTCCCCGGAAACTCCGCCGGACCCAGTTTCTATCGAGAAATCCGCTTGTGTGTATGCTAGTCCGACGGATGAAAACCGACTCTAGGGCAGCTATTGGCTACTGGCTATGAAATTCCTTATTCTAGTCCGGTCGTACGTCATCACACGGCATAAGTGAACTTCTCTCCTTTTTATCTGCATTCAGGTGTGATTTTTCTATTGCCCACACCTGTTACTTGCCCCAGGTGAGTTTAAAGGAGCATCACATGCTTGAAACAATCTTATTTATCCACATTTTGAAATGGTGCCAAGAATTTTGACCAGCCCATTTTTAGAATTTTGAGTGACATTATGCCCAATTTGCTTTTTTCCTCCCTTTTTTGTTTTGTTCCAATACATACAAAGGGAATAAACGTGTATAGAAAAACATGTGTTACTGCAATACTTTTCTGTGAGAAATACTTGATTTTCTGGAAAAATTTCTGGAGTGCCAGCAATTTTGGCCATGACTGTATAATATATAAACACACACACATATACAAAAAAATATATATATACATAAACACAAAACTTTTTCCAAAAAGAATATAAATTGAACTATATACAAACATAAAAACTTTATTATCCATAAACTACTAAATTATGCAAAACCAACCAACCCTACTTCATCCTAAACACCCTCAGGTTAAAAAAATGATCAGACACTTAACCAATGCATTTTTCCCAAAAATCAGATCATAACAAAATCTGTACTTCCCAAGGTTGCTCCATTTTAGCACAATGGTTATTGTAATTAACTTTGTTCTGCATGTAGCTGTACATCCCAAGTCTGAAAACATGCTTACTGCTGCTGCCTCTTGGAATAGAGCATCTAGGAGTCTGACTTAGCCGTTGGTAAGTATGGGGCCCTGTGCACCAGACCCCTTTGACCATTTGTCATAATACCGTCATTGTGTAGATACCTATATGGTCTCTCATATTTTTTACAAATGTAACACATGCGCATCTACCCCTGATGAAGCAAGCATGGTCTTGTGAAATGCATAGTGTCACTTTCTATGCCTGTATATATATTGCTATGTACATTTTATACTGCTACATGTGTAATGATACTGCTCTACATTGTATGTATCAGCTGATCGGCCTGGCAATTTTTTCGTGTTGTTCATGTATGCATGACAATTTTTAATAAACTTTGATACTGCATTTACTCGTGTCATGTGACTGGCTAACTGAATTCACCTCATTTAAAGTCCCAGGGGGACTGTCTGTGTTTTGTTTATATTGGTATGGAGATGTCTTCCGGGTGACACCAGACCATTGTCTCTCTTTTCCCAAGTCTAAAAAAACAGACGTATCAAAGTTTGCCCCACAAAACTGCTCACCAAGACAGTTCTTACCAAGGCCCCTTTCACACTGCTGCTACTTAAAATTTGCATGATTGTACAGCCACAATTTTGACACGATTTCAGGGAATGCCTGTATAAACTTGAGGTCTATGGACCTCAACTTGCATGAAAGTCGGACCAGAGTAGTACAGGGACTACTTTGAAGTCGCACATATATGAATGGTTATTATTGGAAATCATGGGGAACGACCAAGTCACAGGACAAGTCGCACAAGTGTGAAAGGAGCCTAAGTTCGATGACAAACCTAAAACCTACTGAGGCTGGAAACCCAGTTTCAAAGCCACCATCAGTGAACTAGATGTCACAACTACAGAAAAGCTAGATTTGCGTGGCTATGTCCCCATTATGCTGAATGTATCAAAAGACTCAAAGCTGTTCACATTGACAACCCTGTTGCAGGTCCTAACACTGCTTGGGAAAGACTTGAGTATAACTGTGGCAGCCCAAAAATATCTAGAATAGACAATCTATAACGTTTCAGGAGCTCAGTGGGCTCTGCTATACGAAGTACATACTCTTGTTGTCCATTATGCACAGGTAACACCTCTGAAAATGTTATGCCTCATACACACAAACAGAAATTCTGTCAGAAAAAAACTTGGATGTTTTTTCCAACGGAATTCCGCTCAAGCTTGCCTTGCATACACGCGGTCGCACAAAAGTTCTCTGAACCGTCGACTGCCAAGAACGCAATGACGTACAACACTACGACGAGCCGAGAATATGAAGTTCAATGCTTCCGAGAATGCGTTGAATTGTTTCCGAGCATACGTTTTTTGCTCTTCCGAATTGCATACAGATGATAGCATTTTCGGATAGGAACTTTTTCTGACCGAAAAATAGAGAACCTGCTCTCAATCTTTTGCTGGTTGGAATTCTGCCAGCAAAAGTCCAATGGAGCGTAGACACAGTTGGAATTTCTGACCAAAGGCTCACATCTGACTTTTTCTGTCAGAATTTCTGATCGTGTGTATGGGGCATAAGAGTACATCCTAATTGTTGAAGATCCTGGCCCAGATTCTACAAATCCTTCTGCATGGAATGCACATAATTCTAGGACAAATCATTTATGCAAAGGTGCACATCATCATCAACATTGCACTCGTTATTACCTTTTTTCACAGTTTTTAAAACATGCCTTTTATTTCTCTTAACAGTAGCACCAGGTAACTTCCTTTCAGACTTCCACAAGAAACACCTGTCACAAGTGAATCACTAACAAGAAGACTTCTCCTTTTAGGAGCCTTATGCCCCGTACACACGATACGAAAATCGTACGGAAAATACCGCTTTCGATGCGACCGTACGATAATCGGATCGTTAGTACAGAGGTTTCGAGAGCCGATTCGAACAGTACATCCGATATTATTCTATCGGACGTGCACGGAAATTTTTTTCGTACGATGCTAGATCGTACGATTTTCGTGTAATCAGTACAGCTATCGTTCGAAAATGCAATACAAATGCATTACAACACATGACATCACGTACGAATTTTTTTTATGTCGTGCGGGAATTTTCGTGACTTTAGTAAACTCATCAGATTCGATCTGAGATTAGCATGCAATAAAAAACGGACGTTCATTCGTCCGATAATCTCATCGTGTGTATGGGGCATTAGCCACAACACTTGCCTGGTTTGCATCCTCAGATAAAACAATTACTTTTGGCAAAGCATTTTTTCTCAGGGTCCTCCTTCCTATGCAGAGAAGGGTTGCCAAGCTCACAAGCAGCTATGTTTGCAACCTTTGTATCTGCTTCTACCTCAGAAAGAACACTACAGTGTCACACCAAAAGCTACAGGTTTATGGTCCAAAGCCCTTACTCTCCTCGACCCCACAGTTGTCCACGCTGCCCTTCTCCTTCGCAGTCTTGGAGAAAGAGGTTGCTTTTGCAGGGCCACTCAACAGAACAAATTGGCAGCCTCCTGATCTCAGACTGCAGAGCACGAACCATAGAATTTAGACAAGTAGTGTCATCATGTAGACTAGAAATCTGCATAAAAATGGGACACCATCCCAGTGTTGCAGGGGAAAAAAAAAGCAAATAAGTACTGCGCTGAACTAAACCAGACATAAAAAAAAAAAATTATATATATATAAAAAAAAAAAAAATATATATATATATATATATATATATATATATATATATACCGTACTCAAATTTAAACACAGGTACTAAGCAAAGATAGTTGGCTGTCTCCAAACTTCTGCTGTTCAAATTATGCACTTCTGTACTACTGCACTTCTACTCTACCGAGTTGCTACCCCTCTTAAATACAACACTAATTAGGGACCAATTAGGAAAATAACTAATCTCCCTTTATGCTACCTTTATGAATTCCCTGCATTTCCTCACATGTTGGTGAAGAAGTGCTTGTAGTAAACACTAAGGCTGTCATCAGATGGTGATCCCATGTGGTGTAGTAAGAAAACAGTACAGTCCTTACAACACCACTCAGTCTTACAAACTGATGACAGCCTTGTGTGTTTATTACAGGCCCTTCTTCCACAAACATGCAACTGGCCAATTGGCTGTTTTTTAGAGTGCAGTTCCAGTCATTTTTGAGTTTATTACAAGTCAGCAGCTAGAAAAAGTGTAGCTGATGACTTTTAACAAACAGAAACTCATCTGTCCCAGGATCCAGCGATGTGGCCGCCTGAATCAACGATTCTCTCCCTTTCCTCTCCTGGGCGCCAGCATTACAACTGTGGGCACACGGCTGTGACAGCTTGCAGATTCCCAGCTGGATGCGCACTGCACATGCATGAATTGAGCCGCACCTCCTGAATGGTCGGGTAATATCTGGGGACTTGTGACAGAAGATTGCAGGGAGAGAGGAGAAGAGGAGAACTTCTGCTCAGATCACCTAGGCTGTCTGAGCGGAAGTGGGAGCGGATACCTGTCAAAACTAGGTACCCGCTCCCCCCCTTAAGAAAAATGACATGCCAAATGTGGCATAGGTGGGGGGAGGAATGCTTAAAGCGGAATTTCCCCTTCTGGGTGGAGCATTATACTGCAGTTAGATTGTGCCCTTCTATCTGCTGAAGAGCTGCACTAAGTCTGTGTGAAGCCAGCTGAATTAACCCCCAATGTACCTTTGTGGATGTGATGAACTTTCAGCTAGGACTTTGCTAATTTCGTTTATTGGTTAATCGTACGCTATAACTGTTCTCTTGTTTATTTAACATTACTCATTTAAGCCCCACCCACTTTAACCCCAATTTGTACACACCTACAGTTCACCACTGCACGCATAGTGTGCCATATGATTTCCTCTCTCATGGCTTCCATGGTATTTTCTCTTGAAGTGGTGTTCCACAGAAAATAAAAATCATGAAAATTCCTAAAAAAAATTTTTAAAATAAACATTTTGATTTTTTTTTTAACTCACCTCTAAATGCCTGTTGCTAGGGGGTCCCTCCTAGTCTGCCTCCTTCAGTGCCTGGGCTGGTGACATCACTTCCCCTCGGCACAGGAAGGGCTCAGCTCTACCCCCTCCTTCCTGTCAGTCATCTGGGACACGTGACCGGTCCCAGATGAATGCGCAGCCAATCACGGCGGCCCACATGCATATGTGCAGTGGGTGCATGGCTGTGAAGCCACAACCGGGTGCCTGCAGTTAGAATACCGGCGCCGCCGAGCGTAGGGGGGGGGGAAGGAGCGGGACTTCGTTACCCCGCATCACTGGACCCTGGGACAGGTAAGTGTCCAATTATTAAAAGTAAGCAGCTGCAGTATTTGTAGCTGCTGACTTTTATTTTATTTTTTTCAGGGGAAATCCTCTTTAATACCTTTGCCTCTTGTTCTAAAAATCTGTTTTTATTTTCAGGGCATGTTAGAAATTGGGGTATGGTTTTGTGGGCGTGGCTTTAACAGGGTGTGTGGTTTTGTGGGCATAGTTTAAAAGTGTGTGGGGTCAATACAGTGTGCCCTGATTTTTATTTTGAAAACCTTATTCTAGCAGGGGTTCATGGATCACAAAACTGGCTAAACAGAATTAAAAGGTTTTTTGGAAGGTAACATAATTCACATAATTGAAAAGAGCCATTATCCTTTATCCTGGAGTCCAGTTTAACCACTTAAGGACCGCCTCACGCCGATGTACGTCGGCAGAATGGCATGGCTGGGCACAAGCACGTACCTGTACATTGCTTTTTAAGTGCCCAGCCTTGGGGCCTGTCCTCCGTGACCGCTGGACCAGCGGACCCGATTGCCGGTGGTGTCCCGCGATCAGGTCAAAGAGCTGAAGAATGAGGAGAGGTCTGTGTAAACAAACCTCTCCCCGTGCCTCCCTGTGTGGCTGTCACCGATCGTCTCTTGCCTTTTATAGGGAAGGATGATCAGTGATGTCACATGCCAGGCCATGTCCCCCTACAATAAAAAAAACACATAACGTCATACATGTGGTTAACTCCTTCACTGCCAGTGTCATTTACACAGGAATCAGTGTATTTAAATAGCATGATTGCTGTATAAATGACAATGGTCTCAAAAATGTGTCAAAAATGTCCGATGTGTCCGCCATAATGTCGCAGTCAGAATAAAAATCGCTGATCGCCGCCATTACTAGTAAAAAAAAAAAATTTATAAAAATGCTATAAAACTATCCCCTATTTTGTAAACGCTATAACTTTTGCGCAAACCAATCAATCGCTAATTGCAATTTTTTTTTTACCAAAAATATGTAAAAGAATATGTATCGGCCTAAACTGAGGAAAAAAAATGTTTTTTACATATTTTTTGGGGATATTAATTATAGAAAAAAGTAAAAAATATTGTATTTTGTTTTCAAAATTGACACTCTATTTTTGTTTATAGCGCAAAAAATAAAAGCCGCAGAAGTGATCAAATACTACCAAAAGAAAGCTCTATTTGTGGGAAAAAAAGAACTCCAATTTTGTTAGGGAGCCATGTCGTACGACTGCACAATTGTCAGTTAAAGCGACGCAGTGCCGAATCGCAAAAAAGGGGCTTGGTCCTTTGGCTGCAAATTGGTCCGGGGCTTAAGTGGTTAACATACTGCATATTGTATATTGATATATTATATATTGATATTATATATAAATAGCTAGACTGAAATTATGTGTTGATTTTACAGAAATAGTGTAACTGTGTTGAATTAAATCTAATAATATCCAAGCTCCCTTTTTCTCTCTATGCTAGCCTTAGAATTTCCATTTTAGATGACAGTATAAATCCATCCTCCCACTGGCAGAAAAGAATACGGCAGTGGATTTAAGACTAGTAAAGTCCCCTAATCCTTTTCTCAAATTCCAGCTCAATCAGCTAAGTACCTCAAGCCTATACTACTTATATCCCATATAGCACTGGCAGGATAACAAGACTAATTCATCTGCTAAGTCATAAAGGCATTAAATAAAACTAGGAAACTATAAAATATGTTAAAAGTATATATATATAAAATTTAGGAAATAATCATTTGTCAGACAGAGCAATAAAGACTAAAAGTAAGTCATTATTCATAAGTTGTTCTTCATAACTTTTGGGGCAGAACTCTACCCAACCTAACTGGTAAAGGGTTTGGTTAATAAATAAATTATTATTCTGGCCAATTAAATGAATTAATGCCCAAGTGCTTGATGCACCTGAATGGGTTACACACGTCTACAAGCATTAACAGTTTTTTTCTGCCAAGACGCTACTGCCAGGAGGAAAGGTGTCTAGGAGAGATAGCCAAAGCATCCAGTGTGCAAAAGGGTAAGAGTATGGAGCCAATATAAGTGAAGATTTCTCAGACAAACCATTTTCTAAATACGAGACTGGATTAAACAGACTGCATGTTGCATGCTAAAATCACTGTTCAGACAGTTCTTGGAGATTTCAGCTCATCAGCATTCACTGTGTATGAGCAAGAGAGAGACAGACAAGTTTTTTCAGCATTCTTCAGAAGCATGTTGCAGTGACTGAAGGTGAAGCCATTGCTAGAATTAAGAAAATCAAAACCTATTTAAAACAAAAAGGAATGAATTACTGAATATAATACAAATTAAAGTAAGCAGAGGAAGTCCCTAATTGTCTCCTTATCAGCTAAGTTCAAACATATACAAATGCATCTCATAAAATTAGAATGTCATCAAAATTTTTATTTATTTCCGTAATTCAATTCAAACAGTGAAACTCATATTTTATATAGATGCATTACACACAGAGTGATAGATTTCAAACATTTCTTTCTTTTAATTTTGAGGATTATGGCTTACAGATAGCGAAAATTTAAAAAAATTTTGTTTTTAGAAATTTTGAATATTACATATGACCAATAAAAAAAAAAGGATTTTTAATACAGAAATGTTGGCTTACTGAAAAGTATGTCCATGTATAGTATAGTACAGTGGGGATCGAAAGTTTGGGCACCCCAGGTAAAAATGTGTATTAATGTCCATAACGAAGCAAATGGCATCAAATTACAGATTAGACATTCTTATAATATGTCAAAAAAAGTTAGATTTTATTTCCATCATTTACACTTTCAAAATTACAGAAAACAAAAAAATAGCATCTGCAAAAGTTTGAGCACCCTGCAGAATTTATAGCATGCACTGCCCCCTTTGCAAAGCTGAGACCTGCCAGTGTCATGAATTGTTCTCAATCATCGTCTGGGAAGACCAGGTGATGTCAATCTCAAAGGTTTTAAATGGCCAGACTCATCTGACCTTGCCCCAACAATCAGCACCAAGGGTTCTTCTAAGCAGTTGTTTAGAAAACTGAAACTGAAAATAGTTAATGCTCACAAAGCTGGAGAAAGCTATAAGAAGATAGCAAAGTGTTTTCAGATGTCAATATCCTCTGTTCGGAATGTAATTAAGAAATGACAGTCAACAAGAACAGTGGAAGTTAAAGCAAGATCTGCAAGACCAAGAAAAATGTCAGACAGAACACGCCGCAGGATTGTAAGAAAAGCAATTCAAAACCCACGTTTGACTGCACGATCCCTCCATAAAGATCTGGAGTAAACACTGGAGTTGTGGTACACTATTCCACTATAAAGAGATAATTGTACAAATATGGTCTTCATGGAAGAGTCATCAGAAGAAAACCTCTTCTACGCCCGCACCACAAAAATCAGCGTTTGAACTTTGCAAATGAACATATAGACAAGCCTGAGGCCTTTTGGAAACAAGTTCTGTGGACCGACGAGGTTAAAATAGAACTTTTTGGATGGAATGAGCAAAGGTACGTTTGGAGAAGAAAGGGCACAGAATTTAATGAAAAGAACCTCTGTCCAACTGTTAAGCATGGGGATGGATCAATCATGCTTTGGGGTTGTATTGCAGCCAGTGGCACAGGGAACATTTCATGAGTAGAAGGAAAAATGGATTCAATAAAATTTCAGCAAATTTTGGATGGTAACTTGATGCCATCTGTGAAAAAGCTGAAGTTAAAGAGAGGATGGCTTCTACAAATGGATAATGATCCTAAACACACCTCAAAATCCATGGGGGATTACATCAAGAGGCATAAACTGAAGGTTTTGCCATGGCCTTCACAATCTCCTGACCTCAACATTATTGAAAATCTATGGATAGACCTTAAAAGAGCAGTGCGTGAGAGACAGCCCAGAAATCTCAAAGAACTGGAACACTTTTGTAAGGAAGAATGGGCAAAGATACCTCAAACAAGAATTGAAAGACTCTTGGCTGGCTACAAAAAGCATTTACAAGCTGTGATACTTGCCAAAGGGGGCAGTACAAGATATTAACTCTGCAGGGTGCCCAAACTTTTGCAGACGCCATTTTTTTTGTTTTCTGTAATTTTGAAAGTGTAAATGATGGAAATAAAATATAACTTTTTTTTTACATATTATAAGAATGTCTAATCTGTAATTTGATGCCATTTGGAGATTTTTCCATCTTTCCTTGGCTTCGTTATGCACATTAATTAAATTTTTACCTGGGGTGCCCAAACTTTTGATCCCCACTGTATGCACTCAATAATTGGTCAGGGTTCCTTATGCATAAATTACTGCATTAATGTGGCATGGCATGGAGGCAATCAGCCTGTGTCACTGCTGAGGTGTTATGGAAGCCCAGGTTGCTTTGATAGCAGCCTTCAGCTCGTCTGCATTGTATCTCATCTTCCTCTTGACAATGCCCCACAGATTCTCTATTGGGTTTAGGTCAGGTAAGTTTGCTGGCCAATCAAGCACAGTGATACCATGATCATAGTCCGTGATGATTTGGGGAGCCATGTCATCTGCTGGTGTTGGTCCACTGTGTTTTATCAGGTTCAAAGTCAGCGCAGTCAGTCCTCCACTAGGAAATTCTGGAGCACTTCTTGCTTCCCTCTGCTGACCAGCTTTATGGAGATGCTGATCTCATTTTCCAGCAGGACTTTGCCTGACCTGAACCCCCCATAGGGGTGCCCAACCTTCTGAGGAGCCAGGGCCACTTTAGCGACTTGGTAACTGGTCGTGGGCCACAATGAGTGGAGCCGGCAAATGACAAGTCTGTGTCCGCTCTGCATTAGCGGAGCAGACACAGCCTACTCTATTCTATGGGCCCTCTGATCCAATTCGCCCAGACAGAAGGGGACGGAACGGATTGGAGATAGGCTGGTGTAAACAGACCAAAGTCCGTTTACATCTGCCACTCTATAGAGGTAAATGTAGGGTCTGACTGGGTCCGCCTGAAAAAAACGGACAGGCGGGCCCAATCGGACCGATCGTTTGAAAGGGGCCTAAGGCTGCTTTCAGACTGATGCGCTGCTGTTTATCTGCACCTCAACTGACCTCAATCTTTACGTCTTCCTCAGGAGTCCTGCGGATATCGCTGGCTGCTGCTGTCCCCCAGATGAGAATGGCTGGTGGCTGCTGCTGGCGGTCCTCCAGGGCTGGTACTGTTGGCTGGGACTGTTGGTGGGTACTGCTGGCAGGTATTGTTGGTGGGTATTGCTGGCTGGTTCCTGACCCACCATCTAAGAGCGTCACTGTGACAGGAGACAGCACTGGAGGAAGCATTGTGGCTGCAGTAGAGAGCAGAGCCTATGCTTCCTGTATCGCTCCTGCCACAGGTGGAGTACATTTGGATCCGGCGCTATACAGGAAGCATCAGCTCTGCTTCCTCTAGCGCTGGCTCTTTTCTTCACATTGATTCTCTATAGCAACTCTGCTATAGAGAATCTGTGGGGAATTGTCAAGAGGAAGATGAGAGACACCAGACCCAACAATGCAGACGAGCTGAAGGCTGCTATCAAAGCAACCTGGGCTTCCATTACACCTCAGCAGTGACACAGGCCGATTGCCTCCCTGCCATGCCGCATTGATGCAGTAATTCATGCAAAAGATGCCCCGACCAAGTATTAAGTGCATACTATACTGTACATGGACATACTTAGTAAGCCAACATTTCTGTATTAAAAATCCTTCTTTTTATTGGGCTTATGCAATATTTACATGAATTTGGGGTTTTCACTAGCTGTAATCCATAATTATCAAAATGAAAAGAATGCTTGAAATATATGACTCTGTGTGTAACGCATCCATATAAAATATATGAGTTTCACTTTTTGAAACTAATTACTGAAATAAATTAACTTTTTGATGATATTCAAATTTTATGAGCTGCACCTGTAGTTGTTTGCCAGATAACAGGCACATTAAATGAGCTGCAAAGCAAATAACATATAGCAATCAAAAACTGATTCGACATATAGGAAAACTCCATTGGCTGCTCTGAATTACCACACTGTGCACGCTCCTGCAGTAAGCTTGCAATTTAAAACAATTAGCTGTCACTTTAACAAGAGAGTGCAACTTTATATCTGTACACATTACAAAGTTAGTCCTCCACTGAACGCAGAATGTGCATCTGTAGCATTTCCTAACGGCAGTTGATAAACCAGTTTCTGTGCTAGGTGGCCTATGTGAATGCTTTCAACCACGGGGCAATAAGTCTGCCCTGAGCTCTGCCACCCATTCCATGGCTGGAAGTTATTTGGCAAGTGGACTACGCCACTATTATACAAGTTGTCTGGGGCCCCAGTACCGTGGTTTGAGGTGGGGTCCATTAGCGGCTGCCACTATCGCGTAGACCAGCACCCCTTCTTCCAATCCCCATTGGTCTTCTCCCCAAGCAAGCCTGTATCCACATTTACCAGGTACAGGTCACTGGCGTGATAAATCGCAGTCTTTTTCTTGCTGGAACTTTTCTTTATATGTACTACAGTCACCATAAGAGCCCATGCAGCATAGTATTTAGCAGTTCAATGCAACATAACTTGCAGTGGTCCATTACTTCAGCATTGTCCACAGAGCTG
The DNA here is from genome assembly GCF_037356315.1 of Lithobates pipiens. NCBI lineage: Eukaryota > Metazoa > Chordata > Amphibia > Anura > Ranidae > Lithobates > Lithobates pipiens. The sequence continues at coordinate 55,630,016 of NW_027507787.1, read as the reverse complement.
TGGTCATCAAAGTGTCATCGGTGTGTCCAGAAATGCCACTAGAGCCGTAGTTTTAATAGCAAGACACTGGGGGGAGCGAACCCGGCTGTGTCTCACGTCTGACAAACTGCAGAGCGGTTTACGGAAACAGCGCGTGATGTCAGAAATGCAGGGGAACACAACGCATTTCTGAGCATGCGTGGTATCCGTACGGAGCCAGCGCGCTCCTTTCTCAAGTGCAAAGATAGAGGGAGAGCTGAATGACAGCTCATAAATACCTCCATTCATTAGACGAACTGACGATGTACAATTTAGGCCAAAAAGATAGAAGCAATGCTAGCCATACAGAGTAAAGAGATTACAATGTTGCCATATCAATAAATAAGTTACCAACAATAGACATTTTAGCAATATGCTCATGACAGCACAGAAATTTTTAACACAAACAACTGTATTAGTATACTGATAAATTAGAATAAGCTTCTAATAATAAAATCAAAAAATTAAATCATAAATAACAAGAATATATTATATTAATAAAACAGGAAAAAAAAAAATTTAATTATAAGTTACAAAAATTATTCTTAAAAATATTTATATTCATGTAAATATCAATATTCATATAAAAATTCACCATAAAAAATACCAATAAAAAATTGTCAATATTATTTACAAAAGAAGCCATTAACAAGTGGAAATAGTGGCAATATTGTAAGTACAGAGTCACAGGATAGTGTGTATTTCAATATCCTCATTAAAGCCATTAGGGGCAAGAGTGTCCAAAGTAAAAATCCAGAACGTTTCACGTTCACACAATTTCAAGAAACGTTCTGCTTCAGAGATGTCACCAGGTATGAATTCAATCACCCATACCTGGAGGCCCAGCGTCGACTGATCATGGAACTCTAAAAAGTGTCATGGCACACCGTGTTTATCACAACCCAATTCTGTAAGCCGACGATGCTTACCAAAGCGTTGCCTAAGGGGACAAATGGTTTGGCCCACATATAGCATTTTACATGGGTTCGTCAAACAATAAACTACATAATTGCTGGAGCAGTTATGAAATTGATCGAAATGATAAGTTATTCCTTTGTGGGTAAAGTTTTTTTGGCCATGGTTAATGAATTGGCAGGTTTTGCAGAGGGGCTTATTGCACCTATACATCCCTGTAAGTGGAATAAGACACAAAGGATTCATGTCGTACTTACGTTTTAATTTACTGGGGACAATCTTATTCTTAAGTGTAGGGGCCCTTCTGTGAAAGAGCCTATATTATTGTCTGTCCGTCTAGCAAGATACAGTGTTTTTGGACTGCACACTTACAAGTACTTTTTATTTAATACAAAAAATTCATGGCTGGACAGTAGTCTTATGAAGACTTCTTACTGATATTTATTTATTACAGTTAATTTTAATCTTAATTTTATTTATCAGTTTGATTAATTATGTGATTTACATTGATTTACTGAGCGCCATTGTTCCCTTATGTTTTTTTCTATGTGCCTTCTGTGAAGTTGTGACTGGCAGCTAGTTTTATAAGTGTTATTCTATTAATCATTATTTTTTATTATTATTTATTATAATTTTTTTACCCTTCACTGCTAATGAGCGTTAATTATATATTTTTTTAGCCTTTGGTTAAAATTGGTTTTCTTTAGACAGTTCTGTAGTACCGTATTCATTAGACAAAGGTGTGAATAAGTATCATATGATTTACCAACATTTGGGATATAAAAACAATAATTGTGTTTTTTTTTCCTCATGGATTTTATTAATGATATAATTTTATAAATATGATGTACTTGATAATTTATATACCAGTCCCCCACCTGATTTGTTTTGTAATTCCTCTAAGCTTACAAGAGCTGACTGTTATACTCTTTGTGGCAAATTTAAGAAATTAGAGAGGCTAATACATTCAGCCAATACACAATGGTGGGATGATTTTTTTTTCTAAAGAAATACCTACAACAGAAAAGTTTGAGGGTACTTAAAAATTGCTTGTTTTTAGATCTTACACATACTAAAGAGTGGGAGGGGATAGCTGAAATTTTGTACTGCCAAGTGGTTGGAAGTTATAGTGAGCCAGAGATATATAAAATATAATGAATTGGTCCACCATGTGCCGATGTTATCATCTGAATTGTTGCTTATCATTTAAAGGTTCCGCCCACTTGGTTAGAAACCCTTAAAAGGAATACTAAAAATAAGGAAAATATGCTTACTGAGGTTAAAATCAAGTAATTTGATAGAGATATAGAGGATTATTCCCAGAATAAAGTTTTTTTCTTGGAAGGAGAATAGCTCTATACCCCCCCCCCCATGGCGGTTCATCCTTTTTCTAGAGTACCTATGAAACAGAATAGGCCTAAACAAAATAGATTACATCCAGCCCCTTTACACAGTATAGGCCACCCCCCCCCCCTTTCCGGTGATATGTCAATTTGAATGAACAGAGGGCTAGTATATTACCCCAAAGGACACGGCCGTCACGTAGACATAGATCTAAATGCGTGCCCAAAGAGAAGTCTAAGAAAGACACACCTATTACTAATAAAGTTACCTCTTTGGTGGGGTCTAATATTGTTACAGCACTAGTTACTGAGCCTGCTTCTAAGTCCTCCAGGACATCACTCATAGATCCCACATCTATTGATCTTGTTTCTTCCCGTTCTAATTCAGTATCTTCTAATATTTTAAAAAACACCACTTCGTTTGCTGACAAAAGCAAAAGTTTTGTCCCAAACAGCTCCTCGTTTGACCTCCTTGTCAGTGATTTTAATAAAGGTGATATACCCTCTTATACTACCTCCTTGTCTTTTTCTCCTTTTTAGACAGGGGCTCACACCCAAAACATTAAAAAGAAAATACACAGACGAGGGTGTAGAGGTGGGCAGGGAAAACATAAGCACCAGTGCCAAATTACTGAAACGATAAAATTATTCAATTTATCTTCCTATCAATTAAACAACTGAAGATATTTCTTTGTTGAGCAGTGGTTTGACTTTTTCTCCTACAAAGAAACCAAATTATTTTTTATTGTTCAAAGATTTGAACAAATGTATAAGAAATCTTACCCTGAAAAGGTATTTTCACATACAATCCATGAAAAGTGAAGGATTGGAGGCAATTCCTCCTCCTTCCAATCCGGTATCAATAGAATCAGATTTAGAAAATTATATTGACAGTACCATCAGTATTCACGATTGTCACCCTGACCTTGAGGAATCGCCTATTGATTTAGATTGGGAACTATTCACCCAACATTTTCGAACATCTCCCCCAATAGTACACACTGATCTAAAACCAAGATCATCGTTTTACCCCACTCTAAGGGTCCATATTTGGAGGCCTTTTATAGGGTTGTTATTGCTGACCTTCAAAAATGATATCAACAATCAACGAGCAAACAAAAATATTGCTCTCAAAATCTTACGTCTGGAGAAAAAGCTTCGCTCAAACGTTTTTTAGATAATCCAGACCTTGCCATTAAATCTCCGGATAAGGGAGGGGGGATCGTCATCCAAGACCGTATATCTTATGTGGCCGAGGCAACTAGGTTGCTTTCAGACACTAAAACATATAAGATATTACCCAATGACCCTCTGCCTTCTTTTCGCATCGAGGCTGAAACTTTAATCTCAAAAGCCGTTGATCAAATTATTGATAAAAAAGAGGCAGCCTTTCTGTGCAAAGAATTTTATAGTACACCTTATTTTTACCATCTACCTAAAGTACATAAGGATGTACTACATCCACCGGGCAGACCAATTGTGGCATCAATGAATAGTGTTAGTAGTGGTTTTTCACTATACACTGATTATTTTCTACAACCATTGGCTCAAGGCCTGACATCTTATATATGGGACTCCATACATTTGTTGGATCTTTTGTCCCCGTACACCTGGAATGAGAGTTACTCCTGGTTGTCCCTCTATGTTAATTCTCTTTATACATTAATTCCACATGACGTGAGCCTATTAGCAGTACAGCATTTTCTGAATCTAGATTCCCAACTTAATACCAGACAAGCCTCATTCATTTTGGAGGCTACCTCTTTTTGGCTCACTCATAACTATTTCCAATTTGAGGCCCAGTTCTATCTACAGACCCATGGTACAGCTATGGGCGCCAACTTTGCACCCTCTTATGCTGATCTTACCATGGGTCTGTGGGAGAATCAGTACATATTGAATAATAATCCTTTTGCTCAATATGTGGTGTTTTTTGGCCGATATATTGACAATATCGTCATCATCTGGGATGGCACTTCATCCCAGGTGGACGATTTTGTCTCTTACTGCAACACTAATAATATGGGCCTTTCTTTCTCTGCGGTTTGGAATAAGGAGAGCTTAGCTTTTCTTGATCTTGAACTTAACCATGATAGCAATAACATCTTTGCCTGAAACTATACCAAACCAACTTCCGGCAATTCGTATATGCATTATGATAGCTGCCATCACCCTTTGTGGGTGAACAATATCCCTAAAGGGCAGTTAGGTCAAAACTGAACTGCACCAGGGATTGCGACTATATATCACAGCGCATAATCCTTAAAGAGAAGTTTATTGAGAAAGGTTATCCCTCACATTTAGTAGAACATGCGTACAGCACCTTTCTCTCGGGGAGGTGGCCAAACCCCCAGAAGAACCTGCTGTGCGTTTTATTACGGGGTTCCATAGGCAATATAAAAGAATGGAACATATTCTTAGAAAACACTGGAGTATTTTGAAGCAGGATCCCCATCTGAGTTCTACATTGGGTGATAGACCTAAATTCACTTATAGGAGGGCCCCTACACTTAAGAATAAGATTGCCCCCAGTAAATTAAAACATAAGCGCGGCATGAATCCTTTGTGTCTTATTCCACTAACAGGGATGTATAGGTGCAATAAGCCCCTCTGCAAAACCTGCCAATTGATAACATGGCCAAAAAACTTTACCCACAAAGGAATAACTTATCATTTCAATCAATTTCATAACTGCTCCAGCAGTTATGTTGTTTATTGTTTGACGTGCCCATGTAAAATGCTATATGTGGGCCGAACTATTTGTCCCCTTGGTAAGCATTGTCGGCTTACAGAATTGGGTTGTGATAAACACAGTGTGCCACAACACTTTTTAGAGTTCCATGATCAGTCCATGCTGGGCCTCCAGGTATGGGTGATTGAATCACCCACCTGGTGACATCTCTGAAGCAGAATGTTTCTCGAATTGTGTGAACGTAAAACGTTTTGGATTTTTACTTTGGACACTCTTGTCCCTAATGGCCTTAACAAGGAAATTGAGATACACACTATCCTGTGACTCTGTACTTACAATATTGCCATTATTGCCACTTGTTAATTGCTTCTTTTGTAGATAATATTGACAATTTTTTATTGGTATTTTTATATGAATATTGATATTTACATGAATATAAATATTTTTAAGAATGATTTTTGTAACTTTTAGAATTGCATTTTTTTTCCTGTTTCATTAATTATATATTTTTACTTTTTGTTATTTATGATTTCATTTTTTATTTTTTTTTATTATTAGAAGCTTATTCTAATTTATCAGTATACTAATACAGTTGTTTGTGTCAAAAATTTCTGTGCTGTCATGAGCATATTGCTAAAATGTCTATTGTTGGTAACTTATTTATTGATATGGCAACATTGTAATCTCTTTACTCTGTATGGCTAGCATTGCTTCTATCTTTTTGGCCTAAATTGTACATTGTCAGTTCATCTAATGAATATAGGTATTTATGAGCTGTCATTCAGCTCTCCCTCTACACTTGAGAAAGGAGCGCGCTGGCTCCGTACGGATCCCACGCATGCTCAGATACGCGCTGTGTTCCCCTGCACTTCTGACGTCACATGCTGTCTCCGTGAGCCACTTTGCAGTCTGTCAGACAAGAGACACAGCCGTGTTTGCCCCAGCATCACGCTATTAAAACTACAGGCTCTAGTGGCATTTCTGGACACACTAATGGCACGCTGATAACCACAGGAGGGGGAATTTGCACTTGGAGCTGGTTTTGTCATTGAGGGTGGGGGATTTGTACTGGGACAAGGATGTAATTTTTGCTTGGGAGTGCGTTATTCACTTTTGACTTCTCAACTCTGTGCATTATGCACTTCTGGCCCTGCACTCCATATATTACATACCGTGGACCCAGTGTAGATTGGGTTAAGGTTTTATTTGACCAAACTTCTTTTAGCCTCTTCCACTATTATCACAATTTGGTCACAGCCACCATTCGCTGTGGGGAACACTGTTCTCCTTAGGGTATCCAGGGGTGCCCAGGTCGTGTACACCTGTTTCTGTGGCATGCAATGCTGTTATGGTACCCAGGAGTGCTCCATTTTTTAATTTTGAAAATATTTTTAAAAATAGCCTGTAAGCAGTACATTCAACTGATCCATGTAACAAAACCTTAAGGGCTTGTTCACACTGGAATGCAGCTTGTTTGTCTACACTTGATCACACTGTACTGCAGTACTATGCAATCTGGTTGCAGCGAGTTTTAAAAGTGGTTCATACACTACCTTTGGTGCAATCCAGTGCAATCTCAGCCCATTCAAAAGAATGGACTGAAAATCTAATTGCAAAGGAACACGTTCCTGCACAATTCTGGTGTGAATTGGCATGTTCACAGCATACATGCATAAAAACTAGTAGAAAAAGTGCTGAGATTTGACTTGCATAGGCTTGTGCATGTCATGTGCAGAGATGTGTATTTATTACGTAGGTCTCTAAAAGGACACAAGGAAAGCAATTTTTTTTCTATTTGCCCAGTTTGCACCACAATTCTGCTGTTACGTACTTTTTTTTTTTTGGGGAAAAATACATAATCTAAATTCTCTGCAAGGGCAAAAGAAACACAATTGTTCTCTTTTGCCTCATTTCCACTGAGCTGATCGGTTTGTGTCGGTACAGTTTGAAATGGTTAGAATGGTCGGCCTATTCAGGTGAGCGTTTCCACTGCAAGTCGGACCACCAAAAAGCCTAGCATGGCATCACACTGATTGGCAGATTTTCTGTCCGCCAATCAGTGAAATGTATCGTAGCTCCACCCTAACCGTACCGTACCATTTTCTATGGCCCCACATCTAAAGCAGGACCATGAACGGTGCGATATGGTTCACTTGTATGGGCCGCTTTAATAATGGAAACACTCAAAATAGTGTACCGTACCGAACCGAACCGATCCGCTCAGTGGAAACGAGGCATATGTGCCCTGTTCACATCACAATCTTGATGTCACATGAATTATTTTTCTGCGCTGAAAACTGCATATACGTTGCAGATTTCTGTGCAGAAAAAATCCAGATATGATACCAGTGATGTGGTGTGAACAGGGCACATAAAGGATAATTGTTTTCTTTGTAGTCATGCAGAAAAAGGTGCACTAACACTCACATCCCTGCACATGGTGAGAGTGAGGCTTTAGTAAAGTAAATCCGTAATAAAATGTTGTTCTTAAAAGATACACATGCACTAATATTTACTACTTACTGCATAATAGATCTCTGCAATTGCATTCCATTAATCTTTACTGAGTTTTACAAAGTTACAATAAATGGTAACAAACAGACCATTGAGTATCCACATTGCTTGGTTTGACTGTTCATGTTAAATCGCTAATAAGAAAAAAGAATAAGAAAACACTGGGGAGGGAAGTTCTACCTCTTTCTGGAACAGCATAGACCCCTCTCCAACTGGGGACTGTAGAAATTAAAGTGGAACTAAAGGCAAAACCTAACTAAACCTACTCCTACCCACACTCTAAGCTTAATCTATCTAGCCCTGTAAAGAAAAGAACGCTATACTTGCCTATTTTGCAGCCGCTCCGGTCCCAGGTTGAGTGGTCAGCGGTAGCTTCGGTGTGCAGAAGAAGCAGTTGACAGCGGAAGCCCTATAGTAAGTCAATGGGTGACCTCATTAACGAGGCATTTTCGCTGGAGACTGGACTGGATTGGTTTCAAAATAGGTGAGTATATCGATCTTTTCATTACAGAGCTAAATTGATCAGGCTTGGAATGTGGAAGTAGGTTTGAGTTAGTTTGGTTTTGACTTTACTTCCACTTTAAATTTGGCCCACATTTCTCAGGTGTTAGGAGTGTTGAGAGGAGGGCAAAGACATACAATATGGCACAGTCTTGCAGACCCTAGGGGTTTTAAAAGCATATGAATGAAATGAAAGAAGATAGAATAAATACAAGGGGAGATAAAAAAAAAAGAAAGCCAGGTAGATTAAAGGGTCCAATGTGGAGTAGACGAAAGCCATGTGACTATTGGTGGAATTATAGGGATGCAGAGGCTAGTAAAAGAAGGAACGAGAGTGGGTTGGGTGGTCAAGAGGGATTGCCTCATACAATTGGCTACCTAATTTTACAGTCATGCTTGCAAACATATATCCATATACTGACTGCCATTCTAAACAAATGAAGGTACAGTGATGTAGCCAATGCAGCCACTACATGATTTGTAAGCTGAAATATATAAAAATGTTCCTCTTGGGTTTAATACTGCTTCAAGGACAGGAGTAATATAATGATTTGTACTAGACTTAGTCAGTATAATAAGTATTATAGGTTTGGCTACCAGGTGTAAATACAAAGCTAAATATATTAATTATTTTTCTCTGTGTCTCCAACCCAGAAAAATGTATGGCATTGAGCATCCAACTATATTCCAAAATGTATCTATCCTCCTGCTAGGTTTTTAGTCTGCAGGGGCAATTCAGAGTACTTCAATAAGCAGGCATCCCTTATATGGTTACACATGTTGTTTCTAACTTACATTGCCACTGCATTTTAGATAAGGGGTACATAGTACATATAATTTGGAACTGATGATTTTATTTGTGGGACAAAACTGCGTGGCTTGTAGTAAAATCTGAAACAAGAATCAGATTGTGTGCCAAAGCCCTGAGCCAATTTTTTTTGCCATCAAATGCTAATGTGTTATAATTGATTCTATAATAAGATACCAAGGCATAAAGAGGACATGTAGACATTTTTGTAGCTGCATTAAAGCAAAATCCTGAGCTAGATAAACATTTGGAATAGATGCATGTTTATGGTTTTACCTGTCAAAAGATTTGTAATTCTGTATAGCCAATCTTGATTTATACAATATGCACAGTTCTGTGCACAGAGCAAGTCCTGGTATGGGTATACAGTATCTTGGGGCACTGTACTGTAACTATGCACAGCTCTAAATGATTAAAATCACTGTAGTAGATACCAGTGCTACAGTGATCTCCACTAGCTTCTGTGTCCCATGTCAAGCGGCTGCCCTGCTGCATTGTGAGCACAGGAGATCACCTGTTCAGGACAGATACCATTCAGAGAATGCTTTGTGTTTTCTTAATGAATGCAAAGCATTCTCTGATTGGACAAGGTGAAAAGTGTGAATTTCACCTTGTCCATTCAGAGAACACTTTGCATTCATTGAAAAAAAAGGCAGAGTGATCTCTGAATGGCAATCATGTGGAGCAGGTGACTTCCTGAATTCGCATGGCAGTAGAAAAGTTGCTTAGCAAGGGACCCAGAAGATAATGGAGATCACTGTAGTTGTGCCTACTATGTAATTTCCAGCTTCTAGAGAGATCATGCAGGTATGGTATATGCATAATTACAGTGATCCAAGAGGGATCAATGTAACTATATCCAAACATGGCTTTAAGCAAATCTTCTTTGTTCAGCAATGCAGTTTCATGTGCCATCTCTCCCTCTCCAGCTTTCTCATTGAATAATGAATCAGCATCATCATTTCTTTTCAGGGAGCAGACAGCTGACCTAGGAAGTAGTAATGCTAAACAGGAAGTAGAAGTTCACTTTAATAAGCCAATAAAACAAAGGATGCAAGGTTTTTGACTGTCCTATAGCTCATTTGAATGGTCCATCCAAATGTATGCATTGCAGTAATGTACATTACCACAATACTGCAGTGCATTTATGCTGAATGGCATAAATATACCAATGCACCTGTGTTGCACCATATCGACAGTAACACACCAAAGTGCCTTGCATTGTGGCAGAGAAAAGAGTGCTGGTCTGGTTATACTGTAGGTCCATTGTCAATGGGCTGCTTTAACACAACCTTATAATGCCAATGTGTTAATGCAACAAAATGGACTGGCCAGATTTGCATGGGACCTTAGTATAATTCTTGAGCTTTTGAGGGGAAAAAATAACTTTGAAAGGAGAATCTCTTATCAATTGACAGACACAATTTCTAGCACTCCAAACATTTCTTAAACACAAACTGTACTATACTCATACTGGCCAAAGTACAATGTAAAATATGTTTTCTTTACAGGAGAGATTTTATGCATCTTACACTTACCTTCACTGCACCTAACACCCCCCCCCCCCCACACACACACACCCTAATCCGCTGTCATGTGGTTCAAGGTTACTGTGCAAAGCTGGCCATAGATGGGTCGAATCTCAGCAAGGACCATAGTTTCATAGTTAGTTAGGTTGAATAAAGACACCAGTCCATCCAGTTCAACCTGAGACCATCAGAGACACCTGAGACTCGATCAGTGTATGGGCAGGTTGATTGTACCCAGGGCCAAATGTAGGAAGGGGCAGGGGGGATGTGTCCTGGGCGCTACATTGAGAGGAGCACCATGGCTGACAGTGTATGTCAGCAGGTACTCAAAAGTGGGGAGGGGTAGGAGAGTGGAGCTGATATAAAGTATGCAGGAGAACCTGTGTGTGCCCTCTTTACAACTCAGATGTCTGTCTGGCTATGCTGTGCTCGGGAAGACACGTGTGCCCCCCCCCCCCCCCCCAGCTCTGCCAGCTGTCTGGCCAACTAAGTCCGTCAGACAATCCGACAGACAGTCCGTCCTACTTTTGAATGAACGGACTTGACCACACACGATGAACAGACAGTCTGCTGAAAGCTTGCACGATGACGTGTACAGCACGTACGACGGGACTAGAAATACGACGTCCAATACACTGCAATGCAACCTTCGGCCGTGTAAATCCTTTCTGAGCATGCACCATACTTAGTCCGTCCAACTTGCCTACTCACGAGCGGACTGTCCGCTGAAACCAAAGTTGGACGGACAATATTACGGAAATTCCGAAAGACTTAGTCCGCCAGACTGTCCGCTGAAAAAGTCAGCTGAAGCCCACACACGAGCGGACTGTCCGCTGAAACACGTTTCAGCGGACCAAGTCCGTCAGACAGTCCGCCCGTGTGTACGTGGCCTAAGTGTCAGAGGAAATACAAGATCCTGTGCATGTAGGACCAGGTGGAGGAATGTGCCTTGGAGATAACAGATCCCCTGGGCTGAACAAGAGCTTTGTAAGTATGCCCCCCCCCCCCCCCCGACTGATCTTTGAGCTGCAGCAACCAACAGTGACAGGAGCAGCTGCAGCTGAAAGATCTGTTCTGCTACTACAACTGCAGTGCCTAAGAGAGGGCTCCCCCCTGTACTGCTAAAACCATGCTGAAGGGGGGCACGTTGATGTAAAGGGGGGGAGGGGCACACTGATGTAAGGAGGCATCCTGATTGGGGGGGGGAAATGACGTTAATGGGGTAACATTGATGTAAAGGACGAGACACTGTGCTAAAGGTGAAGGGAATTTATGTAAGGTGGGGATATGCTGATGTAAGGGGGGCACTAATATACGGGGAAGCTCTAATGCAAGACAGGCACTTCACACACTGCTATAAAGGGGGAATTGATGTAAGGGGGAGCTCTGAAGTAAGAGAGGACACTGACATAAAGGAGGACTGATGCAAGGAAGGCACTATTGTAGAGGGGGGGGGGGGGACACTTATGTGAATTGAAGTAAAAGGGGACATTGATATAAAGAGGCAAACTGATGTAAGGGGAGGCTCTAAAGTAAAAGGGGACACTGAATTAAGGGAGCACACTCATGTAAGGAAGGACTCTAATGCAAAGTGGGGAATTGATGTAAGGGGGGGCTCTGAAATAAGATGGGACACTGTTGTAAGAGGGGACACTGGCGTAAGGGGGGGGCTCTGATGTACGAGGGGAGGCTAATATAAAGAGGGATACTAATGTAAGATGAGCCATCGATATAAGAGGGGGACACTGATGTAAAGGGGATACTAATGTAAGGTGGCAACTGAGGAGAAAGCACAGGCGCTATACTGAGTGCAGCATATATGGATTTTAATGTAGATAACAAGAGTGATACTTTTGTTATCTACAGTAAAATTCATATATGCTGCATTTAGTATAGCGCTTGTGCTTTCTCCTCAGTTGTGCCCTTGAGCTGCTTCTTGCATCAACACTTAAGTAAACCTACCTATTGACTTTTTGATGGGCTTATGGAGTATTTTAGAGATCCTGAAAATATTTAATTATATTGATTAAATTTAGAACCCCAGGCACACACCAGCACCTACAACTTTGCGCCAATAACCAATTTGAATTACTAATGTAAGGTGGGTCATTGATATAAGGGGGGGACACTGATGTAAGGTTGGACTCTGATGTAGGAGTAGACACTGATGTAAGGGGGGAATTTGATGTAAGAGGGGACAACGATGTAAGGAGGGAATCTGATGTAAGGGGGAACACTGATGTAAGGAGGGGCACTGAAGTAAGAAGGGGCATTAATGTAAGGCAGGGCGCTGATGTAAAGGGGGGAATACTAAAGTAAGGTGGGGCATTCATGTAAGGTTGGAATCTGATGTAAGGGGGGATACTGATGAAAAGAGGGACTCTGATGTTAGGGGGAATCCTAAAGTAATGGGGGAAACTGACGTAAGGTGGACACTGATGTAAGGGAGCATTGATGTAAGGGGTACACTGATGTGTAATATTACACACTGGCGTTATATATTATTGTAAAAAAATAAAACAATTGGGCGCCAAACTGAGTCTTCGCTCCAGGTGAAAGAATGTACCCAACTGATTGTACCCAAGTAAATCCAACAAATCACTTGGGTATACCTAGCATGTCAGATTTTTAGCATGCGATTATTGCCAGCAGCTATAGCCACAAGCAGTAATCACTGTGTTTTCCAGGTAGGGGCGGCTGCCCTTGCCCCTCACTGGGAAAACACAATAGCTCCACTGTAGCGATTCTGCCATCAACACTCACTGTGTTGAAGGGGGAATTGAAAAATTTGCAGGAAAGAAAATTACATAAGCTATGGTCTGCTTTACTAGTCAGTTGAAACCTATTCAGGGCTACATACTACCACCCCCCTCCCCCATACACGCCACTGCAGGGAGTGTTCTGTGTTTACCCATCCACAAAAGTACCGGGTATTTCCAAGACAGTGAAGGAGTGTGGGGGAGAAGTATAGTTGCTTAAATTCCCTTATGGAATTATACTTGTTATTTGTCCAGTATGAGTAAAGTACAGGTTTATATAAAATTTTCTTTGCAGGTTAAAAAAGAAGCTACAAACACCGTATTAACATAATAAAATAATAGTTTTGGTAAATGTTTTTAAATAAAAATCCATCTAGCATTTAGAATTAGTAATATTTTATCATTTTAAGGTGCCCAAAGCACCAATCAATTATAACTAACAGGGCATTTTAGGCAAGGAACACATACACACACTTGAGCTTTTTATTCAGCACTATGATGTTTTACTGATTAATCCCGAAAATGTTTAAGCATTTGGCTAATATGCATAAAAGCAAGACTTATAAACTGCAGAGTACTGCTAAAAGCACATTGTCTGCTGAAGACTAACTGCAGAAAACTATCATTTAGGGAGGTAAACAAGCATGAAGTACCATCTAATTGTATGGCTAGTCTAAAATCAGACATCATATAATGCTATAGCAAGGCAATTTCACCAGTTTCACTAAATCACCTTATTAGCACATAGCAAGGCTATCATATTAACAGATATCCAATTATAAACAAGAAAGCGATAAGACTGTTTCTGGACCAAAAACATTCAAAAAACACAATCAAGACACATTACCTGGGAAAACATTTTGGGAAAATCCCAAACCTTAGTTTTAAGCATGCTGTATGCATACAACCTTCTCTGATCTCTTTTAGCCTCACAAACACCTTGCTTTGTCATCCTTGCAAGCTTTATTTTTTTCATTCTCAATAAACAAACACATACAAAATTCCTCTAGAACAAGAACAGAGGTTTTAGGGACCAATTGTTCTAAACTAGCTATTATGTTGGGGAAAAAAAAACAAGCCTGTTGGATTTTTAATCTCATCTATTAATGTGTGACAGGGTGACGGGCAATGAGGGGTTCAAGAAAATAAAAATTACAGGCTTGTCATCTGTACTAATAATCTAGCAAGATTGCCCTGTGATTGAACAAGACTTCTTAGACACATTTTTATCCTTCATGCCTATTGTATAAAGCAAGAAAAAGAGAAGCTAATTAAGCTAGCCAGTTGCACAGTTCATTACTCACCCTTGGTGCTTTGAATATTCCATTTTGTAGCATCGCGTTTGCCTTTTTCCTTATCAGCCTCAGAAGAAAGATATCTGTGGCCGATAGCTGTGCCTGGACATATAAATTAACAGTATTATTTCTTTTCCATTCAGCAGTTATATTGCTGTTAGAGTTTACAGCCTTCTACTGCAGGATTAATCTCAGTCTTTCCTCACTCCCTCATCCATTGTCATTCAAAGCCAGAATGCTACTAACAGCCAATCAGCTGCTGCTCACCATACTGGGGGCCTGCTTTGTCAGTTAAGACTCTAGGTGGCAGATGGAAGAAGTGCTTTTGTCCTGGTGGCTGATGGCAAGGTCATAAACAAGTAACCATCAACTCTCTATTGAGAATGTAACGAGCAATAGCTAATTTTTCGGCAGCTACTAAAAGTGAAATACTGCAATTTCAGAACACTATGAACCACAGAAAGATAACCATGTATTTTTAGAAAAGGTAATTCATGTTCTAGGAATTCTATAAAATCCTACTGTATGATAGACAGGCAGACATGTTATTTATGCATGCTATAAGTAACCAATCTAAAGGAAATGTGTTAAAGTGTAGAATGGTGTACTATAAAAGTGTATCACAGACATAGCTGTTTGAGGTCAAATTGTATGCAAGACTGTGTACTGCAATGGTTTGAATTAATTACCTGGAGGAGCATGATAGGGGGCTGAGTTCAGAGGACACTTGGAGCTCTAATATACAGAGTGGTGGTTCGCTTATTGGTTGGAGCAGTGTTATTAGGGACAGAGGTTCTGTCCTTGGCTGTGCTTATCTCAGATGAGTCTGGATAGTTGAATCAGGAAAGGCATACTCCACGCAAACTAGAACAACTGTATTCCTGTGAATGACAAGGACTGCTAGACAGCAGGCAATGTAAAAGTTATAAAAAGGGTTTCAATACTAAGGTGAGAATCAGGAGTCTGGGGAAATATGCTGCTGTACAAGCAAACCCTTAAGCGACTGCAAGTAATTTTCAGTTAAATGTTGCATTTATAATGAATGAACTAGGAGTAGATGCAATACCTGGATGTACACCTGGTAAAACTTTTAGGAACAAGTGCCAGCCTTACAAAGCTGGGCCACAGAGGCCTGGTGCTGGAATGTTCAGGAAATGCCCATCAACTTGCTGGGTTGGTCATGTAAAGACAAAGAAGGATTGTCCTTCTTTAGAGTGTAAGCTCCATCAGTTGTCTTATCCATTGAGCAATGGTGGGCTTAAAAGCAGGTGGTCCCTTGCGAGGTCCTTAGGATAGGACGAATGGGGAGTCTTCCTAATAGAAGCTTTTGCTTTGAGGTAGACTGATATCTGACTTCATCCAGACAATGAAGAGCAATTTTTTTGGGTGCTTTGGAGTAGAAAACAAAGATGAAAGGACTATGTGTTCATTGCAGTGGCAGACTGATACCACCTTAAGAAGGAAGGCAGGGGTAGGCAACCTTAGAGAGATGGAGATCTACTTGATCAACACTGATGAAGTCAAGGATCACTGGGCACAGTGTCCTGTTGTTAGGGCCGGTTCACACCAGAACGCAATGCCAGAAAGGCATGTTCCATGTGTGTTTCCTGCAACGTGTTCAAAGCGCACTTACAAGAGTGTGCAGGGCTCAAGAGTGCGTTACGCTCAGAATGCAGGGTTTAGGAGTGCGTTACCCTTTAGAATGCAGGGTTCAGGAGTGCATTACCCTTTAGAATGCAGGGTTCAGGAGTGCGTTAGGCTCAGAATTTAGGGTTCAGGAGTGTGTTACCCTTTAGAATGCAGGGTTCAGGAGTGCGCAAGGCTCATAATGCAGAGTTCAGGAGTGTGTTACCCTTTAGAATGCAGGGTTCAGGAGTGCGTTACCCTCAGAATGCAGGGATCAGGAGTGCATTGTGCTCAGAATGCAGGGATTTGGGGGGGGGGGGGGTGTAATATGAAGGGTGGTAGAGGACACCTCTATGGGCATGGCCCTCCTATAGCAGTGTCCACTGTCCCTTTCACATCCCCCTCCCAGCCTAGATGAGGCTGAGGGTGAAGACTGGCAGCTAGCAGTAGGAGGCGGGGGTCAGTGGTGCAGACCTTTTTCCGGTCTACCAGTCACCTACCGAAAGGTAGCCCACGATCAATGGGTTGCCAGCCCCGGTCTATGGCCTAGGACTACTTTGCCATTGTGAAGAATGAGGAAAGGCTCCTTACAAAAGAGAGCTGCCATTTCAGAGACACATCTACTAGGTGTGATAGCAACCAAAAAAGGCACTTTGCAGGGGAGGTCATCTAAGGAGATATCCCTGTTAGGTTCAAAGTTGGTTTCTGCAGGGCAAAGAGAAACAAGTTGAGGTCCCAAGGAAGCAAAAGGTGATCCAAAAGTCAAGATACACCTTAAAGTGGAACAATAAAGTCCTGCTAGATCACTTCAGGCTGGTCTGTCTTGCAGGTATAGTTATGTAAAACATTAAAATTAAAACTGTCTTACGCTGCACTGCACATGCTCAGTTGTCCTCTATCTTTAGGCACTGTGCTGAATTTGTAGAGGTCAATTTCCTGACAGCCTAAAGAATGACTGCAGTTCAGGGGCTCTGGGCATCAGCTAAAATGGCAGTCTACAGCAAGAAGAAACAGGAGCCATGCTGGAGGCAATTGATAGCACAAACTAATTTTGGGAGCGTAATTATTAATGTGGGATGTATGTTTCTTGCTAAAGAACATTATTTTTATCAAGTTGTTATTGGTAAAGTTCCACTTTTTTGAAAAGGAATGGACAAGGCCAAAATCTGTCCTTTCATAGTGCTTAAGTTTTGGTCAAGACCTGATTCTAAGCAGGCCAGAATGTGATGCGCAGAGTAATTTTTTTTAAAAGCCAGCAGCTACAAATACTGCAGCTGCTGACTTTTAAAATTACTTTTAAAATAAGGACACTTACCCGCCCAGCGCGCCCGCGATGTCGGCACCCGAAGCCGATCTCTCGATCGTCTCTCGGGTGCTGCCGCCGCCATCTTGGGTATGGGAATCAGGAAGTGGAGCCTTTCGGCTTCATTTCCCAGTTCCCTACTGCGCATGCGCGAGTCGCGCTGCGCAATAAGGATGGTCCCGCTGCCTCTGGGATCCGTGTGTTTCCCAGCAGGCAGCGGGGGACTTTCGGAAAGGGGGGTAATCTACGCCCCTTTCCACAGATAGCTATGCCGGAAGTGGGTGCAGATACCTGTACTGTACAGGTACCTGCACCCCCCTCCCCCCTGAAAGGTGCCAATTGTGGCGCCGGAGGGGGGGAGGATTCCAATGAGCAGAAGGTCCACTTTAGGGTGGACCTCCGCTTTAAGGCTAGTGACTGATAAGCTGGATGGAAAAAAAGAGCATCAGGTCTGGTCTGTTGGGGAGAGGCTAGTAGTCTTAAGCTGGATACACACTTTACAACTTTTGTTTTTCAATTTCCTTCAGATTTACCTTCAACTATATAGTGCAAGGGCCTGCTTGATTGCATACAAATTGAAAGTGTTTAGGTTTGACCTAATATTATATGGTTTTGGTAAATCTAAAGGAAAAAAATCTACCAAGTTCTTCTGGGTCAGTTTGGTGCAATGGGAATCACTTTTCTCTTGCTCTATTTTGTGGGGCAGACAAGGTAGAATTTGGAGAGAATGCATAGATTAGTCTGAAATGAGACCAGGAGATTATCAAGGCATCTGATGCTAGTGTTAGCTTCTTGGCCCTGATCCCTAACAGAGGTAGGTTGCTGTTGAATCTGGAGGCCACGGTATCCACATCCAAGGTCCTCCATCTTTAACCTGTCAAGTTAACCACTTTCAGACCGGACCAATTTGCTGGTCAAAGACCAGACCACTTTTTGCGATTCGGCACTGCGTCGCTTTAACTGACAATTGCGCGGTCGTGCGACGTGGCTCCCAAACAAAATTTACGTCCTTTTTTTCCCACAAATAGAGCTTTCTTTTGGTGGTATTTGATCACCCCTGCGGTTTTTATTTTTTGCGCTATAAACAAAAATAGAGCGATAATTTTGAAAAAAACGCATTATTTTTTACTTTTCGTCATAATAAATATTCCCCAAAAATATATAAAAAAAATTTTTTTTTCCCTCAGTTTAGGCCCATACGTATTCTTCTACATATTTTTGGTAAAAAAATCGCAATAAGCGATTATTGATTGGTTTGCGCAAAAGTTATAGCGTTTACAAAATAGGGATAGTTTTATAGCATTTTTATTAATAATTTTTTATTATTTTTTTTTTTACTAGTAATGGCGGCGATCTGCGATTTTTATTGTGACTGCGACATTGTGGGGGACCCATCGGACATTTTTGGGACCATTGTCATTTATACAGTAATCACTGCTATATAAATGCAGTGATTCCTGTGTAAATGGCACTGGCAGTGAAAGGGTTAACCAGTGGGTGGCAGTGTAGGGGTTAAGTGTTCCTAGGGGTGTGTTACTAATTGTGGGGGGGTTGGGCTTTCATTTAGTGTACACTGATCTCTTCTCCAATCACATGGAGCAGAGATCAGCGTCACTAGTTGCTAGGCAGAATGGAAAAATGTTGTTTACACAGCATTTCCTCCATTCGGCCGCTCCGTGAGACGATCGCGGGGATGCCCGCGGCGATCGAGTCCGCGGGTCCCGCGACCGGACTCACGGGGGTCCCGACCAGCGTGGCATGTACGCCAATATGCCTGCCCGTGCCATTCTGTCGACGTACATCGTCGTGCGCTGGTCTGGAAGTGGTTAAAGATGTCAGGGTGAAGAGCCCATGCTCCTTGATTCAAGCAGTGGTGACGAAGGTAATCCATTTTCCAGCTATCCACTCCTTGGTGTGGACTACAGAGTGCTGGACAGTGAATCTCTCTCCATGAGATGATATAGCTTACTTCCTTCAAGGCTGCATGACACCTGGTGCCCCCTTGGTTGGCGATGTAGGCCACAGCTATGGAACTGTCTGATTGCACCCTGATTAGGTGTCCTAGCAGAAGGGGATTCCAATGTTGTAGAGCCATCCTTACTGCTCTCAGCTCCAGGATGTTGATGGGGAGTATGCTTGTTCTACCATAGGTCAAAAAGATGTTGTGCTGGAGAGGTCTATAATGGAACTTGGTGAATGGCACAACCTTGAAGGCCTGGAGAATCTCACTGTGGGATGTTTCTTTGGCCTCAATTCCCATCCGTGAGCTATGAGAGAGCAGTTTCTTCTCTAAATGAAATGAAAACATTTGCTTGGCATGTGTCCAGGACCAGGACCAGACCCAAATATTCCAGGCAAAGAGAAGGCCGGAGAGCAGATTTTTGGAAGTTGATCACCTAACCATAGCATTTTAATTGTCCTGTGGGTGTTTGCAGATGGCTGGAAGGGAGAGTAGTCCTTCAGGAAAAGGTCACCAAGAAATAGGATTTATATAACAGCTTCCCTGTAAAATCATTTTCTTTGAAGTACATCATGGGACACAAAGCCATAGTAATTACTATAAGGGGTAATAGGCCACAACATAGGGTGTAATCAGACCTGAGGACCCTGTACCGCTGTCTGCAGCACACTACGCCCAAAGGCGATATCCTCATGCCTTCTCACATCCACCTGATAAAATTTGGTGAATGTATGGACTGATGACCAGGTTGCGGCCTTGCAGATTTGAGCCATGGAGGCCTGGTGATGCACTGCCCACGAAGCACTAATAGCCCTAGTGGAGTGCACCTTGATTTGAAAAGGCGGAATCTTTTGCTTCAAACCATAAGCTTGAACAATTACTTGTCAAATTCATTTAGCAATGGTAGATTTCAAAGCTGCCCTTTCTCTCTTAGGACCCTCAGGTAATAAGAACAAAACATCCATTTTGCAAACCTGAGCAGTCGCTTCCAGATAGGCTTTGACTGCTCTCACTACATCCAAAGAATGTAGTGACTTCTCTTCCATAGAGCAGGGATTTGGAAAAAAGGAAGGCAGAACAATATCTTGGTTTAGATGAAAACCTGAGACCACCTTCGGTAGAAAACTAGGATGAGGTCGTAACACCACTCTATCCTTGTGCATTATCAGATACGGTTCTTTACAAGAGAGGGCCGCTAATTCTGATACTCTTCTGGCAGAAGAAATGGCCACCAGAAAAATAAATTTCCTTGTCAACAGAACTAAGGGAATTTGATGTATCTGTTCAAAAGGCTGCTTCTGTAAAGCTGACAGAAACAAATTCAAATCCCAGGGGTTCAGAGGCGCCCTAACTGGAGGATTAAGGCACGTTACCCCTTGTATAAAGCTTCAGACCAAAGAATGCGAAGCAAGTGGACGTTGAAACAGGACCAATAAGGCCGAGACTTGGCCCTTGATGGTACTCAAGGCCAGTTTCATCTCTAACCCATTTTGCAGAAATTCGAGGATTCTGCTCATGACATTTTCTGGGGTGCCAACCCCCGGATTCACACCAGGAGACATATGCTTTCCAAACTCTGTGATAAATCATTCTGGAAGCTGGCTTTCTTGCATTAATCAAGGTAGATATCACAGGGCCCGAAAGCCCACGATTCTTCAGAATGTGGTTTTTAATAGCCAAACCGTTAAATTTAGCGTTTGTGAGGTAGGATGGAATACTGGTCCCTGGGATAGAAGGTCTGGACAGGACGGTAGGGTCGAAGGAGAACCTACCTCCATCTTCACTATTTCTGCATACCAAGCTCTTCTGGGCCATGCTGGGACCACTAGAAGCACCGACTTCTTTTCCTGCCTGATCCTGCAAAGAAGTCTTGGCAGTAGCAGAATAGGAGGGAATGCATAAATCAGAGAGAACTGATGCCACAGAGTTACCAACGCATCTGTCCCGCATGCAAGAGGATCCCTTTTCTCATTCTTGACACAAAGTTGTCGACCTTGTTGTTGCACCTGGACGCAAAGATATCTACATCCGGAACCCCCCATCTCTGGCATATGGCCAAGAAGATGTCGGGGTGA
Organism: Lithobates pipiens; assembly: GCF_037356315.1. Taxonomy (NCBI): domain Eukaryota; kingdom Metazoa; phylum Chordata; class Amphibia; order Anura; family Ranidae; genus Lithobates; species Lithobates pipiens. The sequence goes on along the minus strand of NW_027507787.1, from coordinate 55,608,678 downwards.
AGAGGCCATTCCCCTGGGACTAACTGCTGGTGACTCAAGTAGTCCGCCTGCCAGTTCTCTACCCCCGGAATGAAGACTGCCGATATGCATGGCACATGTCTTTCTGCCCAGATTAAGATCTGGTTTACTTCTGAGCTGCACGACTCTTGGTGCCCCCTTGGTGATTGATATAAGCCACTGCTGTGGCATCGTCGGACTGGATCCTGACAGGGCAACCCTGCAACCTGAGTGCCCAGGCTTTTAGGGCTAGATACGCCGCACGGATCTCCAGAATGTTGATGGGTAAGGCCCTTTCGGTCTTGGACCATCTCCCTTGGACAGTCGACTGTTCCAGGACTGCCCCCAACCCAAAAGACTGGCATCTGTTGTTACCACTGTCCAAGTAACTGGTAAAAAGTATTTTCCTTTCCGCAGATTTTCGGGTATCAACCACCAGCTGAGGCTTCCAACTCGATGTAGGGGACAGATGCATCGAAAATCTAACGGCTGAACCTTCTTGTTCCAGGCTGATAGGATACTGTTTTGCAGCAGCCTTGAATGAAACTGAGCATAGGGAGCTACTTCAAATGAAACCACCATCTTCCCCAACAACCTCATACAAAGACGAATAGAAGGACCCTTCTTTGCCCTTACTACCTGAATCAGTTCTCTTATAGCACTGATCTTTGCTTGGGGTAGGAAAACCTTCTGCTGGGCTGTATCTATGACCAGACCCAAATACTCTAGTTTTCTTACTGGTTTTAAAGAAGACTTCTCTAAATTGAGGACCCAACCTAGGCATTCCAGGTAGTTGATTGTGGTGACCAAATTTTGGCCCAGGCGGGCTACCGACCGGTCTATCAAGAGCAAGTCGTCTAGGTATGCTATTATTGTTATACCTTGGGCCCTTAATCTGGCCAGAGGAGGGCCCAAGATCTTTGTAAACACCCGAAGTGCAGTAGCTAGCCGAAAGGCAGAGCTACAAACTGAAAGTGGTGCTTTTCTACTTCGAAAGGCAGGAATTTTGATGAGCAGGGAAAATAGGTACATGCAGGTACGCATCTTTGATGTCTATTGACGCCAGAAGTTCTCCTCCTTGCAGGAAGGATACTACCGATCAGATCGATTCCATACGAAAGGACCGTATCTTTAGAAATCGGTTTAGGTCTTTGAGATCTAGAATGGGTCTGACATCTCCGTTTGGCTTTGGTACTGTGAAAAGGTTTGAAAAAAAAAAACATTCCCTGCTCTTGCATGGGAACTACCATGATAACTTTTTGCGACAATAGTCGCTCCAACGCTAGAAGGAGAGACTTATTTTTCTCTGAGTACATTTGATCCGAGGAAACGAGGAGAAGGGAATTCTAGTTTGTAACCTAGAGTTATTGTGAAGACCACCCCTTTGTCCCAAAATTCCTCCTGCCAGAGCCCTGAGAACTTTAGTAGTCTTCCCCCCACTCGAGTGAGTGGGGGCGCCCCTTTATAAGGAGGTCTTAGCGTTTTGTCTTGAAGACCTTCTCCCCCAGGACTTCTTTTGTCCCTGGGGTTGACTCTGAGTTTTAGCCTTTGAGCCTGACGGAGGAGGCCGTTGTGATTGCCTGGAGGCTGATGACACTGACACTGGAGAAAGTGCCCAATTAAAGGAGGGACGTTTACTCCTTTTCTTGACTGGTAAAAGGGTGCTTTTCCCACTAGAGATCCTTTGGATATAATTGTCCAAATCCTCTCCAAACAGTTTTGCACCACGAAAAGGAAATCCGGCCAGGAGATTCTTACATGGTGATTCGGCTGACCAATTTTTCAGCCATAAGATTCTACGCATGTGTACCAACCCAAGCGTAAGGTGAGAGGTCTGAAGGATAGAAAATCTGATAGCATCAACAGCAAAACACAAAGCCGCTGGTAGGTTAGCTAACCCCCAGGCTTCCTGTGCAGGTAAAGCTTTAAGCACCTGTTTAACATGGTCTCTCAAATATTGACAGAGTCCAATTGCTGCCACTGCAGCTTGAGCTACTGAACCTGCCAAGGAAAAAAACTTTTTTTAATAGGAATTACATTTTATCAGTTGGATCCCTAAGCATCTGAGCGTTGTCAACAGGACAAGTCAGGCTTTTGTTTACAGAGGAAATGGCGGCGTCAACTGCCGGTATACCCCACGTCTTAGTAAATTTTTCCTCCATAGGATAAAGTGTAGAAAACTTTTTAGGAGGAAAAAAAAATGTTTATCTGGGTGATCCCACTCAGAATAGATAAGCTGTTCCAGTAAACCATGAACAGGAAAGGCATGTGCAGTTTGAGGAGGTTTCAGTGAACCCAGAGAAGAAGTGGGTTCTTTAACTAACTCAGGTACGGGTAACTTAAATGTGGAACGGACCAATCCAGAAAGAATTTGCACCAACATCTTCCAGGATCCTCTGAGGGGGATTCCTCTCCTTTATCCCAGTGTTCCTCACTCACACTGAGTCCTGGGTGACAGAGAGGGGCCTAGTGCGTTTTCTTACACTGAGTGAAGATGCGATTAAGGCCACCAATCTTTCCTCTAAACCGTTTATTGATTGAGGAAAAAAAACCTCCTGTGTAATGTATACAGGGGCTGAAGTGCCAGAAGCAGCTGTAGCCCCTGACCCCGACGGCTCACCCTGGCCAGCCTCCCCGGGTCCTGCAGTGGGGGAAGGTGCTGCAGAGGGGGGTCTTCAGAGCCTGAAGGGGACCCCTTTGAGCCCCTATTCTTCGGGGTAATTCTACCTCTTCTACCCATAGTGCAAAGCAACAAAAGGTAGAGGTACCACAAAAAAATGCACTGACTGCTGAACTAACTGCCGCTGCTACCAAGACTCAGTCTGATGCCTAAGTAAATGCTGCCTGGGAATGCCTGTGTCCTCCGCACTCACATGCGCCTGTCAGTTCTGTGTCCCTCCATAGGCTGTGTGCATCTGAAAAAGAGTGCACTTTAAAGCCTGTGTAGCTTAGTGCTCCGCCCCCCCTCTTTTTTAAAAACAAGCGTTTGCCGCACGAGCAGAGGCTCTAACCCTGCTGACAAGCATGGAGGGGAGGCTGGGGCAGAGGAGAGGGAAGGGCAGGTGGATGTGAAGCCGATGTAATGGCGGCATCAAACGGCGTTGGGTGGTGCGGTATGTTACCGCTCTCTGCCCAGGCCTGTCTCAGTCCCCTAATCCGTGGAGGGAGAATCCTAGAAGGAAAAAAAACCCTTACGTTCATCCTTCCTGGAGCATGGCTGGAGGAACATAGAGTGTGGACACCAAGCAGACAGATCAGGCATGATAGGTATGTGCTCTTGGTAGCCCCCAGTGGAGACTATAGGCATAGCATACATTTACTTAAAGAGGGATTCCACCAAAAAAAAAAAATATTAAAAGCCAGCAGCTATAAATACTACAGCTGCTGACTTTTAATAAATGGACACTCACCTGTCCCAGGTTCCAGCGATGCCGGCAGCCGAGGCCAATCGATCGCTCGGCTCTCGGCTGCTGTAGTCACCATTCTAGGTGAGGGAATCAGGAAGTGAAACGAATCGGCTTCACTTCCCGGTTCCCTACTGCGCATGCGCGAGCCGCGCCGCGCAATAGGAAATCTCCGCGCTGTCACTGGGACCCGTGTGTGTCCCAGCAGACAGCGCGGCAGGGCAGGAAATGGCGTAGACTCCCACGGGAGTCTATGCCCGGAAGTGGGTGAAAATACCTGTCTTTGACAGGTATCTCCACCCCCCTCCCCCCTGAAAGGTGTCAATTGTGACACCGGAGGGGGGGAGGGATCCGATCAGCTTTATCGAACTTTAGGGTGGAATCCCGCTTTAAAAGGAGAAAACCTACTGGAATTAGAAAAATTCTTGGGGAGTCTCCCTTACCTTATCCAGCTGTAGGGTTTGAATAACAGACCCAATCTTCACCTCTCACGGTGGGCTCCATTAGGGAAAAAAAAACTTCAGAGACTGGGGCCCCCTTGAAAAGGGGGATCCGCAGTTCTGGGCACGTAAAGCACCCTGCCAGGAATATGGCTGAAAAAAACAAATACTAGGTCCCAGGGTCCAGCTCTCTAAAAAGAGAAGCGTTACAGGTAAAACCTAGTTTCTTCGGACACGAGGCCCGGGTACCATCCAATTTGGTCTGGAAAAGACACTTTGAATGGATCCGGTTGCATAGCTGGCCCCAGTAAGGATATTCCAGCGGAGCTCAGCACAACATATCTTTACTTGTGACCAACACCTAAGACACTAGTAAAAAAACTGAGGTACCTCCAGTAAGGAGGGGGGGGGGTTATATGGGGGATTGAACTTGCTGCCTAGGGTGTACCAGTGTCCAATCACCTAGTCATACCCTATAACCCATCAGTAATTACTGAGTCTCTGTGTCCCGCGATGTACAAGAAAAAAAAATCCTATTTTCTTAATCATACATCACGCCATAGTAATTACTATGTGGGATGTCCCAGAGCAATGCCACCTGAGGGGAGGGAGACACAACAGAATTAGGGCAACATGAGACTAGAGGACTTATACTGCTCCCTGCAGCACACAACACCCAGAGGCGATATCCTCATGCCTTTTTACAGACAACTGATAAAATCTGGTAAATGTATGGACTGAAGACCAAAGTTGAGGCCTTGCAGATTTGAACCATGGAAGCTTGGTGATGCACTCCAGAAAAGCACTAACAGTCCTAGTGGAGTGCGCTTTTGATTTGAGAGGGTGGAATCCTCCACTTTAAACCATAAGCCTGAACAGTTACTTTTTGAATGCATTTAGAAATAGTGCCAATACTGCCTGTCCTTTTCCTAGGACCTTTAGGCAACACAACAAAACATCAGTTTTTTCTAATCTGAGCAGTCGCCTTCAAGTAAACCTTGAGTGCTCTCACCACATCAAGTGAATGTAGTAATTACTCTTCCATAGAACTGGGAAAAATGAAGGTAAAACAATATCCTGGTTCAGATAAAAACTAGACACTACCTTCGGTAGAAAGTTAGGATGAGGACGCAATACTACCTTATCCTTGTGAATAATCAAATATTTACAAGAAAGAGCAGCCAACTCCGATACCCTTCTTGCAGAAGATATGGCTACCAGAAAATGTGTTTCCTTGTCAAAAGCACCAAGGGAATATGCTGTATCGCGCTCAAAAAGGCTGTTTCAGCAGTACCGACAGAACTAAATTCAAGTCCCAAGGGTTCAGGGGTGACTTAACTGGAGGATTAAGCCATGTTAACCCCTGAATAAGCCACAAACCAAAGAATGCAAAGCAAGTGGTGGTTAAAATAATAAAGATAAGGCCTAAACTTGGCCTCTGATAGTACACAAGGCCAGCTTCATTTCTAACCCCATCTACAGAAGTCAAGAATTCTACCCATGACATACTTCCTGGGGTGCCAACCCCTGTATTCGCACCAGGAGACATATGATTTCAAGATTCTATAATCTATGATTCTGGAAGCCAGCTTCTCTGCATTAACCAAGGTAAATTCCACTGGACCTGACAGCCCATGCTTCTTCAGAATGTGGGTCTCAATAGCCAAACCATTAAATTTAGCATTTGTAAAGTAGGATGGAATACCAGACCTTACGAGAGAATGTCTGGACGTGGTGGTAGGGTCCACGAGTCCCTTACCGCCATCTTTATGATCTCTGCATACCAGGATCTGCTGGGCCACAAGAATCACTGAATTTGCTTTCTGGTTGATCATCTGTTCTGCATGCTAGTGGATCCCTTGTTCTTGACACAAAGTTGTCGATTCTCTTGTTAAACCTGGACGCAAACAGATCTATGTCGGGAATCCCCCATCTTCGGCGAATTGCCAGGAAAATATTGGGGTGAAGGGAACATTCTCCCAGGAACAACTGCTGGCGACTTAAGTAGTCCGCCTGCCAATTTTCTATTTCCAGAATGAAAACTGACGATAGGCAAGGTACATTGTTTTCTGCTCAAGTTAAGAAATGATTCACCTCTCTCTGGGCCGCATGACTTCTCGTGCCCCCTTTGGTGATTGATATAGGCCACTGCTGTGGCATTTTCGGATTGGATCCTGACAAGACAATTCCATAACCTGAACGTTCGGGTCCTCATGACCAAGCGCGCTGCCCGATCTCTAGAATGTTGATGAGCAAGGTCATTGTTACCATCTTCCAGGTAACTGGTAGGGAAGATTTTCCCTTTTGCAGATTCTTGGTTATCAACCACCAGCTGAGGCCTCTGCGCACCCTGTAGACAGATACATTGGGAAATCTAGAGCTTGAATCTTCTTGTTCCAAACCGATAAGATAATGGTTATACCTTGGGCCCTTAATCCAGCTACAGGAGGGGCAAGGACCTTTGTAAATACTTGAGGTGCAGTAGCTAGACCGAAAGGTAGAGCTACAAAATGAAAACAAATATTTTCTACCTCAAAACAGATATTTCTGGTGAGTGGGAAATATAGGTACATGGAGGTATGCATGCCTGATGTTTGACATCAGAAGATGGTCCAATGCTTGAGAGACTTCTTTGCCTCTGGAATTTGGGAAAATGAGGAGACGGAGACTTTCAGAACTCAAGCTTGTACTGTAGCGTTATTGAGGAAGTCACCCATCTGCAGCCTATGGCACCTGGTATTCCCAGGTGGTCCCCCATCCAGGTACTGACCAGGCCCGACCCTGCTTAGTCTCTGAGATCAGACGAGATCTGGCGCTTTCAGGATGATGTGGCCATAGGCTCCTGACACTCTTCCTACCAGACCCATGAGAACCGCAGAAGTCTTCCCCCCACTTTGAAAGAGCAGGGGCGCCCCCTCAAAAGGAGGCACCAGTTCCCCTCTTGAACTTGATGGCGGAGGCCATCATGACTGCCTGGAGGCAGATGCTCCTGACACTGGAGAAGGAGCTTGTTTGAAGGAAATATACAATTATCCCTCTTCCTAACTAGAAAAAGGGTACTTTTTCCACTAGAAATTTTTTGGATGTATTTATCCAAATCATCCCGAAACAACTGTTTACTGAAAGGAAAACTAGCCAGGAACATTGCATGACGCTTCGAATGACCAATCTTTCAACCACAAGATTCTATGCCTATGCACCAGCCCAAGCGTAAGGCGCGAGGCTTGAAGAATAGAATCTCTGATGGCGTATATTGCTAAACATAATGCCACTGGTAACTCAGCTAAAGCCTGGCCTGCTGATCAGGAATAACCTTGAGCACCTGTTTAAACTGGTCTCTCAACGATTGACATACACCAATTGCTGCTAGCGCAGGTTGAGTCATCAGAGAAAGTTGTTTTTTTTTTAAATGGGAATTCCAACTTATTATCTGTTGGATCCCTAAGCATATGAGCATTGTCTACCGGACAAGTCAAACTTTCATTCACAGAGCATATAGCAGCGCCAATTGCTGATATGTCCCACTTCATAGTGAATTTTTCCTCCATAGGATAAAGTGTTTCATAGTTAGTAAGGTTGAATAAAGACACCCAATTGTCCCTATCAATGTACATTGCACACTCACATCGGTCCCTACCCTCAAGAAGCCCACAATCCAAGGTCCCCATTCATATACTAGGGCCAATTTTGGACAGAACCAATTAACCTACCAGCACGTCTTTGGAGTGTGGGAGGAAACCCACACAGGCACAGGGAGAACATGCAAACTCCAGGCAGGTAGAGTCGTGGTTGGGATTCGAACCAGCAACCCTTGTTACTGCTAGGTGAGAGTGCTAATCACTACACCACTGTGCCACCATAGGAGAAAAAAAAAAAAGCTTATCCGGGTGATCCCACTGAGAATACATAAGCCTTTCCAGTAATGAATGGACAGGAAAGGCATGCGCACCTTGGGGAGGCTTTAGTAAACCCAAACAAAAAGTGGACATATCAACCGACTCAATGAAGAGTAGCAAAAATGCACCATCAATCTTTCAGTTTGTGAAGCTGATCCCCATGGATTTGACCCCTCAGGAGAGGAGTCATTAGCCTCTCCACGGTCCCCTGAGGGAAATTCATCCCTTCTCTTCTCCCACCCCCAGATCCTCAGTTTGAGGGGCCTGTGTAATGGAAAGGGACCTGCCACATTTTATTCCATTCTGGGATGCGAATAAAGCTGCTAGCCAATCATATTATGGCTTGAGGAAAAAACCCTCTCCAGTAATATAGACAGGGGCTGTAGTAATAAAAACCATTGCAATATTTGACCGGCCACCCCCTCTCAGGGGAGGATGCCATTGTAGAGATGAGTTTAGGCTGTTTAGAGCTTGAAGGAGTCCCTTTTGAGCCCTTTTTGGGGTGTTTCTACCTCCCCTTCTGACCATAGCCCATTGCACAAATGCAGAGGTACTACCAAAAGAAATTGCATTCACTGCTTGAGCAAATAGTCCAGCAACTGTCGCTGCTATTAACGCTCAGCCTGATGCTTCAGTAAATGTGCCAAAGGAATGCCTGTGTCACCACTTATATGCCCCTTTTTAGCAGTCAGCAAAAAATGTAGCCTTTTTTTGTACCCCTGCGCTGGATGCTAAGCCACGCCCCCTCCGTGTTCCCACCGTGCCCCTCCTCCTCTTTGCAAAAAAGAGCGTTTTCCTGCGCGAGCGTGGGCCTCTGATCCGACGAGATTGGCACGTGTGTGTGGGGAAAGGGAAAAGAAAAAGGGCTGTGACAAACCGCCATACAGAGGTGGTGCAGAACGGAGTGGCATCCGCCGATCGTTCTGGCTTCTCCATCTACTCAGAAAGAGGGGGAGAGCTTTTGTCTGGGTAGGTGGTATTTTTAGAGAAAAATCTCCCCCCCCCAACATCTTACCGGTGTCCTGTGACTGCTAGCCAGAGGAAGCTGCAGCTTCTGCTGACACAGCATTATCTGGGAAAGCATGACAAGGTATGTGCTCCATACAGCCCCCAGTGGTGACTTTTAGGCATGACAATATTTACTTTTTAAAAGGAGACAATTCATAAGAAACTCTTCACCTCTCACAGTAGGGTCCATTTAAAAAATCTTCAGGAACTGGGGCCCCTTTTTATTGGGTATCCACACTCCTGGACCCGTAGTAGCACCCCGCCAGAAAAAAAACATATGGCTGAAAAAACCAAAAGCACTGGGTCCCGGGGTCCAGCTCTCTAGAAAGAGAAGCGTTACGGGCTAAATCTTGTTCCTTCCACCACGAGGACTGGGTACCATTCAATTCGGCCTAAAATGACACTTTGAATGGATCTGGCTGCATAGCTGGCCCCAGTAAGGATTGCTCCAGTAGAGCTCAGCACAGCACATCTTTACTCGTGACCAACATGTAAGACACTGGTGAAAAAACTGAGGTACTCCCAGTAGTGGGAGGGGTTATATAGGGAGTGGACTTCCTGTCTTAGGGTGTGCCAGTGTCCATCACCTGAAGGTGGCCAATAACCCACATAGTAATTACTATGGCTCTGTTTCCTGTGATGTACGATTAAGAAAAACCCATGACCTGGATGCCCCAAGTTTTTAGGAGGGCAAGAAGATGTGATAGGATCTTTGTAAATACTTTGGAAGTAGAGGCTAAGCCAAAAGGCAGTGTGACAAATTGGAAATGATTGTCTAACTACAAAGCACATAAAATGCTGATGAAGTGAATAGATGAATTTACAGATCTTGAATGTCTATGGATGCTGATTATTCCTTGGCTCCAGAGAGGCAATAACCGACCCTGTGGACTCCATGCAAAATGTGGGCATTTGGACATAATTGTTGAGGGATTTTAAGTCCAGAATAAGTCCACTGGGTTTTTGTACAGTGAACAGGTTTGAATAGGATCCTTTGAACCTGTTTTGTGGGGGAAGAGATGTTTCAGGGCATTCTGCAAATGTGACTGTCCTTGGGCAGGATTTTGGTTGATTTTAGAGGAGAAAGTGGCACGAATTATAAAACTATAGTTTGTACCCCTTTGAAACTACCGATTGAACCCACAGATCAGGGATGTCTGTGACCCAGATAGAGAGGCAAACTGTAACAGACTTCACTCCACACTTAGGAGTGAGGGTGCCTCTTAACTAAAAAGAGGGCTTTGGGGAAGTCTTGTTGGGCTTTGTGGGCCAACTCTTACATCAAAAGGAAGAACTGAAAATGTTTAAGACTAAGACAGCAAGATGTGTAAAGGCCTGGGGGGGGGGGGGGGGGAGGGGGGATGAGAAATCCTCTGCAGCTTCTTCTAACACTGTGGGACCTCTTTGTTCCATTCTACGTCTACCTCTTCTAGGCTGGGCATATCAAGCTCTGACTCATATAGAGAGGGAGGGGCTGGAGAAGGGACCTGGAGCCTTAAGAGCTCTGCACAGAGATTGCCGTATTAAAGTTGTTAGTTGTCCAAAAAGTTGTGACATAGTTGCAGAGAAATCTGCCTTTGTAAGGTGCCGAGCTTGTTGTTAGCCTAAAATATAACTAGAGTTGGATTCAGAGACCAATGTTAAAATTGGGTCCTGCACTGGTGCAAGGGAAGCATCATCACTTTGCGGTTGAGTGCTGTGCGAGCCTTCGGCAGAGGGAAATTTTACCTGAGTTTTTGCTGTGGCTTCCTTTCATCTGATTTTCGCCATAGCTATGGGGGAGGGTGTTCCCATGTCAGGTATTTACAGAGTAGGGTGTAGAACATAGGGTATGTGTGTCTGGAAATAGTATGCAGCAACCCAGGTGTAGACCATCTTGTAGCAAAGTCCTTGTGGTGAAAAGGTATGAGGAAGTACCTGAATACCTTAAGGGCTGAAGCGGAAGGGGTGTGATGTAACGCCTGGTCATCCACCTGAGACTAAGCTTCAAGTGGTAGACTTTTAGTGCCAAGTTTTAAAAATGTACAATGTAAAGTAAATACATCCCAAGCCTGTCTGTTCAGTACTTTATCTTGAATACGTAAGTGTAACATATAGAAATTTGTACAATACCTGTGGATACATATATTTGTCTTCATTCTCTAATATATGTTAATTGTTTTTTTGGATAGAAAAGCCTTTTGCTAAACACATACCCCTGAGGAAGGAGCGGAGGGCCCTCCGGAAAGCGTAGGATGCAAAAGCATTATAGACTACTGTACTGTATACATATCAGTGACCATGTTGTTTAATGCATTTTTTCTGCTATATATGTTTTTATGATATCTACCAATAATATTTTTTTTCATACTTTATATATTTCTATTTATTGTACGTGCCTTAACCACTTCAGCCTCGGACCAATAAATACCTTAAGGACCAGAGGTCTTTTTGCAATTTCGCACTGCGCTGCTTTAACTGGTAATTGCGCGGTCATGCAATATTGCACCCAAACGAAATTTGCGTCCTTTTCTTCCCACAAATAGAGCTTTCTTTTGATGGTATTTGATTGCCTCTGCGATTTTTTTTTTTTGCGATATAAATGGAAAAAGAGCGAAAATTTTGAAAAAAAAAGATATTTTCTTCTTTTTGTTATAAGAAAAATCGAATAAACTAAATTTTAGTCATACATTGAGGGCAAAATTTATTCAGCCACATGTCTTTAGTAAAAAAAATGTCAATAAGCGAATATTTTTTGGTTTGCGCAAAAGTTATAGCGTCTACAAACTAGAGTACATTTTCTGGAATTTACACAGCTTTTAATTTATGACTGCCGATCTCATTTCTTGAGGTGCTAAAATGGCAGGGCAGTACAAATCCCCCCCAAATGACCCCATTTTGGAAAGTAGACACCCCAAGGAAATTGCTGATGGGTATGTTGAGCCCATTGAATATTTATTTTTTTTGTCCTAAGGGATTGAATAATGACAAAAAAAAAAAAAAAAAAAATTTTTTTTACAAAAAGTTGTCACTAAATGATATATTGCTCACACATGCCATGGTTATATGTGGAATTGCACCCCAAAATACATTCTGCTGCTTCTCCCGAGTACGGGGATACCACATGTGTGGGACTTTTTGGGAGTCTAGTCGCGCACGGCACCCCGAAAACCAATCACCACCTTCAGGATTTCTAAGGGTGCAAATTTTTGATTTAACTCCTCACTACCTATCACAGTTTCGAAGGCCATAAAATGCCAAAATAGCACAAAACCCCCCCAAATGACCCCATTTTGGAAAGTAGACACCCCAAGCTATTTACTGAGAGGCATGTTGAGTCCATGGAATATTTTATATTTTGCCAAAAGTTGCGGGAATTTTACAAACTTTTTTTTTTTTGCACAAAGTTGTCACTAAATGATATATTGCTCACACATGCTATGGGCAGAAGTCAAATTACACCCCAAAATAAATTCTGCTGCTTCTCCCGAGTACGGGGATACCACATGTGGGGGACTTTTTGGGAGCCTAGCCACGTACGGGACCCCGAAAACCAAGCACTGCCTTCCGGATTTGAATATAAAATGCTATAAAAAACAAACTAACCAGAGTCACCCGTAACACTTATACGGTGATCAGTGGTGAAAGGGTTAACTAGGGGCAATCAGGTGGTTCAAATTTTTATTAGGTAGTATATGGGGGTCCCTGGCGCTATATAAAAACCTGACGGGGAACCTAAATAACTAACTGGCTAACCAGCGTCACCAGTGACACTTATACTGTGATCGCTGGTGAAAGGGGGTGAAAGGGTTAACTAGCAGCAATCAGGGGGTTAAAACCATTATTGGGTAGTATATCGGGGTACCTAGCGCTATAAAAACCTGGCGGTGAACCTAAAAAAATAACTAGCTACCTAGCGACACTAGCGACACTGATGCAGCGTTCAGAAAAATTATCGCTTAGTGACACTGGCAAAAGGGGGTGAAAGGGTTAACTAGCGGAAATCAGGGGGTTAAAACCATTATTGGGTAGTATATCGGGGTACCTAGCGCTATAAAAACCTGGCGGTGAACCTAAAAAAATAACTAGCTACCTAGCGACTGTAGCGACACTAATGCAGCGATCAGAAAAACGATCGCTTAGTGACACTGGCAAAAGGGGGTGAAAGGGTTAACTAGCGGCAATCAGGGGGTTAAAAACATTATTGGGTAGTATATCGGGGTACCTAGCGATATAAAAACCTGGCGGTGAACCTAAAAAAATAACTAGCTACCTAGCGACACATGCAGCGATCAGAAAAATGATCGCTTAGTGACACTGGCAAAAGGGGGTGAAAGGGTTAACTAGCGGCAATCAGGGGGTTAAAAACATTATTGGGTAGTATATCGGGGTACCTAGCGCTATAAAAACCTGGCGGTGAACCTAAAAAAATAACTAGCTACCTAGCGACTGTAGCGACACTAATGCAGCGATCAGAAAAACGATCGCTTAGTGACACTGGCAAAAGGGGGTGAAAGGGTTAACTAGCGGCAATCAGGGGGTTAAAAACATTATTGGGTAGTATATCGGGGTACCTAGCGATATAAAAACCTGGCGGTGAACCTAAAAAAATAACTAGCTACCTAGCGACACTAGCGACACATGCAGCGATCAGAAAAATGATCGCTTAGTGACACTGGCAAAAGGGGGTGAAAGGGTTAACTCTAGGGGCAATCAGGGGGTTAAATCTTTATTGGGGGGTGATAGGGGGCTACCCTGGACCTAACACTAACTGTCCTGACAGTTTTTACTGTCACAACTGACACTGAATGCATTGATCAGTAAAGAAATGATCAATGCAATCAGTGACACTGTGACTGGGGGGGGAGGGGGGGCGGGGGATCGGGGGGCGATCGGGGGGGGGATCGGGGGGGGTTTGTGTGCCTGTGTGTACCTACATGTCAGTGTAGTGTTGGTGCACACTTACTTTTACTGTTCTCCTCGTAGTCCGGTCAAAAAGACCGCCCCGAGGAGAATGACATCACTTCCTCCTTCCTGTGTAAACAATACACAGGGGAGGAAGCTTCTCATTGGCCAGGAGCGATCCAGAGGGGGTGGCCGAAAACCAACGGCCATCCCCTCATCACGGAGCGCTCCTGGACCGAATCGGACCGCCGTAACCAGCGGGAGGGGGTCCGATCGGACCCCCCACCCGCTGGAAGGCAATCACGTAGATGTACGTGATTATGCCTGCCTGTGCCATTGTGCTGACGTACAATGGCAATACGGCGGTCCTCAAGTGGTTAAAAGTCCATCACTAGGGGTCTCTCTATTTGTTACATCCCAAACCTATCCCCAGTTTTTATAGCAAAAGTCAGAGCTACAGTGTGATCCGGTCTTACCTGTTCATGATACTGGCTCCTATTCAGAGTCCAGACTTCTCCTGTCATAGTGGTCATAACCTCAAGGGGGTCGTCAGGGTCTGGATTCTATAGAAATAGACCACAGCCCTGTATAGCAACCTGAGGTAGTCTACACGCATTTTACGAAATGCTGAGATAAACTCCTAGGCAGAATCCAGTGCATGAAGCACAGTTTTGAGCCTGGATACAGCACCCATGGTTTTACTGATGGCCTGCTTCTATTGTGGTATTAGAAGACAGTGAAGGGTTGATTGAAAAATTTGAAGTTAAAATGAAAAACTAATTAAGCTGAGAGTGATTTTGTCTAAGTGGGAAGAGGTCTGGGGCTGTGTCCTTAAAAGCTTTGTCAGTGTCCAATCACCCAAAAGGTATGAGCCTATAACCCAGGGTCTATGAACACAGCCTGTATCTTGTACTGCTCAGCAGGGACCAGCTGAATTTTGATCCATGTGTAGTTACTGTAGTTGAACAGAAGTCGACAGTCATCAGGCTATAGACTGCAGTGCCAACATGCCTCTGACTGTCACCATTTTAACCACTTGACTACTGGGCACTTTTACACGCTTCCTAACAGGCCAATTTTCAGCTTTCAGCACTGTCACACTAAGAAGGACAATTGCGCGGTCATGCAACTCTGTATCCAAAAAATAATTTTTTAATTTTTTCCCACAAATAGAGCATTCTTTTGGTGGTATTAAATTACCGCTATATATATTTTTTTGCTAAAAAAACTAAAAAAAGGCAGAATTTTTTTTGGAAAAAAAAAAAAAGTTTGTTTCTTTTGGAAAATTTGGTAAATAAGTATTTTTTCTCCTTGACTGATGTGCGCTGATAGGTTTCACTAAAGGGCACTGATAGAGAGGCATTAATATGCAGCACTGATGGGTGGCACTGATGAACACAGAATGGCATCACAGGTGTGAGGTGAGGAGAGCCGATAAACAGCATTTCTGTGTTTACATGTGATCAGGTATGATTGGACACAGCTGATCACAGGTCTAAAGAGCCGCGTCATTGGCTTTTTTCCGAATTCCCTGGAACACAGCGCACCCATGATCACGGTGAGACTGGCCGACATCATATTACATTGGCCAAGAACAAGAGACGATCCTACTTGCCATATAGACAAATGATTGCGGTTAAAGGCAATGGAGGTGATCTATCAACCAGGGAATTACTGATTACTTTAAAGCAGAGCTCCTGGCAGTAATAAAAAAATCAATGCAATTTTGTGTTCAGTAAACATTAAATATATTTTTGAATGCAAACACTTACAAGAAACATTAGGTTCATTTTAATACCAAACGTAAAAGAAAAAGAAAAAAAAAGGAGGAAGAACAATATAGCCCAAAGAAAAACTATCCTTGTAGAGAATAAAACAGACAACCCGCAATTTCTCAATAAAGAAAAGAAGAAAAAGAAAATAAATGATTCAGTTTAAAACAATTAGGTTGACACAGAGATCTATGTAAGCAAGTTCCCCCAAAAAAGGGGGGGGGGCTAAAAAATCGTAAAGGTCCAGCTTTGGTCATGTGCATTAACCACTTGCAGACCGGACCATTTTGCTGGTCAAAGACCAGACCACTTTTTGCGATTCGGCACTGCGTCGCTTTAACTGACAATTGCGCGGTCGTGCGACGTGGCTCCCAAACAAAATTGACGTCCTTTTTTTCCCACAAATAGAGCTTTCTTTTGGTGGTATTTGATCACCCCTGCGGTTTTTATTTTTTGCGCTATAAACAAAAATAGAGCGACAATTTTGAAAAAAACGCATTATTTTTTACTTTTTGTTATAATAAATATCCCCCAAAAATATATAAAAAAACATTTTTTTCCCTCAGTTTAGGCCGATACGTATTCTTCTACATATTTTTGGTAAAAAAAAATGCAATAAGCGATTATTGATTGGTTTGCGCAAAAGTTATAGCGTTTACAAAATAGGGATAGTTTTATAGCATTTTTAATTTTTTATTATTTTTTTTTTTTACTAGTAATGGCGGCGATCAGAGATTTTTATTGTGACTGCGACATTGTGGGGGGCCCATCGGACATTTTTGACACATTTTTGGGACCATTGTCATTTATACAGTAATCACTGCTATATAAATGCAGTGATTCCTGTGTAAATGACACTGGCAGTGAAAGGGTTAACCAGTGGGTGGCAGTGTAGGGGTTAAGTGTTCCTAGGGGTGTGTTACTAACTGTGTGGGGGTTGGGCTTTCATTTAGTGAACACTGATCTCTGCTCCAATCACATGGATCAGAGATCAGCGTCACTAGTTGCTAGGCAGAATGGAGAAATGTTGTTTACACAGCATTTCCTCCATTCGGCCGCTCCGTGAGACGATCGCGGGGAGGCCCGCGGCGATCGAGTCCGCGGGTCCCGCGACCGGACTCACGGGGGTCCCGACCAGCGCGGGAGCGCACCGCCGGCGGCGCGCTCCCGATGGCAGGGCGGCATTGAATATTGGACGTACCTGTACGCCAATATGCCTGCCCGTGCCATTCTGTTGACGTACATCGTCGTGCGCTGGTCGGGAAGTGGTTAAAGTAGTGTATTCCCCCAAAAATTGAAATAGGAATCAAGCAATTCCACATTCTGGAACTTCTCAGACAAATTGTATCAAGCAATTCCACATTCTGGAACTTCGCAGACAAATTGTTGGCAACAGCTAAGGTTTCCTCCATATCATACAAGTTATGAACCACTTGCACCCATTCTTTAACTGTGGGGGGGGGGGGGGGGTATGGATTTCCAATGTCTAGGGATTTGGCTGCCTTCAACAAATGCCTGGTGAGAGACTGTTTGTACCTTCTAAGTAAATAGTTTGAAATATGGAGTAAACTGAATACAAGTAAATACAAGTGGGGGTAAGCTGTGTCCTAATGTTTGTGATCTCAATTATTAGCTTGCATATCTCTTGCCAAAAAGGGCAGATCAAACTGCATTCCCACCAAATGTGGAACAAAGTTCTTTGTTCTTGGTCACATAGCCAACAAAGATCAGAGGACTATGGGAAGCATTTCTGAGTTTACGCTTGCGCAATTTTAACGGACTGGCATGTATGGTATCTTTTTACTCTGTGTAACATCATCTTTTAAGTTTTACCAAACAGTTGGGTACTATTTGTGTTTTTGTGCATTAAAATAAAAAAAAAAGTGTACTTTCTCCAAAAAAATTGTGGTTGAAAAACCGCTGCACAATACCGTGCGATATAAAAAAAATTGCAAAACCCAATCAACTTAGTCCCTATATATATATATATATATATATATATATACTGTTTGGGGGTTCTAAGTAATTTTCTAGCAAAAAATACTGATTGTTACATGTAAACAAAAAGTGTCAGAAAAGGCCTGGAGCTAAAGTGGTTAATAAAAAAAACATCCCTTATAGCAGAAAAAGGTGGCCCTTCAAAATGAAGTACAGGGTTTACATAATTCTGCAAATAAGAGATAACAAGAGAGTTCTGGTAAGGAGTTAAGCTGCATTCACACCTCAGCGTAGCGCTTTTGAGCGTTTTTACCGGCTTTTTGTCACGCGTTTTGTCGCGCGTATTCGCGCATTTGCATACAGCGTTTTTTTAACTTCAGCGGTTTTTTTTCAGCCAATAGGAAAAATATTCATCTCTTTTTTCATCTGCTTCCTTTTCTGCTTCTGCTTTTCATCTGTCATTTCCTTATGTAAATTATGTAAATTATATTTTCTCTTGAGCAGATACAGCGACAAAACGCCCATAGAAACGCTCGTTGTCGCGCTAAACGCTTGAATCGAGCGTTTCCATTAGTTTCTATCAGCCCGATTTGCGCAACAAAAAAGGGTCCGGAACTTGTTTGAGCTTCAGGTGTAGGGCTTCAGGCGACTTGGAGTGGAGATGTGAACCATTGAGAATAATGGATTTTTTTCCCCTCCAGCGTTTTGTAGCTTCAGGCTTCACGATACAAAACGCTCAGGTGTGAATGGGGTCTTAGGGCCTTACTTGGAAACTGACAAATGCTGATTAGGGAGACAAGCCAGCGGCCTACCTCTTCTACCCTCTCTGGATGCAAGATCACTTCTGATACATTTCCTAAATGCAAGGCATGTATACCAACCCTCTGGAGGCAGTAATCTTCCCCAATGCTCAACCTATGGGTCTCTAAAATAAATTAGATCAGGAGCTAGAAATATCTAACAGCTTCTCTCAGACACCAAGAGGAAAAAAATATTTCTGTGGATTGAGGCCATGAAATTTCTGCTAACAGGGTTCCCAACATTCTTCCCTCTCCCTTTTTTATCCCATCCTTTTGCCCAAGTAAGTCCTTAATTAACTATCTTTTCATGTCCCCTCTTTGGTCTTTTGGTATCTTTGTGATCCATGCCTTAGACTACCCAGCACCTACTGTATATGGCTGCTTTCACACTAATGTGCTGCAGTTTACCCACAGCGTGGGTGCAGTGCACCTGCGGCTTTCCTGTGGGTTAGCTGCATTTTGCCTTAGACTTCTTTTACATCTTGCAGGTGTGGTGCACTTTATGAAAGTTCACCAAAAACACCTGCATTCGGGAGTTTTAATGTGCTTTCAGAAAGCACACCAAACCTACAGGATATGCACCTGGGGATTAGTGTGGAAACAGTCTAATAACCCTTTTTATACTTTAAAAGCTAATATGACCATTGCAAAAGTGCAGTGTATGTGACTTGTGTATTACTCCATCTGCGATAGTAGTCGGTACTATAAAAGGAAGCATCCTCTTATGTGGCTCCTGCCTCCGCAGCTACCTGCTTCCTTCTCTAACTGCGCTTACTCCATGCACTCTGATGCTCTGGGATGGCAGGTTGGCAGGCTGTTGATCATGATTTGGGCTTGCTGACCTGCCATGCCAGAGCATGGGCATGTGCTTCCTTGGTTCAATGTTGTGGGCCACATCAAAGGGCTCTGCGGGCCACAGGTTGAGCAACCCTGCTATCAATATTTTCAGATAAACATCCACACATTGGAAACTTTATTGCCCACAACAAATTAGTTCAGATTGTGGGAAAAACACAATTTTCTATTATAAATTAAAACATAAAAACAGATGACTCACAAGATATGAACACCTAAATTTGGAGTACCACCACTGCGCTAAGGATAATGCAATAAATAAAAAGCTGCCAGGTAAATAAATTTAATTAAAAAAAATGGCAGCTACATTAAAATCAACTGTCCTCAAATCTCTTTAATAATTACAGGTCTAAATGTGGACATGCTATTTAAACTATCTGATGGCTACCTTTTCAGACAAGGCCGGTTTTGTAGCTTGCTCACAAAGAAACTGGTAAGCTGTGTAAGTAAGAGGCCCATGTTTATCTGCCCACCCATTGAACACATCAGCATTAACATGTTAGCTTTTGTGATATAACGCCTTCTGAGATTTGTTCACCTTCATTCACTTGGATTAAAGTATTTAGGCAGAAAGGAAATTTAGAAGCATATGGCCTGGTTAACCTTGTTTTGGTACAGACTGGATTCTGTAACAGTTTGTTTGGCCAGCATGACTCATAGTTAATATTCCCAGTTTGTATCTTACATCCATTTTCTGCAGCAAGCGCAGTATTGTGTACCTCTAATTACAATCAAACAGCAGGTTCCATTTTCTAGGTTGCACTAGGCAAGATATAAGAAAAATGCTATTTTTATCTTATGTTTTAACCATATCTTTAACTCCATGCTTACAGAAAAAAGCAACACAGTAGTTGGATCTATTATTTAATGTTTTACAACAACTTTTATCTATTACCATGGAATATGTTTTTTGTCAGGCAAAACCAGATAGTAAAGTTAGCAACCATCGAAGCTCCTGTTTGTACGAAGTATATTCTGTTTACTTTTTTATTATCTAAAACTATCCTGTAATGGTAGCAAAGGGCCTTTCTCTGGTGAAATCTGTCTGTAGTGATGTAAAGTAGAAGGTATACCATCAATCCATTATGGCAAAGATATTCAGAAAGTATTTAGAGATGTGTGTGGACAATGCCAATTAGTGTTGACAGGTACAAATGTAAATGTAAATTGGGTTAAAAAATGCAAACATACTATATGGGTAAGCCTTTGTGGACACTTGCCCATCACACCTGTATGAGCTTGCGGGACATTTCATTCCAAAATCATGGACATTATTACGGAGATGGCATTCTCATGGGTGTCCGCAGAACTTTTTTCAGGGGGGGGGGGCATAATTTTAAGGTCTGGTCATGCGATCTACAAATGTAAATGTAAATTGGGTTAAAAAATGCAATACTATATGGGTGAACGTTTGTGGACACGTGTCCATCACACCTGTATGAGCTTGCTGGACATTTCATTCCAAAATATGGAGATGGCATTCTCATGGGCGTCCGCAGAACTGTTTTCAGGGGGGACATCATTTTATGGTCTGGTCGTGTGATCTTACCTGTGTCAGTCAACAGCCGTCAACAGTCTGAAAATAGGTTAGTCCGCATAGGCATTAGGGGTAAGGGGACGGGGGTCAGTTTTTAAAGAGGAAGTAAACCCTGATGAGTTTACTTCCTCTTTCATTCCCTGCAAAGGCAAAGCATAATGGATTACTATACATCGCATAGTAGTCCATTATTTTTTTTTTTTGTTTAGAAATGTTTTTTATTAGGAGTAAGGTCAAGGTACAAAAAGTTGACAGTAGAATGAATTGTAGAAGTAAAGATATACAGTGATAATACAATATTGCTTATTTAATAAAATTTCTAGTGACAGAATTCGTGAATTGGAATAGGAGTCACAAAGGTATTGGTAGAAAAGGGTTTGTGTAAATGCTTGAGAAAACAAAACAAAAATGACAGTGGTTAAATTACATCAGTAATGATGCTTCCCATATCGTCCATTTATTTTGGTAAATATGCATGGTGTCATACAACGTGTGGTGTATTCTGACAGCTTAATATTGGCCATACGGTTGAGAACTTGAGGCCATGGAACAACTAATGAGCACCAGTTGAAGGCAATGGTCCAATGGATAGAGCTAAACAAAGTATGTATTAGTCTGATAGAACTTGCATGTGGGATGTCTTGTATGGGGAAGAATAAAAGGCACATTTGGGGAGTTAGAGGGATTGTTCTACCTGAGATACGCTCAATCATCAGCTTGGCATTGTGCGAAATATCCTTAAGGAGAGGGCAGTCCCAGAAGATGTGAAGCAATGTCCCATGTGTGGGGCAGCCTCTGAAACAAAGTAAGGATGTTGAAGGGTAGAAAGAAATGAGTTTGGAGGGGGTAAGATACCACCTATAGAGCAGTTTAGTGGCAGATTCTCTGATCGTGGTAGTTTTGCTAGATTTGTGTACGTTTTCAAAAATGGTATCCCATTGTTTGGTGGAGAGTGAAATGTTTAAGTCTGATTCCCATTTGAGCATGGGGTGTGATTTAACGGGCATATCAAATTCATTCAGGTTTTTATAGATTTTGGATATTAATCCTTTAGCTCGTGGGGAGGAAATACAAATCTGCTCAAATTGTGAGGGGGGGATGTGAAGGGTCAGGGAGTAGTATTTTTGGTAGAATTGTTTTATCTTCCAATACATCACTTGTTCTGTAGGGGCAAGGTTGTATTTTAATTGTAGATCAGAGAAGGAGTAAAATATATTGTTATGTATAAAAGCATTCAAGTTTGTTAGATTATTTTGTTTCCATATAGATAGTGAATTATGAAGATAATCTGAATGAGTGAAATGAGGGTCGCCCAGAAAGGAAGCTAGAGGTGGGGTGATAGAGGACAAGTTGAATTTGGTATTTTGTCTGTTCCACAGTTGTAAGGTATGTGTCACAATAATATTCAATGGTCTTATTTTCTGAGGCGAGACGGTCTTGGACCACAATAGTCCTTGAAGGTGGTATGGAAGGATCGATTGTTCCTCGAACAAGAGCCAGGGAATTTGGGAGAAAGAGGCATACCATTGTGCAAGTTGAGTAAGTCTGGCTGACAGGTAATATATCCATAGATTAGGTACGCCAAGACCTCCCTTCAATTGGGGCCTGAACATTAAAGCGGGAGTCCGCCGGGACTCCGCGTTTTTTTTTTTTTTTAAAGCCAGCAGCTACAAATACTACAGCTGCTGACTTTTAAAATAGTGACACTTACCTGTCCAGCGCGCCCGCGATGTCGGCACCCGAAGCCAATCTCTAGATCGTCTTGTCGGGTGCTGCCGCCGCCATCTTGGGTATGGGAATCAGGAAATGGAGCCTTTCGGCTTCATTTCCCGGTTCCCTACTGCGCATGCGCGAATCGCGCTGCGCAATAAGGATGGTCCCCGCTGCCTCTGGGATCTGTGTGTTTCCCAGCAGGCAGCGGGGCACTTGCGGAAAGGGGCGGGCACTTGCGGAAAGGGGCGTAATCTACGCCCCTTTCCGCAGAGAGCTATCCCGGAAGTTGGTGCAGAATACCTGTACTGTACAGGTATCTGCACCCCCCTCCCCCCTGAAAGGTGCCAATTGTGGCGCCGGAGGGGGGGAGGGTTCCGATGAGCGGAGGTCTACTTTAGGGTGGACCTCCGCTTTAAGGAGTAACTGAATCTTGGTTTTTTGTTTAGCCATATGAATTTGTTGATTTCTCTTTGGAGAGAGTCTAGAGTGTTTTTAGGTACCGAGAGAGGAAGGGCTCTAAAAAGGAAAAGTAGTTTGGGAAGTATAACCATTTTGGTAGCCACTATTCTACCAGAGAATGAAATCCATGTTTTCATTAAGTTTTTAATGTAGTTAAATATTGGAGGAAAATTTGCATGAAATAGTGATTTGTAAGAAGGTGTGATATGGATACCAAGGTATTTAAACGAGTCAGAGCACCAGATGAAAGGGAATTTGTCTTTAAGCGTTGTAATCATGTTTGATGAAATATTAATAGGAAGGGCAGAACATTTAGACAAATTTACACTTAGGGCGGTCAGGTCATGAAAAATATCCAGCGTTTTGGTCATATTCGGTAAGGAGATGAATGGATCTGTTACATATAGAAGGACGTCGTCCGCATAAAGGCTAAGTTTAAATTCCTTGGACCCTTTAGTGAACCCTTTAATATCTGTATTGTTTCTAATCGCGCAAGCGAGGGGCTCTATTGCTAGGGCAAAGAGGAGCGGGGAAAGTGGGCATCCTTGCCTAGTACCCTTGCTCAAAGGGAAAAAGTCAGAGTTGGAACCGGGTAGTTTGATGCGTGTTTGTGGGTTATGGTATAAAGCTTTAAAACCATGAAGAAATTCTCTGTTTATACCGAATCTAGGGAGTAAAATGTCCAAATATGAAGGCTTTATGGATGTCAAGGCTGAGAAGAAGAGTGGGAGTGGAGTTTTGGTTAGAGTCTTGGATGATGTTTGTGGTCAGTCAGGGATAAATCCTGTTTGGTCTGGGTTAATTAACGGAGGGATAACTGCTGCAAGTCTATCGGCTAACAGACGGCCGAAAATGTTGAGGTCATTGTCGATGACTGAAATGGGGCGATAGTTTTGAGGGATGGAATGGTCTTTGGTTTGGGAAGAAGGGACATGTTCGCTAAAAGCATTTCTGATGGGAATTGATTTCCTTGTAGGATGTGATTATATAGTTTTGTTAAGTGTGGGGTTAATGTGGAGGCCAATTTTTTATAATACGATGAGGAATACCCATCAGGGCCTGGAGCAGTAGATGTTTTTAAGGAAGTAATGATTCTATTGACTTCTAAATCTGTGCAGGGTGCGTTGAGCATCTCTATTTGCTGACTAGATAAGGAGGGTAGAGTAATATCATTAAGCCAGTTCAGAGAGGCTTGTTTTGGTTGAGAAGGAGGGGTGGACAGGAGCTTCTTATAGAAGTCTAAAAATATGTTGATAACTTCTTTAGGGTGGGATACTAAGTAACCTGAGGAGTTGCGTAGTTTATAGGTGTGAGGGGGTTTTGTAGTTTGATTTAATTTCCTGGCAAACATAGTTGAATAGGAGTTGCTATTAAGCAGAAATCTTGCTTTAGACCATCTAAGGGCTTTTTCAGTGTCTGATGTAAGTAACAAGTCCAAAGCTGTGCGTTTTTCTTGTATTTGGTTGAAGAGATCACTAGAAGGGTAATGGTTGTTCCGGTGATACAAGATGTCTAAATCTTTAGTCAGAGGTCTTATATCAGCTAGTTTAGTTTTGTTTCTGGTTGAGGCCTCTCATGACAGCCTTATGTGCCATCCATAAGGTTGTAGGTAACGTGTCTGGGGATATGTTAAGTGCAAAGTATTGTTCAAGGTGTGAAAGGATTTCTTTTGTGTTTGTGGAATCAGCCAATAGGGAGTCGTTTATTCGCCATTTGTGTGTTGTAGTAGATAGGCCTATATGTGGGGTATTAAAGAAAACACTATGATGGTCTGACCAGGGACAAGGATGGATCTCAGCCTCAGAGGAGTTAGCCAACAATATTGGGGTACAGAAGATATAGTCAAGACGTGCATACCTATCGTGTGGGTGAGAATAAAAAAGTATAGGCTTTGATGCCAACATTATGTGCTCTCCAGGTGTCTACTAATTGATGAGTATGTAATGCACGGTTTAGAGATTTGGGGAAGACTTTAGAGGATGGAACTACTCTGCTTCTATCGAGTGCTGAGTGCGCAGCTAGATTAAAATCACCACCCACCTTAAGATGTGTAGCGTGAAATCTATCAAAGTGTCAATTTTTTTTTAAAAAAAGCTTGTTTGTGCATCATTGGGGGCATATACTGAGGCTATAGTAATTGAGCGGCCTCCAATTGAACCCCTCAAGATCAAATATTGGCTATCAGGGTCTTTAAACACGCCTTGGATTTCAAACACAACAGAATTCTTTACGAAGATAGCAACACCTCTAGATTTGGTATTAAACGTAGTGCAGTAGAACTGGCTATAACATTTTTCAAAAAATTTCGGATGTTTATCAGATGCAAAATGAGTTTCCTGCAATAAGATAATGTCTGCCCCCAATCTCTTGTAGTGTCGGAACGCTTTCTTCCTCTTTTGAGGAGAATTAATGCCCTAGGCATTGTGAGATATCACCCTAAGCCCCATAGGACAGACAGTGAGAGACTATAATGGTTATAGGGTGAAAGGAAAGGCTCACGATGGACAGGGCATAGTCCGAATCTACAAAAATCATCAGCCCGGAGGGCCTTAAGAAAGGGCAAGATGGTGCAATAACAATGTAAAGTGATCTGTCATTAGTATACAACAACATTAAGTATAATGAAACTAGAAAGGAGTTTACTTTGGTTGACCTTTTTTTGAGAAAAAACATATGATAACAATTAATGTAGGATAGGGAGTCAGGGTGAAAAATACTACCTGACCAAAAAACGTATTGAAGTGGACAAGTGTGTCCAGAACTCACAAGGGGAGCCCAATCTACACTAATGATAGATATCATGATCAGGTGCGCAAGTTTTTGCGAACCAAAACATAAGGATGGGAACCCCAGGTGAGTAGGGGGACAAACTAACTGAGAAGGAACAGACCAGCCTCAGCGAAGATTCTGTAATTCAAAAAAGGTATAGACGTGCATTGCATCAAATATAGAAAAATTTTAAGGTAAAAAAGTAAATAACCTCATATAAACAGGAGATATAAACAAAACAACTAGTAACCCCAGTGAGGGGTGCAACAGATGTATGCTTTGAGCTGCTAAGCAAACTTGCAACTATGCAAAATTATAACACACTATTGTTATTATATTTTTTTTTTCCTGCCCCCCTTCCCCCCCCCCCCCTTTTTAAGTCCAGTAAAGAAAGTAGAACACTCCAAACATAATTTCGTTAGAGATTATTCCTTATCTTATATGCATTCAGGGAGGGAGGAGTGTAAGGCAACTGATGAAGAGAGACAGCTTAATCAAGCTTCCATATTTCTAAAGGATTGTCGCCATCTTCTTTGGTCTCGACGTGTAGCAGGGGTAGCCCAGATGGGTGTGACATGAGGAGTAGAAGGTCTTGCGTCAGCAGCTGCTTCCAAAAGTCCCAACTTTACCAGGAGTTCTTTTCCTTCTGAAACATTAACAACGGTGTAGGTGGTACCATTATGGGGCACTGTAAGTTTAAAGGGAAAACCCCATCTATATCTTATGTGCGCCGACTGTAGAACCGAGGTTATTTCCTTAATTTTACGTCTTCTTTCCAGTGTTGCCTGGGACATGTCCGGGAAAATTTGGATTTTAGTGCCATCTAATTCAATGTTATGCATGTTTCTGAAGGCTCTTAATATGTTCTCTTTTGTGATGAAATCCTTCATGCACAGTATAATATCTCGAGGTGGCTTGTCCGGTGGGGGTTTGGGACGCAAGGCCCTATGGATTCTATTGCAGACAAATGAAGACGGTGGTACTTCTGGAAGGAGGATGTGGAACAATGTTGATACCGCCGGCATTAGGTCTGAGACTAATTCAGGAATACAGCGAATCCTAAGGTTGTTCCTGCAGTTGCAGTTATCCAGATCTTCCACTTGTGATTGCAGGAATGAGTAGTTTTCCGCTAGGAGCTCAAAGTCTTTCCTAAGGTCATTGTGAGCAAGGGATAGCTCGTCATGTTGTTTCGAGGACATCAGTGCGTCCCCCGAGGAAGGCTATCTCTTGTGTAAGTGTACTTGTTGTTTTTTGAAGCTCAGTCTGGATTTTGTCTGCAAGTCTTTCATAAATCTTAGATAAGCTGGCATCTAAGTCGTTTTTTGTAATCTGCGCCAAGTGTTCACTGTTGTTTTGAGTGGGAGCAATCTCTTGGAGGGGGGTACCCGCTGACATAGGAGAATGCTCGGCCTTAGAGGTGCCAGCTCCTTGTTGCGCAGAGGATATGAGGTTAAAGAATGTTGTTGAGAGTGGCGACGGGGCGCCTTCTTGCCCGACGGCATGCACTGCGTTGGTCTGCAGGGGAGGTAATTAACGCGGTGGTAAAACCCCTTGCAGTGTGTGTAGAATCTTCGCTGAACTGGTAATGTAATTAAGTTGTGTAGCTGATCTGCATCTCATCTAGTAAGCACCCCCTTTTGGCGGGGGGGGGGTGAGTTTAGCTCATTTTAGTGGGTCATATATAGAGTAAGCAGTAGTCATGTAATATGGCTGAGTAAATAGATGAAATCGCCAGTTGATGACAACTGACCCAGAAGGATATTCCAGATGGGATGTCTCGAATATGGGGTAGAAGGCAGAATGATAGGGCAGGCCTTTATAATAATTAGATATAATGTAGGGAGGTATTGAATAAGTGTGGATGAGGCTCTGACCCTAACTGATGACTGCTGCACAAGCGGGGGGAGGACAGACCATCAAATTGGGGTGCTGTTCATACCCGATGAGGGGACACCAATAGATGGGCAGGCAGTGGAGGGTCCTCCAGGGGGACTGACATTAAAGGAGTAGACGCTCCAAATACCAGTTGTGAGCTTGGCTGATGGTGCTAGAGCTGCGGGCTCGACTGTGGGGTGTGGGGCCCCCATACTGACACGGCCAGAGAGCGTCCAATAAGGGCTGGTGAATACCCCCCGAGCAATAGACTCACTGAGTTAAAGGGGATGCCAGTGCAGTGAACATCTGGGGCAATGAGCCAGGGGGTACAAGGTGGGGGTATCAAGATCTGGGAGGCTTGTTTTGTTCAAGCGATGACCCGCAGTGTGCACGACAGCAAGGGGGCAGTAGATGGGGGGCCGGGACGGCGTGTGCCTACAGTCTGCTACCGCGATGGAGGGCCGGATCAGCCACGGAGCGCTCTCCCGGGCAGCCGCCGCAGGAAACACTGGGGATCTTCAGGCCTAACTAGGCCGCACTAGGTCGGAGCCGGCCAAGGCCGCCCCGTGCGTTGCAAAAGATAGAAACAGTCCCCGGAGGGAGGGTGAGTGATAGGAGGGGCCGGATGGTGGTCCCTTACCTCTCCAAACGGCCAGAATCTCTTTTGTCCAGGAGGCCTTATGGAGGCAAGATGTCGGTGGCCGGGAGAAGTCAGCATCCGCGATCCACTTCTCGCCGAAATAACTACCTGGGGTAATGTAGCTGGCTGATCTGAACCGATAGGGGATGATTTGGTGGTCGGATTAAGATCGCTGGAGTGCGGATAGCAATGGATTGCTTGGATAGCAGTCCGGTGCTCACCGCAAACACGTCCGCCGCCATTCACGTCAGGACACGCCCCCTCATAGTAGTCCATTATGTGTCACTTACCTGACACAGGAACCAGCGATGTCAACGCTGTCCCCTGTAGTCCGGCGCATCCATCTTCTCGGTGGGTCTCGCTGCTCCACCGCTGTCATTCGGCGAAGCCGCGATGACGTCACTCCCACGCATGCGCACGGGAGCCGCCACGCCACGCCATCTTTGTCGTTGACGGTGCCGTGCTCACTGAGCCTGCGCGCCGTAGACAGCGGTGCCTGTCTTTCGGCAAATATCTCCTAAACCGTGTAGGTTTAGGAGATATTTCTTAGACCTACAGGTAAGCCTTAATCTAGGCTTACCTGTAGGTCAAAGTGTGTTGTAAGGGTTTACAACCACTTTAAGGCTAGCATAAGCTGGAATTCTACTTTCAATCTACCCTCTCTATTGGTAGCTTGTGGCAGTGTTAAAGCAGAGCTCCATCCAAAAGGGGAAGCTCCACTTGTTTGCAACCTCCCCCTAAAAACGAACCCCCTAAAACTGTCCTGTAATGGTAGCTAAGGGCCTTTCTCTGTTCAAATCTGTCTTGAGTGATGTAAAGTAGAAGGTATACCATCAATCCACTATAGCAAAGATATTCAGAAAGTATTTAGAGATGTGTGTGGACAATGCAAATTAGTGTTGACAGGTACAAATGTAAATGTAAATTGGGTTAAAAAATGCAAACATACTATATGGGTAAGCCTTTGTAGACACTTGCCCATCACACCTGTATGAGCTTGCGGGACATTTCATTCCAAAATCATGTACATTAATATGGAGATGGCATTCTCATTGGAACTTTTTTCAGGGGGTGGGGGGGGCATCATTTTAAGGTCTGGTCGTGTGATCTTACCTGTGTCAGTCAACAGCGGCTGCAGGGGAGAAAGCACTTGGCAACGGCTGATAAAGCTTGATGAGGTGAGGTCACCCATAGGTTCTCATGTCACAGTTGTTATTGGTGCTCCCTCCTCTCCCCTGCATATGCTGCTGGATCACACATGTGAGATAACAAGATCAGTCTGGAACAGTTTGAAAATAGGTTAGTCCGCATAGGTGTTAGGGGTAAGGGGACGGGGGGCAGTTTTTAAGGCTAGCACAAGCTGAAATTCTACTTTCAATCTACCCTCTCTATTGGTGGCTTGAGCAGTCTTAAAGCAGAGCTCCACCCAAAAGGGGAAGCTCCACTTGTTTGCACCCTCCCCCCTTCTACTGCCACATTTGGCACTTTTTGGGGGAGAGAGTGTACCTGGCTTTGCCGTGGACAATCTGTGCCACATGCAAAACCATGAAAAATATGCTGCGAGCGACCACAGCAAGTGAAGGTATAAATAAACATACATTTAGGCAATCAATTACAAAAAAAATAAAAATAAAAACTACTCCTGCATGGTGCAGCATTGGCTTAAGACCGTGAAGATTTTAAAATCTGTATGGAAACAATAGCATGTTTATGCTGTTTTGCCCATATAGATGCTTTTGTGCCCATATAGATGCTGGTGTGCCTCTATATGGGTGCAACAGCATCTATATAGGCACAATAGCAGTTATATGGGCACAATAGCGTAAAGATAATATTATGTCCATGCTGTATAACTCCTATTGTGGCCATACAAATGCTACTGTCTCCTATTGTGTCCAGTGACACTGACCTTGCAGCGCTCCCAGTGCCGGGACAAGTTTATCTGGTGACCAGGGCGGCACAGCTCCTCTCTGTAACTAAATGGGTTGTTTAGCCTGCCATTAGGAGAACTAGGCAAAATTGTTACACAATACATTGAACTTTCAGTCCCGCCCCAGGGGGCGGACCCTGTGCTAAGCAACCCTCCCCACTGCTCCCAGCAGACTCAGTACGTCAACAAGCAGTATAACGTAGAGAAAAGGAGGAGTGGGTTCTGTGTCAGTCGGTGAATTACAGAGTAAAGAATTTTACGGTGAGTACAAAAATCCTATTTTCTCTTATATTCACTGACCGACACAGCTCCTCTCTGTAACTAAATGGGACGTCCCCAAGCAGTGCCAAAACGAGGGGTGGGAAAAAAACAGCATTAAAACTTCATCCACCATGGCAAGTGGGAACTAGTGAAACCAAACCCTCAAAAAAACAGCAGTGTACAGAATAAACATACCACCATAACCGGGTATTCTCAACAGGAGAAATCCCAACACTGCAACCTATTTGCGGAAGTAATGCAACAGTGCATTAACAAACAGTACTGCGTTTATATTGAAAAACCAGGAAAAAAGCTCAATTGCAACTACACAGCCACCTGCAAAACTTTGCGGCCAAAACAGGCATCAGCCGATGCACTGACGTCTACCTTGTAGAACTTGGTAAACGTATGGACAGACGACCAGGTCGCCGCCTTACACAAGTGAGTGACAGACGCTTGGTGTCGGAAGGCCAAAAGACATACCGATTGCTCTTGTAGAGTGGGCCGTGACTGGAAAGGGGGGCACATGCCCCTTCAAGGCTTAGGCTTGGACTACAATCTGTCTGATCCACCTGGAAATGGTGGCCGACGAGACCAGCCACCAAAACAAACAGCGAGTCTGATTTCCGAAAGGGAGCCGTGGCAGACAAGTACACCTTCAGAGCTCTAACCACATCGAGAGCGTGAAGGGCCACCTCTTTGGGGTGCTTCGGCTTAGGACACAACAATGGTAATACAATGTCCTCATTGATATGAAATGCTGAGACCACCTTCAGTAGAAAAGATGGTTGCAACACCACCTTATCCCTGTGGATGACCAGAAAAGGTGACTTGCAGGACAAGGCCGGCAATTTCCGAAACTCTCCTGGCCGATGCGATGGCCACTAGGAAAACCACTTTCTGTGAAAGGGTCAACAGGGGAATCTCCCTTATATTCTCAAACGGCGGCTTCTGAAGAGCCAACACCAGGTTCAAATCCCACGGAGGTAACGGTGGATGCACCAGAGTGACTACATATCTTACCCCCTGAACAAAGGTACTCACTAATGAGTGAGACGCCAGGGGTCGCTGAAAAAAGAAAGCCAGGGCTGAAATTTGCCCCTTAATGGTGCTCAACGCCAATTTCTGGTCTACTCCTTGCTGAAGAAACAGCAGGATCCTGTATATAGAAAAGGAGTGCGGATGCCACCCTTTCTCCTCACACATGAAGATGTAGGCCTTCCATGTACGATGGTATATCTGAAGCAGATTTCCGCACCCTCAGCATAGTTGGAATCACCAAGTCCGACAGACCCCGATTCCTCAGCACCTGGCTCTCAATAGCCATGCCGTTAAAGCCAGCGATGGTAAAGCAGGGTGAAAGATTGGACCTTGAGATAGGAGGTCCTCTCGCAGCGGCATTCGCCAGGGAGCGTCTGCCACCAGACGCACCAGGTCTACCAGGGCCGCTGAGGCTAATCTGGGGCAACCAGGAGTACTAGAATCCCCTGGCCTTCCACTCTGCGAAGCAGACGTAGCAACAGTTTCAGCGGAGGAAAGGCGTAGATCAGCTGGTACTGATCCCACGGAGCCACCAGCACGTCTGACGTGTCCACCCACGGATCACGGATTGTCCTGGACACGAATCTCGGCACCTTCCAATTGAGATGGGAGGCCAATAGATCCACATCTGGTGTGCCCCATTTCAGACACAGCAGCCTGAATATCTCTGGATGCAAGCCCACTCTCCTGGGTCCAGCATCTGCCGACTCAGATAGTCCACCTGCCAATTTTTCACCCCCGGGATGTAAATGGCTGACAGAGCCAGAACGTGTCGCTCTGCCCACCGAAGTATGTGAGCGACCTCACGAGCAGCTGAGCTTCTTGTTCCCCCTTGGTGATTTATGTATGCCACAGCCGTGGCGTTGTCTGACTGTATCCTGGTCGGACGGCCTTGAAGACCCGTCGACCATGTGTGGAGGCACAGCCTGATCGCCCTCAATTCTAGCAGGTTGATCGGCAACTTGGATTCGTCCACCGACCAGAGGCCCTGAGCCAACTGAATCCCCATCACTCCACCCCAGCCTGATGGGCTGGCGTCCGTAGTCATCACTGTCCATTTTAGGGGAAGGAATGATTTTCCGGACTGAATCACCGGGGACCTCAACCACCAGATCAGAGAGTCCCTGACTGGCTGGCTCACCTGGATTTGCCGATCCAGGGACAACGGAGATTTGTCCCATTTTGTCAAGATCTCCTTCTGCAGGACTCTGGTGTGGAACTGGGCATAAGGTACAGCCTCGGAAGAGGCCACCATGCTCCCCAGTGCTCGCATGCAAAAGCAGAGCGACGACCACTTGCGGTTCATCAGCAGCATGACCACAGATCTGAGAGTCTGCAACTTGTCCGAGGGAAGAAAGACCCTCGCTACCCTGGAATCCAATAGCAAGCCTAGGTACTCCAGATGTTGAGTCGGCACAATCACCAACTTCTTTAGGTTCAACAGCCACCCAAATTCTCGCAGTGTCTGCATGGTGATCGCCACATCCTCCTCTAATTCTGAGGTGGAAGATGCTCTCAGGAGGAGATCGTCCAGGTAACCCACGATCGCGATCCCACGTTGCCTTAGCAACACTGGAGCCAAAACTTTGGTAAAGACTCGGGGGGCTGATGCCAGGCCAAAAGGAAGAGCCACAAACTGGTAGTGGGCTTCCCCGACTGCCAAACGCAGAAATTTTTGATGCCGAAGGCATATGGGTATGTGCAGGTACGCATCCTGGATGTCCAAGAATGCCAGGTAGTCCCATTGATGGAGGGCAGCGACTACTGAGCGAACTGATTCCATTCTAAACCTCTGCACTTTTACAAAGTGATTGAGGGCTTTTAAGTCCAAGATCGGACATGCCCCTTCCTTCTTGGGAACCACAAACAGATTTGAGTAGAACCCCTGGAAGTGTTCCGATACCGGAACCGGTACAATCAGCCCCTGATTCAGCAAGTCCCTTACCGCCCCTAACAGGGCCTCCCGGCCAACCAGAGAAACGGGTATGCTGGAGGGGAAGAATCCGTTTGGCGGCCAAGAGAGAAACTCTATCTTGTAGCCTGTGGAAATCAGATTGCAGACCCATTGGTCGTATAACCGGGAGGTCCACCGGGCTGCAAACTCCCGAAGAGGACCCCCCACCCAAGAAGTGGATGGGGGCAAACCTTCATGCGGTAGCACTTTTGGTCGCAGGCTTATTAGGCTTGCGGTTCCAGGGACACTTCTGACCGTCTGTGGGCGTCCTGTCGGGCTGGGGGCGTTTTGCCGAAACCAGGCGGACAAAAAAGCCGCTTGTGAGCTGAAAAAGAGGGCCCTTGCCTGCGGCGAGGCTCCTTAGCCTTCCTGGCCTGTGGGAGTAGGGTACTCTTACCACCTGTGGCATTTTTAATAATGTCATCCAACGAGGCTCCAAAGAGCCGCTCGCCAAGGAAGGGAAGATCCGTCAGGGCTTTCTTGGATGCCTGGTCAGCAGACCAGCATTTTAGCCAAATTAGGCACCTCAGCACCACAGCAGACACTGAAGCCTTGGATAACAGAGGGAGAGTATCCAGAGCCACATCACAAACATACTTCATGCCTTGCACTAGTTGGTCTGCTAGCTCCAGGCGTTCTGTTCTCCCAATTCGCGGTGCAAAAGTTTTGCCCACTCAGTCAGTGTCTGCGACACCAGTGCGAATGCCAGTTCAGGTCACACGGCTCACCCCACAACCATAAACAAGGAACGAGCCACCGCCTCGGCCTTCCTGTCCGCGGGATCTTTGAATGCAGGAGTCCTCTCAACCGGGATCGTGGTTACTTTATTTAACCTAGATACAGGGGGGTCCACGACCGGAGGAGCCGACCACTTTTTGAGAAGGCTTTCCTCAAAGGGGTAATGCACCGCCAAACTTTTGGGGACCGAAAAGGTCCGTTGCGGGCGACCCCATTCCCTGTAGATGAATTTGTCTAAATAAGTCAAATACGGGAACACCCTAGGTGAACGTGCTGGCTTGCGGGACCCAAAAGGGACCGGTACATCAGCAGAGGGATCCGGTGGCTCCTGTATCTTCAGGGTATCACACACAGCTGTGATAAGTGCTCCAACTAGCGTTTTATCGTGCACGGACCCGGACGGGGACTCATCCTCACTGTCCGAACGGTCCTGGTCAGCCACGTCTGATAGGTTAGAGCAGGGGTCACCAGCCGCAGCAGGGTCCGAGTCTGCATCAGAGCTCTCCCCAGAGGAGGGGGGGGGGGCAGGGACCTCTTACGTGCACCCTTCCTACCACACACCGCCCCTATCTTTGCAATAAAAGTGTCAAGGACCGCCGCCAGGGTGCCCACGTGCACCGCGCCATCCACAGGTGACCTGGTTGCAATAGTCTGGATTTCAGGGGATTTCAGGGGAAGAAACACCAGTTTCTGAAGCCATGCAGACCCTAACCTGTCTGCCACCTGCAAGGGGACTTAGGACAGTGAAGGTCCCACCCTCCTGCTGCTTGTAGTCCCTAGGAGGTTCCCAGTTGCAGAGAGGAGAAAACTGTGTCAGCAGCAGCTGCTTATAACAGCGGTGAAACGTTCTGCAGAGCTAGCTTCAGCGTTCAGCAAGGAGCCATCCAGCATCCTGTACACACAGTGGACACAGGAAACAGCGAGAGCACATGTAATGCTGCCACAAGAGAACTGCGGTGAAAAAAGCACTCAGACTTCAAGAAAATGGCCGCCAATGTAACTAATAGGAGATCCTAAAGAAGATGGCTGCTGAAGCTCACAAGGGGAATTCAGCCTTTCCCCCATCCAAGATGGCCACTGGACAGCGCCATGCGGTGACAGAACAAACCTAGAACAGTGCTGCCTGCTTACAGCCAGAACAACCTCCACAGACCCTTTTTGGGACCCCCAGACCGGGACCAGAACCAATGCCAGCCGCACAGAGCCCCCACAGGTGAGAACCCAGCGAACACACACACACACCGCCTGCAGCGCATGCAGCCACCCCCCTCAGAGGGGGGAAGGAGGGGAGATAGGGACTTGGGAGAGAAGATAGGGAGGTGAGGTGGCACCCGAATCGACCCCCCCAGGAAATACCCAGCTGCTCACCCCACCGAAGCAGGGAGAGCCGTACTTACCAGTCCTGATGAGCTGGGAGACATTCCATCACAGACCTACTCCTGCACAGTTAGAGGGTAGCTGCTGGGCCGGTATACTGTGATCCAGACAGCAGTAGCCCGGTCATATGTACACCCCGGAGCATTGGAGCTCACGACCACCTCTGTAGCTGAGGCATGTCGTGGCCTGCCAAGCCTCAGCTGTGGCCTGCACACGCTCGATGGCCGGACTGGGGAGACTACAAGGATATCATTAACCAGCCTGTCACCCAGCCGGCAGTTGATAGAAGATCCCAGGATCATTCATCTTGTGCAACAAAAAAAAATCAAACCTGCATCAAAAGAATGGACCACAAGGGCCCGTAGGGTTCCTAGGTCATTCTCCTTACTAGGCAAAATAAAAACTGAGTCTGCTGGGAGCAGTGGAGAGGGCTGCTTAGTACAGGGTCCGCCCCCTAGGACTGAAAGTTCTGTGTATTGTGTAACAATTTTGCCTAGTTATCCTAATGGCAGGCTAAACAACCCATTTAGTTACAGAGAGGAGCTGTTTCGTCGGTGAATATAAGAGAAATACAGTTTTTCTCTAAAATATTAACAGCTACATACAGAATGCCCAAAACTATTTAGTGAGAGAGATTTTTAGACATTTGTAACCGACCTTAAAGAATATGTAACTGATCACATGCTTGGTCAGTAATTAATTCTTGCAGACACTCACCACCTTTGCAATCAACACATGTAGCCTTAAAAATGTCCAATACAGATTTGTAATGAGCCTGGGAAAAAGTATAATTGTCCTGGTCTGGGGTCTTAGAGTTTCTGGATACTGATAATTAAACAGTAATCTGCAAGCACTGATGATTACAGACAGACCATGACACAGAACAAGCTGACACTAACCCAGCTTGTTCTACAAATATCATTTAGCACTTCACCTTAATGGCAGCTTCCATAGCTTCAGGAACTTCTTAGCTGGCCTGGGGTGAGCTCTGGTGACTGTTGGGCTGGACAGTGGCTGCTGAGTGAACTTTATCTTCCTGCTCGGCCCACCCTCACTGCTGCTCTGACTGTGATCACTCTGACTTGGACAGCAGCCAAACCTGGGAGAATCATCCTTCTCCTGTCTGGTACGGCTGCAGCTACAGAGAAGGAGGCGAGCACATCCTGAG
The DNA here is from genome assembly GCF_037356315.1 of Lithobates pipiens. Lineage (NCBI taxonomy): Eukaryota > Metazoa > Chordata > Amphibia > Anura > Ranidae > Lithobates > Lithobates pipiens. Next base: position 55,572,222 of record NW_027507787.1, on the reverse strand, counting down.
TTCAGTGTGCGGCTGTATCAGAGTTGAGAGCATGGGGTAGTGTGTCAGCTGGGCAAGTTGCTCAAGAGCTTCTCCTGAGTGTGTGTTATGAGCATAGTGCAGCTCACCAATCTGACAACCCTTCTCCTCTCTGCCGTGCCTTCAAGGACTGCTCAAGGACACCAGTGTCTCTTTGCAGACACCTTACCGATTCCGGGGGGGGGCACTTGACCCCCCCTTGCCTCTATCTGCGGACGCCCATGGGCATTCTCATTGCAGCTATAACGGCCTCCAAACTTCTGGGAAGTCTATACACTAGAATTGGAAATGTTTCTGTGGGAATGTGTGTCCATTTAGCCAAAACAGCATTTGTGAAGTCAGATACTGATGTTGGACAAGAAAACGTCTTATAAGCAACATTCCTATGTGAGGTATTGCTGCGAACGTTAGAGCGAGAGCAATAATTCTAGACCTCCTCTGTAACTGAAAACATATAACCAGTAAAAAAAATTTAAAGCGTCGCCTATGGGGATTTTTAAGTAGCGACGTTTGGCGCCATTCCACGAGCGTGTGCAATTTTGAAGAGTGACATGTTAGGTATCTATTTACTCAGCGTAACTTCATCTTTCACATTATGCAAAAATTGGGCTAACTTTACTGTGTTTTTTTTTTTAAGCACAAAACTTTTTTTTTTTCCAAAAAAAAGCATTCGAAAAATTGCTGCGCAAATACCATGTGAGATAAAAAGTTGCAACGACCACCATTGTATTCTCCAGTGTGTTTGCTAAAAAACCATATATAATGTTTTGGGATTCTATGTAATTTTCTAGCAAATAAATGATGATTTTTACATGTAGGAGAGAAATGTCAGAATTGTCCTGGGTGCTCCAGAACGCCTGATGGCGCTCCCTGCATGTTAGGCCTCTGTATGTGGCCACACTGTGGTATCGCCGTACTCGGGAGTAATAGCAGAATGTGTTTTGGGGTGTAATTTGTGGTATGCATATGCTGTGTGTGAGAAATAAACTGATAATATGACAATTTTGTGAAAAAAAAAAAAAGTTAAAAAAATCTTGATTTTGCAAAGAATTGTGGGAAAAAATTACAACTTCAAAAAACTCATCATGCCTATTACTAAATACATTGGAATGTCTTCTTTCCAAAAAGGGGTCATTTGGGGGGTATTTGTACTTTTCTGGCATGTTAGGGTCTCAAGAATTGAAATAGGCCGTCAGTACTTCAGGTGTGATCAATTTTCAGATATTGGCACCATAGCTTGTGGACTCTATAACTTTCACAAAGACCAAATAATATCCACCAATTTGTACTTATTTTTACCAAAGATATGTAGTAGTCAAAATTTTTGCCAAAATGTATGAAGAAAAAATTACTAATCTGATAAATTTTATAACAGAAACAAAGAAAAATTATTTTTTTTTACAGAATTTTCGGTATTTTTTCTTTTATAGCACAAAAAATAAAAAACCGAGCAGTGATTAAATACCACCAAAAGAAAGCTCTATTTGTGTGAAAAAAAGGACAAAAATTTCATATAGGTCCAGTGTTGCATGACTGAGTAATTGTCATTCAAAATGTGAGAGCACCGAAAGCTGAAAATTGGTCTGGTTATTAAGGGTGTTTAAGTGCCCAGTGGTCAAGTGGTTAAAAGGGTTGAGGTCAGTGCTTTATGCAGGCTACTCAAGTTCTTTCACACCAAACCGAACAAATCATTCCTTTAGGACATATCTTTGCATACTGTAGCATTATCAGCACCCCTCACTGGAAACAGCGGCTTTTTTTGGGGGGGAGGGGGTTTCCATAATTTTGTTTATTAGTAAGTGTGATATCAGGTGTCCAAAAGATTATTAAAGTGTAAAGAGTAAACTCCCATACATGACTTTTACTGATAGGTAAGCCAATAATGAGGCCTACCTATAGGTACTGTATATATCGCCTAAAAGTGCACTATGAGATATTTACTGTACATGCAGCTAGTGACATAATCAGTGCATGTGTTCTGAAGAACGGCCATAAACGGCGGCTCCCAGGCCCATGCGTGGGAGTGAGGTCATTGTGGCTGCAGCCACTGCAGCCAGAGACCGCAAACCTGGAAGATGAGGGAAGATGGAAGCCTTGTCAAAGGTGACAGCTCGCCACTGGAAAGGCTTTGTTGTAAGGTAAGCTTCACATGATGTGCTAGTATGCAATGCATACTAGCACATTATAACCTTGCAGGTTAAAAAAAAAATTGCTTGTGGCTTCCTACCGCTTTAAGGGTGACTTTAATGCCATCTTATATTCTAATCTACATGGTTTGCATCTCTTAAGGGCCACGTCGGCAGATCTTGTTACCTGGGCACAGACAACTTCTCTCACAGAGATCTGGATGTGGAAGCACCCTTTGCTCAGAACCTTTTCTTGATTATCTTCCACCCATGGGTCAGACTCTCAAAGATTTGGCATTTGTCAACCCAACTCTCCTGCCTGGCATATTATCAGCCAGATATCTGCCCTCTTGTCTCTCTGGCCAATGTCCTTGTAGATTGTACTACAGATCCCCCGCAGTGGTATGGGATGCCTTTGAGGCATCAACCAGAGGACCATATATTGAAAACATTCGGATGATGCACACACTCTCCATGAGCTACAGAGATCAGTTCAGGAGGCCAGAACCTCTCATGCTTCTAATCCTACAACACAGAACTCTGGTAACTTGATGGCCACACAGCATGATCTTTTGTGCATGAAACAGATGTACTTTGAATATAAAGATAAAAATACAGGTTGCCAACCCTTCATGCTTATAATGATCATCCTGTTACAGCTATCATAAAGAACCTTGCTCATAAGGCACAGGAAATTACTGAGCCTGCCAACATCCTAGAAGCCTCTTCCCAATTCTATAAAAACTTATATTCAAGCTCCCAGTCACAACAACCAGATCAGTTGCCTTTGATAGCTCTGTTATATGAGATTGCATTGGGCTGGCTACCTCATGCTAAGCACACATTCTTGATCTCTTATATCTTTCAAACAGAAATCAGCTCTGTGCAAACTGGGAAGTAGGGATGAGCCGAACATCCCCCGGTTTGGTTCGCACCAGAACTTTCGAACGGACCCCAAATTCGAACGAACTTTAGAACCCCATTGAAGTCTATGGGACTCGAACGTTCGAAATGAAAAGTGCTCATTTTAACGGCTAATATGCAAGATACTGTCCTAAAAAGGGTTTGGGGACCTGGCTCCTGCCCCAGGGGACATGGGTCAATGCCTAAAATGTTTTTAAAAATGGCCGTTTTGGCGGGAGCACTGATTTTAATGACGATTAAAGTGAAAAAAAAAAAAAAATATTCCTTTAAATATGGTGCCTGGGGGGTGTCTGTAGTATGCCTGTGAAGTGCCACGTGTTTCCCGTGTTTAGAACAGTCCCTGCACAAAATGACATTAAACGGAAATAACACCATTTAAAACTGCTTGCGGTTTTAATGTTATATCTGGTTCCTGCAATATGGTTGAAAATCATTGAGAAAAATGGCATGGGTAGCCCTCCCTGCCCATTACCAGCCCCTTTAGGTCTTGTACGCATATTAAGGGGAACCCCGTACCCATATTAAAAAAAGGAAATGCGTGTGGCCCCCAGGCCCTATATACTCAGAACAGCAGTAAACAGGCGGTGCAAACAAGACAGGGACTGTGTAGGTTTGTTGTGTTAAGTTGAATCTGTTTGTCATTTTCAACTGGTACATTTTTAAAGAGTAGCTCCAGTCAAAAAAACTATTTTTAAGCTTTTTGGAAAACATAGGGAAGGGTTATCACCCCTGTATAATTTGTTTTGTCGTCCATCTTTTTTCATCTCACTTGCTGTTGTCTCCTTCCGTTTGCAAGTAGGAGATGTTTGTAAATTGGATGTTTGAAAGTAGGGGCCTGCCCTATATGCTCTGCAGAAATGGCGGAACAAGGTGTTGGTTTTGCCACAACATTGTAAGCCCTCAAAGTGACTCTTGGTGGGCGCTGGAGCTCCCTGCTGTGAACGATTATATCAAGAATTGTAATTACATGCCATTGTTGAACAGTGGTAGAAAAATTGACCTTTGGCGGTTGTGGTGCTGGTGCCACAACACTATAAGTCCTCACCGTTACTCTGGGTGGGCACAGGAAGGGGCCCTCCTGTGAAATATTATATCAAGAATTGTAATTACATGTCCCTGTTAAACAGGGGCAGAAAAATTTGGCCTTAGGCACTGCTGCTGGTGCCACCACACTGCAACCTCTCCCATATACTCTAGTTTTATTGCAGGAATTAGCCCTGCTGCAAAGCATTGCATCAAAAATTGTACTTAAACGCCCCTGTTAAACAGGGGCAGAAAAATTGGGCCTTAGGCACTGGTGCTGGTGCCACCACACTGCAACCTCTGCCATATACTCTAGTTTTATTGCAGGAATTAGCCCTGCTGCAAAGCATTGCATCAAAAATTGTACTTAAACGCCCCTGTTAAACAGGGGCAGAAAAATTGGGCTGATGGCATCAACCAGAACCAGAAATGTTCTTCCAACATATCAGCGGAGGAGGAAGAGGATAGACAATCAACATAACAGGACAGTCACTCAGCATCAGCATAGGCAGTCTTGAAGGGATGTGATATTTCAAAAAAAATTATTCTGTTACATCAGCTTCAGGTGCTTGGTAGCTGTGGGTGATCCAAGACTGATTCATCTTGATGAAGGTCAGTCGATCAACTGATTCGGTGGACAGGCGCACCCTGTGATCGGTAACAAAGCCACCAGCAGCACTGAAGGTGCGTTCAGAAAGAACGCTGGATGCAGGACAGGCCAGTAGCTCAATTGCATACTGTGCAAGCTCTGGCCAGTGATCCATCCTCAAGACCCAGTAAGCCAGAGGATTTTCGGTGGGAAAGGTGTCCAAGTCTGACCTTGCCCCTAGGTATTCCTGCACCATGTAAATCAGACGCTGGCGATGGGTGCTGGAACCGATCATACCTTGGGGCTGCGGACTAAAAAATTGTCTGAAAGCATCAGTCAGATGGCCACTTTCTCCACCGCTCCTTCTGACCGATGCCTCAGCAACACGTTGTCCAGGACCAGGAGTTTGTAACCTCCCAGTCTCTGGGAACGCGTTGCACAGACCTTTCTGCAAGGCCTCCCGGAGATATCTCATCCTCTGCTCCCTCTGCGATGGCAAGATAAGGTCGGCAACCTTACCCTTGTACCGTGGATCAAGGAGAGTGGCCAGCCAGTAATGGTCCCTCTCCTTGATCCGAAGAATACGAGGATCCTTCCGCAGGCTTTGCAGGATCAGGGAGGCCATGCAGCGTAGGTTAGCTGAGGCATTCGGTCCGGAGTCCTCTGGGTCACCAAGGACAACATGATCCGCAGCTACCTCCTCCCAGCCACATACAAGTCCACGTGTTTCTTGGGACTGTAAATCATCCCTACAAGACTGCTGCTGCTGCTGCTGAGTGCCAGCCTCCACCTCCATGCTGACACAATCATCCTCCTCCTCCTCTTCCTGTGTGATGGGTGGCACAGCAGGAACACTGTCTGGATAAAGGGGGCCTTGAGAGGCAAGGAAGTCCTCCTCTTCCTGCCTCTGTTCTGCCTCAAGTGCCCTGTCCATTATTCCACGCAGCGTATGCTCCAAGAGGTGGACAAGAGGTACAGTGTCACTGATGCATGCACTGTCACTGCTCACCATCCTTGTGGCCTCCTCAAACGGTGACAGGACAGTGCATACATCCCTGATCATGCCCCACTTGCGTGGTGAGAAAAAAACAATCTCCCCTAACCCTGTCCTGGTGCCGTAGTCGCACAGGTACTCATTGATGGCCCTCTGCTGCGTGTGCAGCCGCTGCAGCATGGCCAATGTTGAGTTCCATCTGGTGGGCATGTCACATATAAGGCGGTTCTTGGGCAGGTTTAACTCCTTTTGGAGCTCAGCCAGCCGAGCACAGGCATTAAATGATCGGCGGAAATGCACACAGACTTTCCTGGCCTGCTTCAGGACATCCTGTAAGCCGGGGTACCTGCCCAAGAACCGCTGCACCACCAGGTTAAGGACGTGAGCTACACAGGGCACATGGGTCAGTTGTCCCTGTCGGAGGGCGGAGAGGAGGTTGGTGCCATTGTCGCAAACCACCATTCCTGGCTTAAGCTGGCGTGGCGTCAACCACCTCTTGGCCTGCCCCTGCAGAGCTGACAAAACATCCGCCCCAGTGTGGCTCCTGTCCCCCAAACAAACCAGCGCAAGCACGGCATGGCATCGTTTTGCCTGCGTACTTGCGTAGCCCCTGGAACGCCTACAGAGCACCGCTGGTTCTGAGGACAGAGCACTGGAAGAGGCCATGGAGGAAGAAGAAGAGGAGGGGGTGGAGGAGAGAGGTGTGTCACAACCAATAGTAGCATTTTGGAGGCGTGGTGGCGGAACAACCTCCAACACTACTGCACCTTGTCCTGCATCCTTCCCAGCTGCCAGAAGAGTGACCCAATGGGCCGTGAAAGACAGGTAACGTCCCTGTCCATGCCTGCTGGACCATGAGTCAGCGGTAATATGCATCTTACCGCTGACCGCCCTGTCCAGCGAGGCAAGGACATTGCCTTCCACATGCCGGTAGAGAGCCGGAATCGCCTTCCGTGAGAAAAAGTGGCGTTTGGGGACCTGCCACTGAGGAACCGCACATTGTACAAACTCACGAAAGGGGGCCGAGTCTACCAACTGAAAAGGCAGCAGTTGAAGTGCTAGCAATTTAGCCAAGCTAGCATTCAACCGCTGGGCATGTGGATGGCTGGGAGTGAACTTCTTTCGCCGGTCCAGCAGCTGGGGCAGGGACATTTGCCTGCTATAATCGGACGTGGGTGTACCGCTAGCAGAGTTCCCGGAAGCACTTGGCTGTGACACACCTAATTCTACACCTTCATTCCTCTCAGAGCAGGTTTCAGAGAGGACTGAAGGTCTAGTGGGGTTGGAGATGCCAGCTGATGAGGAGCAAGGAGAGGTCCGCTTTGTTCTTTGGTGTGGGTCTTTGAGGTACGCTTGCCAACGAGCTGCATGGCAGGTCAACATATGTCTGGTCAAGCATGTGGTGCCCAAGCGGCTGATGTTTTGGCCACGTGAGCTACGCTTGAGACATATGTTGCAAATAGCAGCGGTGCGATCTGATGCACTAGTCTCAAAAAAGGCCCACACCAAAGAACTTTTAGAATAACGTGCAGAGGCAGCGCTCTGCACAGGCAGCGCTCTGCACAGGCGGAGCTCTGCGGTGTGATTCAGTCGGTGTGCTGCCCCTAAGCTGGCCCCCGGAGGGCATCCTGCCTCGTTGGACATGTGCCTCCTCCTCCTCCTCTCTCCTTCCAGGCACCCACGTGGAGTCAGTGCCCTCATCATCCCCTCCCTCTTCATCGCTGTAGCAAACCTGGCAGTATGCTGCAGCTTGTGGAACATGACTGCCAGATTGCTGTCCTTCTTGAGCATCCCCTCTCTCTGCGCTCACGCTACTGCCTTCCTCTAGCTGAGTGTCATCATCAGAGTCCACAAAACACTGGGCATCCTCCTGGAGCATGTACCCAACACTGTGCTCAAAGAGTTCAGGAGACTCCTCAGGAGGACGTGGTGGGTCTAGGGAAGGAGTCACTGATGATGACATTGAGAGGAGGGAAGACGATGCGTTGGCAGCTGCTTTGCTAGTACCCTGAGCCTGGGTCAGAGAGGATGAGGAGGATGAAGAGGGCTTGGTCATCCACTCTACCAAGTCGTTGGCATGTTGCTGCTCAACATGTCCAGCTGCCGAAAAGAAGGACAAGCGTGTCCCATGGCCACGTGCTGATGACAATGCACCGCGTCCACGACCAGCACTGTTGTCTCTAGACACAGAGCCTGCTTGCCCTCTTTTATCAGCTCGCGCCTGTCTGCCTCTCCTTGCTGGCCTTCCAGACATGGTAATGGCCTGAAGGGAGTTGGGTAAAAAAGCAGTTGGGTAGTGTATATTGTGCTAGAGGCACACAACACCCACTAACCCCTGCAGATGCCTTTATTATAGAACACCAGAGATAAAGGGGTATATACAGATGTATACTGTGCTGTGCTGGAGGCACACACAACTTCCAATAACTCCTGCAGATGCCAAGTGGTCTCAAATAGAGAAGAGCTATGTAGGTGGATATAGCGGTATGTACTTGGTACAGAGCACGCAGACAGCACGCACTAGCTCCTAACACTACTGACTGCAAGCTCTATTATAAAAGATAGATCACTAGCTATATAGGTGAGGTGAATATAGCGGTGTATACTACGGTCAGGGCACGCAGACAACAACCACTACACAACAGCAAGATCGAAAATCGGCCGAAAACGATCGGTGTGTACTGTGTTGAAGGTACACAGAACACCCACTAACTCCTGCAGATGCCTTTATTATAGAACACCAGAGATAAAGGGGTATATACAGATGTATACTGTGCTGTGCTGGAGGCACACACAACTTCCAATAACTGTTGAAGGTACACAGAACACCCACTGCTTCAGACGCCAACACATTACACAAGGCCGCCGCGCTGGCGGCCTTATATAGTGTGGGGCGTGCACTACACAGCCTGAGCTATGATTGGCCACAGGCATCCTGCCTGTGGCCAATCATGGCTCTCCTCGCTGCTGGCGCTGCGATTGGCCAAGCATGCGGGGTCACAGTGCATGCTTGGCCAATCATGAGCCAGCAATGCACTGCGCCATCGCAGTGCATTGTGGGCCGTGAGCGCCACACGAATTTGGCGCGAACGGACCAAAATGTTCGGACTTCGCCGAACGAACAGCCGATGTTCGAGTCGAACGTATGTTCGACTCGAACACGAAGCTCATCCCTACTGGGAAGTCATTTGCCATTCGATTACATCACTATCAAATTCTACAAAAAGTATGCCACTGTATTAGTCAAACTTACAGTCCTCCTTAGTTATTGTCTGCAGAATCAATTCCCACCTACCATTATGACTGAGAGCTTATGTGGCTTTTATTTATAACCCCTCAAAAGACCCAGCTCTGTTCAGTTTAAAATCCCATCACCCTTCTCAATTGTCAAATCAGAAGTCTTAAAAAAATATCATAATCCTGTCTTAATAACGACATCCCCTCGATCATTGATCAAGACCAAGCTGGGTTTATCTTAAAAGTGATAAACTAAACACATACTGCTTAATTTACATTGTCTCTTCTATTTCTGTATTTGGATGATGGCACTGTAATTATTTTAGTTAAAAAAAAAAAAAAAAAATATATATATATATATATATATATATTGTACCGTTTTTTCCTAATTGATATACAGCTGTCACATGACCCAGCTCTTTCCCAGCCTGTCTGCAGGGAAACATAAGCAGGAGGAGCTTTTAGTCCTCTGCTGCTGGTTGCATGTTCAAAATAATAGAGTAAAAATAAATATCAATAAATGGTTTTAAATTGACATACAAATATATCATTTGAAAACAAATCTTTATTATTTTGTGGAAATAACATCTCAGAATAAAAGGGAGATGAAGCAACTATTAATCTACATGTAATATTCCAGCCCTATTGTGTTTACCTGGTTAGTGAGCATGGAGGAGAAGAGAGGGAGTGGGCTGTAATTTACCACTGTGTGATGCTCACGTGTGACGCTCACATGTGTGACTATATAGTCACATGGGCAGCTCAAACTGAGTAGTTGTAGAGTTGCAACTACAGCTTCAAAGTCCCTGGTTGAATTGGGGACATGGACAGAACGTGGAGATAGAGAACAGCGGGATCAACCAGGATATTTGCAGAATACAGAAAATTAATCTTAATAAGTGTGACCAGCATGTAATACAGCATATATTGATAATTTTTTATGATATGGGTTTAGGCCCTTTTCCCACGGGGCAGATGCATTTGACGGACTCCGCTTACACAGCGAGGGATCGCTCTACTGATCTCTGACAGGATCGGATTCGATAGTGGAGGATGTCAGCAGACATGCCACCACTGACTAATAATACAAAAGTAGCAGGGCTAACCAAACATGACCAAATGAGTGTAAAAATAAATTAATTTGTTTTAAAAAAAAGTTATGACCAATGAATAATGTTTAGAAACGGAATGCTTCTGGAAACTGCAATATGGACGCACTATGTCCTAATACCTATGTGTTTCCCTCTCGGGTTTTAATATATAGATGTTCCTGATATATATATATATATATATATATAGCGTCCTAATGCAGTTGCGTCCATATTGCAGTTTCCAGAACCATTCAGTTTCTAAACACTATTCATTGTTTCATGACAAAATTCCTGCCAAAACTATATTCCTGGGGATGATAAATTCCATCCCCAGTGGAGAGGTTGCTCTCTGGTGTGTGATATCTCTAGACTGGAAATGGCATGGATACATAAGATTAAGTGCTATGTTCCGTTGGGACTCGATGTAGACATTGATGTAAATGCATTTATTGATATTTCCTGGTGAGGCAGATCATGGGTATATGCCTATATTTTGGCCTAAATCCTTTTGAGTCTATTGTTTATGGTTATTCAGTTCGTTTTGTGAACTTTCTGTGAGTCTTGGGGAGCCTTACCCCCCTTTTTTATCTCTTTATTGGATCTTTAGCATTTACTGTCTATATGGAAATATAAGTTCTGTATGGATTTTATTTTGATTGTAGGTAAATTGATGAGTTCATTCACATACAATATTCTAATTATTTTTAGGTTGCCCTTGTATATATGTTGTGTATATATATATATATATATATATATATATATATATTTTTTTTTTTATCTATAAAGTCGGTAATGGGCGCCTTTAGTTTATTGTCTTTTATTATGCAGAATCTTTTTAATTCTATATATAAATTACATTAATTCCTATTTTTGGAGCCGCCCAACTATTGCCCCTTTAATAATGTTTTGCCCTCTGACCCTCTTGTGCCGCGCGTCATACTGCGGTTTGTTTTCTTTATTCTATTTTATCCATGGTATGAGACGTTCTGTTTCCCGCCTCCCAAGACTCACATAGAGGTGTGGTTCTCTCGTCACACTATTTAGCGCGATGATTCAGTGCATCGCCTGATCCCCGAGACGTCAGTTTGTGATGAACCGTGCGTAGGGAGGTTGATGTGCTGACGTCATTGCGCTTCTCAGTGGACGTGTGTTCGCTTGCTGGAGGGCTGTTTGTTATGACCGTTTTTACCTTCTTATTTTCTGTAAGTGCAATCCTTTTAATTCTATTAAATTGTTTATGGTACAGTACAAACTATGGAGTCTCTCTTTATATCTTCTGGGTTAATACCTGAATTTTGATCCTTGGTGGCTGATGCTCGAGTACTCCTGGCTAACTGGTGCTCATTACAAAGCTCCTTCCCATAACTAGCGGTGGATTGCCATCTTTCCTTTGGACAAAGGCCCTGGCTGGGTATTTAGCCACAGGCTCCTAAAGCTTGCCTTCTGGTAAGCGCATAATCTATGTGGTGGAGGTGTACTGTTAAGAGGTGTTATTTTTTAGCACTCATCCTATGTTCTATTTATGGAATGTTTTTCACTACTTATGTAATTTTTACACAATCATTGAAAACAAATTAATTTATATTTACACTCATTTGGTCACATTTGGTTAGCGCTGACACTTTTGTATTATTTACTGTATTTATTGGCGTATAACACTCACCTTTTCACCATGCGAATCGGGTGCAAATGGCGTGTGCCTGCTATATGGCAATACTTACATACAGTGAGAATCTCCTGTTTACTTGGTGGCCTCTGTAATAGGAGGTCCCATCTCCTGGGCCACCACTGGACCAGTGTTCTGTCTATCATAGGAGATTCTCACTAAATGGCTGCACTGATGGTAATGGTGAGGCTGCATTGATGTGGACTGATGAAGCTGCATTGATGGCACTTGTGAGGCTGCAGATGGACATTGATCAGGCTGCATTGATGGCAATGATGAGGCTGAAGATGGGCACTGATCTTATTTTGCTTCAAAGTTCCTTATTGAAAATTTAAGTTTTTTCCTGAAACTTCCCTCTTAAAATGAATGTGCGTGTTATACACCGCTAAATACGGTATCTGTTTCTCTGTGCATCTCACGGTTCTAGCGGTTGATCTTTCTACACAATATTTATATATGTTCTTTAGCGCGGTATTTCTTTATTTTTTTCTATTGATGTCACTGCTGACATTCTCTGCTCCAAAGGGATGAATGGATGGTCCAATCAGGTCTGCCTGAAAAACCTGACAGGCAGACCTGATCAGACAGCCTGTGTGAAAGGTGCCTCAGTGACACTTTAAGAAGTTTATTTACAAATATACATACTTTCCACACTAACTCAAGGAGGAGAATAATAGCCTCTTTAGATATAGAAATGGCTTTTGACTAGGGTTGTCAAATTTTCTTCAAGCCAAACCCAAACATATTAGCAGTGCACTTAATTTTTTTCATGCAGTATACAAAACAAATGAAAAGCAAAATGTAGTACAAATAGATTTAAAACCTGTACACGTTAATGCATGGTATTTTGTTACCACACGTTTCCTCGCAGGTGAATGAGTGCTAAAGCAAGGGGTGTGGTTGTGCAATTAAGACTTAAGGAGGAACTGCAGTCTGCTTACATAATTTGTAAGAAAAACATATTTGCCATTCTGAAGCTTCCCTCCAACCACTTTACATATTATTTATATATACAGTGATTCTGTACTTGCCAAATATGCTGCAGAAATCTCCCTTCACCAAGTCTGGCAGCATCCATTTTAACTGTGGGCAGCCGAAGCTGCTGCCTGTTCACTTCCTGGATTTACACAGACACACACCACCAGCTCTGCAGCTCTCATTGGCTCTTGTATGACTCATCCCCCATTCCTTCCTGGCAAACTAGCCTAATGATCAGGTAAGAAACAGAAAGTGGGCTGTATAAGGTATTTTTAGAACTAAATGTTTTACTATCCAAAGTTAAAACAACAAGGACAGAAGATTTAATAGCTGGAAAGTTGAAAAAAAAATTACTCAAGGTCCACTTTAAAAGCACCACTGCACTCCTGCACAGGGGGCTGAGTGTTTATTTGCATTGCAGGAATACAAACAATTTTGCGCACATTCCTGCAGCGTCCACCAAGAGCAGGGGTAATAAACTAATATTTGAAGAGATCCGGTTGCTAACATTTTCTTCAAGCTGAGGTCCAAATTACTCTCTAATATAAACATGAAAGTAGGCCAATCACATCCATATTTCAAGTAAAAGAAAATCGAACCACCTTACATAAGGTGCACCTCTATCAGAGTCCCCCTTACTTCTGGTGTCCCCATCAGAATGCTCCCAGTACATCTGGTGTCTCCATCAGAGTGCCTTCTTTACACTTGGTGTCCCCATCAGAGTGACCCCTCACATCTGGTGTCTCCATCAGAGTGCCCCTTCACATATGGTGTCTCCATCAGTGTGCCTCCTTACATTTGGTGTCCCCTTCAGAGTCCTCCCTTACATCTGGTGTCCCTCCTTACAGCAGATCACCACCCGTGTCACCACCAGAAGCCCCCGTTACATCTGGTGCCCCCACCAAAGGCCCCCCTTACATCGGGTGTCCCCCACTAGAGCCTCCCCTCACATCAGGTGTCCCCACCAAATTTCCCCTTATATCAGGGGCACCAGCAGATTGCTTCTTTACATCAGGTGTCCCCACCGAAGCCCCCCTTACATGAGTGTTCCCACCAGAGCCCCCTCTTACATCAGGTGTCCCCATCAGATTCACCCTTACATCAAGTGTCCCCACCAGAGCCCCCCTTACATTAAATGTGCCCACCAGAGCCCCCTCTTACATCAGGTCCCCCTTACATGAGGTGCCACCCCTAATATCAGATGACCCCCGTCAGGTGTGCCTCCACATATCAGCGTTGCCCCTTTCCCCTTGTACTCACAGATCACTAACTGCAAAGAAGCTCCTCGTTTCTTTCTCCAGTCTGTCTTCATTCCTCTGCAGTGCCGCTGAGATTGTGTTCTCACTCTGTGCTGGTTCTCTATTGCCTCATGCAGGCTGGAGGGAGGAGAACGTGTATTCTCCTCTCCATCTATGAGCCACGGTCCAGTGTGAATAATGTGTCAGGTTTTGAGGCGGACTGAAAACTGGACACATGATTCAAAACTAGGACTGTCTTTGTGAATCCTGGACAGGTGGAAACCTACTTTTGACACAGTAAAATGGTCTTACCTGGAGACTGTGGTCTAGGTCTGGCTCATTACTGATTAACCAGCTACAGGCTTGTGAACCAGCAGATAGCCACCCCTCTGCAACATATTTTTCATCCCACTGTAGCGCAAGCAGGCACAGCCTACATGAAAGTGGCAAATCAGCTCTGGGCCACTCCAGATGACGTCTTGATGATGAAATGCATATGGGGGGGGGCTTATAGTGTCTTTATGTCACTTGCAGTTTGAAGCTGTGGAACGTAAAACATCCTGCACTTCCTGTTTTAAATGCTTTTAGTTCACAGAGAAGATGCAAGTATGTTTATAACCGTGTACATTTCAATAGGCCATATCTAAAGGCCCACCTGGGACCTGCTACATAGTGTGGAATACCCCTTCAAGGGGTGAATATTTCTGGTGAGTGCAAAACCTTTAGGGGAGCACCAATAGCAGCACCAGCACAAGTTCACAGATAAAAGAAAACACGATTTAAGAGCACCTCTCACTGTTTTCAAAAAGACTGCTTTTATGAATTTAAAAAGGTCTATGTATATTATTATATTTTTTCACTAGAGCACCAGTCACTTTATATAAGATTGTTGCACATTTAATTGTCACTGCATGATATATGAATTTAGAAAAGTGCATATATTATTGATTGCTACACTACTAGCAGGATTTAAAGCACCAGTCACTTTATAAATATATTTTTACAAAGGAAGGTTTATCCATCTAATTTACCAGGTTCATAAAACTTGGGTATAAGTCACTGTTTGAGTGTGTTATTGGAGCACTAAGATTCCTGGTTTATTTCACTCCTAAGAACAGTGCCACACCTACCGCTTTAAAATCATCACAGTATGAAGAGAAGCTGGGCAGAGGTTTCCCTTTGCAAAGGTTTTGCAGCACCAGGCAAGGCTACACAGTGAACATCTCTGGATCAGGTAGGCAGGCATGTATGCAACTGAGTCAGTTTCACTAAAACAAGTTGGACACTGGCCAATGACTCAATGCAATTAACAAAATTACCAGGACTATGCAAAATGCCCCCATAAACATTGCCGTTGTATGCGTGTGCCCCATTTGGTGGCGAGTTAAACCTTGCCGGAATTATGCAGCAAGCTTTGGGCTGGATAACCCTCTGCTCAGCACTGCCTGCATACACCAAAGAATGTCAATAACAGTCATGGACTCTGTTAAGCCTTGATAGAACTAGGGTACATGCCCAAAGTACCCGGGTTCACTGACACAAATGGTATATGATATCGAACAAGTATGTAGATCAGAAAATTCAGTGATTTAAAGCAGTGGTTCTCAACCTTAGTCTTCAAGTACCCCCAACGAGCCATGTTTTCCTTTACTTTGCACGGCTGCTTTAAATCAATACCAATGACATGGTATCTAGATAAGAGCGATTTAATCTAAGGAATTTCCCAAAATATGGTCCTTTGGGGGTACTTGAGGACGGAGGTTGAAAACCAGTGGTTTAAAGTACTGAAGGAAGAAGATTAGTATGGGGGCCAAGCAACATTTTTCAAAAGGAGCAGCTGGCAATCTTTGTCAAATTACTACTTTCAAAAAAGATCTGGTTAGGGAGAGGTATAAACACACTGACTGAAGGGAAGGAGAAAATATCATGGTATTAGAATAAACTAGCTTTTAGAGTAACTGGTTACCAAAGTTGGAAATCTGAAACAGTTATAAAGAAATAAATATATATATAAAAAAAAAAAATCAGTATTCCAACCAAAAAGCAAAGTTAGAAATAAATATATATTATGAAATTAAAATGCTTTAACTTGTCAAAAACAGTTAGTAACATGTAAAAAATAACACTAACAGAGAACACGAAGAGATGACAATCATGCATTAAGAAAACTAAAACCTAACAAGTGAAATCTAAATAAAAAAGAAAATATAATTTACCTTATTGATTTGTGCTTTACAATGTACTGCTCGGTTCAAACTCAGTTCAATAACAAAGGCAAGAATATTTTGGGAATGAGATCATCCATTCTCCAAACTGCTGGCTAGCATGAAAGTGGGCAACGAATGGGGTAGACACAACATGCATGCTGCTAGTGGAACAGATTATTTTATATCTAATACAGTTTAATATGGTTCCCATATCAGTCTTCTCTATTTCTTTTTTGTTTGTTTACAAATGTTTATGTACACGGGACGTTTCTCAACCTCTCCTGAACGCTGGAACATCAAAGCTAGTAATCCACATTTAAAAACATGCGTTTAGCAGGGTTTACAAGCCGCGTTTACGTTCAGGAGAGTTTACTTTATAAAGATAACTTCAGGAGACCCTCCCAAATGATTAGAACGCGCTATAAACAAGTATTTATTAACTATTCCAGCCATTCTGTGAGAGAACAATGTGAGTAGCAGCTGAGAAAGCAGTGTGCTTGTAGCTAGCTGTTATTTTTTGGTTGTTTCTTAATATGGATCCCATGATGAGCATGTGCGAGGAAATGCTCCTGATGTTGCTTTCGCTGAGGCTCCAAAGATGTATAAAATTATGTGAGGACCAGAGTACGTCGCTACTGGACACATCCATTGATGGCTCAACGCATGTCCACAGGATACTTTTCTAATATGCATGTTCAGCTGCATAATTACCCAGAGAAATTTTTTAATTTTACACGCATGTTAATTGCCACCTTTGACATTCTCTTGGAAAAGGTTAGACCCCGTCTAGTCCTCATGGACACCAACATGAGGAAAATCGCGCCACCAGAGGAATGTCTGTTGGTGACTCTTAACTTCAGCATAATTGGCTGATGAGGGAAATATGACATGGTATATCAAGCTTGCATACAGTGATAATTGAGTTGTTGCTGTGTTTTTAGCATTTATTAGGCTCAAAAGTAATAAATAAAATGTTTCCCTTTAAAAACGCTATTAGGCGAAAACATGCCTAAACGCAGGTAGCTGCTTTTAGCCACGTTTGGTGTTTGACATGCCTCTAAACACAGCTTCTGAATGCATTTTTTTGGGTTACGAAAAAGCCTCTAAACTTAACTGCCTAGAAACAACTATAAACTAACCTGCGTACATGAACTGATAGGATAACAGAGGAGAGTTCAGGAGCAGTTGAAAAAAATACCCAACTGTTACTAAATGTCCGTTTACCAGAAGCAGTGTACATGAGGTCTATAACTTGGTGGTACAAGTAAATACAGCACATTGAAATAGATACACTGAAAATTAGTCTTTCAAGGTTAAAAAATAAAAAAAATAAAAAAGAACAATATCTAAATAGAGGTAATAGTATACAGAATGAGTTCATAGAGCCTAAGTAATGGATATCATACAACGCTATGACATGAGCAAAAATATAATCATTATACAAATGTAGTAACAAGGTTGGAATAACCATAAATGGTTGGTCAGGTGATAAGAATAAATCTAATGAGCCAGTCTTCTATATCTAACACAGTTTAATATGGTTCCCATATCAGTCAGTCAACAGCATTACTTTTAGTTAACCAAATTGAAGCCATTAAGAGCCACTGTTTTTGATAATGGCCAAAAATTGTTTTAAATTTCTCTAAATATCCCCTGTGCATCTGGGCTAATTAATTTAATTCATCTTGAACAGAAAAAGTAAGAAAAAAACAAGAAGAATTAAGATACCTAAACCCATTTTTACATTTCCAAGAAATGGCACAGGAAGCATATATTGGCAGTCATTTTGGCAATGAGTCACAGATAAGCTTTCATTTATTTAATTACACAACTGTTAACACTGATTTCTAATATTTTACAATTCTTTAAAGGACAACACACATATACCCCATGTTATAAAATAGACACACTAATGCACAGCATAGTTTATCTGCTCTGGCTGCAACTACTTAGCAAATTAATTAAGCCAGTCTGATGTTAAGTGCCCAGCAGGGAGCTATGATGGTAAATGAAAGAAATATTTGGCACAGACAATTTCCAATTTAAAGGTTTAACCACATAATCTCCAGAAGATTTACCCCCCCCCCCCCCATGACCAGGCCATTTTTGTGATACGACACTGCGTTCGTTTAACTGACAATTGCGCGGTCATGCAACACTGTACTCAAACAAAATGTATGCTATTTGACCACCTTTGCATTTTTTTTTTTTGCGCTATAGACAGTGGAGCAAAAAAGTATTTAGTCAGCCACCAATTGTGCAAGTTCTCCCACTTAAAAAGATGAGAGAGTCCTGTAATTGTCATCATAGGTATACCTCAACTATGAGAGACAAAATGTGGAAACAAATACAGACAATCACATTATCTGATTTTTGAAAGAATTTATTTGCAAATTATGGTGGAAAAATAGGATTTTTCTACTCATCGTAAAATCTTTTTCTCTGAAGTTCACTGATTGACATGGCTCCATTAATCTTAACCATAGGGTTGTTACGCAACCTTCAGGAGAGGACTAGGCAGAAGATGTTATATATGTGAAAAAATAGAACTTT
The DNA here is from genome assembly GCF_037356315.1 of Lithobates pipiens. Lineage (NCBI taxonomy): Eukaryota > Metazoa > Chordata > Amphibia > Anura > Ranidae > Lithobates > Lithobates pipiens. The sequence continues at coordinate 55,553,578 of NW_027507787.1, read as the reverse complement.
ACAGTTCTGCCCAGGGGCCAGTCCCTCCAGTAACATCCCCTCAGCCTACAATTGCAGGGAGTTCGGGGGAAGAAACATCAGTTTCTGAAGCCATGCTCACCCACCCTGTCTGCCACCCTTGGGGACTTAGGACAGGTGCACAGTCCCACTCTCCTAGCTGCTGCAAACTGAGGGCCCTCCACCGCAGGACTCACCACCCCGACCGAGTTCTGCACCATTCAGCTACAGGTGCCTGCGTCCTGTGTCAGCTCCCAGGTATCCTGAGTGATAAACCGCACTGTTCTGAGCAGCAGGGACCAGCACCAAGCATAAAAACCGCGCTGGGCTACAACAAAATGGCCACGGGCCGCCCAGAATAAGGGACATAATCACCGGGAAAATGGCCGCTGAATTAAAGCAAAATGGCTCCTGACTAGGGATGAGCTTCGTGTTCGAGTCGAACATATGTTCGACTCGAACATCGGCTGTTCGCCCGTTCGGCGAATTCTGAACGTTATGGGCCATTCACGCCAAATTCGTGTGGCGCTCATGGCCCGCAATGCACTGCGCCATCGCAGTGCATTGTTGGTTCATGATTGGCCAAGCATGCACTGTGACCCCGCATGCTTGGCCAATCACAGCGCCGGCAGCGAGGAGAGCTATGATTGGCCACAGGCAGGATGCCTGAGGCCAATCATAGCTCAGGCTGTGTAGTACACGCCACCACACTATACAAGTCCGCCAGCGCGGCGGCCTTGTGTAGTGTGTTGGCGTCTGTAGGAGTTAGTGGGTGTTCTGTGTACCTTTAACACAGTATACACCGTTCGTTATCGGCGGATTTTGCTTTCTTGCTCTTCTGTAGTGGTTGTCGTCTGCGTGCCCTGACCGCAGTATACACCGCTATATCCACCTATATAGCTAGCTATCTTGCTCTTTTTAAATAGAGCTTGCAGTCAGTTGTAGGAGATTGTGCGTGCTGTCTGTGTGCCCTGAACGCAGTATACACCGCTATATACACCTATATAGCTAGCTATCTTGCTCTTTTTAAATAGAGCTTGCAGTCAGTTGTAGGAGATTGTGCGTGCTGTCTGCGTGCCCTCACCACAGTATACACCGTTATATCCACCTACATAGCTCTTCTCTAATTGAGCCATCTGCCATCTGCAGGAGTTAGTGGGTGTTGTGTGTGCCTCCAGCACAATATACACTACCCAACTGCTGGTTTTCCCATCTCCCTTCAGGCCATTACCATGTCTGGAAGGCCAGCAAGGAGAGGCAGACAAGTGCGAGCTGATAAAAGGAGGCAAGCAGGCTCTGTGTATAGAGACAACAGTGCTGGTTGTGGACACGGTGCATCGTCATCATCAGCACGTGGCCATGGGACACGCTTGTCCTTCTTTTCGGTAGCTGGACATGTTGAGCTGCAACATGCCGAAGACTTGGTAGAGTGGATGACCAAGCCCTCTTCCTCCTCCTCATCCTCTCTAGCAAAGCAGCTGCCAACGCATCGTCTTCCCTCCTCTCAATGTCATCATCAGTGACTTCTTCCCTAGACCCACCACGTCCTCCTGAGGAGTCTCCTGAACTCTTTGAGCATAGTGTTGGGTACATGTTCCAGGAGGATGCCCAGTGTTTTGTAGGCTCTGATGATGATACTCAGCTAGAGGAAGGCAGTAGCGTGAGTGCAGAGAGAGGGGATGAAATCTGGCAGTCATGTTCCACAAGCTGCAGCATACTGCCAGGTTTGCTCCAGTGATGATGAGGGAGGGGATGATGAGGGCACTGACTCCACGTGGGTGCCTGGTAGGAGAGAGGAGGAGGCACATGTCCAACGAGGCAGGATGCCCTCCGGGGGCCAGCTTAGGGGCAGCACACCAACTGAATCACACCGCAGAGCTCCGCCTGTGCAGGGCGCTGCCTCTGCACGTTATTCTAAAAGTTCTATGGTGTGGGCCTTTTTTGAGACGAGTGCATCAGATCGCACCGCTGCTATTTGCAACATATGTCTCAAGCGTATCTTGCGTGGCCAAAACATCAGCCGCTTGGGCACCACATGCTTGACCAGACATATGACCTGCCATGCAGCTCGTTGGCAAGCGTACCTCAAAGACCCACACCAAAGAACAAAGCAGACCTCTCCTTGCTCCTCATCAGCTGGGATCTCCAACCCCACTAGACCTTCAGTCCTCTCTGAAACCTGCTCTGAGAGGAATGAAGGTGTAGAATTAGGTGTGCTTCCGGGCACTCTGCTAGCAGTACACCCACGTCCGATTATAGCAGGCAAATGTCCCTGCCCCAGCTGCTGGGCCGTCGAAAGAAGTTCACTCCCAGCCATCCATATGCCCAGCGGTTGAATGCTAGCTTGGCTAAATTGCTAGCACTTCAACTGCTGCCTTTTCAGTTGGTAGACTCCGCCCCCTTCTGTGAGTTTGTACAATGTGCGGTTCTTCATTAGCAGGTCTCCAAACGCCACTTTTTCTCACGGAAGGCGATTCCGGCTCTCTACCGACATGTGGAAGGCAATGTCCTTGCCTCACTGGAAAGGGTGGTCAGCGGTAAGGTGCATATTACCGCTGACTCCAGTAGGCATGGACAGGGATGTTACCTGTCTTTCACAGACTATTGGGTCACTCTTCTGGCAGCTGGGAAGGATGTAGGACAAGGTGCAGTAGTGTTGGAGGTTGTTCCGCCACCACGCCTCCAAAATGCTACTATTGGTTGTGACACACCTCTCTCCTCCACCCCCTCCCTTCTCTTCTTCCTCCATGACCCCTTCCAGTGATCTGTCCTCAGAACCAGAGGTGCTCCATAGGCGTTCCAGGGGCTACGCAAGTATGCAGGCAAAACGATGCCATGCCGTGCTTGCGCTCGTTTGTTTGGGGGACAGGAGCCACACTGGGGCGGATGTTTTGTCAGCTCTGCAGGGGCAGGCCGAGAGGTGGTTTGCGACAATGGCACCAACCTCCTCTCCGCCCTCCGACAGGGACAACTGACCCATGTGCCCTGTGTGGCTCACGTCCTTAACCTGGTGGTGCAGCGGTTCTTGGGCAGGTACCCGGGCTTACAGGACGTCCTGAAGCAGGCCAGGAAAGTCTGTGTGCATTTCCGCCGATCATTTAATGCCTGTGCTCGGCTGGCTGAGCTCCAAAAGGAGTTGAACCTGCCCAAGAACTGCCTTATATGTGACATGCCCACCAGATGGAACTCAGCGTTGGCCATGCTGCAGCGGCTGCACACGCAGCAGAGGGCCATCAATGAGTACCTGTGTGACTACGGAACCAGGACAGGGTCAGGGGAGCTCGGTTTTTTCTCACCACGCCAGTGGGGCATGATCAGGGATGCATGCACTGTCCTGTCACCGTTTGAGGAGGCCACAAGGATGGTGAGCAGTGACCGTGCATGCATCAGTGACACTGTACCTCTTGTCCACCTCTTGGAGCATACGCTGCATGGAATAATGGATAGGGCACTTGAGGCAGAACAGAGGCAGGAAGAGGAGGACTTCCTTGCCTCTCAAGGCCCCCTTTATCCAGACAGTGTTCCTGCTGTGCCACCCATCACACAGGAAGAGGATGAGGAGGAGGATAATTGTGTCAGCATGGAGGTGGAGGCTGCCACTCAGCATCAGCAGCAGTCTTGTAGGGATGATTTACAGTCCCACGAAACCCGTGGACTTGTACGTGGCTGGGAGGAGGTAGCTGCGGATCATGTTGTCTTTAGTGACCCAGAGGACTCCGGACCGAATGCCTTAGCTAACCTACATTGCATGGCCTCCCTGATCCTGCAAAGCCTGCGGAAGGATCCTTGTATTCTTCGGATCAAGGAGAGGGACCATTACTGGCTGGCCACTCTCCTTGATCCACGGTACAAGGGTAAGGTTGCCGACCTTATCTTGCCGTCACAGAGGGAGCAGAGGATGAGACATCTCCGGGAGGCCTTGCAGAAAGGTCTGTGCAACGCGTTCCCAGAGACTGAGATATTACAAACTCCTGGTCCTGGACAACGTGTTGCTGAGGCATCGGTCAGAAGGTGGCCGTCTGACCAATGCGTTCAGACAATTTTTGGTCAGGGGAAAGGTCAGACTTGGACACCTTTCCCACCGAAAATCCTCTGGCTTACTGGGTCTTGAGGATGGATCACTGGCCAGAGCTTGCACAGTATGCAATTGAGCTACTGGCCTGTCCTGCATCCAGCGTTCTTTCGGAACGCACCTTCAGTGCTGCTGGTGGCTTTGTTACCGATCACAGGGTGCGCCTGTCCACCGACTCAGTTGATCGACTGACCTTCATCAAGATGAATCAGTCTTGGATCACCCACAGCTACCAAGCACCTGAAGCTGATGTAACCGAATAATTTTTTTTGAAATATCACATCCCTTCAAGACTGCCTATGCTGATGCTGAGTGACTGTCCTGTTATGTTGATTGTCTATCCTCTTCCTCCTCCGCTGATATGTTGTAAGAACATTTTTGGTTCTGGGTGATGCCACCAGCCCAATTTTTCTGCCCCTGTTTAACAGGGGCGTTTAATTACAATTTTTGATGCAATGCTTTGCAGCAGGGCTCATTCCTGCACTACAACTAGAGTATATGGGAGAGGTTGCAGTGTCGTGGCACCAGTGCCTAAGGCCCAATTTTTCTGCCCCTGTTTAATAGGGGCGTTTAATTACAATTTTTGATGCAATACTTTGCAGCAGGGTTCATTCCTGCAATACAACTAGAGTATATGGGAGAGGTTGCAGTGTCGTGGCACCAGCACCAGTGCCTAAGGCCCAATTTTTCTGCCCCTGTTTAACAGGGGCGTTTAATTACAATTTTTGATGCAATGCTTTGCAGCAGGGCTCATTCCTGCACTACAACTAGAGTATATTGGAGAGGTTGCAGTGTTGTGGCACCAGCACCAGTGCCAGCAGCCCAATTTTTCAGCCCCTGTTTAACAGGGGCATTTAATTACAATTTTTGATGCAATGCTTTGCAGCAGGGCTCATTCCTGCACTACAACTAGAGTATATGGGAGAGGTTGCAGTGTCGTGGCACCAGTGCCAGCAGCCCAATTTTTCAGACCCTGTTTAACAGGGACATGTAATTACAATTCTTGATATATTATTTCACAGGAGGGCCCGTTCCTGTGACCACCCAGAGTAACTGAGGACTTATAGTGTTGTGGCACCAGCACCACAACCACCAAAGGTCAATTTTTCTACCACTGTTCAACAATGGCATGTAATTACAATTCTTGATATAATCGTTCACAGCAGGGTGCTCCAGCGCCCACCAAGAGTCACTTTGAGGGCTTACAATGTTGTGGCAAAACCAACACCTTGTTCCGCCATTTCTGCAGAGCATATAGGGCAGGCCCCTACTTTCAAACATCCAACTTACAAACGTCTCCTACTTGCAAACGGAAGGAGACAACAGCAAGTGAGATGAAAAAAGACGGACGGCAAAACAAATTATACAGGGGTGATAACCCTTCCCTATATTTTCCAAAAAGCTTAAAAATTGATTTTTTGACTGGAGCTACACTTTAAAAATTTACCAGTTGAAAATTACAAACAGATTCTACTTAACACAACAAATCTACACAGTCCCTGTCTTGTTTGCACCGCCTGTATACTGCTGTTCTGAGTATATAGGGCCTGGGGGCCACACGTATTTCCTTTTTTTAATATGGGTACAGGGTTCCCCTTAATATCCATACAAGACCCAAAGGGGCTGGTAATGGGCAGGGGGGGCTACCCATGCCATTTTTCTCAATGATTTTCATCCATATTGCCGGAACCAGATATAACATTAAAACCGCAGCAGTTTTAAATGACGTTATTTCCGTTAAATGTCATTTTGTACAGGGACTGTTCTAAACACGGGAAACACGTGGCACTTCACAGGCATACTATAGACACCTCCCAGGCACGATATTTAAAGGAATATTTCACTTTTTTTTCTCACTTTAATCATCATTAAAATCAGTGCTTTCGAAAAAACGGCAGTTTTTAAAAAAAAAATTTGCATTGACCCATGTCCCCTGGGGCAGGAGCCAGGTCCCCAAAGCCTTTTTAGGACAGTATCTTGCATATTAGCCATTAAAATTATCACTTTTAATTTCGAACGTTGGAGTCCCATAGACTTCAATGGGGTTCTAAAGTTCGTACGAATTTGCGGTCCGTTTGAAAGTTCTGGTGCGAACCGAACCGGGAGGTGTTCGGCTCATCCCTACTCCTGACCTTGCTTTCCACTGAGGCCCACCAAACATGGCCGACATGCAACTGTACATAGGGAAAAGGCTGAAAATGGTGGCAGAACAGCGCTATGGTGATCAGCATATGCAGACCTCCAGACACCCAGGGACACAGCCACCCAGCGCAGCCCCCCATCCAGGTGTGCGTCCCCCCAGGAAACCCTGGCTATAGGCGCACACACACACCGCTCAGCAGCCCATCATGCAGCATCCCCCACGCAAAAGCAAGCATTTTATTATATTGCAGCTTACCGATTATTAGATGTGAGGACCACAGTAGTTTTCTTTATTGTAGGCTCCCTCTCGTTTATTTTCACCTGGTGATCCACCCAGTAAGTGTGTTTTTCAACAGAACAATCTCCCCTGAAAATGTAGCAGATAGAGTGTTGAGACAAACCATTTAAGACTGACAGGGGTGCTTACAATGATTAGATTTTATTAAGCCATATAAAACCTTTATCCCAAAAGGCAAAAAACTGTTGCTGTGTAGCTGCAGTGTGAGCTGGAGGTTATCTTTAAGATGTTAGTGTATCTAAATCTGCTAGTACATCCAATACCCCCCTCCCCTAAGACTGACAATGCTGCTGTCCAAAGGTGCCTTTATGCTCTTTCATCCACAGTGGGAAACTCTAGTAAAGGAAGTGTGTTACTGGCCAGATCACCAGGTAAAAAGAGAGAAAAAAAGGCAATAAATAAATAAATAAATTAAGCCACCACATCTAAAGATTGGTAAGCCGCAATATACTACATTTTTGTATTTGGGTCTAATACTGCTTTAACCCTTTGGGAGTATATCATCAAAAAACTTTTTTTTTAAGACACGCCTAAAATCTGACTTATATCTTAGTGCAGACTTCTGGGAAAATCAGTGAGCCAATCACACAAGGTATTAGCCAACACCCAAGATTGACTGCTATGTTAATATCTTATTTATACTGTGTTAAAATCCAGTACTAGTGTGCATCCAGCAACACAAAACAATTTTCTGTCCAGCAAGTATAATCTTCTTTCTTGTAATATACTGCAGATATTTTCTATAGTGAGTAAACATACCTAAATAGGCTGAAGGTTTGTACTACAAATGCTACACTTAATATACACACAGTAATATAATCCATATAATAAATGTTTGGTTTTGGGTTCAATACTGCTTTAAGGCTATTTTCTTTCTTGTGTCCTAAATTCTTTTTCAGTTGCCATCTCTTTTTTTTTCTTCATGTGTCCCTCCAATCTATTCCTCCCCATAAATCTGCATTGAGTACACCCAAAATTGAAATCTTTGGTACTATATGTCCAATGATTTTTTAGGTGCTGCCTGTACTGTGGGTCCCCGGGCAGTAGTCTGGTTTCTTACAGCACGTCAGGGTGGCTCCACTGAGACCCTATAAGGCAAAGGAGCCACCTTATAGTATACAAACTCCACACAGCAAAATTTAACACCTTCCCAATGCCGCCTCCCAGCTCTTTAAGAGCTTCAAGATGTCAGGAGTCAGAGGTGAGAATTTGGGTCAGATGACTGCATTGATTGGCTGCGGCGGCAATCACATAATCGGAAAGATCCCGCTTGCAGGTATGCATCAGGAGCTTTCTGATCCCTGATGGCAACTGTGCTGGGAGCACACAGTGTGCACAGTCTCAACACAGAAATGTTAATATTTAGGATGCATTTATGTAGCCTCAAGTCCTTAAAGCCCACCCGCCGAGAGGTTGCATATACTGTATGCATGCGGCCGGCGGGAAGAGGTTATAAAGAGAATTATTCAGTAATGTAATGTAACATATGCAAAATGTATTGTCTGTTTTATTTTATTTTTTATTTTTTTTTTAGAGGGTTTAAAAAGGTCCACCCCCAATTATCACTACTCCATCCTCAGCAGTATATTATGCTTTATTTTGTTTTAGGTTTGCCTTTTCCATATATCTTCAGATTGATCATTGATGCTCAGGATACTATTTTCCCTTTTTTTTTTTTTTAAGGCACTGGACAGTCCTGCACAATGCAGAGAAGGCACTGACAGGATGATTTAAAATAAATTATTAACCGGTGTTGCCCTGCTTTATACCAAAATGTTTCCTTCACTGACATCTGTTGGTTTTGCTGTCTAGAGAGGAGACCTGCATACAGCCTGGAAAGACTTGATTGTCTGATATTTCCCTCCTTGGTTGCTGTATATACTGCATATAGCCCTAGAGGCGTTTTCCTCTCAGGGACTAAACACAATCCACCTTGGGCTAGCAACTGTGATCTAACAGAGTGATGTAAATTTCTCTTATGTGGAGGACACACTACCCGAGGTTGTAAATAATACTGTGTTGCAGGATGTCAATACTGGTGAAAGGTACCTGATGGTTGAACCTGCAGAAAGTGAGCACGGTCCTCTAGAAGTGTTTGCAAGATTGAAAGCAGAAAGTACCTCCTCTGAGCCGGATTTGTCAGATCTTGGGGGCTCCCGGGAGGATTACCTTAGTACTCAGATGAGAGACTCTACTTGTTCCACTCGCCAGGGAACAGGCCACCGTGTGGACCACAGCAACCTGAGGTGGATATGCAGTTTCCCCATTTTGCTGTGAGTCATGACTTATACAGAGTAACCAAAGTCAATGTTGAAGTGTTGTAACAACTGGTGGCACCCAAACCTTTTAGGTCTAACGTGTTACATTTGGCTCATTGTCATGTACTTGTGGGTCACCTTGGCATGGCTAAAATTCAGTAACGGGTTTTACAGCATTTTTATTGGTCTGGGGTATTAGAAATTAAAGACTACTGTAAGTCCTGCCCCAAAGAATCGCCCCAACACCCATTTTCGCAGACCGCTGGTACCGCTTTAAATTTTTGAGGACTTTCTCCTGGGACCTCATAAGGAATTCTCAGGAGACTACTTTGACGACATCATCATCTCTAGTCACAACTGGGAAAGTCACTTACAGAAAATTCAGTTAGTCTTGGAGGCAGGATTCACAGTGAACCCAGAAAAAAAGCAAGATTGAGTTGGAGGACGCCCACTCTCTGGGTTATGTTGTAGGGAGAGGGATGATTAAACCTCAACTGGCACAGTCCACTCACAAAAAAAAAAAAAAAAACAGGCCTGTTCCTTTCTTGGTATTGTGGGGTATTATAGGAGGTTTGTTCCTAACTTTGTCAGCCTAGCAGCACCATTGACAGATCTCACAGAAGGTAGGACTTCAACTATTGTTCATTGGAGTATTGAAGCAGAAGCTGTGTTCTGCCGTTTTGAGTAAGCTTTGTGCCATGAACCGGTACTAGTAGCCCTAGAGTTTTCAAAAAAGAGTTTCTGGTACAAATCAATGGGTCTGGGTGCGGGCCTGTCCCAGATGGTTGACCACCTCGTTGAGTCGGAAGCTCACACTGGCTGAGAGGAACCATTCCATTGTGGAAAGGGAGTGTCTGGCAATAAAATGGGCTTTGGAGACACTCAGCTACTATCTTTCGGGCCAACCCTTCAAGCTAGTCAGACCATGCGCCCCTTAAATGGAAACCCAAAATAAGGATGAAAAATCACTGGGTAGTTTCTCGCACTATAGGACTTGAAGTTTTTGGTGGTGCATAGACTGGGCAAAGTACATGAGAATGCAGATGCCCTTTCCCGGGTCTATTGCCATTTTGCTCACGGTGTCCAGACCCCTGGCCTGGAACGGGGGGGGGGGGGGGGATATGTAGACAGTCAGCCTGGGGCAGGATTGAGAGAGGGTTAACTGTAGGGGGCAGGTACTTTCCCTTCAGACCTGGTTATTAGTGGAGCGGTTTGCTAGGAGTGGGAAAGACATCAGCGTGCTGTGTGGAAGGCTCCACTTGTGGACTGTGCCCTGCTGGATGAGCTGAACTGTAGAACTGTAGCCCTGGCTAGAGCTGTGAAGTTTTGCATATAAGCCTGTCTGCTGCACAAACTCAACTGTCGTTTCTTCAATTTGTTTTGCCTTTATGCTGAATAAAGCACCTTTTTCTATTAATGAACTGTCTCTGAGCTGGCCGTTCACCCCTCTAATCCTGTACACACTGCAATGTCCCAAAACACTATCCACATTTAAAATTACTAATGTTATATCGATAACATAACCCCCCTTTATGGATCCCAAACTACCCATGAATAATATCTTTAATCAAAAACAATATTGGTAATGTCATAAAGACCTAAAGCCTCCAATACATATACAACTTTTTAAAAGCTTGGCCCTAAATACATCTTAAAGGCCAAGTTCACTTTTTACAAATAAAATGATAAATTCACATTCAGGTAAAAAAAAAAAAAAAAGTGCATTTTTTTTTTTTTTTTTACTCTGCAGCTTGTAAAGCATTGTACCCGTGATCAGCAGATCACGGTTTTAATGCCCAGATCCTGCAGACTCTCAAAACATTGTCTGCCTGTACTTCCAATATGGGCAGACAGTTACTGACAGTCAGGAAGAATCAATAGACTTAAGCCCCATCATACACACTATCAGTGTTTCTGCTGATTTTTGTCTTCAGATTTACCAAGACCATATAGTGCAAGGGCCTGCTTGATTGCATACACGTTGAAATGCCTAAGGTTTGACCTCATATTATATGGTTTTGGTAAATCTGAAGGAAAAAAATCTGCAGAAAATCTGACCGTATGTATGGGGCTTAAGAGTGCTCACCAGAGCCCTCGCAGTTCCTAGAGAATTATAAGCAGTCAGCCACAGAGGCTGATGGTACTTGTAGTTCATTCATTCACAGAACTATGCGACTGAATGATGCGGCCATTTGGGCAGAGCCTCGCTTTGTTGCGGCGTTTAAAATTCTGACAGTGGGTGTGGGCAGAAGATCCCCGTCCTCAGAGAGGGGGGAGAGGAGGCAGGAGGTAGAACACATTACATGTTACAGCCTAAATACGTATAAACATATAAGATGTTCCGAAGGTAAACGTATCCCTTTCCGCTTGCCGACCGGCTCATGCCGATATACATGGGCAGGACGGCACGGACAGGAATATTAACGTACCTGTACATTGCCCTTTAAGAAGCGGTTTGTGGACACGCACCCGCCACAAGCTCCGTCAGTGTGATTGCGGGATACCCGTGATTGTGTCATGGAGAGGAAGAATGGGGAAATGCTGATTTAAACAAGCATTTCCCCATTCTGCCTAGGGACACCGACACTGTTCACAGATCCCTGTAATCAGAAGCAATGATCAGTGTCATATCACACATAGCCCCTCTCCCCCACTGTTAGAATCCCTCCCTAGGACACACTTAACCACAGCGCCACCTAGTGGTTAACCCATTCACTGCCAGTCAGATTTACACAGTAATCAATGCATTTTTAATCGCACTGATCGCTGTATAAATGTGAATGGTCCCAAAATAGCGCCAAAAGTGTCCAATCTGTCAACCATAATGTCGCAGTCACGATAAAAATTGCTGATCGCCGCCATTAAAAAAATATGAATAAAAATGCCATAAAACCATCCCCTATTTTGTAGACGCTATAACTTTTGTGCAAACCAAACGCTTATTGCGATTTTTTTTTTTACCAATACTATGTTGAAGAATACGTATCAGCCTAAACTGAGGAAAAACAAAAATGTTTTTTATGTATTTTTGGGGATATGTAAAAAAGTCAAAAATAATGCTTTTTTTTCAAAATTGTCCCTATTTTTTTGTTTATAGCGCAAAAAATAAAAACCGCAGAGGTGATCAAATACCATCAAAAGAAAGCTCTATTTGTGGGGAAAAAAAAGACATCAATTTTGTTTGGGAATCAGGTCGCATGACCACGCAATTGTCAGTTAAACTGAAGCAGTGCCAAATTGCAAAAAGTGCTCTGGTTATTTGCCAGCCAACTAGTCCCGGCTTAAATGGTTAAAAATAGTCAGAAGAACTAAGGAAAAGAAGAGAGTTGGAGAAATTTGGGAGAAGGAAAGGGAAAGGAAAAAAAGGGGGGAATAGGGTGAGGGAAGAAAGGAAGAGGAAGGGGGAAAGATAGGTGCAAAATGGGATGGAGGGGAGGGAGACATAAGGAAGATGATACAACTTCTTTTTCATAATAATGGTGGATTCATTCCACTTGTTCAGTTTAAATCTAGAACACTTCCCAACTACTGTAGTCAAAAGAGAACAGCAATTCCCTCCTCTGATGGAACAGTCTACCCTCTCTAAGTTGAATCCTAAGAACCCTTTGGGATTTTTTTTTTCTACAAAAGTTTTTATTGAAATTTTCACAGATTATACAGGTAGTACCATAAAACATATAACCGAGATAAGGGAACCTGGTTCCGTCTAGAAGGATACATAAAATTCAGGGTCCAAAAAAGCAGGAACCAACCTATGGTGTTATCACATACTCTAACCAAACAGTCACACAGAAAAACACAAAGTGTTAGAGGATATTTCTCGTTTGCCAATTTCCAATGGTATGGGAGCCTTCACATAGAACTATTCAGTATATCTTCTGAAAGTACCATAACACTAGCTAGTTATGGCCGATGTGTCCGACTACTAGGTTGGCTTTCACTTATGAGGCTTTTTGTCGAGTAAGATAAGAGACAGGGAAAGGATAAGAAAGAAGACAGGAAGGCGAGGGGGGAGGGAGGAAGGCAGACTAGAGTGGAGGGGCAGGGAGAAGGGGGGGCGCCAAGGGGGAGAATTTAGGGAGGGGGTGGGGTCACCTCCCCCATACGCCCTCATTGATGTAGAGGATGCGGCAGTCTGTAAGGCACCTTTCAAGGGTTACCCTGGATTAGGTCTCGACATCATTGTGAACCCCTGTACTCAAGCCAGGGTGGATACCTAGATAAATGATAGCATCTGATTTCCAGCAAAATGGAAAGTTTGCTTGATAGATGTGTACTGTCTTGGGGGGTAAGGAAACATTTAGTGCGTAAGACTTCGAGAGGTTAATTTTCAGATTTGAGACGGCCTTAAACTGTTCTAGTATTGGCATTAGATTGGGCAGCGACTTCAGCAGGGATGTAAGAAATAGCAGAATGTTGTCCGCAAATGCGGCAAACTTATATTCCCGCTGATGCACCTCTATACCTTTTATGTCCAGATTTGCATGAATGCATCGAAGGTGGGGTTCCGAGGTAAGAATATACAGCAAGGGAGAAAGGGGACATCCTTGCCTGGTCCAATTATGGATGGGGAAGGCGTCCGACAGGTGGCCGTTTACTCTGACTCTCACTCTGGGATTGGCGAAAAGTGCTCCAATAAAAGCCTGCATGCCACTTCCTATTCCCAGGGCTTACAGAACCGCGTTCATGTAGTCCCAGGCCATCCTGTCGAATGCCTTTTCTGCATCCATGGCTAAAAAGCATCCCTCCCTGTTGGTTGATGTAAGCCAATAATGTAAATTGAGGGTTTCAATGGTGTTGTCCCTGGCTTCCCTCCCAGGGACAAAACCAACCTGGTCTAAACCTACCCAGGCAGGTACGTAATAGGACAAGCGGGTAGCCAGGATCTTGGCGAACAATTTGACATCCACGTTCAGGAGGGAAATAGGTCGATAATTGGCTACGTTTGCGGGGTCCTTGTTTTCTTTAGGAATAACTGAGATGTAAGCCTCTAACAGAATATCCGACTCACAAGGGGATTGGGAGAGGGTGTTGAAGGCCTTCAGAAACGACAGAGCCAAGAGATTGGCAAAGCTTTTATAGCATCTGGCCCTGGGCTTTTGCAGCCTTCAGAGCCTCCCCCCCACTCCTCTAACGACAATGGAGACTCCAGGGCTTGCCGGTCAGTCATAGCAAGCGCTTGGGGCTGTACTTCCTCAGAAATTCCCCTATGAGACGGGAGTGTGCTTCCTTCAAAATTGGCCTGTGTTCAAGTGATTCCAGGTTATAGCTTGCTATAGAAAAGGTGAAACTGACTAGCAATATCCTCGTTTCTAGAGCGAGCTACTCCACCGGTGTCTACTATATGGTGTACAGTGGAGGAGAGAGTTCGCTTCTGTGTGAACCTAGCCAATAACCTTCCGGGCTTGTTGCCCTGTTCATAAAATAGTTTCTGAGAAAGCACCTGTCTTTTCCGTGCCCGCTTGAATAATTTCTCTAATAGAGTCACCCGCGTGTCAGCTAAATCCTTGGCTACCTTCACTGCTAATGAGCGTTTGTGTTGTGCTTCTAATAAAGCTATTTTAGTGGACAACACTCGAATCATGGTTTGGTGCACTCTTTACTTCCTAGCTGCCATGGCCAAATGCCTCCTGTACTATGCATTTGTGCGCTTCCCATTGGGTCATGGGGACATATCTGAGGTGTTATGTTGGAAATAGTCTTTGATGATCTGTGTGATTTCAGCCAAGTCTCCCGGGTCAGTGAGAAGAGACACATCCAGTCTCCAAGTCCTGGTAGTCATTTCCCTTTGAGAGAACTGCAAGTTCAGTGTGATCGGGTGGTGATCGGAGAGCAACATACTCTCTATGGTCATGCCCTGTAGGAAAGTCAAGTCTGCCCGAGGGATAAACAAGTAATCTAACCTTCAAGTAGCGGTTATGCGGGGGGGGGGGGAGAAAAACGTGTAGTCCTTCCCCTGAGGATATAACGTTTGCCAGGTGTCGTGAAGCGCAAGGGAGGCGAGGGTAAGCTTGACCTGGCGTAACACAGAGAATGGGAGTGATGCGGAACCTGTGGAAGTATCAAGGAGCGGGTCTAAGGCCACATTGAAGTCTCCCCCCAGTAGCAAAAGGCCGTCTGAAACATGGTGAGCTGTAAGAGAACTTCTTTAAGGAAGGATACCTGACTAGAGTTGGGACAATAAATGTTCGCCAAGGTCACCGGTTGATTTTTCTAGGTTCCTTTTAGAAAGGGAAATCTACCTTCTGGGAAGATTACTTTGTCAGTAAGGCGGAATGGGAATGATTTAGCAATTTAGCAAAAGAACTATGGACATCCCTTTTGTTTTCGGAGTCAGGACAAGTTGCATGATAGACCTTCAGGAATCTGATATTAGACAAGCGAGGAGTAAAGCCTGATTTAAAGCGGGTTTCTTGCAAATATATCACTTGAGCTCTGTGGCGGTGAGCCTCAGCAAGAATACTGCTGCACTTCTCCGGGATGTTAAGGCCCTTAGCGTTCAGGGAATAGACCTTGAGAGACAGAGGAGCTGATGTTTGAGCTATCGAAGGTATGTTCAGTAATCAGAGGTGCTCACCAGTGCCCTCCCAAGTTTTCTCCCGCGGAAGGGGTCTATAAGAGGGGAAGAGGGGGTAGGGAACAGAGGGCCTGGGTACAGAGACAAGTAGAAATGGTGAAGAAAGAGAAAAGGAGAAAAAGGGAGAATTAAAAAGAAAGAGAAAGAGCAGGAGTAAAGGTTAGGCCCACTCTGGATGGTTTATCGGTAACCCAAGAGGGGCTCAACCCCAGTACTAATGAGCTCCCCCTATCAGGGGCTCGTTAGAAAATAACCAGAGGTAATACCAGTCCAGCTGAGTGACCTAGTAAGGGCAGAGTTAACAAGAACTATTGATGTAAGGTTATTCCGGAGTTGATAAAAGTTTAGTGATGTTATTCTTGACTATCAAAGTCCTATTTGAACCAAAACTTTATTTTATTTAGAACACAACAAAGTCATGATGCCCCTCCATCTCACACATCACCAGTGGCTCTGTAACTATCATCACAGGCAGCCACAATGCCCCTCCATCTTTCTCAGGCCCAACTGATGCTATAACCATACCTTCCCTATCCCTGGGGAGAAGGAAACACAGCTGGTGCATGGAACTTCTTGAAAGGTAAAGTAAGAGCACGTCCTGTACTTCCTGACAAAGAAGCAGAGCCAAATCTGAAAATACTAAAATATGTGACTCCACTTACTAAACCCACGCCCATGGTCTTTATTTGCTTGTCACATTGCTATCTTTTAGTGTATATGCACTTTTCCCCTTACACTATACCAATATACCAAATCAATATACATTGCAACAATGTAAATCCAATACCCAGAAAGAAAAATAAAAACAAAATTAAAAAAAAACTTGTGTTTTGCTTGTTGGACCATTGAAAAAGTGTTACGTTTTTGTTAAAAGGGAGGTAAAAAGCTCCAAGTTACTATTTGTTAACCTGTAACCAATAGAAAAGCATAGCAGGAAAATACACAGTTGAATACTTTACAGGCATTTCTTGCTGTTGCTGTATGGTCTGGTTTAAAAATGGGCCTTGAATGAGGTTTGCTCAGTTGATGTAATTTCATTGGGAAAGATCTGCAAAGAATACATCCTTTTCACAGATGTGGTATGTCAGTAGACGATGTTGTACTGAAAATGACTGCAGGCTTTATGCAGTGCACAACATGACACCTTGGGATTTTGGAACTGGAAAAAAAAAAATCACAGCAGTTTCTAGGTCGCTCGATGAAAATATCTCATTGATTTTCACATCACAGCAATGGAATAATACAGGGCCCCAGTACACTTTTCGCACAAAGAAAGCTGAGCTGCATTGCGAACAGATAGAAACAGCATAGCTATAGCTTAGTTGGTGGTTGCAGCCATCAGACTTGATGATAATTACAGTGCGTGTGTGGAGGTGAAACGCGTCATAACAAGTGACTGGACATTATTATTCTAACTTTGGCATTGGTAGCTGGCAAAAAAAAATAGTTTTTAAAGCACAGGTTAATGTCATGGGAAATATTTCACAAAAGCGAGCACACCCCTCACATTTTTGTAAATATTTTATTATAGCTTTTTATGCGACAACACCGAAGAAATGACACTTTGCTACAATGTAAAGTAGTGTACAGCTTGAATAACAGTGTAAATTTGCTGTCCCCTCAAAATATTTCACACAGTCATCGTCTAAACCGCTGGCAACAAAAGTGAGTACACCCCTAAGTGAAAATGTCCAAATTGCACCCAAAATGTCAATATTTTGTGTGGCCACCATTATTTTCCAGCACTGTCTTAACCCTCTTGGGCATGGAGTTTACCAACACAGGTTGCTACTGAAGTCCTCTTCTACTCCTCCATGACGACATCATGGAGCTGATGGATGTTAGAGACCTGGTGCTCCAACACCTTCCGTTTGAGAATGCCCCACAGATGCTCAATAGGGTTTAGGTCTGGAAACATGCTTGGCCAGTCCATCACATTTACCCTCACCTTCTTTAGCAAGGCAGTGGTCGGTTTGGAGTCTATGTTGGAATTCTGCCCTGGGGCCCAGTCTCCAAAGGGAAGGGATCATGCTCTGCTTCAGTATGTCACAATACATTTTGGCATTCATGGTTCCCTCAGTGAGCTGTAGCTCCCCAGTGCGGGCAGCACTTATGCATCCCCAGATCATGACACTCCCACCACCATGCTTGACTGTAGGCAAGACACACTTGTCTTTATACTCCTCATCTGGTTGCCACCCCACACGCTTGACACCATCTGAACCAAATACGTTTATCATGGTCTCATCAGACCACAGGACATCGTTCCAGTAATCCATGTCCATAGTTTGCTTGTCTTCAGCAAACTGTTTGCAGGCTTTTTTGTGCATCATCTTAAGAAGAGGCTTCCTTCTGGGATGACAGCCATGCAGACCAATTTGATGCAGTGTGTGGTATATGGTCTGAGCACTGACAGGCTGGCCTCCCACCCCTTCAACCTCTGCAGCAATGCTAGCAGCATTCATATATCTATTCCCCAAAGACAACCCTCTGGATATGACGCTGAGCATGTACACTCAACTTCTTTGGTTGAACATTGCGAAGCCTGTTCTGAGTGGAACCTGTTCTGTTTAACCGCTGTATGGTCTTGGCCACCATGCTGCAGCTCAGTTTCAGGGTCTTGGCAATCTTCTTATAGCCTAGGCCATCTTTATGTAGAGCAACAATTATTTTATTCAGATCCTTAGAGAGTTCTTTGCTATGAGGTGCCATGTTGAACGTCCAGTACCCAGTATGAGAGAATGAGAGTGATAACACCAAAATGTAACATACCTGCTCCCCATTCAGACCTTGTAACACTAAAAAGAGTCACGTGACACAGGGGAAAATGTGTAATTGGGCCCAATTTGGACATTTTCACTTAGGGGTATACTCACTTTTGTTGCCAGCAGTTTAAACATTAATGGCTGTGTGTTGAGTTATTTTGAGGGGACAGCAAATTGACACTGTTATACAAGCCAGACGCTCACTACTTTACATTGTAGCAAAGTGTAGTTTCTTCAGTGTTGTCACATGAAAAGTTAGATTTACAAAAATGTGAGGGGTGTACTTACTTTTGTGAGATACTGTATATTTGCTTCACAAAAGATCAACTGATTACTAGCTCTAGCTTAACCAGGTTCAATACAATTTATACCAGTGGTTATAAAACTGCTGCCAAAAGATTTAAAGCAGCACTTGAACAAAACAAATTGGTAGTGGACATATATTACAATTTTACATTTACATGTGGCAAACATATACAGCTACAAATGTCTCTTAGTTATTCAGCTTCCTGTGTTATTGGTAGGAACATTTATAAATGTATTGCATACAATATATTCTGTTACTTAACCACTTACCAACTGCTGCACACTGATATATGTCGGCACAACGGAACGGTGGGCAAATCGGTGTACCTGTACGTCCTCTAATTGGTGGGGTTAGCGGGCACGTGCGCCCGCCGCATACAGCGTGACCTGTGTCCGCTCGTCTCCCGGCGATTGTGTCATGGAGCCGCAGAATGGGGAAGTGCCTATGTAAACAAGGCATTTCCCCAACTGCCTTGTGACATGACAGATGTACTGCATCGGGAGCAGTATTTGTTGTCATGTGAGTTGTCGTCCATCACCCCCCCCCCCCCCGCTAGAATTACTCCCTAGGAGACACAACCCCTTGCTCGCCCCCTAGTGTTTAACCCATTCCCTGCTAGTGTCATTTACACAGTAATCAGTGCATTTTTATAGCACTGATCACCGTATAAATGACAATGGTCCCAAAAGTGTCCGATGTGTCCACCATAATTTTGCAGTTACGATAAAAATCGCAGATAGCCACCATTACTAATAAAAACTAATAATAACTAATAAAACTATCCCCTATTTTGTAGACAACATAACTTTTGCGTAAACCAATCAATATATGGTTATTGCGATTTTTTTTTTTTACCAAAAATATGTAGAAGAATACATATCAGCCTAAAATGAGGAAAAAATTAAAAATGTATATATATATATTTTGGGGGGTATTAATTATAGCAAAAAAGTAAAAAATATTTTCAAAATTGTCACTCTTTTTTTGTTTATAGCGGCGTAAAATCCATTTCTCTGTAATTCACCGACTGACACAGCTCCTCTTTTAGCCATTGGGTTGTTACGCCACCTTTAGGAAAATACTAGGCTTTACATTTTATGTAAAACACAGAACTTTCCAGTTCCGCCCAAGAGGCGGTCCCTTAGGTAACAACCCCTCAGCCTGCCATGCAGTCATTAGTACGTCAACAAGCAGTATAATGTAAGAAAAAACAGGAGGGGCGGGTGCTGTGTCATTCGGTGAATTACAGAGAAAAGGATTTTACGGTGAGTACAAATATCCTATTTTCTCTTATATTCACCGACTGACACAGCTCCTCTCTTAGCCATTGGGACTTACCCAAGCAGTGCTAAATGAGGGGTGGGAAAACAGCATAAAACTTCATCCACCATGGCAAGTGGGAACTAGTGTAACTTTACCCACAAAAAACTACAGTGCGTGGGAAAAAACCCACCACAAAACCAGGGTACACCTCAACAGGAGGCACTACCCTCAACCACACCAAAAAAAACTGCGGCAACTAATGCAACAGTGCATTAACTTAAAGGTACCGTGTTTTTAGCCCAAAAAAATGGAAAAAATAAAAAATTGCATACACAATTGCAACTATACAGCTGCCTGCAAAACTTTGCGGCCAAAACAGGCATCAGCCGATGCACCGACATCTACCTTGTAGAACTTGGTAAACGTGTGGACAGACGACCAAGTCGCCGCTTTACACACTTGAGCGACAGGCGCTTGTCGGAAGGCCCAAGATGTTCCGATTGCCCTCGTGGAGTGGACCGTGAACGGAAAGGGGGGCACCTGCCCCTTCAAGGCGTAGGCTTGTACTACAATCTGTCTGATCCACCTGGAAATGGTGGCCGACGAGACCGCCATGCCTTTCTTTTGACCAGTGACCTTTTGAACAGTGAGTCCAACTTCCGGAAGGGAGCCGTGGCAGACACATACACCCTCAGAGCCCGAACCACATCCAGAGCATGAAGGGCCACCTTCTAAGGATGTGCCAGCTTAGGACACAGAGATGGTAACACAATGTCCTCATTGATTTGAAACGCCAAAATCACTTTTGGCAGAAAAGATGGTTGTGGACGCAACACCACCTGATCCTTGTGGATAACCAGATAGGGCTACTTGCAGGACAAGGCCGCCAGTTCCGAAACCCTCCTGGCCGATGTGATGGCAACTAGAAAGACCACTTTATGGGAAAGAGTCAACAGGGGAATCTCTCTGATATTTTCAACCGGTGGTTTTTGATGCGCCGATAACACCAGGTTCAGATCCCATGGGAGTAACTGTGGATGCACCGGAGGGACTACATGTCGCATCCCTTGAACAAAAGTACTCACTAGAGAGTGAGACGCCAGAGGTCGTTGAAAAAAGGAAAGCCAAGCCTGATATTTGCCCTTTAATGGTGCTTAATGACAATTTCTGGTCCACCCCTTCCTGAAGAAACAGCAGGATCCTGGATATAGAAAAGGAGGGCGGATGCCATCCTTTCTCCTCACACAAGGAGATGTAGGCCTTCCAGGTATAACAATATATCTTTTCGAGAAGAAGATTTCTGTGCTCTCAACAGTCCGACAGACCCCGGTTCCTCAACACCTGGCTCTCAATAGCGATGCCGTTAAAGTCAGCGATGGTAATGCAGGATGGAGAATTGGACCTTGAGATAGACGGTCTTCTCGCAACGGCAGTCGTCAGGGAGCGTCTGCCACCAGGCGCACTAGATCTGCATACCAAGGACGTTGAGGCAAATCTGAGGCACTTTGTCGCGCACGGACATGGGGACTCATCCTCACTGTCTGAACGGTCCTGGTCAGAATCATCTGAAATTTAAGAACAGGGGTCACCAGCCTCAGCAGGGCCCGAGTTTGCATCAGAGCTCTCCTCAGAAGACGGGGGGGGGGGGGGGGGCAGGGGCCGCTTTTTTTGAGGACTGCCGACAAGGCACTGCGCATTCCGCAGGCAAACCAGTTGCAATTGCCTGGATTTTGGGGGAAGAAACACCAGTTTCTGAAGCCATGCTGACCCTACCCTGTCTGCCACCTGAAGAGGACTTAGGACAGTGAGGGTCCCACCCTCCTTACTGCTGCTGGCTGAGGGGCTCTTACCCGCAGGACTCACAATCCTGAAAGGTTCTGCGCTATCCAGCAAGCAGTGCCTGTGGTCTCTGTTGGCTCCCAGGTGTAGAGGAATCCACTGTGTCAGCCAGCGTCCAGCATAAGGACATAAAGCACTGGGAAAATGGCCGCTGGAGTACAGGGACACATGCTGCCGCTAGAGCAAGCTGAAAAAACGTGCTCAGGCTTCCAGAAAATGGCCACTGGCGTCCAATATAAGGGCAAATCACAAGGAAAATGGCTGCCAAAGCACAGGAGAGCATGCTTTCCCTTGCCCTTACCTAAGATGGCTGCTGACACTGAAACCATGAGGGACAGAGCTAAAAGATGGCGGTGATCAGCGCTGCAAAGATCACAGGCACCCCCAGGGACATGCAAACAGGACTCAGGGCACAGCCAGCCAGTGCAGCCCCCCCAGAGGTGAGAGCCCCCCGGAGAGCCCCTGCACATGACACACACACCGCTAGTCAGCCACACACAGCATCCCCCAGAGGGAGGGGGGAGGGAAGAAAGGAACAGAGAGAGAAGAGAGGGAGGTGAGGGAACCCTGAATCGACTTCCCAGGGAATCAGCCCCACCGAGGCAGGGAGAGCTGTACTTACCAGTCCTGAAGAGCTGGGAGACATTCCATTACAGACCCACTCTCTGATCAGTACAGGGTGGCTGCTGGCCTCGGCAGACTGTGACACAGACATTAGTAGCCCGGTCATATGTGCACCCCGGAGCATTAAAGCTCACGACCACCTCTGGAGCTGCGGAGCTCTGGTCTGCACACGCTCGATGGCCAGGCAGGGGAGACTACAAGGATAAGGATATCCAGCCTGTCACCCAGCCAGCTGTTGATAGCAGATCACAGCAGAAAAAAAAGACGGACCAATGGGCCAGTCAGGGTTCCTAGGTCCTTCTCCTTCACTAGGCAAAATAAAACTGATGACTGCATGGCAGGCTGAGGGGTTGTTACCTAAAGGACCGCCCCTTGGGGAGAACTGGAAAGCTGTGTGTTTTACATAGCATGTAATGCCTAGTATTCTCCTAAAGGTCACGTAACAACCCAATGGCTCAGAGACAAGCTGTGTCAGTGAATATAAGAGAAATATAGGTTTCTTTTTAAAGTACTGTTGGACTAAAAGTAAAACATTTTTTCATTTTGGATAAAGTAAAAGGGGGGTTACAACCCCTGGCAAGTTTCTTTTTACCATCTCTGCCCCATCTGGGAGTGTTCCCTACACTTCCTGTCAAAACAGTCAGGTGGTTAGCAGAAATCTCTCTAAAATGGAGAAATCCCTGGTTGTCACTGGTTTTACCAGCAGAACTAGTCCCCCCATTTAAAGATTTCTCCTCTGGTATGTTTTTTTTTCATGTATGATGGGAATGATGGGGTGTTGGTGTGTTTGACAGTTCCACCCCCCCCCCCCCCAAAAAAAAAATATAGCACCGGCCACCACTGACTTTAAAGTTTTAAAATTACATACTAGCATAAACATCACTTATCATGCATAAACAATATACAGTCATTTAGGGGCCTAATGAAAGAGCAGTGGTATGGCCACACTGCTGTTATAAGAAAAAAAATAATAATACACTGACACATTAAAGAATGTGCTTTAGGCCCCTTTCAAATGGCAATCCCGCTTGGATCTGCACATCTGTTTTTCAGGCAGATCCGAGCGGGCCATCCATCGACTCCTATGGGGAGACAGGTGTCCGCTGACACCAATCTGCCATCCGATCTGCTAAAATCAGAAGTATGGCGATACGGTCACCATCCATCTTGGCAGATCGGATCGGCTGAAATCTGATGAAAACAGGCTGTCTGTTTTTGTTCGATCTTTCCATAGAAATCAGCTGCACTCTGACAGGCCCCTCCTAGCTCAGTGAGCAGAGATGGACCTGTCATCCGCCGGCTCAGCGGAGATCAACAGAGAGATCTCCTGCTGAGCTGGTGAACTTCACTGAGCGGATCCACCTTGTGTGAATGAGGCCTTACAGATACACTCCTTGCATTAAAAAGAAAAAAAAAAAAGGGAGAACAACCCAGTCATAGGACTGCTCTCCTTCAGTTATAACACACTCTTTGCTGAATAGGTGGAATGCAATGTACATAGCAGATAAGTGCATAACAGATAGCTGCTCTCTGTTATAATTAGGCCTCTTTAATTATTCGCATAAATAATAGTTCAGAATGGGGGTGCGCTACACTGGAAAAATAATATATGTCCAGGGGGAGCAAATCATCATACAGTCTCCAAACACTGTTATGAAGAAATAGTATTCAAGGAAAGGATGGTGCGCAAAAAGAAGTGTGTTGTACGGGTGCTAGGCAAAATCTGGCCCT
Source organism: Lithobates pipiens (assembly GCF_037356315.1). Lineage (NCBI taxonomy): Eukaryota > Metazoa > Chordata > Amphibia > Anura > Ranidae > Lithobates > Lithobates pipiens. The sequence goes on along the minus strand of NW_027507787.1, from coordinate 55,529,705 downwards.
GGACAGGAGTAGGACCTTTCGCCTATAGCAGGTGTGGAAGTGTTTTGAAAGTTAGATGCCAGAGGTTGCCAAGGGTGGAGGGGAATGAAGGGGGAAATCCGTCAAAGGAAAAGAACTCTGATCAGACCCTTGAAGATTTTTTAATAACAAACAAAAGAAAACACAAAAGTTCAAATTATCTCACATAGCGACAAGCGCACTAAAACAAAAGGTAAAAAGACAAAAACAAACATCCCTAATACCATTTAGTTCCCACACCATCAAGTTTTTCCAAAGTATGGAAAGATTTTCAGAAATATCCAGAAATGTTCAGAAAAATCTGAAAAATATTCCAGAGCAGCCGAGATGTCATATTAATATGTGGGAAATTTTTGTGACAGGCCATCCTAATCTATTAAGAACATACCCAACCTTGATCATTGAATAAAATTGGAATGTGATGCATCTATCCATTTTTTTTCAAACTTTTGAGGGGTCTTACATTGACTGTAGGTATATACCTCAAACTGTACATATTTATCCATCTCCTGGATGCAGTCCTCAAGGAGAGGGAAGAGGGATTGGACGAGACCGAATGATAGGCTATTAGTTTATGTGCCATAAAAAGATATCTCACGATAGCCACAACCTGGTCGTGATCCAGGTTACTAGAATTTACATACCCTAGTAGGCATAGGACAGGATCTGGAGTCAGTGCAATGTCATATACATACTATATTACCAAAGGTATTGGGACACCTGCCTTTACATGCCCATTAACTTTAATGGCATCCCAGTCTTAGTCTGTAGGTTCAAGATTGAGTAGGCCCACCCTTTGCAGCTCTAACAGCTTCAACTCTTCCTGGAAGGCTGTCCACAAGGTTTAGGAGTGTGTCTATGGGAATGTTTGACCATTCTTCTAAAAGTGCATTTGTGAGGTTAGGCACTGATGTGGATGAGAAAGCCTGGCTGACAGTATCTGCTCCAATTCATCTTAAAGATGGTCTATCGGGTTAATGTCAGGACTGTAGGCCAGTCAAGTTCCTCTACCCCAAAATCGCTCATCTACGTCCTGACCTCAACCCGATAAAACACTTTTGGGATTAATTAGAGCAGAGACTGGGAGCCAGGCCTTCTCGTCCACATCAGTGCCTGACCTCACAAATGTGCTTCTGGAAGAATGCTTAAACATTCCCATAGACACATTCCTAAACCTTGTAGACAGCCTTCCCAGAAGAGTTGAAGCTGTTATAGCTGCAAAGGGTGGGCCAACTCAATCTTGAACCCTACGGACTAAGACTGGGATGCCATTAAAGATCATGTGTGTGTAAAGGCACTTACTTTTGGTAATATAGTGCATCTAGCGCTTCCTGCCAATACTGACATAGCATTGGACATCTCCAGAACAGATGCATAATGGATCTTTTTTTGGACTCTTCCTTCCACAATTGTAACTGGCCAGCGGACCATGCTAGATGGAGCATCTGGTAGATTTGATATTTTGATTTTATACTTTGTGAGTATGTTTTATACGCTTCTTTAAAAAAATTGTTGCAAAGGTAATGCGCTATTCCTTTTCTTTTTATAGATGCATAAAGGAGCCATTGAGCGCATCCTACATCGTCAGAATTTTTTCTGCAGCCCACCCTATGTAGCAGCTCCAGAGTGTGGTAAGTCCTATACAGAATGAAAAGCTGGGTCATCCTATGAGTTGGAGAGATCATCAATATCTGTCTCCCATCTCCCTGCATGGAATAGAGAATTTAGAAAGGAATTCGTATAGCAATCGCATACATACCCTAGAAATAACAGCCTTAGGCCCCTTTCACACGGGCGGACCATTCAGGTCTGCCGGTCAGTGTTTTAGGCAGACCTGAACGGACACTCCATACAGGTGTACGGAGCAACCAATGTCAGCGGTAACATGTCCCCTGACATCCGATCTACTAAAGTGTGACAGCTGGAAACCCTATTTTTCCATCTGTCTGGCAGATTGGATAAAAACTGACTCTACGATCAATCTTCATCCGATCCTCCATAGAGGAGAGCGGCGCTCTGACAGGTCAGTCCCTGCAGAGTGTGCAGAGACAGACCTGTCATCTGCCTGTTCAGCGGGGATCAACAGAGCGATCCCTGCTGAGCAAATCGGAGCCCATACACGGACACATTCGTGTGAAAGGTCCCTTCTTAGTATTGCCCCAACCTATACTATCAAAGATAGGAACAGGAGAAAAAATAAACAGTCAGCATTAGGCCTTGGAGCTTCAGAACACATCTAAATTGTAAATATTGACAAAACCATCTCTGATCTATGGTAAACTCAATACTGAATTGTTGATATGTTTTTAAAACCCCACTGGAGTATAAATTACATCAAGGCAGTGATCCCTGCTCATTCCCACCTGGAAAATCCTTCCAGTTTGGAGATTTCAGAAAATGCTCAATTTGACTAAAAGGGCATGAATCTAGTATACCACAAGATGCCCAGTATTATTTTAGTGGACTGCTAGACTTTGTATATCAGATAAATTGTGGTGTAAGTGAATTGACTAAAAGGTGGGATAGTGAAGTTCAGAACAAAGAGGGGATTATTGTTATGAAGTAGAGTAGCAAGTATATTATAGGAAGATGTCTGTAAGCCGCCATCTTCCCATCCTACAAGCTGTTGGGCTGCCAGAGAGTATACCCAGGTGTTTTGTCCCGATTGGCCCCCTTGGTCATTTGAACGTTGGAAGAATTCATATTTAAATCTAGCAGGCTTAATACACCATATAAAATTCCAAGAAATCATACTCAATTATTCGCGTAATCCAGCAGGCGAATTATGTAAATACTACATTAACTGAGGCATCCATATTATTTTTAAAAGATTGGTACGACCAGCCACAGAAAGTGGCCGTCTACACCACACCTTGCTCTGAGATCTAAATTTCTCACAGAGATAGCAAATTTTGTACCCTCCATACTTACTCAACAGAATCCCCTCACTCCCACCATTTGTCTTAGCAGGGCCGCGAGGAGCTCTATAGCTACCAAAAACAGAAGAGGTGATAGCGGTCACCCCTGTCTGGACCCACGAGACAGATAAAAAATGAATATCCTCCTATTAACCCATACAAAGGCCTTAGGGGACATATAAAAAAGCTTGACCCAATTACAAAAAGTATTACTGAAGACAAAGGGCTTAAGCATCTCCCATACATAGCTCCACTCTATATTGCCAAACACCTTGTCTAAAGACAGCAGTGCTCTATTTATCGAATTTTTGTTTACATCGGCATCTCCACGTTCAGCCTCCCCGTGAGACGATCGCGGGTATCCCCGCGGCGATCGAGTCCGCGGGACCCGCGACTGGACTCACGGGGGTCCCGACTGGCATGCGCGTGGCAGGGCGGCAAATACAAATGGACGTACCTGTACGCCAATTTTCCTGCCCGTGCCATTCTGCCGACGTACATCGGCGTGCGCCGGTCAGGAAGTGGTTAAGCTGAGACTGTGCCTCTGCCAAAGACAAGCAACTTTCAGGAGTTGGATCTTGCACATCTCAGTTACAAGCGACCGCTCACTAGCTTGATTTACTTCCCGCCTACTGTTCGATTTAACCACACTAATTTCTTTGATAAGAAGGCCCCTGAAATAAGCCTTCATGGTGTCCCTTAAAATAAGGGAGGCAGTGTTTAAATAATTTTCTAAAAACAAATAAGAGTCATTTGAATGGAATCATGAATAGGAATTGATCTGATGCCAAGATGGATTGAGCGTCCACAGGACCCAATTAGGACCATTAATGCCCCCTAGGGTAGCCAGCAAGGGGGGGTAGTCTTAAGTGCCCCTGGCCAGAATATCAATAGAAACAATGTACCAAAATATTTTCAGCGATCCCAGCATCAGATCAATGCAGGATAAAGAATTGTGAGCTTTTGAAAAGTAGGTGTACTGCTTTTCTACAGGATCCAACTTGCGCCAGAGGTCATGAAAATCAAACTCCCCACAAGCTTACCCATAGGGGTCAAATCTTCTGTATTAACCACTTCAATACTGGGCACTTAAACACCTTCCTGCCCAGACCAAATTTGAGCTTTCAGCACTGTCGCAATTTGAATGACAATTGCGCGGTTATGCTACACTGTACCCAAATAAAATTTTTATCATTTTTCCCACAAATAGAGCTTTTTTTTCTTGGTATTTGATCACCTCAACGGTTTTTATTTTTTGCTAAACAAATAAAAAAAAGACTGAAAATTTTGAAAAAAAAATATGTTTTTTTTTGTTTCAGTTTCAAAACTTTGTAAATAAGTACGTTTTCTTCTTCCCTGATGGGGCTGCACTGACGGGCACTAAGGCGGCACTGATCAGGTGGTACCAATGAAGTGGCACTGACGAGGTGGCATTGATGGGCACTGATCGTCTGAGACTCTTTACCGAGATCATAGTTGCAGGGGTCAGACTGACACACCGCAACAATGACCCCCACGATGCACGCCCCCGGGGGCGCGCAGCGGCTCAAAATCCTGAGGACGTCATATGACGCACAGTCAGGATTTTGAAACCATTTTGCAGCCGTCATTCGCCTATAGGGTGGGCGGCAAGTGGTTAAAGTGATTGTAAAGTATCATTTTCTTTCCTTTAAAAATAACAAACATGTTATACTTACCTGCTCTGTTGGAGTGGATTTGCATAGAGCAGTCCAGATCCTCCTCTTCTCGGGTGCCTCTTCTGTGCTTTTGGCCCCTCCCTCCTATTGAGTGCCCCCACAGCAAGCAGCTTACTATGGGGGCACCCGAGCCACAGCTTTGTGTCTCCATTCAGACACAGAGCTGTGGTTCGGCCTTGCCCCCTCTCTCCCCTGATTGGCTGACTGACTTTGATTGAAAACAGCAGTAGCTTTGTCTCAGCCAATACGGAGGGAGAGCCCTAGATGGCCGAGACAGTCGTGGACGTTGCTGGACAGAGTTGGGGCTCAGGTAAGTATTAGAGGGGCTAAGGGGGAGGGGGGGGGGGCTGCTGCACAGAAGGTTTCTTATCCTGATGCAAGATACAAAACCTTCTGACTTTACAACCCCTTTCATTTTCTTGGATGGAGAAAACCTGTCCTATATAATATTGAAAACATTATTAACCACTTAAGCCCCGGACCAATTGTCAGCCTAAGGACCAGAGGTCTTTTTACAATTTCGCACTGCACTGATTTAACTGGTAATTGCGCGGTCATGCAATGTTGTACCCAAATGAAATTTGCGTCCTTTTCTTCCCACAAATAGAGCTTTCTTTTGATGGTATTTGATTGCCTCTGCGATTTTTATTTTTTACGATATAAAAGGAAAAAACTGAAAATTTTGAAGATAAAATATATTTTCTACTTTTTGTTATAAGAAAAATCTAATAAACTCAATTTTAGTCATACATTTAGGCCAAAATGTATTCAGCCACATGTCTTTAGTAAAAAAGAAAAATGTCAATAAGCGTATATTTATTGGTTTGTGCAAAAGTTATAGCATCTACAAACTAGAGTACATTTTCTGGAATTTACACAGCTTTTAATTTATGACTGCCTATCTAATTTCTTGGTGAAATGATTGTGATCGGGGGGGGGGGGGGGGGTGACAGTGTGCCTATGTGTACCTACATGTGAGTGTAGTGTTGGTGCACACTTACTATGTCTTCTCTCCTTGCAGTCCGGTCAAAAAGACCGCCCAGAGGAGAGTGACATCACTTCCTCCTGCCTGTGCTTACAATACACAGGCAGGGGAAAACTTCTCATTCGCCAGGAGCGATCGAGAGGGGATGGCCAGAAACCAACGGCCATCCCCTCATCCCGGATCGCTCCTGAAGCGAAACAGACCGCCGCAGCCAGCGGGAGCGGGTCCGATCGGAACCCCCACCCACTGGAAGGCAGGCACGTATGGGTACGTGCTTGTGCCCGTCCGTGCCATTCTGCCGGCGTATAATTACATGCGGCGGTCCTTAAGTGGTTAAAGTCTCCCTTCAACATGACAGGAATAGGCTGTATGTCAACAAAACATTTTGAAAACAGCTGAATTGCCTCACATGAGTACAGAGGCGAAATATACACATGAGCAATTACAAGGCGCCTAACAAAAAGTCAGCAACACAAAATATATACTGTATCTCCAATATTTTATTTATACCCGTTTGCAGGAGAAGCTGGCACCACCATATACCAAAATGGATACGCCCCCTAGCATATGAGGAGCACGTAGAATGATACTCTTTATTTACACCACAGTGTATCAGGAACCGCACTGTATCTGGGGTAATGTGCATCTCCTGTAAACAGACAAGGTCGGGTTTCAAATTAATAAGCATATCAAAAAATGACTGACACTTCAAGGAGCTATTAGCACCCTGCATGTGTCAAGAAAACAAGTCTAATTTTCTGGCTAGGCTTACGTTTATATAAGTATTCATATTAATAAAAAAAAAATAATAATAAAGTTGCACTCACCCACTGTTAATAAACCTAATATAGCATCCAAAAACATTCAAATAAGTGCAACTAGTTTTCTGCAACTAAATTCATCTAAATAAAATGTAACAACCAGAGAAATCCAAAGGAACATTAAAAGAAACCTCTTTTATAAAATGACAATGATTCAAATAAGTGCAACGGATTATCTGTGAATTCATCTAAAAACAATATAATGTAATTATAATAAAAAATGCTAGAACCTCCAAAAGTAAAATGGCAGCATTAGCAGCGCTAAAATCACACAAAGTACAAAATAAAAGTCCTTGTGATTAGACTACTGGTATCGCACACAAAATCCTTGTGTGCGAATCCTCCTAGGAAACATCCTTGTAAAGTGATCCTCCCGTCACCACACCTTGTGCTGCACTGCTCCCTTAGGATTCCTTAGGACTCCCTTAGGATTTAAACTCACCAGAAATCAAATGGGATAACGCATTATAACAAATGTAGTTGTAACATCTCATTCTCCAATCAGCAGGTCATGTTATGTACTACCTTCAAGGCTCCAATTAACAAAACACTGGTGCGAATTCCACAGCTCATCAGCAATGGTAATATAGGGAGGAATGATCACATAGCATAATTCCTTTTAAAGATTTATTGCCCGTACAAGAACCCCCCTACATATTTCACTTACAGCAAAAATAATCATCAAAAGCAAGTAACAGAAAATGTCTGTTAGTATGTGTAACTTTCACAGCTCCTCTAGATGCAAGGCAGCGGTAATACACGGGTCGAGTTCCACGCTTGACAAACAAGTGTAGCCATGCCGTGTAGACACGTACTCGTCATCAACTTCGTCAAGGGCCGAGAAAAACACAATTCAAAAAAGTTATGAATTGATTTGCATTTTAATGAGTGAAATAAGTATTTGACCACTTCGCAAAACATGACTTAGTACTTGGTGGCAAAATCCTTGTTGGTAATCACAGAGATCAAATGTAATTGGCCACCAGGTTTGCACACATCTCAGGAGGGATTTTGTCCCACTGCTCTTTGAAGATCCTCTCCAAGTCATAAAGGTTGTATGTATGGTAGTGTGTTACAAATTGTTTTCTTGGGGACTATGGTCCCAGCTGCCTTGAGATCATTGACAAGGTTCTCCTGTGTAGTCCTAGGCAGATTCCTCACCAGTCTCATTGAAACTCCACGAGGTGAGATCTTGTACGGAGCCCCAGACAGAGGGAGATTGGCAGTTATTTTGTGTTTCTTCCATTTGTGAACAATTTCACAAACTGTTGACATCCTCTCACCAAGCAGCTTGGGAATGGTCTTGTAGCTCATTTCAGCTTTGTGTAGGTCTGCAATCTTGTCCCTGACATCCTTGGACATCTCTTTGGTCTTAGACATGGTGGAGAGATTGGAATCAGATTGATTGCTTCTGTGGACAGCTGTCTTTTATACAGGTAACAAGCTGAGATTAGGAACACTTCCTTTAACCACTTAAAGGCTGCCCACCGCATATATACTGCGGCAGGGCGGCTCTATTGCCTGAAAAAGCGTACCTGTATGTCGAATTGTGCAATAGATACTGTGAGCGCATGTCCGCTGCATGGAGCAGGAGCCAATCAGCGGGTCCAAAGGACCCAATGTCTGCCGGCCACCCTTGATCGCTCCACAGAGAGGCAGAACGGGGAAACAAGGCAGATCCCCGTTCTGACAGGGAAGTACACGGAGATCATCTGTTCCTTGTAAGCAGGAACATCGATCTCCCTGTCTGTCTATCCCCCACACAGTTAGAAAACACTCCCAAGGAACACACTTAACCCTTTGATTGCCCCTGATGTTAACCCCTTCCCTGCCAGTGTAATTTATACAGTAACATTGCACACACTGTATTGGTGTCACTGGTCCCAAAAAAGTGTCATTTAGTGTCAGATTTGTCCACCACAATGTTGCAGTTCCCCTACAAATCGCTGATTGCCACCATTACGAGTAAAAACAATAAAATGACAATAGTTTGTGGACACTATAACTTTTGAGCAAACCAATCACTATACGCTTTTTGGGATTTTCTTTACAAAAAATATATAGAAAAATACATATTGGCCTAAATTGATGAAGACTTTTTTTTATTTTTTTCAAAATTCTTTTTATGTTTATAGCACAAGAAAATAAAAACTGAAGAGGTTATCAAATACCACCAAAAGAAAGCTCTATGTGTGGGGAAAAAGGACATCAATTTAATTTGGGTACAGAGTTGCATAACCGTGTAATTGTCAGTTAAAGTAACAGTGCTGTACTGCAAAAAATGGCCTAGTCATTAAGAGGGTAAAACTTTAGGGGGGGTGAATTGGTTAAGAGAGAGTGCTCCTAATCTCAGTTTGTTACCTGTTTAGAAGCCACCTGGGAGCCAGAAATTTAGCTGATTGATAAGGGATCAAATACTTATTTGACTCAAAAAAAATGCAAATCAATTTATAACTTTTTTGAAATGCGTTTTTCTAGATATTTTTGTTGCTATTCTGTCTCTCACTGTAAAAATAAATCTACCATTAAAATTATAGACTGATAATTTTTTTGCTAATAGGCAACAGACTACAGACAAAAGAATATACACCGATTTGGGTTATTCTCACCAAAGAAATGTAGCAAAATACATTTGGGCCAACATTTATGAAGAAAGATTATTTCCAAATGTTATGACAGAAACAAAGAAAACTGATATTTTTTTTAAAATTTTCAGTCTATTGTCATTTATTTAGCAAATATAAAAATAAAACAGTGGTGGTTAAATACCACCAAAAGAAAGCTCTATTTGTGTGAAAAAACAATAAATGTGTTACATGGGTACATGTTGCATCACCACGAAAATTGGCTTGGGCAGGAAGGGGGTAAAAGTGCCCAGTATCGAAGTAGTTAAAATCAATAAGTAACCATTCATTATATTCTTCTAGCAAAGAATATCCACCATGGCTCAGTATTCTGACTAAAAAATTCTCAGTACTTTAAAGAGCCTACCACTTCAACATTTTTTTTTATGTGGTAACCCTGTTTCATTTATCCCCCGCTCATTAGTACCCTCGTTTAGCACACCCCCAACGTATTAGTAGCCTCCATTCAGCAGATCCCCTGCTCAGTGGTATTCTCAGCAGATCTGCACATACTGACCACACCACTCAATATTTAACAATCGTTGAAAGAAAATAAATATATAAACATACAGTGGTGTGAAAAAGTGTTTGCCCCCTTCCTCATTTCCTGTTCCTTTGCATATTTGTCACACTTAAGTGTTTCGGAACATCAAACCAATTTAAACAAAAGTCAAGGACAACACAAGTAAACACAAAATGCAATTTGTAAATGAAGGTGTTTATTATTAAAGGTGAAAAAAAATCCAAACCATCATGGCCCTGTGTGAAAAAGTGATTGCCCCCTAAACCTAATAACTGGTTGGGCCACCCTTAGCAGCAACAACTGCAACCAAGCGTTTGCGATAACGTGCAATGAGGCTTTTACAGCGTCCTGGAGGAATTTTGGCCCACTCATCTTTGCAGAATTGTCCTAATTCAGTTACATTAGAGGGTTTTCGAGCATGAACGGCCTTTTTAAGGTCATACCACAACATCTCAATAGGATTCAGGTCAGGACTTTGGCTAGGCCACTCCAAAGTCTTCATTTTGTTTTTCTTCAGCCATTCGGTGGTGGACTTGCTGGTGTGTTTAGGATCATTGTCCTGCTGCAGAACCCAAGTTCGTTTCAGCTTGAGTACACGAACAGATGGTCGGACATTCTCCTTCAGGATCTCTTGGTAGACAGCAGAATTCATAGTTCCTTTTATCACGGCAAGTCTTCCAGGTCCTGAAGCAGCAAAACAGCCCCAGACCATCACACTACCACCACCATATTTTACTGTTGGTATAATGTTCTTTTTATGAAATGCAGTGTTCCTTCTACGCCAGATATACTTGGACACACACCTTCCAAAGAGTTCCACTTTTGTCTCATCGGTCCACAGAATGTTGTCCCAAAAGTCTTGGGGATCATCAAGATGTGTTGTGGAGAAATTGAGACGAGCTTTGATGTTCTTTTTGCTCAGCAGTGGTTTTCTCCTTGGAACTCTGCCATGCAGGCCATTTTTGCCCAGTCTTTTCCTGATGGTGGAGGCATGAACGCTGACCTTAACTGAGGCAAGTGAGGCCTGAAGTTCCTTGGACGTTGTTGTGGGGTCTTTTGTGACCTCTTGGATGAGTCGTCGCTGCGCTCTTGGGGTAATTTTGGGCGGCCGGCCACTCCTGGGAAGGTTCACCACTGTTCCATGTCTTCGCCATTTGTGGATAATGGCTCTCACTCTGGTTCGCTGGATTCCCAAAGCTTTGGAAATGGCTTTATAACCCTTTCCAGACTGATAGATCTCAATTACTTTCTTTCTCAATTGTTCCTGAATTTCTTTGGGTCTCGGCATGATGTGTAGCTTTTAAGGATCTTCTGGTGGACCTTACTGTGTCAAGCAGCTCCTATTTAAGTGATGCCTTGATTGTGAACAGGTGTGGCAATAATCAGGCCTGGGTGTGGCTATAGAAATTGAACTCAGGTGTGGACAACCACAGTTATAGTATGTTTTAACAAGGGGGGCAATCACTTTTTCACACAGGGCCATGATGGTTTGGATTTTTTTTCACCTTTAATAATAAACACCTTCATTTACAAATTGCATTTTGTGTTTACTTGTGTTGTCCTTGACTATTGTTTAAATTGGTTTGATGTTCCGAAACACTTAAGTGTGACAAACATGCAAAGGAACAGGAAATGAGGAAGGGGGCAAACACTTTTTCACACCACTGTATATTGATTGTTGGACATTGTGTTTTATAAAAAACAATATTTAAAAATTGTCACAACCAGAAAGCAACTAACTCATTTTTGGACATACCAATTATGGGAACTCTCTACACCATCTAGTGGAAACCAGCTGAACAGCATTGTGAACCACTGATGAAGTATGGTTATATAGTTATTTCCCTGCAGATAAGCAGATGAGGATCTGGTGTGAAATAAATATGATCAATAAAAAAAAAAAATTAATATAAAAAAGGGGGTAAAAAATGAAGACTAGAATACTGGACTAATAGAGTAGCGGCCATAACTCGTTGCAGGGCGGCCTTGACTTAATGGGCTTACCAGTTACCTTCTCGTGGCCTGATCTTCCATGTTTAGGGGTTCCCAGGGTTGATACCCAACGACTTGAACACAGATGAAGTGCTCTTTAAAAGGTTTTATTTTGCATGAAGAACCTTCAAATAACACAGTCTCTTAGGGAACAGAGGGCACAGGTGAAGAACTCAGGCATCTTGAACTGCAGGTCTAGCAAAGTTTCTATTTCCACCCAGAGAGTAGCCACTCGCAAGTGGGTACTTCAAGGCTGAACAGATCTCTAGCCAGAGATCATGGCAGTCAGCACGTTGACTCAAACTTGATCAATCAACTAAGGGTGAACAGGAACCTTTTTCCGCCGTACCTGGAATGTTTCCCGTCTCCTCAATGGTACTGGAAAAGTGTGAATTCGCCACTGTCCATCCCAACTCAGTAACCAGGGACTTCTCAGGATGCCACTTGCCGGCCCTCCTCTGAAGAGTCCTCCCCCGGTCACTTCCACGAGCTGTGGTGTCCCTCCAAGCCGAGAGCACACCTGGACACCTTGAATCCTCCCTCAGTTACTACTCCTCGGACCAGCAGGTTCCGAGACCCGGGAACAGACGGATATCTACCCCAGACCAGGCAGGTCTATCAGGGGCCACTGACAGGAACATGTTGTGGGATGTCGAACACCCCGTGACCGGGACCCCTCACGGGGCTACCCCGGTCCTGGAACCAGAACAGACCACACGGGTCTCACCAACACCTCTCTCTGAACACATGATCCACACCGCTTAAGTACCCCCTCCCCAGACTCCTCAGCAGGCTCCGACACTCCCACTCATTGGCTCCAAGAAGGCCGATACCCAAACATCCAACCAGACCTGGTTCTGGCCTGTCATGTGCACCTCACCGTTCACATGACCAGGCAGAACTTCTAAACACAGCCTGACCAGACTGGTGTTAAGGCCCACCTACATAATCAACCCTCAGAACCTTTATTGTTCTGAGGCAAAACCTAATTTTACATGCGTATGACATTTTGTCCAAAATGTCATCCGCTACAGATATATTGGGGGTTATTTACTAAAGAAAAGTCCACTTTGCACTGCAAATGCACTTAAAAGTACACTTGGAAGTATAGTCAGTGTAGATCCGAGGGGGACATGCAAGGAAAATAAAAAACAGCATTTTAGCTTGCACATGATTGGGTGATAAAATCAGCAAAGCTTCCACTCAGTTCAGATCTACCCCTTAGATTTAGAGTGATTGCACTTCCAAATGTACTTTCAGTGCACTTGCAGTGCAAAGTGGATTTTCCTTTCGTAAATAACCCCCATTGTCCAGTAAGGCATATTATAGGTCATAAAAATATTGTAAATGACTTATACGGGGAAAAGAGAGTATGTATGTGGTATGGATAATTCCCTCCCATATTTGGTAAAACCAATAGCAAATGTTATTTTCTAGAAATTTTTTTATTGTCTATGGTCAATAGTCTATAATAAAACATTTGAGATCAATATCTATATTTAATCCCAATGGTTGAAGTTATTGAAGCCTATATATCCATTGTGCTTCCATTTGGGACACCTTTTTAGTCATGTCTGGGCCTCTCCAGTGCTGGCGAATGCTATCTATATCCCAGAATCTAAGAAGGGAGGGATTCTTATTGTGCACCAACCTAAAATGGTTGGATACACTGTGAAATCTAAACCCTTTCTTTATGTTGTCTATGAGTTCTCCCACCTGCTTTGCCAGCATCCTAGTGGTTCTGTCAACATGCCTTCCTTTCAAAATTGTACAGCCAGATTACCATCAGAGGGGAGCCACCCCCATTCCCTCCCAACCATCCACTGCCTAGCAGAAAATGGAGGAGAGGATGTGGAGGAGAGGATGTGGAGGAGAGGAGAATAGAAGTTTAATGGCAGGCAACATCAATCTCACTGATATTTCCTTCACCAAGGAGGAACTTACACTACTCAGTGAGGGTTTGAAATTCGCTCCTGCAAAATTTTGTAAATAAATTTGAGCCATTTATGGATCTGGAAAAATTTGCCAGAAAATTTAATGTTAAAAAATTATTCGAGGAACACCCAAACCAAAATAGATGCGTCATCCCACACCCCCATACAGGGTTACGTAATAAGTCGGCTTTTAATGCCAAAGTTCTTCCCACAGGTTTATTCGAGTCTTCAAACATATTGTACAGGAAGATATCAAAGATATCCCCTATTCCAAAAAAAGAAATGGTAAACAAACTAGAAAGGCCATTCAAAAATTAGAAAAAACAAACAAAAATATAGTCATCAGACCGGCGGATAAGAGGGAGGCCTCATAACATTGCAGAAATGAAAAGAATACTACAGGACTCCACCTACAAAAAGCTACCAAGTGATCCGACTACTAGACTAAAATCTTCCCTCACAAAACTGTTTAAAAAAGGTTCCACTCTAGAAATACTAAACAAAAAAGAGGCCAAGTATCTTATATAAAAAGTTCCCAAAATTCCAGTTATTTACCAAGTCCCCAAAATTCACAAAAATAACCCCCCCCCAGGGAGACCCATAGTCAGTGGTATTGATTCTTTATACTCAAGACCAGGGGAATATATCAACATCTTTCTACAGCCTATATCAACGAGGGTGGGGAGTGTAAAATCTTTTACCTAATTAAACATGATTGAGGATTACTGCACCATGAGGTCCGTTCTTTTTTGTTCCATAGGAACAATAGTGGTGTGGCGCTAACGGCCGGATCACCAAGAGTGACGTGCTGAGACTGGGGAGCCTGTATCTATCTCCCTTTGCCTGTTTGGTCATGATATGTTGAGATCGAGGGGTCTTCATATAACATTCAATGCCCATTTGATCTTTGTTATGAGGGTCCAAATAGGAGGGTAAGCGGCAGTGCGTATGGGTGTCGGTGATGGTTTATTAAGTGTGCGGTTTTCAATATTAACCATGGGCAAATGTTAGGTGGACTCATTCAATAAGCGCTGCACACATTGTTTACATCAACAAGGGGCAAACCATACCTCAAAGATAGTAGGGAGCTCATTAATATGATAAAAGAGATGGAGATAGGACATCAAACATTGCTGGCCAAAGTAGATATTGAATCTCTTTATACCAACATCGGATAAAAGGATGCCCTTTGTGCCACTTTATGGGCATTACAAAAATATTCAGACCTCAAGGCCCCCCAAAAAAATGTCTTGTTGAAAGTCTGGACATGGTAATGACTAATTATTATTTTTGACATTCAGGAGATTTATATAATCATGTAAAAGGGGTGGCCATGGGGGGTGAGTTATGCACCAAGTATCGCTAATATATTCCTAAATAAATGGGAAGAAGAATGTTTTTTTTTTTTTTACCAATCAGTGGCCCCAACTAAAAATGTACCAATGCTATATAGATATCTTCATCGTTTGGGAGCATTCACAAGAGGAACTGGAAATAATTTTCAAATGCATAAATCAAAATGATTATCACATTAAATTTAGCAGTACATGGCATCGATCATTTATCCATTTTCTAGACTTCTTGGGGACCCAGACCCATTTTAAGAATACTGACCGCAACGGATATATCTCTACCCAGAGCTGCCATCATCCAGATTGGCAATCCCAAAGGGTCCATTTCTGAGAATTAAAATAATTTGTGCAAAGAAGGAAGATTTTATGGCCCAGACTAACATGCTTATTGGTTGATGTGTAGAAAAGGGATATACCATATTTATTGGCGTATAATGCACACTTTTCTCCCCTGAAAATAGGGGGGAAATTGCGGGTGCGTGTTATACGCCGACATTGTACCTCAGAGGGGAAGGAGGGGGATAAGTGCCGCCGGAAATCACTGAGCCATCATCTCCTCTCCACTAGGCTCTCACTCAGCTCGCACGTCACACACAGGCCCGCATCCGCCACCGGCATTGGACCAGTATTCTGTCAATCACAGGAGCTGGTCCAATGCCAATGGCAGAGGCGGGACTGTGTATGTGACTGCCGACTGAGAGCTGAGGAAACAGATGATGGCTTGGTAATTTCATATGATAGATGGTGAGCTGCATTGATGGGGGAGATGGGCGCAGATCAGGCTGCACTGAAGCTGCAGATGGGCACAGATCAGGCTGCACTGAAGCTGCAGATGGGCACTAATCGGGCTGCATTGATTCTCATTGACCATTATTTTGCTTCAAAGTGGTTTATTTAAAAAAAAAAAAAAAATAAATCCTGAAATTTCCCTCTTAGATTGGGGTGCGTGTTATACGCCGATAAAACGGTAATAAACAACTGGAAACAATGAGGGAACAAATTAGGAAAATTAACCATAACACCCTTTTGAGACCAAAAATTAAAAAGCCCACAGGCGATGAGTTTAACCTTGCGTTCATTGCAGGATGCGTTCGTTGCAGGATCAAACCTCCAATATAGAGAAGTAGAAACGAATTATTAAAAAAACATTGGAGAGAAATCAAAGGGGTAAAAGGTGCGCTATGGACCCTAGATGTATTAAAAATACACAAAACGCAAACTTCAAAACTCAGTGGGGTGTGAGATGATTAAAATTAAGACTATGAAAATTATATCAACAGAATACCAAAAAAATAGTTGAGTAAATAAATAAGTGAATAAGTACCCTAGTGGTAAGAACAGGGGCTGCCACTACCTTTGTAATCAACCTTGAAAGGGTGAATAGAATAGATGTATATCAAAGGGGGTAGTCACGGCGCACACCTACTGCTATTTTGTGCAAATTGCAAATATATGGAACAAATTAATTGTGCAAAAATGTACTAGGAAAAATGTAAAAATAAAAATGAAAAATAATAAAAACTGATAATAAAACATGCGTAGTGGTAACAAATGAAAAATACCAGAACTATATACGTGCTAACCACCAATTCTTATGCAGTATGGGTGAAGATATTCCATAACTGATACAATATTTTAAGTAAAGTGCTCGATACTCTTAAAGGTGTATAGTGCAAAAATATTAATATAATATTAATATAAAGTGCTTAATATAAAGTGCATAGTGTTCTGAAATTTATAAAAACCGAAAATACAAAAACCAAAAATTACATTTATCAAAGTATAATTTCATGCGATTATAAAATCGCTAAGTGGAGACATGCAGCAAAATGTATAAAAATGTATAAAAAGTCCAGCATCAGAATACCATGAGCAATTGTACTTTTCGTGCGATTATAGAATCGCTAAGTGGAGATGTACAAAAAAAGTCCAGCATCAAGGTGCCATGAGCAAAATTACATTAAATTACATTAAACCAGTAGATAAAAATAAAAATAGAAATAAAAATAAAAGTCTTCTTAAATGAAAGTGACAGTGTGCTTCAGAATTCCTGGGTAACAACCGGTGCGTTTGTAGTGTAAAGGCAGTAATCCGCACTCACCAGCTCCCCATCCCCTTAAGGGGTTAACGTGCCTTCACAGTGTGAGCCCCTGTGTCGCTACGTGTGGCTGGTCCGGTTTGTATATCCAGGGAATTCCTCACAAAAAATAAAGTGCAGCAGACATAGCGTGAACCAGTTTAAACAATCCTTTATTATAATATTTAAAAACGCTACTCACAATGTGTGGGATAAGAACACATACACCGTGGCCTCAGGTGTATCCACTCGTACATAGCGGTGGCAGCGGGGAATACAAACAGATACCCACATTTGATACAGCGAAAAAGCCGGTTCTTATCCCACACATTGTGAGTAGCGTTTTTAAATATTATAATAAAGGATTGTTTAAACTGGTTCACGCTATGTCTGCTGCACTTTTTGTGAGGAATTCCCTGGATATACAAACCGGACCAGCCACACGTAGCGACACAGGGGCTCACACTGTGAAGGCACGTTAACCCCTTAAGGGGATGGGGAGCTGGTGAGTGCGGATTACTGCCTTTACACTACAAACGCACCGGTTGTTACCCAGGAATTCTGAAGCACACTGTCACTTTCATTTAAGAAGACTTTTATTTTTATTTTTATTTCTATTTTTATTTTTATCTACTGGTTTAATGTAACTCTTTTGCTCATGGCACCTTGATGCTGGACTTTTTCTGTACGTCTCCACTTAGCGATTCTATAATCGCACGAAAAGTACAATTGCTCATGGTATTCTGATGCTGGACTTTTTATACATTTTTATACATTTTGCTGCATGTCTCCACTTAGCGATTTTATAATCGCATGAAATTATACTCTGATAAATTTAATTTTTGGTTTTTGTATTTTCGGTTTTTATAAATTTCAGAACACTATGCACTTTATATTAAGCACTTTATATTAATATTATATTAATATTTTTGCACTATACACCTTTAAGAGTATCGATCACTTTACTTAAAATATTGTATCAGGTATGGAATATCTTCACCCATACTGCATAAGAATTGGTGGTTAGCACGTATATAGTTCAGGTATTTTTCATTTGTTACCACTACGCATGTGTTTTATTATTTTTCATTTTTATTTTTACATTTTTCCTAGTACATTTTTGCACAATTATTTTGTTCCATATATTTGCAATTTGCACAAAATAGCAGTAGGTGTGCGCCGTGACTACCCCCTTTGATATACATCTATTAAAAAAACATTGGCCCATATTACAAAAAGACCACACCTTAAAAAAGATCCTCCAAATAAAGCCACGTTTATTTATAGGAGGGCACCAGAGTTACGAAACATGCTAGCAAATAACTTCATCAAGCCTCCCAAGAGACCTCCCACTTTCTTGGACCAAACAGGATTTTATAAATGCAAAAGATGTAAAGCATGTAGAATCACTTGTGACAAAACAAGGAAAACCACAAACTTTTCATCTGTTGTCACGGGTGATGAATATGACATCAGACATCTCATCATCTGTGACATCAGATATGTAACCCCTCTCCGGATGTGTCCATGCAATTTTCAATATGTTGTCAGAACAACTAGGATGGGTAAGCGGGTGGGAGAACACATAGACAACATAAAGAAAGGGTTTAGATATCAGTGTATCCAACCATTTTAGGTTGGTGCACAATAAGATTCCTCCCTTCTTATATTTGGGGGTATAGATCAGGGGCGGATCCAGAGTCTAGTCTCGGGAGGGGCACTGCTAGAAAATATGTTTTTTTGGGGGGCAATTTATATGGGAAATGGCTGGTATTGGCGCTTCAATCATCACGGCACCATAGTTGTTATGGTGTCAGGATGGTTGAAGCACATTATTTCTATTATTACATTGTAATACAAAAATAAATGGTTCAACTCACCATAATGCAGAATCAGTGGGAGCCCTGAGGGTGTCACTTGCCACGTCACCTGCCACCAAATGCGGATTGTCACATCACTTGCCACACACTGCGGACTGTCACTTGCCACACACTGCACATTGTCACTTGCCACACACTGCACATTGTCACTTGCCCCTTTGCCTGCCACACATTGCGGATTGTCACTTGCCCCTTCGCCTGCCACACATTGCGGATTGTCACTTGCCCCTTCGCCTGCCACACATTGCGGATTGTCACTTGCCACGTAGCCTGCCACACATTAAGGATTGTCACTTGCCACGCAGCCTGCCACACATTGCGGATTGTCACTTGCCACGTAGCCTGCCATACATTGCGGATTGTCACTTGCCACATAGCCTGCCACACATTGCGCACTGTCATTTGCCACGTCACCTGCCACACACTGCAGATTGTCACTTGCCACGTAGCCTGCCACACATTGCAGATTGTCACTTGCCATGTAGCCTGCCACACGTTGCAGACTGTCACTTGCCACGTAGCCTGCCACACATTGCAGATTGTCACTTGCCACGTCGCCTGCCATACGTTGCAGATTGTCACCTGCTGTGTCACTGGTCTTTTGCTGTGTCCCAGAGTGAAGTTAGGCAGCAGAGAGATAATGTAATCTCTCTGCTGCCCACTGCTTCCCACACAGTGCAGAACTGCAGAGATGCAGGGCAGTGAGAGATGATGTCATCTCCCTGCTCCCCTGCCCACCAGCTTCCTGATTGGTCAGCAGCCCACTCATACGCTGAGTCGCCCAGCTGCCCCCCCCACCCGCCTGTGCTGTCACCCGCTGAACCGCCTGCCCACGCTGTCACTCGCGGAACCGTTGGCCAGCGCTGTCATCCGCGGAACCTGCCCGCGGAACGACACCCGCGGAACCGCCGGCCTGCGTTGTCACCCGCGGAGCCGCCCGCATTCTTGGAGGGGGCAATTGCCCTGTTGCGCCCCCCGGATCCGCCCCTGGTATAGATGGAGTTTACCAGTATTGGAGAGGAACAGACACAACGGTGACCCAAATGGAAACACAATGAATATATAGGCTACAATAACTTCGACTATTGGGATTAAATATAGATATTGATCTCAAATGTTTTATTACAGACTATTGACCATAGACACTAACATTTTCTAGACTATGACATTTTCTATTGGTTTTACCAAATATGGAGAGAAATACTCCATATCACGTAAATACTCTCTTTTGCCTGTATAAGTAATTTAGAATATTTTTATGACATAATATCATGCCTTACTGGACAATATTATATTGATCTCTATTAGTCCTGTATTCTAGTCTAAAATTCTTACCCCCCTTTTTCCATTAATTTTGTTAAAATGTTTTAAATTGATTATGGTATATTTATTTCACACCAGATCCTCATTTGCTTATCTGCAGGGAAAATAGGATTTTTTGTACTCACCGTAAAATCTTTTTATCTGTAATTCACCGACCGACACAGCTCCTCTCTTAGCCATTGGGTTGTTATGCCCTATTACTAGGAGATACTAGGCATTAGTTGTAATACAACACTCAGAACTCTTAGTTCAATTCTCCACCCTGCCATGCAGCCATCAGTATGTCAACAAGCAGTATAACGTAAACTTAAAAAGGAGGGGCGGGTGCTGTGTTGGTCGGTGAATTACAGAGAAAAAGATTTTACGGTGAGTACACACGATCCTATTTTCTCTTATATTCACTGACTGACACAGCTCCTCTCTTAGCCATTGGGATGTCCCCAAGCAGTGCCAAACGAGGGGTGGGAAAACAGCATATAAACTTCATTCACCATGGCAAGTGGGAACTAGTGAAACTGTACCCACAAAAACACAACAGTGCGTGGAGAAATCCACCAACAAACCAGGGTACCCTCAACAGGAGTGACTACCCACAACCGCACAAAAAACTGCGGAATGTAATGCAACAGTGCATTAACTTAACGGTACTGTGTTTTTAGTGAAAAACCAGGAAACAAAAAAGGAAAAATATTGCATATTCAATTGCAACTATTCGACCGCCTGCAAAACTTTGCAGCCAAAACAGGCATCAGCCAATGCACTGCTGTCTGCCTTGTAGAACTTGGTAAACGTGTGGACAGACGACCAGGTCGCCGCTTTACACACTTGAGCAACAGACGCGTCGCCGCTTTACTCACTTGAGCAACAGATGCTTGGTGAGAGCTGTACTTACCAGTCCTGAAGAGCTGGGAGACATTCCAACGCAGACCCACTCACTGATCAGTACAGGGTGTCTGCTGGCCTGGCATACTGTGACGCAGACATCAGTAGTCTGGTCATATGTATGCGCCCGGAGCATAAAAGTTCACCGACCACCTATGGAGCTGAGGTTTCATCGTGGCCTGCCGAGTGCGTGGCCTGCCGAGTGCGTGGCTGCGGCGCGCACATGCTCAATGGCCGGACTGGGGAGACTACAAGGATAAGAATATCCAGCCTGTCACCCAGCCGGCTGTTGATAATAGATAATAGGATCAATCATCTTGTGCAAAAAGTCACGCTTCTGCATAAAAAAAGCACGGACCGATGGCCCCGCAGGGTTCCTAGGTCCTTCTCCTTCACTAGGCAAAATAAAACTGATGGCTGCATGGCAGGTTGGAGGGTTGTTGCCCAAGGGACCGCCCCGTGGGCGAAACTAAGAGTTATGAGTGTTGTATTACAACTAATGCCTATTATCTCCTAGTAATAGGGCATAACAACCCAATGGCTAAGAGAGGAGCTGTGTCGGTCGGTGAATATAAGAAAAATAACTATATCACAATACACCATCAGTGGTTCACCATGCTGTTCAGCTGGTTTCCACTAGATGGTGCCATATAGAGACTTCCCATAATTGGTATGTCCAAAATTTAGTTAGTTGCTTTCTGGATGTGACTATTTTAATTATTGTTTTTTTTTTTTTTATAAAACACACTGTGTCCAACAATCAATATATGTTTTTTATATATATATATATATATATATATATATATATATATATATATATGTCTTTTAAAGATAGTTAAATATTGAGTGGAGCAATCAGTATTAGCAGATCGGCATTCCGAGAGGCAAAGTGTGTTTTTCATTTGTCTCCACCTATCAACATAAATGTAAGCTGGAAGCAGAGTGACGTCACTACCTGAAGAGGCTAAGCACGGCGAAACGTACGTCGTAGCAGATGATCTGTCACTTCCGGGACCTGTATGATACCAAACAGGCTTAACCACCTAGAACGAGATGTGGATCACATGCCATTGCTGGAGGAATAGCCATTTTTCCACACACCTAGTGCAGGGACAGGCACACTTACACGTGAATGCAATCATTACCTTATTGCTTTTATACCAAACAAATAAACTTACTACACTGAGACTTATCTAGGGCTCCTGTGGAGTGATTTTTAGACATCCTAGCTCTATCCTGAGGGACCAGTGGAGTGGTGTTGGTAGTGAAACCAATCTGGTTTTCCAAATGCACATTTTGACCATTTTGTGAAAAGGGGTCAAACACCTCTGGTGAGTTGCCACCTTCCCATTGACCACTTGTGGTGGAAGAACTAGAAATCTTATATAGGAGCAACTTGTTTGGTGTTGGGAATATCATCACAAACAGATTTTATGCTTGCATTTTATTATTTGTACCTTGACCCATATTCAGTTTTGCACGTTGTTATTGCTTTTAATGGTTTACCAATATATCCAATCACTTTATGAGCACATTTCATCCTTCATTTGGTCTACACTTTACCATCAGGTGACTTTTCACCTTAAAGGGGCAGCTACACTTCAGCTCACTATTTTTCACAGGGTGCCAATCTTTAGCTACTGACACACAAATATTGCTTCCATTCTATACACCAATGTTTCTCAAGTCCAGTCCTCAAGTACCCCCAACACATCATGTTTTCAGGCTTTCCATTATTTTGCACCGGTGATTTGATCAGTTTCACTGCCGTAATTACCACAGCCATTTCATCTTGAAAATACTACCTGTTGGGGTTACTTGAGGACTGGAGTCGAGAAAGATTGCTTTGCACCATGTGCGTCATCTGCTAGTTTCTCCTGCTCCTTATAGCGGAAATCTGTTAAAGAAAAAACATTTTTCTCAATGTCTCTCCCTCCTCTCTGTGGTGCCGACATTGTAAGGGTGGGCGCCCAGCTGTGGCTTCACAGCCAGGCACCCACTGCACATGCGCACCTGGCCAGGCAATCATCTGAGATCTGTGACATGTCCCAGATGATTGCCGAGAGGGAGGGGGGAGAGGTGATCTCCCTTCTGGTTTCGTGGTGAGACGGAAGGAAGTGGGAGCTGGGTCCTTCTGAAAAGAGTAACTCCGCAAGTATATTGCTGATGTGCAAAAAGTATACCATGTTTCTACCTTCCTCTTTGACATGACAACACAGCTCTGAAATCCTTTAAATGACCCCCCCCCCAACAATCATACTTGCCTATATATCCTTGTGGCTTTTTCTTCATATTTTCCCATTTTTCTCCCTTTCTTATCTTATCTACTCGTCTTGTCCACAGGCAGAAAGCGCGGAAGTTATCAGCTCACATGAGTTATGGCAAAATCAACTGATATTTTTGCAGATAAAACATTTTGAATTATATTCATACAATTGGAACAAAATGCTTATCTATTAGAAGGAAAAGCCTTAACTTACCACTTGTATTATAGCTCATATTTCATTGTAGAGTACTGCTAGAAAGGAACAACAAAAGATCCTTCAGTTGAATCAACATCAGCTGTCCACCTAGTGTAGAAGAAATACTTTTAGAATGAATCCAATTAAATTTGAAAGGACATGTCAATAGTCAACGTCTGTTTTCCAGGGAGAACAAAATCAGTGCTTGTAGCCGTTTCTCGTAATTGAGGTCCACCAAGCCGCCTACCAATTTAGTTGGTCTTTTCTTGACTCTCTCCATGTCCACCACATCCACCTGAGGATTGGTGACCAGAACTTGACAGAACACTTCAGATGTGGCCAGACCAGAGATTTATAAAGTGGCAGGATAATCATTTTATCTCTGGAGTAAATTCCCTTTTTTATATAAGCTAATAGTCTGCTGGCTTTGCTTGGCATTGCCTGCTATTGCTCAGTCTGTCTTCTACCAGGACCCCCAGATTTTCCTCCATCCTCGATTCCCCAGAGGTTCTCTCTCTAGTGAATAGTTTGCATTTATATTCTTAATCCCCAAGTGCATCACTTTACATTTTTTAACGTTAAACCTCATTTGCCATGTAGTTACCCACTCCATTATTTTATTCAGGTCTGGATTCAGACAAGAATGTGGGTAAGTTAGTTTAGTTTTTTTTTTTTCTGAAAATTTTATTGGAGGAGAGAGAAAAAAAAAAAGAGCCAGAAAAAGAGTGAAATACTCTGAGGGGGTAGCATCCAAGATGCCCTCTAAGCCAAGTTAGTGCAAGAGCATAAAAATAAAATATAATTTACTAAGCACTGCCATGTAGCAGATTAGCGTATTCAGCTGTGGATCTATAATGTAACCAGCAGGTCCAAGTTTTAATGTAGTCGGTTATTCTGTCTTGAGTGGTATGTATCAGTTTCTCCATAACTGCAATTTTGTTGGTTCTAAAGGCAGAAGGTTTTTTGTTACCTTAAAATGGTTGTAAACCTCAGTCATAAAATCTGAACTAAGCAAATATATCTGTAGTGTTTACTTGTCTATCTCCAAAGCTCCAAGTGTGTTCTTCTCTAGTGCTTCGTTTCTCTGTTATCATTATCAGCATGAGTCACTTCTGAGAAGTTTTCCCGACACATGAAATAAAATTTGTGATGGGGAAGGAGCTCAGCACACAGCTTGTTTATTCAGAACAGCTTTGTAACCTCCCTTTAGTTCTGTGCCATGTCTGAAAGGGGGTGTGTCCCTTTCCTGTAATTAGCTCTCACACACTAACTGCAGCTCTCTGCCGCCTCCTCTGGGATATTGAGAGATCCCTAAGGAATTTATAACAATTCACCACTTTGAATGGCTGTAGAGAAGAGACGACTGCAGATAAACAAGTAAAACTTATAATAGGATTTCTTTAATCTCTGTGCATCGCCTGAGGCTATTCAATTCACTGAGTATATGAGAGGGTTTACAACCACTTTAATGCATCCTCTGCATTAAGGTAAAAAACATTCTGCATGCAGCTCCCGCTCCAACCTCTCCTATACTTACCTGAGCCCTATCTCAATCCAGAGATGTGCATGAGAGCAGAGACTCTCTTACCAGTGGCTCAGTTGTAGCAATGGTTCCAGCCAGTGAAAAGAGAAAGGGGGTAGGGCTAAGCCCCACTCTGTGTCAAAGGACACACAAAGCAGGGCATAGGAGCAAGCACGCTCGAGTTCCCCCATAGCAAGCAGCCTGCTATAGGGGACCTCAGAAGAGGAGGCTCAGGGCTGCTCTATGCAAAACCATTGCACAGAACAGGTAAGTATAACATGTTTATTATTTAAAAAAAAGAAAAACAAATGTAATATTACTTTTATATGGGAAAACCATTCTGCAATCTTAGGGGACTGTGATCTTCTCCAATGAACAGGGACACATAATCTGACGGTATTCATCATATGGATCGCTAGAAATTTAAATTACCAATGCTTGGACAACCTGGTATGGTTTAATAAGTATTGGGCAGGATATAAATCCAAGGAGTAACCCGATATAGACGAAATGTTAAAGTGTACCTCCTCCCAGAAAAGGCACAGAGGGGCACTGCCACCTCAGCATTGCAACATTAACATTTATCAGTTGCTTCAGGATAGAATTTGTGTATTGCAGAAGGGGGTTCGATACCATCTGGCTCTTAATTTGAAACAGTTCTCTTCTACATTTATATTCAAAGAGCCTTTTGGTGATTATCATGTCGACTGAATACCACTCTTCCTCTGACAGTGAAGCCCCACCAGGTCTAATTCCAACTTGAGGTTCGCAGCATTTCCTTATGAAGAAGGGTTTTCGGAAAAAAATAAGTTAGTTGAAGGAAATGATGTGCTTTTGGGGAGCACTCGACATGAATATTGATTTGAAGGGGCCAGAGTTCCTGGCATAAAGAGCTCTAGTTGCTGGGACATTCAAAAAGTGCCGGATTTAAAAGTATGTCCACAAAGGTATTAAATGATTAGGTGAGTGAGTAGGTAGCACCATACAATCCAAGAAGTGGCCCTTAAAAAATGTCCAGTCAACATGTTAAGTTTAGGCCAATATTTTTCCTAAAATTTTTCAATTAGCCCAGAGAGAATCTGGATTATATCTAAGTGGCAAGAGAGGATCTATAGCTGAAAAGATGAAGGATGTATTGCATGCAAGTTTAAAAATGCTTAGCATAACCTATGAGTGGGTGAGTTTTCAGAACTCGGAAAGAGGAGGCAGATGGTAACCATGGGGCATTGTCCAGTGGGAGTGTTGATAAAGATTGCTCCAGTGATATCCATTCTTTCAATGGCCGATGCAGGGACCAGTCCAAAATTCTCATCAGATGGCAGGCCCAGTATTTCCTGATGTCTGGAAGGCCAATGCCTCCTCTATGTTTAGGGTGAGTCAGGAGTGCAAAGCTTAATCTATAAATTCTCCCCTGCCACAAAAATGTAGTCATCATGGCCTTCAGGGAGGGAAAAAAAAGCCAGTTGGCAAAAAAATAGGAACCGTTTGAATTACGTAAAGTTGGCGAGGCAAGACACTCATTTTCACAATTGTGGCTCTCCTGAAAAATGGAATAATAGGATTTTTCCTACAGCTTACCTGTAAAATCCTTTTGTTGGAGTACATCACGGGACACAGAACAGCTATAGTAATTACTTTCTGGGTTATACGCCACCTATAGGTGAATGGACACTGGCACACCCAAAAGACAGGAAGTCCCCTTAAATATAATGCCACCTATACAGGAAGTACCTCAGTTTTGTAGCAAAGCAATAAATGTCCCAATAAAGAGGAGAGGGACCACTGTGTCCCATGATGTACCCAAGTAAAGGATTTTACAGGTAAGCTCTAGGAAAAATCCTATTTTCTTTATCATATATCACGGGACATAGGGCAGCTATAGTAATTACTATCTGGGACGTCCCAAAGCAATGCCCCTGAGGGGAGGGAGACGCACACAATGCAGACTGCCATCAGACGTGAGGATCTATATTGCCGTCTGCAGCACACTGTGCAAAAACGCAGCATCCTCCTGCCGCCTTACATCCATTTGATACAATTTTGTAAATGTATGCGCTGATGACCAAGCTGTGGTCCTGCAAATCTGACCCTTAGAGGCTGGATGACGCACTGCTCATGAGGCACTCACTCCCCTGGTAGAGTGCACTCTCACCCGAAAGGGTGGATCTCCTTTTTGACCCATAAGCCTAAATTATAACTTGGCGAATCCACTGCAAAATAGATGATTTTGATGCTGCCTGCCCTTTTCCTGGGCCCTTCTGGCAACACAAAGAGTTGGTCTTCCGCATCTGAGCTGTTATTTTCAGATAGAGTCTGACAGCTCTCCCCACACCGAGAAAATGCAACAATCTCTCTTGCACAGAATGAGGTTCTGGGAAAAGGGAATGCAGAGTGACATCTTGGTTCAGGAGAAAACTGGACACCACCTTAGGCAGAAAAGCTGGATGAGGACGCAACACTACCTTGTCCTGATGAATAATAAAATATGGCTGTTTACAAGAAAAAGCTGCCAACTCTGACACTCTCCTTGCCGAGGTCACTGTGACCAAAAAAAAACAAACTTCCTTGTCAAAAGGATCAGATGGCGGTCTCTGCAAAACAGCCAAGACTAGATTTAAATCCCAGGGACACAAGGGCAGTCCTAATTGGCGGAGTTATACGAACTATCCCTTGTATAAAGGCCTGGACAAAGCAATTGGTCTTTGAAAACATACCAACAAGGCCGAGATCTGACCCTTGATTGTACTCAAAGCTAGCTTAATTTCTAACCCCCAACTACAGGAAAGCAAGAATTCATCCTATGACATACTTTCAGGGATTTCCATTTTTTGGCCTCACACCAGGAAATATAGGACTTCCGAATTCTATAATAAATAGCCCTAGAAGCTGGTTTCTTCGCATTTATCAGAGTAGTTACCACTGAGCCAGAAAGCCCTCGATCCTTTAAAATCTAGGCCTCAATAGCCAAACCGTTAAATTTAGCAACTGTAAGGCAGGATGGAAGGGACCATAAGCCAATCTTACAATTTCTGTGTACCAGGACCTTCTGGGCCACCAATATTACCAACTTTCCTTCCTCTCTGATCCTGCATAAAAGTCACGGTAAAAGCTGAACTGGAGGGAATGCATAAATCAGTGAAAAACTGATCCCAAGGAATCCCTAACACATCTGCTCCAAATGCGAGCGGATCCCTTGACCTTGATCCAAACTTGTCTAGTCTCTTGTTGAAACTGGATGCCAGCAAATCTATGTCGGAGGTGCCCCACCTTTGACAAATTGCTGAAAAAATCTTGGGCTGTAGGGACTACTCCCCCAGGGACAGCTGCTGGCAGCTCCAGAAGTCCGCTTGCCAATTCTCCACTCCTGGAATGAAGACTGCCGATAGAAAAGATACATGTTTCTCTGCCCATGTCAGGATATGGTCCACCTCTTTCTGGGTCGCCTGACTCCTGGTACTCCCTTGGTGGTTGATATAAGCCACAGCTGTGGCGTTGTCGGATTAGATCCTGATGGGATAACCCTGCAACTTGGCAGTCCAAGACACCAGAGCCAGCCGAGCTGCTCAAATCTCTAGGCTGTTGATGGACAAGGCTTTCTCGATTCCTGACCACGTCCCTTGGGCAGTGGATTCCTCCAGAACCACTGTCATGCCCGAGAGGCTGGCATCCGTTGTTACCACCTTCCAAGCCACAGGCAGGAAGGATTTGCCCTTCTGCAGATTTCTGGTTACCAACCAATTGAGACACTGCTGCACCCTTGGGGACAGATACATCTGATAATCTAAAGCTTGGATCCTATTGTTCCAAGTGGACAGAATGCTGTTCTGCAATGATCTTGAGTAGAATTGTGCATAGGGAATTGCTTTGAATGAAGCCACCATCTTGCCTAACAACCTCATATAAAAGGCGAATTGAAGGGCCCTTCTTTCCCTTCACAACCTGTACAAAATCCCTTATGGGGTACAAGAGCAAAAATACTCTTTCTTGGATTGTGTCTATAATCAGACCCAAGTATTCCAGACCCAACCCAGGTGTTCCAAAATACTGAACCGTGTTGTTCACATTCTGATTAAGGCCTGCAGCAGACTGATCCATAAGTAATAGATTGTCTAGGTATGCCATTGTTGTTATACCTTGGACTCTTAGTCTTGCCAATATCGGAGCCAGAATTTTTGTGAACACCCAGGGGGGCTGTGGTTAATCCAAAGGGCAAGGCCACAAACTGAAAATGACGCCCCTCTACCTCGAACCACAGAACTTTCCATTGAGAGAGGCAAATTGGTACATGCAGATACGCATCCCTGATGTATATTGATGCTAGAAATGCTCCTCCCCTCAAAGCGGACTTGACTCCATACGAAAAGAGCGAATGTTTAGAAACTGATTCCGATTTTTGAAATCTAGAATCGGTTTCACATCTCCATTTGGTTTTGGCAATGTGAAAAGATTTGAATAGAAACCCATGAACCGCTCTTCTGTCGGTACTTCTACAATTACACCTTGTGACCTCAAATGATCTAGTGTCTGGAATAAAGATTTTCTTTTTAACAGGTCCTTGGGAACATTTGACTTTAGAAATCGAGATGGTGTCCTGGATCCTCTTTCCTCAGGCTTCTGCAAACTGCAGAAGCCTTTCCCCCCCACCCGAATGTGTGGGGGCACCCCTTCATGAGGAGGCCTTTGGACCTTGTTTGACAAGCCTCTGAACCCAGGGCTTTTTCTGCCCCTGTTCTTGCCCTTGAGGCTTACCTCTTGAAGCAGATAGTGGAGGCCGTCAAAATTGCCTGGAGGTTGAGGTACCTGTTGCCGGGGAACTAGCAACCTTAAATGAAGGATGCCTATTTCATCTTTTAATAGGTAAAAGTGCACTCTTACCACCTGAAATCTTTTGGATATAATTATCCAAATTGTCTCCGAAAAAACGCACCCCGTGAAAGGGAAAACCAGCCAATAGTTTTTTGCAAGGCAATTCTGCTGAGCAATTTTTTTAACCAAAGAAAAAGAAGCTCTAAATAAAGATTCCAGCTTTTTATCAACCGGATCTTTAAAAACCTGGGCATTGTCTACCGGACAGGTTAAGCTTTTATTCACAGAGAAAATAGCAGCATCAACTGCTGGCATACTCCATCTTTTTGTAAATTTGTCCTCCATCGGATACAAAAGTGAAAATCTTTTAGGTGGGATAAAAACTATCCAGATGATCCCAGTCTGCATATACTAACTGATGCAGCAGAGGGTGCAAAGGGTAAGCACGAGAACTCTGCGGAGGGCGCAAAGAACCTAAAAAGGAAAAGGAGGCTTCAGAAATCTCTACTGGGGGGGGGATTTTAATCCAGAACATACCAAATCTGTAAGGGATTGAATTAACAATCTTTGGGATTGAGAAGCTGAAAAAGGCTCCTCAGAGATTTATTTCTTCAGATGAGGAGTAATCTGCTTGACCTTTTTCCCGGTCATCCAGAGGTACATAGAAACAAAGAACATGGAGGAGAGATGGGTTTGCTTAAAGAGCATATTAAATAAGGGCTTTAGCCAATGCATCCCATTGGGTAATACATTTAAAAGAGCAAACAAAAGTCCTGGATGGCTTAACTCCAAAGTAAAAATGCATTTAAAAGCAAAGGAGAAGGCCTTCAAAAAATAAAAGGTTGAGGGATCATCATCAGCATTCAGACTTTATAAAGAACGCAACAAGAAATGTAAGGGTGCAATTAGGGTGGCTAAGATAGGACACAAAAGACACATAGCGGAAGAGAGCAAAAATGCATTCTTTAACCACTTAAGGACCGCCGTATTGCCATTGTACGTCATCACAATGGCACAGGCAGGCACAAGCACGTAGATGTACGTGCCTGCCTTCCAGCGGGTGGGGGGGTCCGATCAGACCCCCTCCCGCTGGATACGGCGGTCCGGTTCGCTCCAGGAGCGATCCGTGATGAGGGGATGGCCGTTGGTTTCTGGCCACCCCCTCTGGTTCGCTCCTGGCCAATGACAAGCTTCCTCCCACTGTGTATTGTTTACACAGGAAGGAGGAAGTGATGTCATTCTCCTTGGGGCGGTCTTTTTGACCGGACTACGAGGAGAAGACTAAAAGTAAGTGCACCAAAACACTATACTGACACATAGGTACACAACCCCCCCCCCCTGATCGATCTAAGCGATTGTTTTTATGATCGCTGCATTAGTGTCACTAGTGTCGTTAGGTAGCTAGTTATTTTTTTAGGTTCACCGCCAGGTTTTTATAGCGTTAGGTACCCCCATATACTACCCAATAATGGTTTTAACCCCCTGATTGCCCCTAGTTAACCCTTTCACCAGCGATCACAGTATAAGTGCCACTGGTGACGCTGGTTAGCCAGTTAGTTATTTAGGTTCCCCGTCAGGTTTTTATATAGCGCCAGGGACCCCCATATACTACCTAATAAAAATTTGAACCCCCTGATTGCCCCTAGTTAACCCTTTCACCACTGATCACCGTATAAGTGTTACGGGTGACTCTGGTTAGTTTGCTTTTTATAGCATGAGGGCACCCACCATTTATTACCCAATAAAGGTTTAACCCCCTGATCACCCGGCGGGTGATATCAATTAGGTTTTAGGGTCAGGGTCTGCGTCGTCCCAGGCAGCGCTAGGTTAGTGCCAGTACCGCTAACACCCACACGCAAAGCATAAACCTCCTGTAGTGGTATAGAATCTGAACAGATCAATATCTGATCTGATCAGATCTATACTAGTGTCCCCAGCAGTTCAGGGTTCCAAAAAAACGCATTGTTAGCGGGATCAGCCCAGATACCTGCTAGCACCTGCGTTTTGCCCCTCTGCCCAGCCCACCCAAGTGCAGTATCGATCGATCACTGTCACTTACAAAACACTAAACACATAACTGCAGCGATCGCAGAGTCAGGCCTGATCCCTGCGATCGCTAACAGTTTTTTTAGTAGCATTTTATATTTAAATCCGGAAGGCAGTGCTTGGTTTTCGGGGTCCCGTACATGGCTAGGCTCCCAAAAAGTCCCCCACATGTGGTATCCCCGTACTCGGGAGAAGCAGCAGAATTTATTTTGGGGTGTAATTTGACGTATGCCCATAGCAAGTGTGAGCAATATATCATTTAGTGACAACTTTGTGCAAAAAAAAAAAAAAAAAAAAGTTTGTAATATTCCCGCAACTTGTGGCAAAATATTAAATATTCCATGGACTCAACATGCCTCTCAGTAAATAGCTTGGGGTGTCTACTTTCCAAAATGGGGTCATTTTGGGGGGTTTTGTGCTATTTTGGCATTTTATGGCCTTCGAAACTGTGATAGGTAGTGAGGAGTGAAATCAAAAATTTGCACCCTTAGAAATCCTGAAGGTGGTGATTGGTTTTCGGGGTGCCGTGCGCGACTAGACTCCCAAAAAGTCTCACACATGTGGTATCCCCATACTCGGGAGAAGTAGCGGAATATATTTTGGGGTGCAATTCCACATATAACCATGGCATGTGTGAGCAATATATCATTTAGTGACAACTTTTTGTAATTTTTTTTTTTTTTGTCATTATTCAATCCCTTAGGACAAAAAAATAAATATTCAATGGGCTCAACATACCCATCAGCAATTTCCTTGGGGTGTCTACTTTCCAAAATGGGGTCATTTGGGGGGGGGGGGGTTGTACTGCCCTGCCATTTTAGCACCTCAAGAAATGAGATAGGCAGTCATAAATTAAAAGCTGTGTAAATTCCAGAAAATGTACTCTAGTTTGTAGACGCTATAACTTTTGCGCAAACCAAAAAATATACGCCTATTGACATTTTTTTTACTAAAGACATGTGGCTGAATAAATTTTGCCCTCAATGTATGACTAAAATTTAGTTTATTCGATTTTTCTTATAACAAAAAGAAGAAAATATCTTTTTTTTTTTCAAAATTTTCGCTCTTTTTCCATTTATATCGCAAAAAATAAAAATCGCAGAGGCAATCAAATACCATCAAAAGAAAGCTCTATTTGTGGGAAGAAAAGGACGCAAGTTTCGTTTGGGTGCAATATTGCATGACCGCGCAATTACCAGTTAAAGCAGCGCAGTGCGAAATTGGAAAAAGACCTCTGGTCCTTAAGGTGTTTATTGGTCCGGGGCTGCAGTGGTTAAGTATGTAAACAGGTAGGACAGACCATATTGGCCCCATAAAGAATAAGGAAGGACATCTAGTTACAAAAGGATGGGGAGATGGCAAAAGTATTGCATTTATTCTTCTGCTGAAGCTGGTCATACACCTATAGATTATCTGCAGATTTTCTATGGTTAGATGGGAAAAGTGCAACAGATTTCTCAATGTATGCTAAACTGTGTGGATGGAGGAATCTCCCACTGGGCCAAGCTTCAGTATCTTGCTAGTCAGCCCCGCTGGCTCTCAACTTAAACAATGTCTGCACCCAATCAGAATGTTCAGGTATTGTGAGAGCCCGGGGGCCGACTAGCAAGATATGGAAACTTGGGCCAGTGGAAGATTCTTACATCCATACAGTTCAGCGTAGATGGAGGAATCTGTTACACTTTTTCCATCCGACCATAGAAAATCTGCAGATAATCTATAGGTTTATGGCCAGTCTTAGCCTTCATGAGGGAATCGGGGGGCTTCAGTAACCAGTTTTTACCCTTATGACACATCACAGGAAGCACCTCCATGGTTAACAGAGGACAGAATAGAAATTAGACTTGGGGAAACTTAACATTAATAAATCACCGGGACCAGATGCCTGGCATCCGAGGGTACTTGGAGAACTCAGTCAAGTAATTGCCAGACCATTGTTCCTAATTTTTACTGACCGTCTACTGACTGGAATGGTACCAGGTAATTGGAGAAAAGGCAATGTAGCATCGATATTTAAAAGGAGCCCAATATACATCCCTGGGAATTTACAGACCAGTTAGTTTAAAATCAATAGCATGCAAGCTCTTGGAGGGGATAAGGGACTATATACAAGATTTTAGTAATCAGCATGAATTCCTGAAGAATCCTTCTTGCCAAACCAATATATTAACGTTCTATGAGGAGGTGAGTTACCATCTAGATAAAGGAAGGGCTGTAGACGTGGTGTATTTGGATTTTACAAAAGCATTTGACACAGTTCCCCATAAACATTTACTGTACAAAATAAGGTCCGTTGGCATGGACCATAGGGTGAGTACATAGATTGAAAAGTGTCTACAAGGGCGAGTTCAGAGGGTGATGATCAATGGGGAGCACGCGGAATGGTCAGAAGTGGGTAGTGGGGTCCCCCAGTGGTTCTGTGCTGGGACCAATCCTATTTATTTTCTTCATAACGACCTGGAGGATGGGGTAAACAGTTCAATCTCTGTATTTGCAGAAAATACTAAGCTAAGCAGGGCACTAACTTCTCTGCAGGATGTGGAAACCTTGCAAAAAAGATCTGAACAGATTAATGGGGTGGGCAACTACATGGCAAATGAGGTTTAATTTAGAAAAATGTAAAATAATGCATTTGGGTGGCAAAAATAAGAATGCAATCTATACACTGGGGGAGAACCTCTGGGATGGAAAAGGACCTGGGGGACCTAGTAGATGATAGACTCAGCAATGGCATGCAATGCCAAGCTGCGGCTAACAAAGCAAACAGAATATTGGCATGCATTAAAAAGGGGATCAACTCCAGAGATAAAACGATAATTCTCCCACTCTACAAGACTCTGGCCGCACCTAGAGTATGCTGTCCAGTTCTGGGCACCAGTCCTCAGGAAGGATGTACTGGAAATGGAGTGAGTACAAAGAAGGGCAACTAAGCTAATAAAGGGTCTGGAGGATATTAGTTATGAGGAAAGGTTGCGAGCACTGAACCTATTCTCATTGGAGAAGAGACGCTTGAGAGGGAATATGATTTACATTTTTTAATACCATACTGGTGACCCCACAATAGGGATAAAACTTTTTTGCGGAAGGGAGTTTAACCACTTGACCACTGGGCACTTAAACCCCCTTCCTAACCAGACCAATTTTCAGCTTTCGGTGCTCTCACACTTTGAATGACAATTACTCAGTCATGCAACGCTGTACCCATATGAATTTTCTGTTCTTTTTTCCCCACAAATAGAGCTTTCTTTTGGTGGTATTTAATCACCGCTCGGTTTTTTATTTTTTGCACTATAAATCAAAAAAGACTGAAAATTCAGTAAACAAAAATAACAAAATCTTTGTTTCTGTTAAAATTTATTGCAGAATATTGGCAAAGTAACGCACAGTGTTGCAGAGTATGGGCAGAGTACTATCACTGAGCAGCGCTATGGGCACTACACATTCCAGCCCACAGCGCTGCTGCAATCTCTCCCCCTTTCCCCTCGCACTGTACTAAGTGGTACCGAGAGCGGAGGGAGGAACCGGCGTCATAATGATGCTGGTTTGTTTACAAGAGATCACGTGGTAAATGGCCGCTATTAGCGGCCGTTTACTGTGATTCGTGATGCGCTGGGTCTTCCGGACCCGGTGGTTATGGATATTTCTGGACGAGAACAAGATTCTGGGAGGACGTCCATGGACGCCCTCCCAGAATAAGCCAACCGCGCTGTAGCAGTCTTTCGGCTATGGCCCGGTTGGCATGTGATTAACGAGACACGTGACCACTCATTAAAATTAGAAGAGGTTTAACCTTAAACTACGTGGAGGGTTCTTTACTGTAAGTGCGGCAAGGATGTGGAATTTCCTTCCACAGCGGTGGTTTCATCGAGGGAGCATCGATAGTTTAAAAAAACTATTAGATAAGCACCTGAAACGACTGCAACATACAGGGACATACAACTTGATGGACTTTTGTCTTTTTTCAACCTTCCCTACTATGTAACTTCTATATCCTCTGCCCATTCCTGTTCCAGTACTGGAAGATCAGGAGAGGGAGAAGATCTTTCGCTCATTTTCCCAGTTTGGGAGACAGAAGTGATCATGCTGGTTATTTTGCCTTCCAAACCAGCTAATGCAGATGCCAAATCGTCCTTAGTGACGTATGTTGAGGCTGAAGCATTGGAAGTAGCCACTATGCCTGACAGCCATAATGGCTCGGATTGACAAGACGCCTCTGGCCTCTTAGGGGAGGACAGCACTGCAGAAGCATGACTAGGATCCTAAGACCCTGACAGCAGCGCCCTTGTGCCCATTCCTGCTGTTTTCCCCCACCTTTCTTTTGCGAAGTCATTGCTTCAAGCAAAAAAAAATTGAGGTACTCACAATATGTGTACCCAATCCACTGCTGAGCTGTAGTCCAGCTATATATCGCTGCCATCACAGCTCAGTCTAACCATAAGCAGTGTTTTTAAATGCCTGTATCTATCCCCCCACAGTGCTTACGTGCCACTAGCAGCAGCCTGCTCTGTGTCCATCCAGCAGCAAAGCGGACTTTCAGCCAAAATAAACGTTATTGCCACCAAGCTGCGTCGGTGCTACATGCACTCTCAATCTCCACGTGCACAAAAGCCACGTTCTAGGCCACGCCCCCGCTTCCTCTGCAACCCTTATAAGAGCTTGTGCGTCAGATGAAGTTGGCGCTTTCACCAGGCGGAAATGCTGGCTGGGTGACATGGCAGTAGAGCAGCAGCGTCAGCCGAGATGGACACTGTGATGCTGCCGCCTTCCAAACTTACCATTCCAGCCATAGGATACTGCTGGACCTGTACAGCACCCTGCCGGGACAGCCTTTGGCTTCTTTGTCCAAGGGTTCAGATCCCCGGGTCCAGCGCCCAAAGAGGCGCATTACAGGCAAAAGCCTCGCTTCTTCTTCCTTGAGGCTTGGGTACCATTCATCTGGGCCTTCTTTGCCACATCGAAATGGATCTGAATACATAGCCCCTTGATCCTGACAGGACCTTCCACTGGGAATAATCGTAGCATTGAGCACTAATCCACCGTGACCATCACCTTGAAGACACTGGCAAAAAAAATGGAGGTGCGTCCTGTATGGGAGGGGTTATATAGAGGGGGACTTCCTGTCTTTTGGGTGTGCCAGTGTCCGTTCACCTATAGATGGCGCATAACCAAGATAGATGTATGATAAAGAAAGCATTTTTTTATCCAAGGCTTTAAGGTCTTGTTGGATTTTTGCTAGCAAGTATTGATAATTAAGACTGTAAAGATCTAACAGGACAGATTGGAGTTGGATCCCCAGATAGGGGAAGTAATTCTCGCAGTTCAGTCAACAAAAGCAAAATTTCATTTGAAAAAACGCTAATCTATTCTCTTTGCTCCTTACCAAAACAACCTGCACGTAGATTGGCATGTAGGCTCCTAAGGGTTCTAAGATTTTTGACAAATAGAATAGGTGATAGGAGGCTCCCCTGCCTCGTACCAATGTGGATCTGAAAGGCATCTAATAGGTGGCTGTTAACTCTCAGAATACAAAGACAGAATCCTTGAGCATCCTTGTCTCATAGGCCCAAGAAGTGAAGAGCCATCTCCATGTAATCTCAGGCCACTCTATGAAAAGCCTTATCAGCATCCAGGGAGAGCAAAAAGTCCTGCTGTCCCCTCATAATTAACCAATGGTGGATATTTAGCGTTTTTATTGTGTTATTCTGGGCTTGCTTGCCCAGAATAAACCCAACCTGAGATTCACTTTGGATGGGAAGTAAGCAACCTATTGGCAAGTATTTTGACATACAGCTTAACATCCACATTTAGCAACAAAATGGGCCGATAGTTATCCACTTGTGTCACATTCTTACCATATTTGGGAATTAACCACTTCCCATCCGGGCCAATTCTGGAACTTCACTTCTACATGTAAAAAATCATAATTTTGTTTCTAGAAAATCACTCATAACCCCCCCCCAAAAAAAAAATATATATATATATATATATATATATATATATATATATATATATATATATATATATATATATATTTTACAGAGACCCAAGGGTATTTGCGTGGCAATTTTTCTAATGTTTTAAGAGTAAAAAAAAACAAAAAACAGTAGTTAGCCCAATTTTTTGATATAATGTGAAAGATGATGTTACGTCGAGTACATAGATACCTAACATGTCATGCTTTAAAACTGGGCACACTTGTGGAATGGCGCCAATTTTCGATACTTAAAAATCTCCATAGGCAACACTTTTACAGGTTACCAGTTTAGAGTTACAGAGGAGGTCTTGGGCTAGAATTGTTGGTCTTGCTCTAAAGCATGCGGTGATACCTCACATGTGTGGTTTGAACACCGTTTACATATGTGGGTACGACCTACATACTTCTGTGCGTGAGCACGCAGGGACGCTTTTATTTTTTTACGCTTTCTCTTAAAAAAAAAAAAAAGTCATCACTTTTATTCCTATTACAAGGAATTGTAATAGGAATAGTGTGTGACAGGTCCTCTTTATGGAGAGATGTGGGGTCCACATCTCTTCTTCCAATTGGAGACCAAGATAAAAAAAATAAACTGTCTTGGCCTTTCCAGCCGCATTCCCGGCACTGTTTACTTCCACCAGCCTGGATGTGACATAACGTATCGCCTGTGCCTCCGAGGGTCATAGAGATGACCATCTGGTCCCCAGAAATCTATATGCTCAAATTTCGGCAGCGACCAATTCATTCTCCGGCTCACTGATCACACGGACGAGCCGGTAGAAGCACCGGAGGGTGGTGGTAGGGGAAGCACTGCCTGTAACTACAATCAAGCAGCTGAACTGCCGCTATGAATGTTCTTATGATGCAGGGAATCATGGGCTGTAAAAGATGGTATCTGGATGATGCCTGTAGCTGCAGGCATCATTTAGATATCCTCACTCAAAGTCCAGGACGTCCTATGACGTACCGTGGGTGGCAAGTGGTTAAAGAAGTTCACCTTTTTGAGCATGTTACACCCATATTTATGGTGCAAAATGTAACATGATCAGCAACCTCCTCATGTATCGCTGACTCCCCCCTCCTTTCCTATGACAGCAAGCAATGTCCTGCAGTTCTCAATGAATGTCTGAATGAATACACAGAGCTCTGATTTGTCTTGGGTGCCACCTGTAGCAAGCTGCTAGCTGAGGGGCACTCAAAGGAGGGAGGGGCTAGGAGCAACGAAGAGGGACCCGAGAAGAGGAGGAACCAGGCTGCTCTGTGCAAAACCAACTTCACAGAGGAAGTATAACATGTTTGTTATTTAAAAAAACAAAACAAAATAAAACAAGCCTTTACGTCACTTTAACGGCTTGCCTCCATCATACTAAAGCAAGTCGGCACAATCCTATGAGCCGTCATAGCTATACGTTGGCTCCTTTAAGTGGGATAGCAGGCGTGCACATGCACCTGCTGCTCTGTGGGCGTGCCGATGCTCATGTCCAACAGTCACAATGAGCACCGACCACGAGCGATCAAGGGCACGAGAAGCAGAACAGGGACGTGTGTGTGTGTAAATACACAAATCCCTGTTCTGTGAGGAGAGACAAAT
The DNA here is from genome assembly GCF_037356315.1 of Lithobates pipiens. Lineage (NCBI taxonomy): Eukaryota > Metazoa > Chordata > Amphibia > Anura > Ranidae > Lithobates > Lithobates pipiens. Next base: position 55,490,278 of record NW_027507787.1, on the reverse strand, counting down.
TGTGAGTTCCTTATAGCTAGGAATCACGATCTGTCATTTCATCTAGGTCAGTCCCCTCCCTCCAGAGTTAGAAAAACACACACACAGGGAACACAATTAACCCCTTGATTGCACCCTAGTGTTAACCCCTTCCCTGCCAGTGACATTTTTACAGTAATCAGTGCATTTCTATAGCACTGCTCACTGTATAAATGCCAATGGTCCCAAAAATGTGTCAAAAGTGTCCGATGTGTCTGCCATAATGTCACAGTCCCAATATAAATATTGCAGATCGCCGCCATTACTAGTAAAAAATAAAAATAAAAATACGATAAATCTATCCCCTATTTTGTAGACGCTAACTTTTGCGCAAACCAATATACGCTTACTGCGATTTTTATTACCAAAAATATGTAGAAGAATACATATCAACCTAAACTGAGAAAAAATTAGCTTTTTTATTTTAGAAATGGGGATATTTACTATAGCAAAACCTTTTTTTCAAAATTTTTGCATTTTTTGATTATAGTGCAAAAAATAAAAAAAACGCAGAGATGATCAAATATACCACCAAAATAAAGCTCTATTTGTGGGAAAAAAAGGACGTCAATTATGTTTGGGTGCATGACCGCACAATTGTCAGTTAAAGCAACACAGTGTTGAATCACAAAAAATGGCCTCGTCATTTAGCAGCCAAATCTTCCGGGGCTGAAGTGGTTAAGGTGTGGTTGGTCTCTAAAAAAGGCTGAGGAGTAGTGAGGGGATTCAGTCAAAGAGTTGAATGCTAAAAAAATGAGGTTCCAATAATCTGATGAAAACTTTATAATGTTGTGCTGGGAACCCATTGGAGTCTGGGCTCTTCTCATGCTTCATGTTTTAGAGTCATGTCAAACTTTTAGGGGCTTCTAACAGCGTTTAGTAAGGAAATCTAAGCATCCTCTAACGCAAAGTGACCCAGAGCTATGATCGGTGGAGTGGAAATTATATATAGTAATAAACTGGAGTAATCTGATTGAACTCATCCATCAGTAAGGTTAGGGAAATGGGGTGATGGTCAGAAATAAATATTGGCTCTACTGTAGCCAAAGATAAAAATCTCAGGTTGGCCTGGGAGAGAAACAAGTAGTCGATGCTTGATTATTTTTAGTGGGGAGGGGAAAAGAAGCTGTAATCCTCAACTGAGGGATGAAGTGTACAACAGGAATCATGGAGCGCGAGATTGGTTAGTTGGGTTTTAATTTGACATAGAGTTCTATATGGAAGAGAGGAGGAGTCCGTCAAAGCGTCTAGCAAGGGATTAAGCTGTATATTTAAGTCACCGTCTACCAGTGCACCAGTAGACCATCTTTAAACTTGGCTAGTTGTTCACATACTTTGTGGAAGAATCCCATCTGTCCTTCATAGTAGCAGCAAATATTAGGGAAAGTCACTGCTCTGGAACTTGGCCTGCCTTTCAGAAAAAGGAAAGAACCTTCCTGGTCAACCCAGCATCCTGTAAGAGTGAGCTGGATATGCTTTGTTAATAAAATTGACACACTTTTCGATTTGAAAACATGATTGGTAGCATGGAAAACTGTAACGTATCTATGATCAGCAAGTCTTGGAATGCAGTCAGATCTGAAATGTGTCTATTGGAGAAAAACAATCTGAGCCATGTGTTTGTGAAATTCGTAAAGGTGATCTTTTTTCAGGAGAATGAAGACCTTTCGAATTAAGTGAAAGGATCTAGAATGAAGATCGTTCAGAAGCTGTCAGGAAGATCGTGTCAGTAACAGAAGATCCGGAAATAGCTGGTGTGCGCTTGGCAATGCGCGAGCGCAGCCCTGATGCCAGGCAGGCTATTTAAACCAGGCTGACACACAGACATTGCTGTCTGATCTACAGCATTTCTGTGTGTACCCTGCTATCTTAACCTGTTCCTGTGTACTACCCGGCTTGCCTCTGACTATCCCAGCTATCTGCCTGCATCTGACCCCGCCCTGTCTTGACATTGTTCCTGCCTGCTCCTCTGGTCTTTCTGCTGTCCACCTGATACCGACCCAGCTTGTCTGACCCTTCTGAGCTCCAGTCCAGTGGGAGTCTCCTTCCAGTCTGCTGCACCTGCCTGTTGTTCCAGTCTCCTGCCCTCCCTGCACAGTGCCATCTAGAATTCCGGATTGCCCTCCTTGCTGTTAATCCTGACAGGCACTCGTGCTACTCTACACTCCTGTGCCTCCTGTTTACTCTATAAGGGGACTCAAGTCAGAGGTGTAAGAGAGGCCTCATCCACTAGGTACGCGACAGAATCTGTGTTACATTAAGATCTCATCATAGCAAAAAAGTGGAACCTGCTAAGGTACTCCAAAGCCAAAATAGCGTAAATAAGAGTAAACACAGAAACCATTACCAAGGTAAAAAGAACACCACTACTGACTTGTGCTTGAAGAAGAATTAAATAAGCAGGGTTGAGAGACAATTGCTTAGGGAGAAAGGGAATGGAAAGAAGAAAAAAAAAAAAGGGGGGGGGGGGGTTAGCAGGGTGTAAGGTGGAAGTGGAAATAGGGAAGGGAGAGAGAGAAAATAGTAGATAGTAATGGATCAGAAGAAGAAATAAAAAAAAAGATACATGGCAATACTGAACCAGAAAGGAAACCCAAGGGCCCCAAACTAGTACCTTATAGATTCAGTGAGGTTCAGGTAGGAAGTTCCCACTGAGTGAGGACAGTGAAGGGTGTCTGGTGGTCATGTATAAAACCCCCAGCACCCAGAGGGAACCCATTAGAAGAGATAACTTACAACTGTAAATAAACTTGCTGAGGTAACACCCGGGAATAAAACCGATAAACATCAGTTACCTTCAGGAAATAGTGAGAGGAAATAAACCCCTCCCCCCTCCACCTAAGTTACCAGTATTAGTGCAGAATAGGCAGTAAACACCCACTGCTATTTAAGTGTACCTGGGCAATGCAACAACAGTGTATATTTGTAGTCCCCTCAAAATAACTTGGCACACAGCCATTAATGTCTAAACCGCTGGCAACAAAAAATAGGATTTTTAAAACAGCTTACCTGTAAAAATCCTTTTCTTTGATGTACATCAGGGGACACAGTGCCATAGTAGTTACTATGTGGGTTATATCGGACCAACAGGTGATGGACACTGGCATGCCCCTAAGGAAAGGGGTGTACTTCCCTTATATAATCCCTCCCATTACTGGGAGTCCTCAGTTTTGTAACCAAGCAAGACAAATGTATACCAAGAAGGGAGGGATCTCCATGTCCCCTGATGTACATAGAAGAAAAGGATTTTACCAGGGGCGTAACTAGAAATCACAGGGCCCCATAGCAAAATGTTGTATGGGCCCCCCCTCCACCCAAAAAAATTAACTAATGCCATTGAACAACAGATTACCACACCCATGTGGCACAGTACCCAGGCAACAGCTTATATTAATTTCAAACAACAAAGTATGCAGTATACTGTATGCAGCCCCTGAAGGACACACATTGCTGACCTCCATCAGTACAGTGCAGACCCCCCAGCAGTACAGACACCCCTCAGTACAGACATCCGCCTACCTCAGTGCAGACCCCCCAGCAGTACAGACACCCCCTACCTCAGTGCAGACCCCCAGCAGTACAGACACCCCCCTCAGTGCAGGACCCCCCAGCAGTACAGACCCCCCTCAGTAGTACAGACCCCCCAGCAGTGCAGACACCCCCCTTAGTACAGATCCACCCCAGTGCAGACCCCCCACTTAGTACAGACCCCCCCTCAGTGCAGGACCACCCCAGCAGTACAAATACCTCCCAGTGCAGACACCCCCCTAGTCCAGACCACCCCCTCAGTACAGACCGACCTCAGTGCAGGACCCCCCTCAGTAGTGCAGACTCCCCCCTCAGTAGTGCAGACTCCCCCTCAGTGAAGACCCCCCCTCAGTAGTGCAGACACCCCTCCATTACAGACCCCCACTCAGTGCAGGACCCCCCAGCAGTACAGACACCCCCTTATTACAGACACCCCCAGCATTGCAGACACCCCCCAGCATTGCAGACACCTCCCCCCTGAGTAGTGCAGACGCCCCCCCCCTCAGTGCAGATACCCCTCAGTAGTGCAGACACCTCCCATTACAGACCCCCCTCTGTGCAGGACCCCCCAGCAGTGCAGACACCCCCCCAGCGGTGCAGACACCCCCCAGCAGTGCAGGGACACCCCCCAGCAGTGCAGGCTCCCCCCTCAGTAGTGCAGACTCCCCCCTCAGTAGTGCAGACTCCCCCCTCAGTAGTGCAGACCCCCTTAGTAGTGCAGACCCCCCCTTAGTAGTGCAGACCCCCCCCAGTAGTGTAGACCCCCCTAGTAGTGCAGACCCCCTCAGTAGTGCAGACCCCCTCAGTAGTGCAGACCCTCCCTTAGTAGTGCAGACCCCCCTTAGTAGTGCAGACCCCCCTAGTAGTGCAGACCCCCCTAGTAGTGCAGACCCCCTCAGTAGTGTAGACCCCCCTCAGTAGTGCAGGCCCCCCTAGTAGTGCAGACCACCCCTTAGTAGTGCAGACTTCCCCCTCAGTAGTGCAGGCTCCCCCCACAGTAGTGCAGACCCCCCCACAGTAATGTAGACTCCCCCTCAGTGCAGACCCCCCTAGTAGTGCAGACCCCCTCAGTGCAGGACCCCCCCTCAGTAGTGTAGACCCCCCTCAGTACAGACACCCCTCAGTACAGACTCCCCTCAGTACAGACCCCCTCAGTAGTGTAGACCCCCCTCAGTGCAGCAGACCCCCCCCCAGTAGTGCAGACCCCCCTCAGTGCAGCAGTCCACCCCTCAGTAGTGCAGACCCCCCCTCAGTGCAGCAGACCCCCCCCCCTCAATAGTGCAGACCCCCCCCAGTAGTGTAGACCCCCCTCAGTGCAGCAGACCCCCTCTCAATAGTGCAGACCCCCCCAATAGTGTAGACCCCCCTCAGTGCAGCAGACCCCCACTCAATGCAGACCCCCTCAGTAGTGCAGACCCCCCTTACATACCTCAGAACAGCGCTGATACACAGTGCCGTGCGTGTTCCTCGAGCGTAGGCTCCTCCTCCTCTGTGGATGTAAACAGAGAGGAGGGGGAGGCGGCTGCAGTCCGTGCTGCTGTGTCCCTGTCCCAGCACTAAAGAGAGCAGTGTTAGTGATGCGGGCGGCTGCCGCTACCCCAGCGTGTCACCCCTCTGGCGGGTGTCACCCGGAGCGGCCAGCACCCGCCTACTAACACCACTCACCAGGCCCCAACTCGGCTGCGGGCCCCATAGCGCCCGCGTGGGTCGCTATGGTGGTAGTTCCGCCACTGGATTTTACAGGTAAGCTGTTTTAAAGGCTTTTTCTTTGCTTTGATTAGTTGAATTAGTTCTACAATGGAACTGATTCTTTTCTGAGGTAGTAATATATTCTTCTGTATGGTATCTATGACCAGACCCAGGTATTGTAATCTCCTTGATGGTTTAAGGCCTGATGCACACCTATGCATTTTTAGTGCTTTTTGCATTTTGCAGATTTACACTACAGTCCATCTAATATGGTTTCTTATGGAACACGTTCTGTAGTGCAAATCTTCAAAATGCAAAAAGCACTAAAAATGCATAGGTGTGAATCAAGCCTTAATGAGGACTTTTCTAGGTTGAGAATCCAGCCTAGAGATTCCAGGTAATTTACCGTCGTGACCAGACTGTGGTTTAGCCCTGAAACTGAATGATCTATTAAAAGCAGATCGTCTAAGTAGGCTAAGATTGTTATGCCTTGAGCCCTTAATCTGGCTAAAGGAGGTGCCAGAATTTGAGAACACCTGTGGTGCTGTGGCTAGACCGAATGGCAGGGCCACCAACTGAAAATGATGATTTTCTATTTCAAAGCGCAGAAATTTTTGTTGAGCGGGAAATATTGGCACGTGGATATATGCATCTTTGATATCGATAGAAGCCAAAAATTCCCCTCCTTGCAGGATGGCAACAACCCATCAGATCGACTCCATGCAAAAAGATTGGATGTTCAAGTGCCGATTCAGATCTTTGAGATCTAGAATAGGTCTTACTTCTCCGTTTGGTTTTGGAACCATAAAGAGGTTTGAATAAAATCCTGTGCCTTCCTCTAAGGCCGCGTACACACGGGCGGACTGTTCGCCCAACTTTGTCCGCTGAACAGTGTTTCAGCGGACAGTCTGCTCGTGTGTGGGCTTCAGCGGACAGTTTCAGCGGGCTGTCTGATGAACAAAGTCTTACGGAATTTCCGTAAAACTGTCCGCTGAAACTTGGTTTGAGCGGACAGTCCGCCCGTGTGTGGGCCAGTCCGCTGTACTTTCGAAACGAGCGAACTGTTCCCGCCCGGAGAAAAGTCCGCTCATATCGAGCGCGTCTCCAGGTAGGCGGGGCCCGCGAAGGAGACTTCGCGGGCCCCGCCGCCTGGTATGGACTTAAAGAGGAACCCCAACGCCGAAAAAAATCGGCGTGGGGGTCCCCCCAAAGTCCACAACAGACCCTTGTCCGAGCACGCTACCCGGCCGGCCAGGAAAGGGGGGCGAGCGAGCGCGCCCCCCCTCCTGAGCCGTACCAGGCCGCGTGCCCTCAACATGGGGGGTGCCTTGGGGAAGGGGGGGCCGCACGGCCCTCCCACCCCAAAGCACCTTGTCCCCATGTTGATGAGGACAAGGGCCTCTTCCCGACAACCCTGGCCGTTGGTTGTCGGGGTCTGCGGGCGGGGGGCTTATCGGAATCCGGGAGCCCCCTTTAATAAGGGGGCCCCCGGATACCGGCCCCCCACCCTATGTGAATGAGTATGGGGTACAATGTACCCCTACCCATTCACCTGTAAAATAAAAGTACCCAAAAAAAAACACAACACACGAGATAAAATATTTTATTGCACAGCTCCGGGGGTCTTCCGTCTTCGGGGGTCTTCTCGCCGGACTCCTCCGCTATCTTCTTGTAGCTCTTTTGCTAGCGGAGGAGTCCGGATTTCTTCCTCCCCGCCGCCGGCCTCTTCTCCCGACTTCGGGGGTCTTGTCCCCCTCTTCGGTTCTTCTGCCGGGCCACCGCGCCTTCTTATAGCTCTTTTACAGGCGGTGGCCCGGTCTTCTGTCGCCGCTGTCTCCGCCGTCGCCGCCGTCCGTTCTTCTTCTTCTCCAGGAGATGTTGACACGACGCTCTCTCCGGCCGGAATGCCAGAGCCGCGCTGCCACTTATATAGTGACAATGGGGCGGTGTCACATGGTATATGTCACATGGTGACCCCGCCCCCTTACGATGTCATAGTCCCCATGTGACATCAACCCATGTGACATATACCATGTGACACCGCCCCATTGTCACTATATAAGTGGCCGCACAGCACGGCTCTGGCATTCCGGCCGGAGAGAGCGTCGTGTCAACATCTTCTGGAGAAGAAGAAGAAGAAGAAGAAGAAGAACGGAAGGCGGCGACGGCGGAGACAGCGGCGACAGAAGACCGGGCCACCGCCTGTAAAAGAGCTATAAGAAGGCGCGGTGGCCCGGCAGAAGAACCGAAGAGGGGGACAAGACCCCCGAAGTCGGGAGAAGAGGCCGGCGGCGGGGAGGAAGAAAGCCGGACTCCTCCGCTAGCAAAAGAGCTACAAGAAGATAGCGGAGGAGTCCGGCGAGAAGACCCCCGAAGACGGAAGACCCCCGGAGCTGTGCAATAAAATATTTTATCTCGTGTGTTCTGTTCTTTTTTGGGTACTTTTATTTTACAGGTGAATGGGTAGGGGTACATTGTACCCCATACTCATTCACATAGGGTGGGGGGCCGGTATCCGGGGGCCCCCTTATTAAAGGGGGCTCCCGGATTCCGATAAGCCCCCGCCCGCAGACCCCGACAACCAACGGCCAGGGTTGTCGGGAAGAGGCCCTTGTCCTCATCAACATGGGGACAAGGTGCTTTGGGTGGGGGGGCCGCGCGGCCCCCCCTTCCCCAAGGCACCCCCCATGTTGAGGGCACGCGGCCTGGTACGGCTCAGGAGGGGGGGCGCGCTCGCTCACCCCCCTTTCCTGGCCGGCCGGGTAGCGTGCTCGGACAAGGGTCTGTTGTGGACTTGGGGGGGACCCCCACGCCGATTTTTTTTCGGCGTTGGGGTTCCCCTTTAAGTACATTCCAGGCGGCGGAGCCCGTGACGTCTCCGTCGCGGGCCCCGCCTACCTTGACACGCGCTCGAAATGAGCGGACTGTCCTCCGCGTGTGTGGGCGAGTCCGTTCATTTCAAAAGTTGCGCCGACTTAGTACGACGAACTTAGTTTGCCGTATTAGTCCGCTCAAAAAGTGCCGTGTGTGGGCAAGTTCGTTCATTCAAAAGTTTGAGCGGACTGTTTGACGAACTTAGTTTGGGCAGACAGTCCGCCCGTGTGTACGCCGCCTAAGGGAACTTCTGATATCACTGATATGGATAATAGATGATCCAGTGCTAGAAGGAGAGCCACCTTCTTCTCTCGGTCCTTGGGAACATTTGACCTTAGAAACAGAGGAGATGGAAAAACTCGGAACTCTAGTTTGTAACCTAGAGAAACGGCAGAAGCCACCCATCTGTCTCGACATTGTTCCTGCTAAATCCTTGAGAATTGTAGGAGCATTCCCCCTATCTGAGCGAGCGGGTCACCCTTCATAAGGAGGCTTTAGCACTCTGTTTTGTGGGCTTTCTGCCCAAGATCTCTTCTGACCTTGGTGCTGTCCTTGGGGTTTTCCCCTTGAACCTGACGGTTGAGGCCGTCGAGACTGCCTAGAGGCAGATGCCCCTGGTACAGGAGAAGAAGCCTGCTTAAAGGAGAAATGCCTGAATTTCTTTTATACTGGTTAAAGAGCTTTTGCCATTAGAGATCTGTTGTAGGTATTTATCCAAATCATCTCCAAATAGCCGTTCACCATGAAAAGGGAAACTGGCTAAGAGCTTTTTACACTGCGATTCGGCTGACCAACTTTTCATCCAAAGAATTGTGCGAGAATGCACTAATCCCAGCATAAGCCTTGAGATTTGAATGACAGTATCTCTCATGGCGTCTACTGTGAAACACAGTGCGTCTGATAAATCAGCGCAATGTTGGGCCTGTTTCATCAGGCAGACCTTTAAGCATCTCCTCAAACTGTTCCTTAATGGACTGGGATACGTCAATTGCGGCAAGAATCGGCTGCGCTACTGAACTTGCTAAAGCCATATGGCTTTTAGTAAGAAGCTCCAACTTTTTATCTGCTGGATCCTTTAACATGAGCACATTATCAACCAGACATGTGAGATTCTTATTCACTGAGGCAATCGCAGCATCAACCGCTGGAACCCCCCAATTCTCATAGAAATCTTTTTCCATAGGATAAAGTGTGGAGAATCTCTTAGGTGGATAATATTGTTTATCCGGATGTTCCCATTCAGCATACATAAGCTTCCTTAGCCATGCATGAATAGGAAAGGCATCCCCAGACGCAGGAGGTTTTAACAATCCCAACTTAGAGATGGGATCATCAAGAGCCTGCGCTGTAGGCAGCAAAAAAGTTGAATGAACCAACTTAGTAAGAGAGTGCACAAGCAACATGTCTTGTGATGTTACTCCTTCTATATAAGGGATCCTCAGAAAAGGATAAACCAGTATCTTCCAAATTTTTGGGAAGATCTACCTGATCACCAGCGTCATGAACCTCCAAAAAAGGGTCTTGAGCACTAGATGGGGATCTGCTATGTTTAACCCCACTATGGAGGGATAAAATAGTATCAATCTTCTTTTCCAAATTAGTAATGGTAGAAGACAAAACCTCGTGTAACATACTCAGGGGCTGAAGCGTTTTGTGTGACTGCAAGCACAGTTTCCCCTGACAACTCAATCTGATCGGCCACAACACTCTTAGAGGAGGATGACAATCTTTTGGAAATGGTTTTAGTTTGTTGTGTAAGCATTGACCCTTTAGAAGCCTTAGAGGAGTTGGTCCCTTTGCCACTCATAGCTTAAAAGCACAAAGCATAGGCACTACCAGCAAAAGAATGTAAACTGCTAGGCTATAGTACAGCGCAATAGCTGCTATTAACCCCAGCTTCTTTACAGTACAATGTGTCAAAGGGAAATGCCTGTGTCACCAAACCTGATCCAGCCAACCTCTTTGCTCTGTCCCTCCAATACCAGGCAGCAGCTTCACACAAAGCACTTAAATCACTTCCTGAACGTGTGGCCGGCGTCTGACGATGTTAGCCATGCCCCCCGCATGGAATACGCCCCCTTTTCCTTTTCAAAGGAAAGCACTCTCCCGCTCGAGTGGTGTCTGGAGCATGGCGGGGTAAATCCTTTACTGAGCGGCTGCGGTCTGCCCTTTATTTTATAAAAAAGGCAACTATCTTGGCATCCTGTCCCCGAAGGGGAATAAAGCCAATCTGGGGGCACAGGAGGAGACCAGACCCCCCTTCTAACCGGAGGGTCTGTTGCGCCTGGAGGAGAGGAGGATTAAGGCTTCTGCTGTTTCCAGCGTTCTGATGGTGAGTGCTCAATACAGTCAGGATGGTGAGTGCTCAATACAGCCCCCAGTGGTGACACATAGGCATGACAACATTATACATAGAAAGAAAATTCCTGAGAAAATGTCCCTTACCTTATCCTCGCAGCCGGGTTTTATCAGAGATAAAAACCCAATCTTCACCCTTCACGGTGGGCTCCTAGACCTTTTAGGAAACCTTCAGGAACCGGTGAACCTCGGGTTAACAACAATCCTGGACCTGCGACAGCACCCTGCCAGTAAAAACTTTACGGCCTTACTACCAAAAAGTACTGGATCCCAGGGTCCAGCTCTCTAAAGAGAAGCGTTCGCAAGCAAAAGCTAATTTTTTCGGACATGAGGCCTGGGTACTGTTCATTTAGCCCATGAAAAGACATCAGAACGGATCCGGTCAGCATGGCTAGCCCCAGCAAGGATTACTTCCAGTGGAGCTCAGAACAGCACATCTTTACTCGTGACCAACACCTTAGACACTGGCGAAAAAAACTGAGGACTCCCAGTAATGGGAGGGGTTATATAGGGGAGTACATGCCTTGCCTTAGGGGCGTGCCAGTGTCCATCACCTGTCGGTCTGATATAACCCACATAGTAACTACTATGGCTCGGTGTCCCCTGATGTAAGAAAATAAATGAGTACACCCCTAATTAAAAATGTCTATATTGGGCCCAAAGTGTCAATATTTTGTGTGGCCACCATTATTTACCAGCACTGCCTTAACCCTCTTGGGCATGGAGTTCACTAGAGCTTCACAGGTTGCCGATGTAGTCCTCTTCCACTCCTCCATGACGATATCACAGAGCTGGTGGATGTCACTTCTCCACCTTCTGTTTGAGGATTCCCCACAGATTGCTCAATAGGGTTTAGGTCTGGAGACATGCTTAGCCAGTCCACCACCTGGTCATCTTGGAGGTGTGTTTGGGGTCGTTACGTTAGAATACTGCCCTGCGGCCTAGTCTCCGAAGGGAGGGGATCATGCTCTGCTTTAGTATGTCACAGTACATGCAGGCATTCATTGTTCCCTCAATGAACTGTAGCTCCCCAGTGCCAGCAGCACTCATGCAGCCCAAGACCATGACACCCCCACCACCATGCTTAAGAGTAGGCAAGACACACTTGTCTTTGTACACTTCCCCCAGTTGCCACCACACACACTTGACACCATTTGAACCAAATATGTTTATCTTAGACTCATCAGACCACAGGACATGGTTCCAGTAGTCCATGTCCTGTGGTCTGCTTGTCTTCAGCAAACTGTTTGCGGGCTCTCGTGCATCATCTTTAGAAGAGGCTTCCTTCTGGGATGCAGTGTGCAGCATATGGTCTGTACACTGACAGGCTGACCCCAAACCCCTTCAACCTCTGCAGCAATGCTGGCAGCACTCATACTCATATTTCCCAAAGACAACCTCTGGATATGACTCCAAGCACGTGCACTAAGCATCTTTGATCGACCATGGCAAGGCCTGTTCTGAGTGGGACCTGTCCTATTAAACCGCTGTATGGTCTTGGCCACCGTGCTGCAGCTCAGTTTCAGTGTTGGTAATCTTTCTTATAGCTTAGGCCATCTTTATGTAGAGAGACTATTTTTTCAGATCCTCCAAGAGTTCTTTGCCAAGAGGTACCATGTTGAACTTCCAGTGACCAGTATGATAGAGTCAGAGCGATAACAACACATTTTCACTAAGACCTCATACACACTATTAGATTCTATGGAGATTTATGTCTTCAGATTTACCAAAACTATATAATATGAAGTCAAACCTTAAGAGTTTCAATTTGTATGCAATTGGGCAGGCCCTTGCACTACATGGTTTTTGTAAATCTGAAGACAAAAATCTGCAGAAAATCGAATAGTGATTAAGGGGCCTTAGGGGTGTACTCACTTTTGTTGCCAGCAGTTTAGATATTAATAGTTGTGTGTTGAGTTATTTTGAGGGGACAGCAAATTTACACTGTTATACAAGCTGTACACTAACTACTTTAGATTGAAGCAAAGTGTCATTTCTTCAGTGTTGCCATATGAAAAGAGATAAAATATTTACAAAAAATGTGAGGGGTGTACTCTCTTTTGTGAGATACTGTATAACAAAATATCTTCTATCTTACATCTATTTAACAGACCATAAGGAAACAAAGGGGTGGGGGGGGGGGGGTTAGTCTGTCAGTGCTCAGACCATACGCCGCACGCTGCATCAAATTGGTCTGCATGGCTGTCACCCCAGAAGGAAGCCTCTTCTAAAGATGATGCACAAGAGCCAGCAAACAGTTTGTCTGATGAGACCAAGATAAACTTATTTGATTCAGATGGTGTCAAGCGTGTGCGGCGTCAACCAGGTGAGAAATACAAAGACGTGTTTCTTGCTTACAGTCAAGCATGGTGGTGAGTGTCATTGTCTTTGGCTGCATGAGTGCTGCTGTCACTGGGGAGCTACAGTTCATTGAGGGAACCATGAATGCCAACATGTACTGTCACATACTGAAGCAGAGCATGAGCCCCTCTCTTTGGAGACTGGGTTGCAGGACAGTTTTCCAACATGATAACGACCCCAAACACACCTCCAAGATGACCACTGCCTTGCTAAAGAAGCTGAGGGTAAAGGTGATGGACTGGCCAAGCATGTCTCCAGACCTAAAACCTATTGAGCATCTGTGAGGCATCCTTAAATGGAAGGTGGAGGAGTGCAAGGTCTGTAACATCCATTTAGTTTTGTGATGTCGTCATGGAGGAGTGGAAGAGGACTCCAGTGGCAACCTGTGAAGCTCTGGTGAACTTCATGCCTAAGCGGGTTAAGGCAGTGCTGGAAAATAATGGTGGCCACACAAAATATTGACATTTTCGGCCAAATTTGGACATTTTCATTCAGGGGTGTACTCACTTTTGTTGCCAGCGGTTTAGACATTAATGGCTGTGTTGAGTTATTTTTAAAGGACAGCAAATTTACATTGTTATGCAATCTGTACACTCCCTACTTTACATTGTAGCAAAGTGTTATTTCTTCAGTGTTGCATGAAAACACATAAAATATTTACAAAAATGTGAGCTACTGCACCTGTTTGGCAAGTGTAAAAAAGTAGCTTTTCATCCAGTCAGAAATCTTGTGGGCTGATAACTTTTTACAAAATAAGAGAGTACAGACAGTTAACAGTTAGCATTGTTTCCAACTATATCTGCCGACTACAAAATGTTATAATGAAAAGGGGGGCAGTTATATAGTCCAAAATACTTCCTTTCCTAGAGTTATAACTCTGCTCCTCCTAGATACAGTACGCTTGTTACCCTAGGACATGAATTGCATTCCTGTAAGAATTACCAGGTGAAAATAAAGTGTGAAAGGTAAATGGCAATTCTATTTTTGTTCTTGGATTTAGATATGCTTTGAGCGGGCTCTTTTCCATTGCAAAAGAACAGTGCCTATTGAAAAGCCAGCTTCTAAATAACATTTCTTTTACAAACTACATACTACAAAGTGCTTTTTACTAGTGTTGTTAAAATCATATTATTAATGGTTGTCAGCCTTTTTGTAACCATTCAAGGAAAGGAAACCTACACGGGTTGCCATTGCTGACATAATTTTAAAAATGTTTGTTTAATTCAAATCATTGACACAACTAGAGAGAGGCAACAGCCTAACACCTACTATTTAACATAATGAGAGGTCAGCAATGGAAGCTACAGTACACGTTTTTCTTTAACACATTTGAATTGTTCTCCAAAATGTTAATTGCGGTAAGGGAAACAAGAAGGTCTTGATACTATTGGAAAAGAGCTTGTCCATATTCATACTGAAAACTGCAGAACAAAGACTTACAATAATAGTAGCAATGCTGAAACTGCAGTATTGCTTTATGATTTTTCAGTTTATCACAAACACAAAACTGCAAGCCAAATAGTATCACTGGTGCTTATTTATAGTCTTTTCTAACAAGTAAAAGTAATGCAATTGTCATTATGTTGCTACAACAGTTTAAATAATACAAATATACTATATGTGTTAGAGATACATGGTGATAATGATGTAAGGCGTAGGATAACGGTGTAAGGTGTAGGTGTGTATATAATGGTTTCACTTTTGTAGTTTTTTCTTGTGGTATTTCATTGTGCTATTTTCTACAGGTCACATCTACACCCCCTCACTGCAGCTCACCTCTGCACACTTCCCCCTTTCCACAACTCACCTCTGCATCCACCAACCGCAGCTCACTTCTACATACATCTCCCATTCCACAGCTTAACACTGCACTTCCCACCATAGCTTACTCTTGTCCATGGCTCGCTTTTGCACATTTCTTCCATAGCTTATATCTGCAACCCCTCCCTCATCAAACATCTAAGCTCTGTAGTTCTCTTCCACACCTTCTCACCTCTGCATCCCCCATCCACATACAAGGGGCGTTCAAGTCAAACTGGGACTTTTCAGTTCAATAAAATAACACATTTCTGATGGCCGAGCCTCTCATCAACGTACTGCGCAGGAATTCTTTTTTAGATATTTGTGGGTTTTATGTGTTAGTTTACAAGAAACTTTATCACCACAAGCTGTTCCATGCATGTACTAACACTGTTGCCAACTTGATGAACGGTCTTTGGACAGGCCCGCAACATGTGCGCCACCTATCAGTAAAAGTACACACTGGGTACTTACCACTGCATGTAGTATTGCCACACTAGCATCCCTTTTTATACCTGTAAAATGAAAAGTCCCAGTTTGACTTGAACACCCCTTGTACTACTTCTGCACCCCATAGCTTCCATCCATTTTTTAAATATTTTCACAGGAAGCTTTTTTTAACCACTTGCAGACCAGCCGTCACAGTTGTACTGTGGTAGAATGGCTCAGCTGGGTGAAATAACGTTATGTAACGTCGCTTCGCCCTGTGACCACTAGGAGCGCGCATGCGCCCCCTACTTGCCCACGAAGCCGATGCGTGTGCCCGGCAGTCTCGATCACTGCCGGGCTCCTGCTATCGCTCGTGGTACACTGAGAACCGGAATCTGCGTGTGTAAACACACAGTTTCTGGTTCTCTGAGGGGAGAAGAGACAGATCGTCTGTTCATACAGAGTATGAACAGAGATCTGTCATCTCCCTTACACAGTCCCCTCCCCCCTTCAGTTAGAACACACACTATGGAATACAATTAACCCCTTGATCGCCCCCTAGGGTTAACCCCTTCTCTGCCAGTGACATTTTTACAGTAATTAATGCATTTTTATAGCACTATACGATGTATAAATGCCAATAGTCCCAAAAATGTGTCAAAATATGTTGCAGTTCCGATAAAAATCACAGATCACCATTACTAGTAAAAAAAAAAAAAAAAAATTATAATAAAAATGCCATAAAACGATCCCCTAATTTGTAGATGCTATAACTTTTGTGCAAACCAATCCATATACGCTTATTGCGATTTTTTAAATAAAAATATGTAGAAGAATACATATCGGCCTAAACAGAGGAATAAAAAAGTTTTTTTTATATATTTTTTGGAGATATTTATTATAGCAAAAAGTAAAAAAAAAGCGTTTTTTTTTTTAAATTTACGCTTTTTTTGTTTATAGTGCAAAAAATAAAAACCGCGGTGATCAAACAACAGAAAAAGAAAAAGAAAGCTCTATTTGTGTGGAAGAAAGGACATCTTTTTTTTTTTTGGATGCCTTTGTGTTTCTCTTGGTTTGGAATGGTAATCTAAGGGACAATGGAGGTTGGATGCCTAACCCCTTGAGAGGAATATATTCTGGCTTGACCACCTGAGAACAGGGGTTCATGAATAGATTTCACTATTGCTGGAAATTTCAGTGGTCTCCACTTGCTTCCAGGTCCAGAAGGCCAGCTGCTTGCACAGGTGACATTCAGAGAATGTTATATTTTGAGAGCAAGACTTGGAAGCAAGTGAAGAACACTGAAGTAGTGGTGTCTACTTCAGCAATTTCAAGCTCCCAGGGGCATCCAACAAATATGGTAAGTACATAGTTACATTGGTCCATGCAGGTGCCTGGAATTATTCTTTAATAAACATTTTCAAAAATCATTTTACTTCAAATTTTTTTCCCCACTTACTGAAAAAAAAAAAAAAGTCTAGGAAAATCCAGACATATGAAATTATGGTGGAAAGCATTACTGCAACCCCCCCTTCCAATAGCCTGCATTTTTCCCTGCCCAGTGTTTCAGATTTTGGCCCAGCCATAGCTGTAGTACACCTGGTCAGCCCCAATGTGGTTTATTAGTGATCTGGTTCCCTCCTTACAGTATGCAGTGCATAAATGGTTTTCCTTAGCACATTCACTGCAGGCTCCTCGCCATTTCCCAATTATATAAAGACTATTGCATCAATGTTAGCACTAAGGTGTCTCTCGGACACAAATCACACCCGGACCTGCCTAGGAAGGCTGAATCTGATGGCAGGAATTTAGCAAAGTGATAAGAACCTGAACAGCACTGACTTTAGGAAACAGACCCCACATATGTGGAGCTGTTTGGCATCTAGCTGCAATGCAGTAAATGTCACAAAATGTATAATAAAGCACACTTTAGTGCAGTAGCATTGTTTCCTAGCTGGAACCAGCAGATCGCTGATTGTTTTTTTTTACTTGTTGATTGGACTTGATCTGAAAGATGATATCTGAAAGGTAAAATCGGAGATCAATAAAAAAGAAAGAAATATTCTTAAGATGCAGAGATACAAATCAAAGGTGGTTTTATATAAACTCCAGCCTAAGTGTATCTGCAGTCTTGCACAACTGTATTTATAATGCTTACCCTTTTAATTTCTCTAGGTACTGTGAACTTGCATTAGAAGCTGCAGAAAGCAAGGTAGAGCCAGCCTCATTTCCTGGCTAGTAGATGTCCAGTATTATACTGCCCTACCTTGCCCAGTCTTACTGAGCTTGGCCCGCCCTTTTCATTCACTTCTTCAATCATGGTGAATCAACATCATATGTGGGTATGACCTGGGTGGACTGCATGCTAATTCAGCCTGTCTAGAAACACCCAATCCTCCAGACTTACATCCTACCAATCAAGGCATTTGTTTATTTGTATAGCTCCTCCCAAGAGTTAGTCTGCTGTTTGCAGCAGAAAAAATAAAACCAAAAGAACATTGCGCTGTCAAAATGTTAAGAAGCAGCTAACACACCAAATTGGATATTTTGTTCAAAACAGTGTAAGAAAAATTGCGTAAAGTGTAAGCGCTAAAAAGAAAATATTGCGCATAGATCCATAGATAAATATCACATATACGTGCAAAACCACATGAACTCATTAATTAACAGCACAAAGTGTCATACCACTTCCGTATAACAGTGTACTTACAGTGTCCAAACATATATATAAACAAATAGTCAATGTGAAAAACTATAAATATGAAAAGTCCTTTTAAAGGAAGAAAATTCAAGTCCCATGTGTGCAGTTGAATATCAGATGGACCGTCCAATCCTAGAGGTACAACATGCAAACACCCATGTGCCAATACCACCACCTTAGTAGATGCGGGCTTACCAGAAGTTTCTGACCCAAAAGAATGTATATTCCAAGGGTCGTACACGCTTTTATGATAACTGCAGGAAAGTAGAACTCCCAATACTGAATTCAATGGTATGTCTATGAGGACGAAATGCGTCGGGAGGACTCCACTGCCACCATTTTTATATTGAAAGCTTTTTTTAATACATTTATTTTACATACGGAATTACGCTATATGGTATGGCCTTATCTTTCCATCATATATGCTGACCATTTGGAGTTTGGCCTTTCATGTAATTGGAGAGAACCTGTTAATATCCATTTGTGTCTGGAAGAAATTGTCCCATTGAATTTGGGAATCCAGTACTTGGGAGTTCTACTTTCCTGCAGTTACCATAAAAGCGTGTACGACTCTTGGAATATACATTCTTTGGGTCAGAAACATCTGGTAAGCCCGCATCTACTAAGGTGGTGGTATTGGCACATGGGTGTTTGCATGTTGTACCTCTAGGATTGGACGGTCCATCTGATATTCAACTGCACACGTGGGACTTGAATTTTCTTCCTTTAAAAGGACTTTTCATATTTATAATTTTTCACATTGACTATTTGTTTATTTATATATATGTTTGGACACATATAAGTACACGGTTATACCAAAGTGGTATGACACTTTTTGCTGTTAATGTAACACGTTATATGAATCACGTGAGTTCATGTGGTTTTGCACGTATGTGTGATATTTATCTATGGATCTATGCACAGTATTTTCTTTTTAGAGCTACACTTTACGCAATTTTTCTTCTGCTGTTTGCAACAGGGCTGAGGGCTCTTGGGAAGAGTGCTGAGAACAGAGTGCTGTGTCCCACCAACCATGATCTGCTTGCATTGCATAGAGAAACACAAAGACCCAGTAAAGATGTCACTGGGTCGAAAATAAGGTAATAATGAAAACTGAAAGGTTCAATTTGATAACTACATTAGCATGCTGGTAAAGGGAAGAGTTGAACCAGGGATAGCAAAATTTAAGCAGATTAAATTTTAGCTTGATGGAGATTGAGTACATTTGTCCAGTTTCACCTGAGAGACAGAAACAAGATTTTTGCAGTGGAAAAATGCATTAGGGCACTTATAGTAATAACAGCCATCACCAGTTTTTAAAGTACAGCATGCATGATATAAATTGGATTTAACACACACACGTTTTATATAGACTGCATTCCAACCTTATTCTTCTTTTGTACTAGATCATGCTTCTGTTATGCATTTCCCACTGAGGATTGCTTGCTATAATTTATTTTCATTTGGTCAATTACTGTAATACACACAGTGGGGCAGTGTTTTACTCTGTTTAAGAATCAAAGTGGCGTGCTAAAAATAAATTCAAATTGGGCACATGTCGTTCTAGTCCTGAAAAATCTTAGCTCTGTTCTATGTATTTAAAAAGACATTGATCTAAAGGAAAAGCCTATGCTCAGTTCAGCTTGTCATCTTGATGCAGGGCACATATTCCCTCTTTCTAAATGATTCCAAACCTGACAGATTTGCTACAAAAAAATATAAGTCTGTCTAGCACTTTGGAGCCCATGCAGAGTGGTACTATTTAGGTTGCCTAGCAACCACCGGAAGGCATGTCAGAGAGCACAGAGCGTGTGGAATAAGGCTGGGGGATTGAGAACATATTACTGCTCTCCTACACCACCAACTGCTCTGTCCTACTCAATGTTGTTCAGCAGTGAGGCTTAGGCTGGTCTTGTGAGAATAGCTTATGTACTGTAAGATGCAGGAAATCTTTGACTGGAGTTTAAATAACTGTGGTCTTCCATGTGTGTACTCTTCCAGAAATACAGAAAACAAAAATATATCTTCAGCATTTCAAGAGTTTAAGTATACTACACTAATATATAGGTGATAGTACACAAGAGAATGAAAAAAAAAAAAAATACGGAACATATCTGGATATTTTCTTGCATTGATTTATTTCCTATCATACTGTACATTATCAACCATTTATTTACATATACAATGTGTTACCAAGATTACCCCTTTTAAACAAAAGGGCCTGTTCACTATCCATCAGACTGTTTGTAAGCTGAACTCTGGCAAGCAAAAGTAAAAAATAAATGCCTTGGCATTAGATATCAGTGGAAGTAAAAATGCCCTCAGTCAGTGGTAGCAAGCAAGTCAGTGTAAGTGATAAATGTCTGGCATCAGTGGGTGAAATAAATTCCAGGCCTCAGTGTGTTTAAATAATGCCTGCCATCAGTCATTAGCTGTAATAGGTCATTGGTAAGTGGAGGGAACTGTTCTAATAGCTAATGTTGGTTTATGGCAACCAAGAGACCGTAACAAGCCTACATGCCATGGTTTGTGGGCCGCTGTCTTGTTCACAGTATTGTTATAGTAATAGACTGGCTAACATATGTACCCTTGAGCAGTGATTATGTGACCATACCATTAGGCCTAAAGCAGTGCCTTCTTCAGGGATGGCAAGTACTGATCTTCTACTTTTGCTCTCTTCCTTACAACACACTTTGACCTGCAGGTAAGCCTAGAGTAAAGCTTACCTGTAAGTCCAAGAAATATCTCCTAAACCTACACGGTTTAAGAGATAATTGCCCAAAGACAGGCACCGCTGTCTACGGCGCATGCGCCGTAGACAGCGGCGCGCAGGCACGGGAGTAACGTCATCGTGGCTTCGCCGAATGACAGCTGCGGAGCAGTGAGACTTATCGAGAAGATGGATGCGCCGGACTACAGGGGACAGCGGTGACATCGCTGGCTCCTGTGTCAGGTAAGTCACACATAAAGGACTACTATGCGATGCATAGTAGTCCATTATGCTTTACATTTGCAGGGAATGAAAGAGGAAGTAAAACGCATCAGGGTTTACTTCCTCTTTAACATTTTATTATAAGTCCACTTTAAGCACCTCTTCCCCCAGGTTGTTATCAGCTGGCCCAAAATGTTACTATTGTGGTACCCCACCAGTATATGGGTCCAGGATTCTCAACCAGGCAGGTTGAGGGGCTCCAAGGTATTTGCTTGTTTTAGAGGAAACTGGCTTTTCAGTTTCCTCATTATTTAGTAAGGTCCACTTTGGGACCTGGAGCCCAGGGATTTCTTAGCAATCCGGGTTGGATGAAATTCCTAGTCCTAGGTCCGGGGTTTGAGACTCACCGGCAAGTGCATGTGGGCCTGATAGTAGAGTCAGGACCATGTTTCTGGGCTCCACCCTCCCGAGTAGTCCAGGCTGCACTGTGAAAGCCAGGAACCTGAGTCTGAGGTTGCTGACAGTAGTAAGGGGAGCTCCGTGTGGGAGCCTGAGCAGTGGTGTGTCTGCTGCTCAAGAGAGCAAGGTGGCTTGGTATTTTATTTTGCAATGCTGCATGCTTAAGCCAGGAGGCTGAATATCCTTTTATTTAATGCCGATGGTGAAAACCCCCCTGCGAGGGAAACCACTTGTTTTCATTTCTGTAACTTTGATTTTCTTTAATAAAAGTGGGCCAAAAAGCCCTGAAAAGGAATCATTTGTGTGGATTGTTCTCATATGTGTGGACGGTGCTACACTTGAGTTAAACAACCCCCAAACGTTACACTGTGTATAGAATGGTTTTCACAGTAGACAGTCTGTTGTGTAGGAAATAAAAAATCTCTAACCCCAGTACACCACAAGAAAGCACACATTTTTTTCTGGCAGAATTTTCCAACTCTCACTATTTTCAGAGCACATTGGTCTTCATTGGAACAGGCACATTGATCTCCATAGATCTATCCATTAGAAAAGTATTGCCATAAATGGCACAATACTGCTTCTGTGGTGCCAACTTGGGAAATCCCGATACTAAATTCAGAGAAGCAGATAAAGGGAATTCAGGTAAAAAAAAGAAAACCATGTTAACCTCCTCGCGCCCGCCCTATAGCCGAATGACGGCCGTAGAGCAGGCACTTTCGTCCGGGAGGCCGTCCCTGGACGTCCTGTTATTTACTTCCGCAATGCAATTGTCATTTTTTTTCTTTCATCATAAATTTCACGATAACATTACATAAGTTCCTTCATCTGCCGTTCCACTTTAGAGAACCTTTCAGCATTTGAGTCCATATTCTATATATGTAATAAAGCTGCATTCACTTTTGAGAACACGCCATCTAACCCCCTGACTGTGAACTTCCTTTGTATGTCTTCCACTGTTTTCTCCTTTTCTTCCTCTACCTGTTCCAAATGCTGCTGTGCTTCCAACTCTATTAAATCTTCATTACTTAGCTCTCCCTCAACAAATTCCACTAATTCTTTAATATCTGTCACTTCAACATCTAAGTCAAGCATGTTAGCAAGTTGCACACTTTTTTGATTTATAACTTCAACATCTGTTTCATCAAATTCAAATTACCGTATATACTCGAGTATAGGCCGACCCGAATATAAGCCGAGGCCCCCAATTTACCCCCAAAAAAACTGGCAAACTTATTGACTCGTGTATAAGCCGAGGGTGAGACATGCCTGTCCATCCCTGTGTGTGTGTCCGTCCATCCCTGTGTGTCCGTCCATCCCTGTGTGTCCGTCCATCCATCCCTGTGTGTGTGTGTGTCCATCCATCCATCCATCCCTGTGTGTGTGTGTGTCCATCCATCCATCCATCCCTGTGTGTGTGTGTGTCCATCCATCCATCCATCCCTGTGTGTGTGTGTCTCCATCCATCCATCCATCCCTGTGTGTGTGTGTCTCCATCCATCCATCCATCCCTGTGTGTGTGTGTCTCCATCCATCCATCCCTGTGTGTGTGTGTCCGTGTGTGTGTGTGTGTGTGTGTGTGTGTGTGTGTGTGTGTCCAGCCTACCTGTGTCCCGAGCCTCCGTCCCGTGCCTTGCCTCCTTGCCTCCGTCCCGTGCCTTGCCTCCGTCCCGTCCCGTGCCGTGCCTTGCCTTGCCTCCGTCCCGTGCCTTGCCAGGATCGCCGCTCTTCGTCGGCGCCTCGGCGGCCATTGTAAAATTCAAAAGCCGCGCCTCCGCCTTCGCCTGTGATAGGCGGAACACTGAATTTCCCAGCAGCCTGTGTTCCGCCTATCACGGACATCGTCTCATCCTCGTCCGTAGTACGAGGATGAGACGATGTCCGTGATAGGCGGAACACAGGCTGCTGGGAAATTCAGTGTTCCGCCTATCACAGGCGAAGGCGGAGCCGGAGGCGCGGCTTTTGAATTATAGAATGGCCGCTGTCTGTCTGCTCGACACGCTGATCGAGCAGGCAGACAGCGATGACTCGAGTATAAGCCGAGGGGGGCACTTTCAGCCTCAAAAAAGAGGCTGAAAATCTCGGCTTATACTCGAGTATATACGGTATAAAAACTTGCGGGGGAAAGGGAAAGCAAGAGGGAAAAGAGAAACGAACCTTCACACAAAAGACCTCGGAGAACAGTGTTGGTTCTATTGGACTTTTTAGGCAAAATTAAAATTAAATTAATTTTGCCTAAAAAGTCCCCCGCAATTTTTTATAATTTTAAGTTATGACCAGGACGTGGCAATTGGTTTTTTGATTTTTGAGTGTATCCGCAGACACCACCCTGTGATAGATACACACCCCTATTTATCTGTTTCATCAAACCCTTCGTAATTGTTCACAAAATGCTTTAAGCATTTTTTCCATATACCCTGCATACACTTTTCTGTTACTCCCTCCCAAGCTGATGCAATGTTTTTTATGCAGTGTAAAATGTAGTAAGCTTTCCAAAAATCACGAAGGGAAACATCATCATTCTCAGTTGCTGCTACAGCTTTGGAAAAGGTGGTGTGCAAACAGTAGGCCTTGAATGTTCCAATTGCACCCTGATCCATGGGTTGTAGGATAGCAGTTGTGTTTTTAGGCAGATACACTACCTTTACCTTTGGATGTAGGTCATCAAGATGCTGGGGGTGGCCTGGGGCATTTGCAAGCAGGAGGATAATTTTAAAGGGAACTCCCTTTTGCTGACAATAACGCTTGACTGAGGGTATGAAACAATTGATGAATCAGTCATCAAATAAATCTTGTGTCATCCATGCTTTGTTATTTGCATGATAATAAACAGGCAGTGTGTGCTTACTAACCTGCTTCAATGCACGTGGGTTCTGTGAATGATAGATGAGGAGAGGCTTTAACTTGAACCTAGCAACATTTCCTCCCAACAATGTGACCCCATCTTTAAGAGCCTTAAAACCAGGCATTGTTTTGTCTTTGTGTATGTAAGACCTTTCAGGCATTTTTTCCCAAAAAAGTCCAGTTGAATCCACGTTAAATATCTGCTCTGGACAGTAGCCATCTTTTTCAATGATTTTATCAAATTCAACCATAAATTTTTCAGCTGCTTCCACATCTGCACTTGCAGCCTCCCCACTGATACTCTGATTATGGAGGTGGAATCTCCCACAAAACCTTTGAAACCATCCATGGCTTGCTGTAAATGTTTCATTTGATTATTTTCCTTTGTGTACTTTCACATTCTGAAATGTTTTGGTTTGAATTAATAAAATACTCATTGGCATTCTTTTTTCTATTTGGTCATCAATCCATACCGCCAGCAATTTCTCCATTTCATTAATGAGGCCTTTCCGCTGCCTAGTTATTATGGCTGGATATCCTGTTGATGCTTTTACTGCCTTTCATTCTATCCTTATCCTTTAGGATTGTTGAAATGGTAGAATGTGCAAGTTTCAATTCACTTGCTATTTCTTTAACTTTCATGCCAGCCTCATAGTCCTTAATGATTTTCATTTTCATATCAAGATCAATAGCTTTTCTTTTTTTTCTGAGCATGTTTTTTCTTTTTTTCTGACAGGGTTTTGGCAATACCTGTACAGTACAACCACATATACATTACTGTACATAAAGACATAAAGTACAGTATAAAGACATAAAACAGTACAGTATAAAGAAAGCTGGAAGGGGCATTTAGGAGAACCACGTACAGTACATACCTGAAAAACAGCAGGCTGGGAGTGAGAACAAGGCTGATGCAGAGTGATAACGTCCTGCGCACATTGGAAAAGCTGGTCTTAAGCTTGAGTGGTCGTTAAACAGATAAGTCGTTAAACAAGGAGTATTGTATTTATTTTTTATATGGTCAAAAGCTCGGTGCTTGCTGCTTAAAGTAGAATTATAGGCAAACTTTTTTTTTTCCATTTTGAGGAAGGGAAGATTATAATACTTGTCAGATTTTATTTCGCCAGCTGTGTCCCATTGGGGAGATTTCCCTTCACTGCCTGTCCCATAGCCAAGCAGTAAGTGAGAGTAAATCCCTGCAAATTAAAGGGAATTCCTTGGGGACACCCAGGTCACAAGAACTAGTGCTTGTTGGAAGATTTTTCTTTGCATGATAATGGTAAAATGGACAAATAGAGAGGGTGAATTTCCTTAACAGGGGCAAAGACAGCAGCAGAAAACGACAAGCGTTCTAATATATCTCCACTCTGTCCAAAACAAAAGTGCCTTTAGTTATACTTTAACCGTTTAATGACCGCCTATATATACAGCAGCAGGGCAGCCGCTCGGTGCAAAATCACATACCTGTACGTGATTCATGTGCCCACATGCCCGCTGTGCTGCAAATGCAGCACCAACCAATCAACGGCTCTGGACATTCCCAAATAGAGCCCTGTGTAGGTAAACCAACACAGGGCTCTCTTCTGACTGCAGCAATGTGCTGTTTTTCTTTTCTTCCTGAAAAGGAAGAAAAAAAAACCCAGCACGTTGCTTAGTAAAAACAGAACGCGGTGTACACATTAACATTAATGTTAGGCACACATTTAACCCTTTGATTGCCCCTGATGTTAACCCCTTCCCTGCTAGTGTCATAAGTACAGATACAGTGAATATTTTTAGCTCTGATTACTGTATTAGTGTCACTGGTCCCCAAAAAGTGTCAAACGTTTCAGTTAGTGTCCTGATTTGTCTGCCGCAATATCGCAGTTCCACTATAAAAGTTTCCGCTCACTGCTGTTACTAGTAAAAAAATAAATAAAAATTACATAAAAATATTCCATAGTTTGTAGACGCTAAAACTTTTGCGCAAACCAATCAGCATTTTCTGCTAGAACCTCAAACACGAGGGCTCATCTTTCCCCATGGCGTGGACCTTTTGCAGGGGAAGTGTCTATCATAATTTTTTCCCTAATGGGGGGTAAGTTTTTATGGTGATAGCTGTTTGGATTTTATCTTGAGGTTAACATACCTATATATATATATATATATATATATATATATATATATATATATATATATAGGCACTTTTTCTAAAATTTGTATTACATTTTCATTATATAATATACAAAATAACATATATTTAGCCACAAAATTCTTTCTCATCTAAAACTTGTCACCAATTACCTCTCATATATTAGGGCACTTACCAATCCATGGAGCATATCTGAATGTATTACATCTCTTCGGGACAGTACTGGACCTTTAGATACATTTTTATCAGCCTAACACATAAAAAAATATATCTATATCTCTCTCTCTATATATATATATATATATATATATATATATATATATATATATATATATATATATATATATATATATATATCCCATTTGTCATCTCTAGCTGTATCTTTTTCATCAGTCCTCTGGGTAAGATTTTCATACTATTAGGTACATTTATATATGTACACATACACACATTTATTAGTACCCCCATGTGTTCACATGTGGATAGTTATCTTATTTGGTCATTTTATCTCTCATTTATGGTATATCTTGGATGTGTCCCATAGGCCGCCAGGTGTATTCACACCACTAGATTTTATGTCTTTCATCTTTGTCTTATGGATCTCTCTTGTGGTGGATATCAATCACCACTACAGGTAATATTTCTATTTATGTACAATATGGACCAACACAAAAGGCGTTTACCTAATGCATGCCCTCACATATTTATGGATGCAATTTCTCTGTATTTGTTCCTGTGTGTATGTGTGTGTATATATATATATATATATATATATATATATATATATATATATATATAGATATAGATATAGATATAGATATATACACACATACATACACACACACACACACACACACACACAGTATATATATATTTTTCTCTTTCGCTCTCCCCCCCTTTCCCTCTCAAGTAAATCATAATGATGTTGTAAATTGTATATATATACATGATGAACATTCTTAAATTTGGTGCCAAAGAAGATCACCAATGGTAAAAATTACTAAGGCACTAGCAGCGCTTTAAATAACCTAAACTTACTAAAATAGAAATAATAAAAATAAAAATGTAAAATCACCTTACTGGGTGTATGTAAGGAGACGGCCTTGGAGGAGATCACCTCCAAGACCGTCCTGGTATTCCTGAACCTCATTTTCTGGGCTGCCACAGGTATCTTGTGCTATGTTGGAGCCTATGTCTTCATTACATATGACGATGAGCACTTTTTTGAAGATGTTTACACCTTGATTCCAGGCATAATAATTATTGCAGTGGGTGCTCTGTTGTTCATCATTGGCCTAAGTGGGTGTTGTGCCACAATCCGGGAAAGTCGCTGTGGCCTTGCTACGTTTGTAATTATCTTGTTGCTGGTGTTTATCACTGAAGTTGTGGTGGTGGTCCTTGGATACATCTACAGAGCCAAGCGGTGCAAAGTTAGACTGGAACGATCATAATATGGTTTTGAATTATATGTGCTGTACAAGATGATGATTTTGTGAGTGTGCAATTTCATGATTTTTAAGTATAAATAAATTGTTTGTTACGAACGGGATTACGCTCCCGCTGGCTGCGGTGGTCCGTTTTGCTTCAGGAGCGATCCGGGATGAGGGGATGGCCGTTGGTTTCTGGCCATCCCCTCTCGATCACTCCTGGCGAATGAGAAGCTTCCCCTGCCTGTGTAGTGTAAACACAGGCAGGAGGAAGTGATGTCACTCTCCTCGGGGCGGTCTTTTTGACTGGACTGCGAGGAAAGAAGACATAGTAAGTGTGCACCAACACTACACTGACATGTAGGTACACATGGGCACACTGTCACCCCCCGATCACCCCCCCCCCCCCTCCCAGTCACAGTGTCACTGATTGCAGTGATCATTTATTTACTGATCACTGCATTTAGTGTCAGTTGTAATTGTAAAAACTGTCAGGGCAATTAGTGTTAGGTCCAGGGTAGCCCCCTACCCCCCAATAAATGTTTAACCCCCCGATTGCCCCTAGAGTTAACCCTTTCGCCAGTGTCACTAAGCGATCGTTTTTCTGACCGCTGCATTAGTGTCACTGGTGCCGCTAGGTAGCTAGTTATTTTTTAGGTTCACCGCCAGGTTTTTATAGCGTTAGGTACCCCCATATATAACCTAATAAAGGTTTTAACCCCTTGATTGCCCCTAGAGTTTAACCCATCAGCGATCGCCGTATAAGTGTCACTGGTGACGCTGGTTAGTTATTTAGGTTCCCCGTCAGGTTTTCATATAGCATCAGGGACCCTCATATACCACCTAATAAAGGTTTTAACCCCCTGATTGCCCTCAGGTAACCCTTTCACCCCCTTTTGCCAGTGTCACTAAGTGATCGTTTTTCTGATTGCTGCATTAGTGTCACTGGTGCCGCTAGGTAACTAGTTATTTTTTAGGTTCACCACCAGGTTTTTATAGTGTTAGGTACCCCCATATACTACCTAATAAAGATTTTAACCCCCTGATTGTCCCTAGAGTTAACCCTTTCACGAGTGATCACCGTATAAGTGTTACGGGTGACTCTGGTTAGTTTGCTATTTATAGCCTCAGAGCAACCACCATTTATTATCCAATAAAGGTTTAACCCCCTGATCACCCGGCGGGTGATATCAATTAGGTTTTAGGGTCAGATAGGGTCTGCGTCGCCCCAGGCAGTGCTAGGTTAGTGCCAGTACCGCTAACACCCACGCGCAAAGCATACACCTCCCTTAGTGGTATAGAATCTGAACAGATCAATATCTGATCTGATCAGATCTATACTAGCGTCCCCAGCAGTTTGGGGTTCCAAAAAAACGCATCGTTAGCAGGATCAGCCCAGATGCCTGCTAGCACCTGCGTTTTGCCCCTCCGCCCAGCCCACCCAAGTGCAGTATCGATCGATCACTGTCACTTACAAAACACTAAACACATTTATATCCTGAAGGGGGTGCTTGGTTTTCGGGGTCCCGTACGCAGCTAGGCTCCCAAAAAGTCCCCCACATGTGGTATCCCCGTACTCAGGAGAAGCAGCAGAATGTATTTTGGGGTATAATTTCACATATGCCCATAGCATGTGTGAGCAATATATCATTTAGTGACAACTTTGTGCAAAAAAAAAAAGGAGTTTGTAATATTCCCGCAACATGTGGCAAAATATAAAATTTCATGGACTCAACATGCCTCTCAGTAAATATCTTGGGGTGTCTACTTTCCAAAATGGGGTCATTTGGGGGGGTTTTGAACTATTTTGCCATTTTATGGCCTTCGAAACGGTGATAGGTAGTGAGGAGTGAAATCAAATATTGGCACCCTTAGAAATCCTGAAGGCAATGATTGGTTTTCGGGGTGTCGTGCGCGGCTAGACTCCCAAAAAGTCCCCCACATGTGGTATCCCCGTACTCAGGAAAAGCAGCAGAATTTATTTTGGGGTGTAATTTCACTTATGCCCATGGCATGTGTGAGCAATATATCATTTAGTGACAACTTTTTGTAAACTTTTTTTTTTTTTTGTCATTATTCAATCACTTGGGACAAAAAAAAAAATATTCAATGGGTTCAACATGCCCCTCAGCAATTTCCTTGGGGTGTCTACTTTCCAAAATGGGTTCATTTGGAGGGGTTTGTACTGCCTTGCCATTTTAGCACCTCAAGAAATGAGATAGGCGGTCATAAATTAAAAGCTGTGTAAATTCCAGAAAATGTACTCTAGTTTGTAGAGGCTATAACTTTTGCGCAAACCAATAAATATACGCTTATTGACATTTTTTTTTTACTAAAGAAATGTGGCTGAATCAATTTTGGCCTAAATGTATGACTAAAATTGAGTTTATTCAAATTTTCTTATAACAAAAATTAGAAAATATCTTTTTTTTTTCAAAATTTTCAGTCTTTTTGCTTTTATATCGTAAAAAATAAAAATCGCAGAGGCAATCAAATACCATCAAAAGAAAGCTCTATTTGTGGGAAGAAAAGGACGCAAATTTCGTTTGGGTACAAGATTGCATGACCGTGTAATTACCAGTTAATGCAGTGCAGTGCGAAATTGTAAAAAGACCTATGGTCCTTTTACTGACAATTGGTCCGGGGCTTAAGTGGTTAATTGATCATAAGGAATATTGATGCATAGTGGTCCATAGAGGAATGAGTTAAGTTCAAATATCATACAGTATTTATGTTTTCTGTTAAATGAAATGAATTACATTTTTATATCATAAGGTTTCTTACTCTGTGTAAGTTGACATTTACATACACCCAGTAAGGTGATTTTACAATTACATTTATTTTTATTATTTCTATTTTAGTAAGTTTAAGTTATTTAAAGCGCTGCTAGTGCCTTAGTAATTTTTACCATTGGTGATCTTCTTTGGTACCAAATTTAAGAATTTTTTATTAATATAGCAGCAGCTATAATTTAGTATTTACCATGAGTGCTGAGGGAGTGGGATTTTAGTTTTCTAATATCTTGCTCATTTGCCTTTATGTGATGAACATTGTTTATGACATTTATGCACTCTGTTTCTTTTGTTAAATATATTTAATCAGATATTTTTGTGACATTTAACTTACTTGGTCCTGAAGAAGCAGGCATTCTCGCAATATGCATAGACACTATTGCTAAACTATAGCTGAGCTCTGTTTTAACTATGTGTTGTATGGTATATAAAATTATACCTTTTTAATGCATATAATAGAGCTTCACGATTAATCTTTCAAAGATCGTGATCTCGATTCAACCCCCCCTCCCCCCACGATCCTAATTCAGCATTTCCATGGTTCATGTAGAAACTACAGAGCAGCCGGCAATGTTTATCAACAACATTGCTCAGCTACTGAAAGAGAAAGATAAAAGAAACATTGTATCTTTCTGTTTAATCATTTACAGATCAAGGGGGTGAGCTTCAGTCTGCAAATGAAGTCAGTTAACCCACTTAAAGTGGATGTAAACACGAAACAAAATGTTATAATTAAGACGTGCACCTTGTACAGTATGGGATTTCATGTCATCTGTGCCCAGTCTTGCCAAAAGAGTTAATTAAGCTCTGAACAGTCGAATTATCTTTTTCAGTGAGATATAAATGGACAGACAGAGAAATAGGAGTCAGTTTCTCCCCTTTGCTATGAGTGACAGGTGATTTACATCACAGCTCATGCACGAGCCTGAGAGAGACATTCTGTCAGGGAAATGGCCGTAGGAGAACTGGCCATCCCAGTACTGGTAATCTCTTCCTGCACAGTGCCATGCGACCTAGTGCAAGAAGTACGAATGGGCGTACGCAGGTCTGCAACGATGCTAACATGTGAATGCGCATGCGCTTATTGGCGAACGCACATATGCAGCCATTTGCTGGCCTATATAAGACTGCTGCTGAGCCCATCACATTGCTGGATTTTCATCAGCCTTCCCATGTTCCTGAGCCTCTGTGCATAGTCTACTTGTATTTTCTGTTGTGACCCAGCTTGCTCCTGACCGGTCTGATTTGCTCTCCTGGTTTGATCCCCTGGCTTGCTTTACCGACTTTCTCGGCTGCTATCTCCAGTGTCTGATCCAGGCTTGCATCACAGACTTTGCTACTGCTACCTGTTCCTGGCCTGCCTTCCTGTATTTGACCTTGGATTGACTCTGGTGGTGCTGAAGTCATGTGGTGCTGAAGTTATGTGGTGTCTTTTCTGGGTTTTGACTGGATTTTAGTGATCATAGAAGACGTTCAGTGTAAGAAATACAAAGGAGAAAATGCATGTTGACAAAGAGTGTAGAGGTGGGCAGGGAGTCTGACATCACAACTCCACCCACCGAGTTCTGGACAACAGACCATCCCACAGAATCTGCAGTTTTCTCGGGTCTCAGACAGAGGGGAGACATTTGAAAGGTAAGGATACATGCAGGAGGAATGTATATCCTTATAGATGACCACAATGGCAGTAGTTTAGAAAGGATGAGAGTGGGTTTACAGCCACTTAAAAGGACCACCCACATACATGTACTGCTGCGGGGCAGCCCTTAAGTGGAAAATCACATACCTGTACGGGATTTTCGTGCACAACTGTGGGGCACATGCACCGCCACTGTGCTTGGACACAGTGGGAGCCAATCAGCGGGCAATCGTTAGCTGGAGAGAAAGGAGGACGGTCTGCCTATGTAAACAAAGAGAAATATCCTGCCATGATTTTAAATCCCTTTCTATGGTTTGGATTAAGTGCTGAAAATTCCATTCATAAATTGAAGACACCATTGGAGTTAGCCAAACTTCCAAGTACTTGAGTGCTGTAACGTCATGTCGTAAAGGGCAGGCTTCCTTTGTTCTAACAAGTTAGTTTCCTGACAAGGTAAAATGAATGGTTTCTGTTTTAGAATAGTTAATTTTGAGATTGGACACAAATCGATAGTGTGTAAATGCTTTAATTAAAGAGGAAGTAAACCCTTCCAAACAACTTGGACCTATAGGTAAGCCTAGATTAAGGCTTACCTGTAGGTCCAAGCAATATCTCCTAAACCTATATGGTTTAGGAGATATTTGCCCGAAAATGGGCACCGCTGTCTACGGCGCGCATGCGCACTAAATGCGGCAAATCCAAGAATGGATTTGCCAAATTTGTCGACTCCCGTGCGCATGCGCGGGAGTGACGTCATCGCGGCTTCGCCGTATGACAGTGGCGGAGCTGCGAGGCGCGACTCCCGTGCGCATGCGCGGGAGTGACGTCATCGCGGTTGCGCCGCTGTGATTCGTCGGAGCTGCGAGACGCCACAAGCAACATGGATGCGGCGGACTACAGGGATCAGCGGCGACTTCGCTGGCTCCTGTGTCAGGTAAGTGACACATAATGAGCTACTATGCGATGCATAGTAGTCCATTATGCTTTACCTTTGCAGGGAAAAAAAGAGGAAGTAAACCCATCAGGGTTTACTTCCTCTTTAAGTTGTGTATTGTGGTATGTGGTTTGAGAAGAAAAAATAAATCATCCTCATAGGCTGCAATTTTTAACTCTGTCTAGGAGTTTAAAGCCCCTGATTGCCTCATCCTTGTTAACTGTTCTAATGAATGGTTCCAGTGACAAGATAAATAGTAATGGTGAAAGGGGGCACCCTTGCATGGTTCCATTTTTTATAGAGACTTCCTCCGATAAGGAGCCATTAATTTTAAGTCTGGCTGAAGTATTTGGACAGAGCAGAGATCCAGGCCATCATGTGAGAACCCAGTCCAATGTGGCTGCACGTAGCTAATGTGAAGTCTCATGGAACTCTATCAAAGGCTTTCTCCACATCCACGGACAGAAGACTGTTGATGTTCTGTGTACGGGTGGCATGGGTCAAAAGGGGGGCTTTGATTACATTATCTTTTGCCTCCCTACCCAGCATGAATCCAACTTGTTGCTGATTAGTCCAGGCAAAAGCGGTCTTAGTCATGGTGGCCATGATCTTCCCTAGCAATTTAAGATCGAGGTTTAATAAAGATATGGGTCAGTAGCTGCAGCAGTCAGCGGGATCTTTGTTGGGTTTGGGTATAACAGTGATGTAGGCAGAGAGGAATTCAGTAGGTACTTCTCATAGCCTAGACAAAGAGTTCAGTGCCTTAGTAAGGTGGTCAGTTAGAGCGTTTATAAAGGTTTTATAGTAGACAGAAGTAAATCCATCAGGGCCTGGACTTTTCCCGACTTCAGGTCGCTAACTGCATGTTCAATTTCTGCAGGGGTGATCTGTTGCTCTAGTGGGGTTATGTCTAGATCTTTTAATTAAGGGAGACAATTCTTGTTTAAGTAGTCTTGGATTATTTGAGCTCTGTCTCCTGTTGTCTTGGGCCTATGTTGTTGCAGGAAGTTATATAGATTGGTATAGAATCTGGGAAAAAGTGTGTCGCAATTGTTTCTTTGGTGACGTTCATGGAGCTATCATGTCTCCTGATGCTCTAATGTTCTTGGTGGAGTTGGGTTCCCTTAGGGCTCTGGCTAAGAATTTGCCAGTCTTGTCTCCTGCTTCATAATACATTTTCTTTTTGAAGAACAGTAGACGTTTAGTTTCAGCCTCTAAAGTCTGTTGTAATGTTTTCCTAGTCTTCAACAGCTCCTCTGTGGACTGTGTAGTCAAAGACAGTTTATGTATCGTCTCCAACCTGACAATTTTCTCTGTCAGTCGTTTCATTTCCTTTTACTGCTCCTTTTTACGTTGAGATCCCAATTGGATCAACTCTCCCCTAATAGTGCATTTATGGGCTTCCCAGATCATCAAGGGGTCCATGTCTGGGGTTTTGTTAAGCTTTTAGCCAGTAGGGTAGATATTTTGGGAATTTTGGGATCTGTTACAAAGAGGAAGTCAGTTTCCAGGTGTTAGACTTGGGCATGGGTGTGCGCAGGTCTACCTTCAGCAAGATCAGAGCATGATCAGAAATTGATTGGATTCCAATCTGGGCACCGGAGATTGCTGGCTAATCTATCTGGGAGATAAATAGGTAGTCTATTCATGAGTAAAGATAGTGCGGTATGAAGTGAAATGTGAAATCCCTAGACTCAAGGTGAGGAAATCGCCAAGGGTCTATCAGTAGGACAGTTTTGATTTTTTTAAGAATCAAAACACCTTTCGATTTAGAGGTGTCGTTGGTGGCATGGTATGAATCAACAAAAAAGGAATCGGTAATCTTAGGTACCTGGTTTGTTTTGCAGTAGGAATACGTGTGGCCTACCTTTCTTGAGTTCTCTCCAGAGGGTGGTGCGTTTCTCTGGGATATTCAATAATTTTATTTTCTGTGAGATCACCATAGGGCAATGCCAGAGCCATCTGGATGGTCCAGGAGAAACGGTACTAATGTCGGCTCTGTAAAACAAAGCTTAAAATCCTGTTATTGTCTGGCTCTTTATGTGGAGTGGAGTAAAAAGGAGTAAAGGTGTAGAAATAAAGTAGAAAAGAGAGAAAGAAAAGACAAGTATTCAAAAGTGAGTAAGAGTAATATCAATACACTTTAAAAATAGTATACACTGTTACTAAAGTTCACAGTTTGTGTGTCCTGTGCTAAGAAAACCCAAGCTCAGAAACACTTTGTGGTGGCGTTGGTAGGCTGTGACCAAGGGGATAATAATTATTATATATATATATATATATATATATCTTGGGTCAAAATAGCCGGACAAAGAAAAACACAGCCTGCATTGAGCTAATAAAAGTGTGGTCTAATATGAATAAACCCTGAAAAGAGCTAGAATAGAATAGCTGGTCATAACTGTAGGTGAGCAATCGTCTCAGATCCCTGTGTCCGTCACTGGTTCCAGAAGGCTTCTCGAGTCCAGATGACTGCAAAAGGAGTGAGAG
Organism: Lithobates pipiens; assembly: GCF_037356315.1. Classification (NCBI taxonomy): domain Eukaryota; kingdom Metazoa; phylum Chordata; class Amphibia; order Anura; family Ranidae; genus Lithobates; species Lithobates pipiens. Next base: position 55,454,872 of record NW_027507787.1, on the reverse strand, counting down.
CCAGTCTATTAGAAAAACATCATCCCCTCTCAGCAGTAGGTCTCCGGTTGGTGTAAGTGTAGTTGTTAGTCAAACAAGCATAATATAGATAGAATCTGTATGTGGTTAAGCAGAAAAAATCTGGAGGTTAGTCTTTGGGCTTTACACAGACTAAACCCTCCTGTGGTGTGGCCCAGGTTTCAACAGTGATGACCATTATCTCTTAACAGAATGTGTAAAAACTAATCAAACCATTTGGCCTGCAGAAATCTTGTGTATGTAGTTGCTCAACCCAAACATCTCAGCATAGAAAATAAAGCTTTTCTGATTTCTGTAGACCAGGTCACATTCACAGGTGAGTGACGTGAAATAGAGCTGAAAAAGAAAGATCACCCAATTACCCATCTTCCTGGGCCCTGGAGGGGGTAGGTCTTGGTTTGGGAGTTCCCACGTTTGTGCCTCCACGTCAGTTTTCTTTGATTGTTGCTTTTCAGGAGAATAAAAGGGAGATGTTGGGGGGGATTCCTTTCCATAAGTGGCAAAGCAAAATACCAAACCGGGAGATCTGCTGGGGTAAGTAGGATATGTTGCTCACCCACGTGAGTGACAATCAGAGCAAAAGGAAAGCGGCATGTGTATTGCAGTTCTTTTTCTCTGAGTTTATCCAGTAGGGGGTGCAGTGCCTTGCGATTCCTTAAGGTGATCTGCGAGAGGTCCTGAAAGAGCATAATGGTTTCCCCATTAAAAATGATGCGGTCATTTCTTCTGGCCTTACAAATTATCTCTTCTTTCAGTGTAAAATTTTGCAAGCAGCAGATAATGTCAATTGGTGAGGCAGAATCAGGGTCTTTTGCTCCAAGAGCCCTGTGTGCCCAGACAAATGATATCTCTGAATCCTCTTGCCTTTCCAGTAAGCTGTTAATGACTCTCTGCAATGCAAGAATGATTTGATCAGTGTCCACGGTCTTAGGGATCCCCCTCACTAACATTGTTTCTTTGGTCCCTGTTGTCCAAATTCTCCAGACGCCTGTTTCTTTCAATGAAATGTGATGAGTGGGAGACCACTACCTTTCTCCACTATGTGGATCACCCTGTCCCTGTTTTCCCCGTCACCTCAATGACAGCCAGCTTCTCAGTGAGGACCAACAAGTTTGATTTTAAATCAGTTACGGCTGCAGAGAAGGTGAATTTTATGTCTGCAGCAAGCCAGACATGTTTGCATAGGTGAGGCATTGATCTGCATGTGTACAACCCCTACCTGTGTCCTCTGCGGCAGAGGGAGTCCTCGCTGAAGTCCTCCTCCTCCCACTGTGCCCACGTCATCTTGTTCCCAGCCGCACCACCTCGTGAAGATAACTGGGATTTACATAAGTCTGATATACTCCTGGCAGACGAGCCCGCCAAACCGTGGCGGGATTGAGGGTGTGGGATCTGGTGAAGCAATTTGCCTATTTCCAGCTTGGTCAAAGCTGGGTGTCAGGCTACAGGCTGTATTTTATGCAGAGCTCTGCTAGTGTGCATCCATCTCAGCCACACGTTAAGCAATGCCTCCTGTTGAGAATGCGTTTTATAGCAGAAAGTAAAAAAATTTTGTTTTTTTTCCCCCAAAATAGTCAGCCTTTTTTGTTTATAGCAGAAAAAAATGCAGAGGTGATAAAATACCACCAAAAGAAAGCTCTATTTGTGGGGAAAAAAACATCAAATTTATTTGTGTACAGTGTCGCACGACCACGCAACTGTCAGTTAAAGCAACTCAGTATTGCAAAGAATGGCCTGGTCAGGAAGTGGGTAAAACCTTCCGGAGCCGAGGCGATTAAAGCAACATTGTCAAGTAAAAAAAAAAAATACATTTATATTTTTGGGGATTTTGTTAACTTGTTCCTCTGTTTAACTCTTAATTTACTCTAATCAGCCTTATTAACACCCCATTCTTATTTTCCTGCTGATTTTTTTAAATTTACTATTATTTTATAAACTATTTATAATGAAAACTTTTTTTGTTTGCTCTGTTCATTAATATTTTTACACCTTTAACATATATTTACACGTTTCACATTCAAAAAAGTACATTTCACTTGTAAAATAACTTTTCAATGCTTTGTATCATTGCCGACAGCTGAAGTTTAAATAAAAAAGTTGCAGTGGATATAGGTAACTGATATCGGCGAGTACTAAAAAAAAAGAAAAAAAAATATATATAAATTTAATTTAATGGTAATTTTTTTTACATTTCTTCACACATTACGTTTCATTATATTTTTTTTATTTGATTTAAGCAGAGTATTAGGTCTTATTTTATTGCCCTCTTGTTTGATAACCAAATGTTCAGGGGTTGTAAATCTTTAAAATAAAAAAGTTCTTCAGAAGCGCAAGAGAATCGTAAACTTTATTCTAAGCAAAAAAATTGTGATTTTTTTTTTAACACAGTTGTGATTTTTATTTTTGGTGGTATTTAATTCCTTAATGTACCGTATATGTAATATTGTTTAGTAGCTTTATGAATCATACCTGGTACACATTTACCGATATATGTATATTATCTATTTCTATATTTTCTAGTTTCCAATTTATTTTCAGAATGGCAGACTTCTGTGGTAGCATATGGCAAGACAATATGAAAAAAACTCAAAGTAGAAATACTTAAGGATGACAGAGATCAAAATATCATATCATATCTCCATACTAACTATCCAAATTAAATGCCTGTTAGAACACAAATTTTGATTTTTCTGGCATAGCCAATTCTGCCAATCCTACATAGATGCTAAAGTGATACCTACTGGTCTCTTTTCCCTACTCATTTAATAATTTCTACAGGAGAAAAAAAAAAACGACGGGGAATACAATAGATTTATTTGGGACTACCTATGCCCCATCATATGCAAACCTGTAACGGGGGGGGGGGGGGGGGGGGAGGGGTGTTTCCTGTTTGCCTGTGATGATCTGACACAATACCTGAGCCATATTTCCCTATGGCGAGGGTATATAGATGATATTATAATATTCTGGACAGGAACAAGTGAATTACTGAGGGAATTTGTAGATATATTGAACAGTAATGACATCAATTTTACACTGATGTGGCACACGGAATCTTTATCCTTTCTGGATCTTTTGCTTAGAAAGGATAATGAAGGGTACATACAGACTAGCCTTTAAAGAAAACCTACCACAGGTAACTCACTCCTACATTTTAGGAGTGCACATCCTCCACATTTGATCAAAGGCATTCTGGTGGGTCAATACCTGCAAATTTAGAGGAATTGTATTAAAGTCGATTTTGAACAACAGGCTACCATTCTGAAAAAACATTTCTTGAAACTGGGATATAGCAAAAAGTCTTTAAAGAAGGCATAACAGGTCAGTGGTGACTTGCTTGTGCCTGGTGGTCTAGCCACCATTTTGCAGCAGACATTCAAGACACTATAGTGGCATGACATATCGGCTCATGTGGGCTGCCATCTTACCCCGGAAGCCTGGATGTAGTACACAGAATGGCATGGCTAGCTGACCAAAATCTGGCCAGTGTTTAGGGCGGAGTGGACATCCCTAAGCTGGGGGCAACGTCATATACCTCATGTTAGGTGTCTGCCTGTAGCGAGAAGCGGCCCTTGGGCACACCCACTTTGCCTATATGAGTGCTCATCTTTCTCCATGGTGTGCCGTTTGCCTGGACCTTTTGCAGCGGAAGCATCTATCACTCATTTTTCCCTAATGGGGGGTACATTTTTATGGTGATGCCTGTTTGGATTTTATCTTGACATTAACTTACCTCCAATCAATGATTTTTATACAGCGAGTAAAAAAAGTATGCTAACATGTTTCTAAAGGTGCTATTGAGATTAACTTTTCACCACGTCAGTAACAACCCATACATACAAAGAAACCAAAACAAATAAGTTCAGAAATTAAGTTATGTGCAATAAAATGGAATGACACAGTAAAAAAAAGTATCGAACACAAAGAAAGGTAGGCGCAAAAAGGCATGGAAAGCCAAGACATCAGCTGAAATCTATCAGTAATTATAAAGCAAGCATGCCCCTTGTCAGTGCAAATTAATATCAGCTGGTTCAGTCTCAACTGATGGCCTATAAAAAAAAAAGTGTCTCATTATCAAGGTATCACACAAGAAACATCTCATGATGGGTAAAAGCAAAGGGCTCTCTCAAGACCATTACAATCTTATTGTTGCAAAACATATGGCTGGCATTGGTTACAGAAGGATCTCTAAACTTCTGAATGTTCCAGTGAGTACTGTTGGTGCCATAATCCGGAAGTGTAAATAATATTTTTTATTTTAATAAAATGTACCTTATCGCTATCACAAGGAGGCTAACAAGCCCCCTATGCGATAGCTTTGGGCAGGGGACAGGTACTCTTTATGGGGACCTCATCTTTGGGCAAATGACCACTATAGCAACCAGGGAATGAAAACTTGATACCAGAAGTGACTAAATCACACACAAACACACATCATCTCTGTGTGTAGCAATCTTTGTTGTTTACAGCAGTCCCAGCTCCCTGGAGGAATGTGAGAGCCCAGCCCTTCATATGTGCGCAAAAGTGACTGGGTGGCTGTAGAGTCGCCTGGATCACTATTACTGAACAGTCAGTGATCACGGGCTTAAAAAAAAATAAAAAAATCGAGCTCATGGCTGGAGCTGCTTGGTATAACTACTTGCTGTCATGGTTCATATATACTGTGTATATATAGGTTAGCACATCTGCATGCAGCAAATGTGTGTACAGTGGTGTGAAAAAGTGTTTGCCCCCTTCCTCATTTCCTGTTCCTTTGCATGTTTGTCACACTTAAGTGTTTCGGAACATCAAACCAATTTAAACAATAGTCAAGGACAACACAAGTAAACACAAAATGCAATTTGTAAATGAAGGTGTTTATTATTAAAGGTGAAAAAAAAAAAAAAACATCATGGCCCTGTGTGAAAAAGTGATTGCCCCCCTTGTTAAAACATACTATAACTGTGGTTGTCCACACCTGAGTTCAATTTCTCTAGCCACACCCAGGCCTGATTATTGCCACACCTATTCACAATCAAGGCATCACTTAAATAGGAGCTGCTTGACACAGTAAGGTCCACCAGAAGATCCTTAAAAGCTACACATCATGCCGAGACCCAAAGAAATTCAGGAACAATTGAGAAAGAAAGTAATTGAGATCTATCAGTCTGGAAAGGGTTATAAAGCCATTTCCAAAGCTTTGGGAATCCAGCGAACCACAGTGAGAGCCATTATCCACAAATGGCGAAGACATGGAACAGTGGTGAACCTTCCCAGGAGTGGCCGGCCGCCCAAAATTACCCCAAGAGCGCAGCGACGACTCATCCAAGAGGTCACAAAAGACCCCACAACAACGTCCAAGGAACTGCAGGCCTCACTTGCCTCAGTTAAGGTCAGCGTTCATGCCTCCACCATCAGGAAAAGACTGGGCAAAAATGGCCTGCATGGCAGAGTTCCAAGGAGAAAACCACTGCTGAGCAAAAAGAACATCAAAGCTCGTCTCAATTTCTCCACAACACATCTTGATGATCCCCAAGACTTTTGGGACAACATTCTGTGGACCGATGAGACAAAAGTGGAACTCTTTGGAAGGTGTGTGTCCAAGTATATCTGGCGTAGAAGGAACACTGCATTTCATAAAAAGAACATTATACCAACAGTAAAATATGGTGGTGGTAGTGTGATGGTCTGGGGCTGTTTTGCTGCTTCAGGACCTGGAAGACTTGCCATGATAAAAGGAACTATGAATTCTGCTGTCTACCAAGAGATCCTGAAGGAGAATGTCCGACCATCTGTTCGTGTACTCAAGCTGAAACGAACTTGGGTTCTGCAGCAGGACAATGATCCTAAACACACCAGCAAGTCCACCACCGAATGGCTGAAGAAAAACAAAATGAAGACTTTGGAGTGGCCTAGCCAAAGTCCTGACCTGAATCCTATTGAGATGTTGTGGTATGACCTTAAAAAGGCCGTTCATGCTCGAAAACCCTCTAATGTAACTGAATTAGGACAATTCTGCAAAGATGAGTGGGCCAAAATTCCTCCAGGACGCTGTAAAAGCCTCATTGCACGTTATCGCAAACGCTTGGTTGCAGTTGTTGCTGCTAAGGGTGGCCCAACCAGTTATTAGGTTTAGGGGGCAATCACTTTTTCACACAGGGCCATGATGGTTTGGATTTTTTTTCACCTTTAATAATAAACACCTTCATTTACAAATTGCATTTTGTGTTTACTTGTGTTGTCCTTGACTATTGTTTAAATTGGTTTGATGTTCCGAAACACTTAAGTGTGACAAACATGCAAAGGAACAGGAAATGAGGAAGGGGGCAAACACTTTTTCACACCACTGTATATATAGGTTAGCACATCTGCATGCAGCAAACCAAGGGCACAGGGGTAGGTTAATAGTGAATTATAAGTTAAAGTTTAAGTACATAGATAAAGGGGATACCTGGTTTATTTCGAATGGGTTACTTCTGCTAAACAGTTTGAAAAACACTAACTTATTACAGTAACTGTCAAGCATACACTGCAAAGGAACTGATCAGAAGGGAGCATATTCTGTTAAGAGATTGATATTAAATGTGAAATGTATGTTCAACAGTGGCCTATTCCTAGTAAACATAGACATACATATACATTATGTAGCAAATTTCCAAAGACCACTGTGATTCTAACTTCTGACGGATATGTGAAAACAAGTGCAATTTTAAAATACTATAGAATTACTTTATCAATCTGGTAGTACCAGGTAGTACCTAGCCTTCTATACCTTTTGCCTAAACTGATAAATAGATAGATGTATGTCTGCTCTGAATTTTAGATTATATCAAAGACTGTCATAATGCCTATCAGCTGGAGAAAGCTAACTGACAAATTGTCTATGTAGCATGTGACATCAGATCCCCACCCCCTACCTCTGGAAGTTCAGAAATAATTCTTTAACCACTTAGTTGGTTCACACTGAGGTAGCACGACTGCCTCAGGCAACCGGCACCCGACTTCAGCGGCAGCTTGCGAAATTACTTCTGTATAGAAGTCAATGCAAGTCGCCTGAAGTCGCCCCAAAAGTAGTACAAGAAGCTTTTTCTAAGTTGAAGTGACTTGAGTCACTCCTATTAGAATGGTTCAATAGTACAGAATGGGACATGGCTTGTCAGGCGACTAATTCACCTGACGAGTCGCCCCTGTGTGAACCGGCTCTCACCCACTGGGCACTTAAACCCCCTTCCTAACCAGACCAATGTACTCTTACATTTTGAATGACAATTACTCAGACATGTAACTCTGTACCTATATGAAATTTTTGTCCATTTTCACACAAATAGAGCTTTGTTTTGGTGGCATTTAATCACTGCTGTTTTTTTTTATTTTTTGCGCTATAAAAGAAAAAAGACCGAAAATTCTGTAAAAATAAATAAAAATAAAAATGCATTTTTCTTCGTTTGTTATTAAAATTTGCAAATTTGTAATTTTTTTTCATATATTTTGGCCAAAATTTATACTGCTGCATATCTTTGGTAAAAAATAAACCAAATCAGTATATATTATTTAGTCTTTGTGAAAGTTATAGAGTCCACAAGCTATGGAACCAATCTCTGAAAATTGATCACACCTGATGCACTGGCAACGGCCTATCTCATTTCTTGAGACCCTAACAAGCCAGGAAAGTACAAATAACCCCCAAATTACCCCTTTTTGTAAAGTAGACATTCCAAGGTATTCAGTTAGAGGCACGGTGAGTTTTTTGAAGTTGTAATTCCCACAATTCTTTTCAAAATCAAGATTTTTTTTTCCTTTTTCACAAAATTGTTATATTAGCAGGTTATTGCTCCCACACAGCATATGCATAGCATAAATTACACGCCAAAACACATTCTACTATTCCTCTTGAGTATGGTGATACCACATGTGTGAGATTTTTACACAGCGTGGCCACATGCAGGGAGCACCATCAGGTGTTCTTGGAGCATAAATTACACATATAATTTCTTGACTAACTCTTGCAATTTTGAAGGCCCTGGAGAACCAGGACAATGGAAACACCCAAAAATGACCACATTTTGGAAAGAAAACACCCCAATGTATAATATATGAGGCATAATGAGTCTTTTGAATATGTAATTTTTTTTCTACACGTTTTTGGAAAACGTGTAAAGAAAATGAAAACGCATTTTTTTTTACACAGTGTTGTCCGTTTACACAATGTTTCTAACACATAGCACGTACATATCAAAAATTGCACACCAAAATAGATTCTTCTACTTCTCCTGAGTACGGCGGTACCAGATGTGTGTAACTTTTCCACAGGGTGGCCACATAGAGAGGCCCCACATGTTTCAAATCTAATTTGACTACCCATTACACTTTTGTGAGGGACTGTAGTCGCATGGATGAGAACTGATGTGGCACGGATGAGCATGAATGGAGATGGCCGAGTATGGATGGGATGACTGAGCATGAATGAGTATAGCCAGGTACAGCTGAGTATGGATGGGTATGGCTGAGTATAGATGGGATGGCTGGGTACGACTAAGTAAGTAAGTACGACTGAGTATGGCTGGGTACGACTGAGTATGGCTGGGTACGACTGAGTATGGCTAATTATGGATGGGGGTGGATTGGATGGCAGAGCATGGATGGATGAATGAGTATTGCTGATGATGGATGGATGAGTATGCTGAGTATGGATGGCTGAGCATGGATGGATGGATGAGTATGCTGAGTATGGATGAACATGGATGGATGGATGAGTATGCAGAGTATGGATGGGTATGCTGAGCATGGATGGCTGAGTATGGATGGCTGAACATAGAGGGATGGATGCGTATGGATGGGTGAGCATGGAAGGATGGGTATGCAGAATATGGATGGGTGAGCTGAGCATGGATGGATGGATGGCTGGAATGGGCATATATCAGCACTGTGGGCACTACTCATCCAGACCACAACGCTGCTGCCACTGATCTCTCCCACTCTCTCCTCGCACTGTACTGATCTGTACAGAGAGGGGAAAGAGGAACCGGACATGACGCTTATTTGTTTACAAGTGATCACTCCGTCTTTTGACGGAGCGATCATGTGATAAACGGCTGCTACCAGCGGACCAGGCAGTCATGGATATTCCTAGGTGCGTGCCCCAGGGGGGTGCGCGAGAGCGGGATTCTGGAAGAAAGTCAATGTATGCCCTTTCAGAGTTATCGAGCTAGTTCAGTGGGCACATGTAAGGCTTTACAACCACTTTAGGGAGGGGATTATAGTTCAGGACGGCAGTTCTTTCAATATAAAACTAAAATCAAGGACACTGGTACATGACCTCAAACTAGCATCAGAAAGTTCAAAACAAACACTAGAATGTATTATTGTTTGGCAAAGGAGTAGTTAATGCTTGGAAGAGACATCGCGTAGAGGTAGCGTGCCAGTCAAAAGTAGGTGGGTTCAAACTTGCTTGGAAAAAATACAGATCTATACTCAGACAAAAAGGTTAAAAAATGGGGCAGACTTGATGGACCACTTGGTATTTGTTTCCGCTTCTACATTAGAAGTAAAAAATCCTGTTTTCTCAATTGTTATTTCTTCATTGTTTTGCAGACCAATGTTTTAGCATAACAGTTCTTCCCATGCACAGACATGAGACTCATTCTGGATATGAGATGTACAATATCCATAAACTCATCAACACAGTAGTGCAGAGCAACTAATTGCTTTAAAGCTGAATGATCAGGTAAGATCAACTCTGGAGTTTTAGTCATATCCCTAGTTTATGTTCCCAAAGTTTAGCAAATAGACATGACAGCAATGGGAGGCTGCAAGATAGAGCCACTCAGGAAGAGCAGGGATCTCTGTACAACCACTACCTAAATACACACAGTGCCTCAGTACTCAAAGTATCAGTTAACCATAAAGCCTCAGACCTCACAGTGCCCCAGATTACTCATACTGCCTCAGTACTCACAGTGGCTCAGTGCACACCTTGCGCAATGTATAAATTCCTTGAACAGCTATTTGAGGGTGAATATGGCGTTTTGCAAAATGCAAGCAAGTTATTTGTTTGGAAGCCCAGATTCTGTTGGGTGGGGCTGAAAAGGACCCAGCTGTCATGGTACATATTGGTACCAAATGACAAAGTTAGAGGAAGATGGAACATCCTAAAAAATTATTTCAGGGACTTAGGAGCTACTAATTGCTGTAAAGCTGAATGATAAGGACCTCCAAGACAGTATTGTCAGAAATAATGCCAGTACCTCGAGCCACACCAGAGAGGCAGCAGGAGCTTGGGGAACTTAAAGTGATAGCAAAGGCTGATGCTTTTTTTTTTTTTTTTTTTAAAGAAACGTTATACAGTGGTTTTGCACGGATCAGCCCCGATCTGCCTCTTTTCGGGTCCCCTACTGGTGCTCCTGCCCCCCTGTAGAGTGCCCCCATAGCAAGATACTTGCTATGGGGCAATCGTGCAAGCTCGCTACCGAGCTGCCTCTGTGTGTCCGTAAGACACACAGAGCCCAGCTTGGCCCTGCTGGCAACCCACCTAGTTGTAATATTTTTTCCAGACTGGATGATCAGGAGCACCGCATGGATCAGTTTACAATAGTGTTACAGACACTCCTGATTTGAACTGCTTATCTGGATCCTCCCACTCTGGCTATTCCGGTACAACCAGTGTCCCAAGCCATCCCTGCTGCTGTTCTAGACTATTGTTCAGGCAGCCACCTCTAATACCCCTCTAAGGGGTGTGACTGGTTCTGCTCTGCTTCCCCAGCCTTTTGAGGGCAATTCAGCTCACTGCAGAGGGTTTCTCAACCAGGTTGGAATATATTTTGAGATGCTACCCCAGGTGTTCATGATGGACAGAAGCAAAGTAGGCTTCATTATTTCTGTGCTTTCTGATAGAGCCTTGGCTTGGGCAAACCCTCTATGGGAGATGCAAAAACACGTTCAGACCTACCCTGAGTTTTTGACCTCCTTTAAAAGGGTATTTAATATTCCTGTTTGCTCCACTTCTGCTGTCAAAAGCCTCATGTCCATTAAACAGAGTACAAGAACTGTTGTCTACTACAGTATTGAATTCCATACTCTAGCAATATAGGTTGGTCAGAACAATTAGGCTCTCGTGGCTGACCTTCCTTTAATGAGTGCTTGCAGAAGCCTCCTGTATGTTTGGCTCAGAACTTTTTGTAATTTCTCTTCTCTGGTCAAACTCCTGATATGACCAGGAAGGACGACAACCTATAGAATTTATACCCAGATTCCATTAAAGCCTTTAGTGCGCAGTTGGGAATTAAGCTTTCCTTCTCCTCAGCATTTCACCCACAGTCCACAGTCCAATGGGGCCACAAAACGGGCTAACCAAGCTTTGAAACAGTTCTGACGTTGCTATATTTCTGACCACCATAATAACTGGTCGGATCTGTTACCTTGGGCGGAGTTTGCTCACAACAGTGCCATTAATGTTGCTTCCCAATTAATGTTGCCTGACACGCTTGTACCACAAGGAATTCCTGCATTAGAAGGGAACTCCGTTCCACTTGGGTGCAGGTCCAAGAATCCTTTCAAATGCACCAGAGAGAGGTACAGACTCCATGCTGACCGCCGATGCCTACCTGCGTCCTCCTACCAAATTGGGGAGAAGGTCTGGCTGTCCTCTCGTAACCTGATTCTGTTTTCCCTCATTAAAACTGCTGCCTCTGTATATTGGGCTTTTCTGCATTCTCCTTAAGATTAACCCAGTGGTCTACATATTAGATCTTCCTTCCAACATTTGTATTCCCAACGTATTGCATGTTCTCTTATTAAAACCTTTGGTGTGCATGCAACCGCTATACCACCTCGGTACCACGTCCTCAGCCGGTTCAGGTTGACAACCATGAGATACAATCTATCATTGACTCCCGAAGGTTTAGTGGACGCATACAATACCTTGTTAATTGGAAGGGTTACGGTCTGGAAGAATGCTCTTAGGTCTCATGCTCGGACGTAAATGCTCCTGTCCTCCTTCGTGCTTTCCATATTCATTTTCCCCTCAAGCCTGGTGGGTCATTGAGGAGAGGGTACTGTCAGGGCTGGGCTTCTGCTAGTTACTAGCAAGGCTCCTCAGCTGTTGGTCATTTACCAGTCACTTATTGTTTTCACAGTGACTCATCTGATTACCATTACCTGTCTCATTAGTCCAGCCTAGAGCAAGCCCATTCTGGCTATTTAAACAGCTCTGCTTATTCCATCTGTGCCCTCCCATGGTCAACATCTCCAGTTTACACCTGCTGTGTTCCTATGTATGATATTGCCTGGCTGACGTCTCTTCTGAATCCTGATTTTTTGTTCAATTTTATTTTATTGAGTAACCAAGATAACAAACATAAAATATTACAGAATGATACAGTATTGACAAGAAATACAAAAATGATAAAGCCACAAAGGTCAAGTTGGCCTTTTTTGTTTAACCCCTTGCCGCAGAGCGTACGCAGATGTGCGTACTCGGCTTCCGGGGGTTATACCGGGATGATGCCCGCACCTGCAGGCATCATCCCGGTACCATTTTTCAGAGCGGGCGATTGGCTTTCCAGCTATAACAACCGATGCGGCTAAAAGTCTCCCGCCGCCTCCCGCCACTTTTACTGGGGCTCCCGTTCAATCGGGAGCACCGATGGTGAATCCGATGCGTCCGGCGGCTGGGAAGGAACTGTAAGCGGCTTCATTCCAGTCTTCTAATAGTAAACACGGAAGTGATGCCATGACGTCACTTCCGGTTTACTCGGCTGCCAATGGCGCCGGATTTAAAAATATATGCAGTATTCAGAATCGCCGAAAACGGCGATCTGAATACTTTGAAGAGTAAAGGAGGGATCGGGGGTCTTTTATGTTATTAATAAAGCAATGTGTAATGTAGAGAAAAACTATCTCTTGCAGGAAGCATAAGCCATATGGATCACGTATTGAAAAGGGAAGCATTATGTAACTAATGCTCAAAAAGCAGATGTGGATTGAGCAAAGCATAAGGCCCCTTTCACATGGGACGGATCCGTAATGATCTGCCCCGTGATGATCTGCTTTCTCAGTGGGGATCGCTCCGTTAATCCCCGCTGAGCCGGCGGATGACAGGGCGGTCCCTGCACACTGTGCAGGGACCACCCTGTCAGATCTTCGCTCTCCTCTATGGGGGATCGGATGAACATGGACCGTCTGTCTGTGTTCATCCGATCCGCTCTGCAGATGGATAGAAAAATAGGATTTTCCCCTGTCTGCAGAATCGGACCATAGCGGAGACGGACAATATTGGGTGTCTACGGATGTTCATCCGCAGACACCCGCTATCCCATAGAAATGCATGTATGTTCGTATTTCATCCGTAAATGGATGGATGAAATACGGACATACGGTCCGCATGTGTGAAAGGGGCCTAATGGGTAGGGAAATAGAATAAAGAAAGAATAATATCAAATTAAGAAAGAAGAGCAGACACTCCATCTAGGCTAAGGTGTGGTGGCATCTTTTTTGCCCTCTGCCTATGGTACAAACTCTGCAGAGTACCGGAACATGGACCAAGAAGGCCATATAACATAGAATTGTTCCTCTCTATCACTTTCCTGAGCCAACAGAAGTTCCTGGTCTTTAATGCGATCTACTTCAATAGCCCAAGCACCTAGGGGGGCATATCTGTCGATTTCCAGTGTCGGGGGATCACTGTCCATTCCGCAAGAAAGTGGCGCAGCACATCTTTGTAAATTGATTTTAGAAGGCCCAGAACTATAGTTAGGAGAGCTACCTCTGGTGAGGGTTGGAAAGATGTTGCCTTTAGTTTGCAATACAAATCAAAATTTTTGGGCCAAAATTTCTGGGATAAAAATTGTAAAACAAATGTAAAAATTGCAGGATAGACATTTCCAACAATCATCTGATAAGGATGGGTTGAAGTGTATTATCATTGCAGGGCATCTGTACCACCTGGTTACTAACTTAAGCCCCTTCTCTTGGGTTTTGGTTGCCAAAGAGAGCTTATGTGTCAGAAAGAAGCATTCTATGTCCAGTCTATGCCTGATATAGGATGTCACAGTTCTGATTCCCAAGTCAGTGTATACGGTGGGAGATCAGGAGAGGAAATGTTGAGTAGTAACGAATAAAGTTTGGAACCTACATGGGTCGGGAAAGTTGGCCTGCAGGAGCACATCTTTGAATCCCGATGGTTCAGATAGGATATTTGTCAGGGATGGAAAACTACAGACATACGATAGAGCTTATCTCCTCTGAAGCCAATGCGTCAGAGAGTGAGGGATCGATCAGGATGGGGAATCTGTCAGACATGGGTCTGCGCAAAGGACATGGGCAAGCCTCCTAGATTCCGCCTTATGCCATGGTCCAGACTCTGACTTACTTACGGCTGGTGGGAAAGCAGAGGTCCCAAAAAATTGAGTCATGGGGCCTAACTGTTTAGATACGGTGCCAGCTGAGATCATTTGGTCCCAAATTCGAAGTGGCTGGTGGGTAAGATCAGCCAAGAGAGACAGATCTTCAGAACAAACTGAAGGAGTCCACAGTAGAGCACAGAGCTCAAACGGTTTAAGTGACCTTCTAGTTGGACCCATAGTTTGGATGTAGTATGGTGGAACCAGTCCACTATACGTGCGAGAACCGCTGCTTTGTGGTATAGAGAAGCATCTGAAATGCCTGCTCTGAAGCCTTTGGGAAATATAGGGTGTCATAATTTTACCTGGGATGAGTCACCCCCCCAAAAAAAAAAATATCAGAAAACAACCGACAAAGTTTCCTAAAGTACGAGGTCAGTATGTAAATAAGAATAGTTTGAAATAAATATAAACATTCATTTTCAATGCATTGATCCTTCCCAACCAATTGAGCTGTTGCATATGATGACAAATCCACCTGAGTTTTAAGGAGGAGGGGATTGTAGCTTGCAGAAAAGAGTTGGGATGCATTGAGATTGCTTGGCTATATATCTAAAGAGCAGAGGAGAGTTAAAACTGCTTTCAGTTTTTCTTAACCACTTACTGTATGTGTCAAAGAGATTTTCCTTCATTTCCTGTCCTAATGACAAATAGGAGTAAAAGGAAATCTTTACAAAGTGAAGGGAATTCATCTTTTAGACAGTTATCACAGGAATGAGTGCCTCTATTGAAAGATTTATCTTCTTTTCTGCTCTTTGTAAAACTTACATTTCCTTTAACATTCTTTAGGGGTTACAATGGTAACTAGAACAAAGAGGCTGAATCTCCTCAGCAGGGACACAGCAGAAATAAAAATGTTCCAAGATGTTCTAACCTTTACTACTCCATCCAAAAAAAAAAAAACGATTCTGCCTAGAGATACACTTTAGGGCACAATAAGATAGCATTTCATGCAAGCTCAAGCATGCCCCTCAAGTGCACTTAACTGCTGACTGATAAAATAAGGGCTGTTTGATTGTACTTTTTCTATCCAACTACACAAACCATAAAAACTGAATCAGGACAGGGCACAAAATAAAAAAGTATAAATCTGGTATATATTATAACAGAACATGTTACTAACACACTTTTCAAATGAGGAAACATGTAGCAGAAGTTTGTTATTCATATTAGGTTTGCTTTTAATCTTATTTCTTGTGCTAGACTATTGTTTTGAATAGTTTATTTAAAAAACAGAGAAAAGAAATGTAGTTAGTCCTAAAAACAGAGCTTTAGGCTGGGTTTACAGTTATGCGGCTGCGGGTCTGGCGAGTCCCTGTATACCGATTCAGGTGTGAATCAGTTCCAAATTTGTGCCTGAATTTGCACCTGAGCCGGTCACACTCTCCTGTCATGCGAATTGGATGCAGGGAAACCTGAAACCAATTTGCATAAGTGTGAACCCAGCCTTAAACAATTTTTTCATCTACATATTACACTATACACTGTTGTGTACAAAATTATTTAAGACCTTTACTCAAAACTTGACTACAGGACAGAAAAAGACAATTGAATCCAACACATTTGATTTACTACTACAATATTCTTAAACAGTATTACTTAGTAACTAGATGAAGCGCTCTACCACCTCATGCATGCTAATCAGTTGAGGCTGTTCCCAGCTTCTACATAATCCTAGAACGATTTATATTCTGACATAACATGATTATATTACATTCTAAAAAAAACACCATTTGGACCTGTAGGACATACCGACTGGTTTTAAGTCTGCAGTTTTAGAATATATAACATGATACTATTAGAGGAAGGTAAAAACAAAGCAATAGGTTGTATTGGAAAAGACAGATCTGTTGTTATGGTAACTAGAGTAATACCATGGTGTACAATTCTGTATTCTATAGCAAAAGGCTATAGCTTCTAACTGGCATGTGTATGATACTAACACCACCACACTGCAATACTAACATCACCACACTGCAGTCCTAACCACCTCGACAGATGCTACATTCCAGGATGTTCTCAGTGTATTTCAAGGTGTCCTTTAGAAGGTTGCAGGGAAGACTCTGTAACAGGCAGACCCACCCTGTTATGTCTATTCCAGTTCACTAGTCATGCAGAGAGATACGACAATGACGAGAAATATCCAGTTCTTTTACTCACCATCACAAGAAGCAGTTTCCGAGGGAATAGAGCAGACTCGAGGAAACAAATCGGGTGGCTTGCAAGCTCATGGTGCTGAAAGGACAGCTCCAAGATAAAACATAGGGTAAGACTGAGCATGCTCACAACCGCAGAATAGACTGTCCCATTGACGAGGCTCCAGCCCTGGCTGAACAAAGGGGAGACAATAAATCAGTGTCCACATACAACTGGAGATAAATGCCTGGGAATATCACACTCCTACCATCCAACCAAAAAAAAAAAAAGCAAAGACCAACATTTTTACTTTAAGGGATAGTTAAACGAAAACCATTAATTTATCGTTCATTCAAAAGGAGGAATTGGAAGAGAAAGATTTGTAATTTTTACAACACGTATAGAAGAAATAGTAGATAAATATTAAAAAAAATATTGATTTGTTTTTAGCACTTAGTGTATCACTATCACCAACAAAATCTCTCTGCACTGATCTGTTCTTCCCATCCCTCTACTCTTCAGGGATAATTAAAAAACAAAATAAAAAAAACACATACAGTACATACGTGTTTGTTTACACACACACACACACACACACACACACATTAATATATATATATATTTTTTTTTTTTATTACACACATGCATACATATACACACTGTCAGGGTTTAGCTCAATGGGGATTCACCTTCCCTGGGAAAAAGGTAGTCCAAACAGTAGGTTTTCTAAAAATCTAACCAGTAGCCAGTTTTATTTTAAAAGTTTGCATGAAAATTAAACAAAACTGAAAATAAATCCCTGCCATCCAGGCACTAACTAAACATTGCAGATTAGTAACTTGGGGGCAAAGGGCTTCCCCCAGTCACCCCGAAAACAAAGATAATGCAAACCGTTTCTTTCTCTCACAAAACAGACTTCTCATAAGCAGCTCTCAGGTTTTGGCTTCCTGAGTCCCAGGCCAAGAACAATTCTTTGCTCCAGTCCTGCTTGATTTATACCACCTGTTGGTGAACACAAGTGGACTGTAAAATCTGGTCCAGTACCAACCCTGCTAAGGTGGCTGATTAAACCCTGACCAGATTCCATCTAAGTTCTTGTATGCGTTATTATTATTATAAAGGATTTATATAGCGCCAACAGTTTGCGCAGCGCTTTTCAACATGGGGGCAGACAGTACCGTTACAATACAGGAGGGATCAGAGGGCCCTGCTCATTAGAGCTTACAATCTGGAAGGGAGGGTCAAGAGCAGGAGGTCTTGAAAAGCACGAAGGGAACAATTAGGTTGGTATTTTGAGACTAGGTCAGTGAAGTAGCGGAGGGCAGAGTTGTGGATGGCTTGTAGTTGTTAGTGTTTTGAATTTAATTTGTTAGGTGAGCGGTAGCCAGTGGAGAGCTTAACAGAGTAGCAGATACAGAGTGATTGGTAAGGTGGATGAGTCTGGCAGCAGCATTCATGATGGATTGAAGGAGGGATAAACTATGTAGAAGTACAGTGGTGTGAAAAAGTGTTTGCCCCCCTTCCTCATTTCCTGTTCCTTTGCATGTTTGTCACACTTAAGTGTTTCGGAACATCAAACCAATTTAAACAATAGTCAAGGACAACACAAGTAAACACAAAATGCAATTTGTAAATGAAGGTGTTTATTATTAAAGGTGAAAAAAAATCCAAACCATCATGGCCCTGTGTGAAAAAGTGATTGCCCCTAAACCTAATAACTGGTTGGGCCACCCTTAGCAGCAACAACTGCAACCAAGCGTTTGCGATAACATGCAATGAGGCTTTTACAGCGTCCTGGAGCAATTTTGGCCCACTCATCTTTACAGAATTGTCCTAATTCAGTTACATTAGAGGGTTTTCGAGCATGAACGGCCTTTTTAAGGTCATACCACAACATCTGAATAGGATTCAGGTCAGGACTTTGGCTAGGTCACTCCAAAGTCTTCATTTTGTTTTTCTTCAGCCATTCGGTGGTGGACTTGCTGGTGTGTTTAGGATCATTGTCCTGCTGCAGAACCCAAGTTCGTTTCAGCTTGAGTACACGAACAGATGGTCGGACATTCTCCTTCAGGATCTCTTGGTAGACAGCAGAATTCATAGTTCCTTTTATCACGGCAAGTCTTCCAGGTCCTGAAGCAGCAAAACAGCCCCAGACCATCACACTACCACCACCATATTTTACTGTTGGTATAATGTTCTTTTTATGAAATGCAGTGTTCCTTCTACGCCAGATATACTTGGACACACACCTTCCAAAGAGTTCCACTTTTGTCTCATCAGTCCACAGAATGTTGTCCCAAAAGTCTTGGGGATCATCAAGATGTGTTGTGGAGAAATTGAGACGAGCTTTGATGTTCTTTTTGCTCAGCAGTGGTTTTCTCCTTGGAACTCTGCCATGCAGGCCATTTTTGCCCAGTCTTTTCCTGATGGTGGAAGCATGAACGCTGACCTTAACTGAGGCAAGTGAGGCCTGCAGTTCCTTGGACGTTGTTGTGGGGTCTTTTGTGACCTCTTGGATGAGTCGTCGCTGCGCTCTTGGGGTAATTTTGGGCAGCCGGCCACTCCTGGGAAGGTTCACCACTGTTCCATGTCTTCGCCATTTGTGGATAATGGCTCTCACTGTGGTTCGCTGGATTCCCAAAGCTTTGGAAATGGCTTTATAACCCTTTCCAGACTGATAGATCTCAATTACTTTCTTTCTCAATTGTTCCTGAATTTCTTTGGGTCTCGGCATGATGTGTAGCTTTTAAGGATCTTCTGGTGGACCTTACTGTGTCAAGCAGCTCCTATTTAAGTGATGCCTTGATTGTGAACAGGTGTGGCAATAATCAGGCCTGGGTGTGGCTAGAGAAATTGAACTCAGGTGTGGACAACCACAGTTATAGTATGTTTTAACAGGGGGGCAATCACTTTTTCACACAGGGCCATGATGGTTTGGATTTTTTTTCACCTTTAATAATAAACACCTTCATTTACAAATTGCATTTTGTGTTTACTTGTGTTGTCCTTGACTATTGTTTAAATTGGTTTGATGTTCCGAAACACTTAAGTGTGACAAACATGCAAAGGAACAGGAAATGAGGAAGGGGGCAAACACTTTTTCACACCACTGTAAGCCAATGAGGAGGGAGTTGCAGTAGTCGAGGCGAGAGATGACACAATGCAGATTAATCCATCTCTGATATGCATTTAGCACATGTAATACAGGTGACATATATTCTACTCTAAAAAGTTTGTCCCCGCAAAAAAAAGTAATTCTAAGTATGTTACTGAACCTTAAAATCAATGCAATGCCTGCATCACACTTTAACCCATTAACCTTAACCGGTCCCCGACCGGCTCAGGCAGATATACGTCGGCAGAATGGCACGGGTGCACAAAAGCACATATCTGTTCGTCACTTGTGCCTGTGGTGATCGGATCTGTTGCAGAACCGATCAGTCTTCAAGTCCAGGCCAATGATTTCTGACCTGGACCTGCTGATCGGTTCTGACTGATGAAATGCCTCCTCTGCCTGTGCAATGTAAACACAGGCAGAGGAGGTGATGTCACCTCCCGTCCTGGAATTCTTTTCAGTTCCAGGGCAGAGCGCGGAGAGAGGACAACTAAAAGTGAGTTGCACCAACACTACACTGACACAGTACAGATAGGCATACATTTCACCCCCCCGATCGCCCACCAGTTAAGCCCTTCACTCCTTATCACCAATTGCAGTTTACAGATTTTTCACTGATCACTGCATTGGTGTCACTTGTGACACTAATCAGCGCTACGGCAGTTATCAGTAGGCCCAGGTAGGTCTAGGGTACCACCTAATAAAGGTCCAACCCCTTGATCAATCCCCTGTCACCAGTGATCACCGTATTAGTGTCACAGGTGACTCTGGTTAGTTTTTTTTTATAGCGCCAGGGTACCCGCTGTATATTACCTAATAAAGGTATAACCCCCTGATCACCCAGCGGGTGATATCAGTTAGGTTTTAGGGTCAGTTAGGATCAGCATCAGCCCCAGGCAGCGTCAGATTAGTGGCATTAACACCCACACACGCAGCATAATCTCCCTTACTAGTATAGTAAAACAGTTGATTTTACTTGATTTTTATTCACTGTTTTTCACGGAAGATCTCTATAGATCTATTCTGGACCAAAGCAATATGTATGCTGGTCAAATCATCACTGCTAATCCCCAGTTGACCCTAGCCAGAGAATGGAAACCTATTATGGTTTCTGAATTTCTGGGCCTATCCCTTCTCATGGGCATAACTAAAAAAAAAATAGGATTTTTAAAACAGCTTACCTGTAAAAATCCTTTTCTTTGATGTACATCAGGGGACACAGAGCCATAGTAATAACTATGTGGGTTATATTGGACCATCGGGTGCTGGACACTGGCACGCCCCCTAAGGCACGTACTTCCCCCATATAGCCCCTCCCATTGCTGGGAGTCCTCAGTCTTGTAGCCAAGCAATATAAGTGTATAAGAAGAAAGGAGGGGCCTCTGTGTCCCCTGATGTAATCAAAGAAAAGGATTTAACAGGTAAGCTGTTTTAAAAATCCTATTTTCTTTTCTTACATCAGGGGACACAGTAATAACTATGTGGGATGTCCCATAGCAATGGCAACTGAAGGGGGGGGAGCGAGAACAAAAAAAACAGGAGACCAGAGGACTCACACTGCAGCCTGCAGTATATGCTGTGACCAAAGGCAATATCCTCATGACCTTTCTTTTCAAATATTTTATTAGAGTATAAAGAACAGCTGTATACAAACAAAGAATCGTACAGTTGTGAATAATTATAGCAACAACATACAGCCATTGGTAACAGTACGAAGTCAACATAGGGAGCAAAATTAAACAAGTGAGAACATTCAAGATCCAGCAGCTCCACCGAAACATGATACCAACAGACATTTCTACCCTGGATCCAAGATAAACTAAGAGGGGAGTCATACCAACATGAGATCCCCTAGTAGGGTGTATCAATCCCCCAACTGGGGAGCAGAAACCACACGAAGTAATTTTACCCTACTTTAGTGTAATTACAAAGGTAGATAAGATGCAGACTAATAAAGTCAACCAACAAAGGAGAAAGAAGAAAGAGAAGGTAAAGACAAGAAGAAGTACAGGGATGAAAAGGAGTACGGAGGCATAGGGGGGGGAGAAGAAGACGAGGAGGAGACAATGGACGACTCGGCGGCCCCAGGGATCCTACCAAGGGGGGGTCCCTAGGTGAAAAACCACGCCTAAGACTATGGCACTAGGAGATGAGAATCAAAGTTTGGGGGTAGGAAGTGATCCACCCAAGGTTGCCAAATCCTATTATGAAGTGGGAGTTTATCCAAGATAGTTGCTTCAATTTTGCTGTGAATCATAGCCTGAGTGACCCGGTTTTTAACTTCAGTGACATGCAGGGCTGCAGACTTCCAGGCCTTTGCAATAGTCTGCTTTGCCGCCGTGACCACCTGCAAGAGGAGCCGTGTTTGGGATCGGCTGAACTTGCAGGGTACTAAGTTCAGCAGAGCAACCGCTGGGTTAGGAGGTAGGGTGCATTGCGAGAGCCTGGATAGGATACCAAAAATATGCCTCCAGAATTCAGCCACCAACGGGCATGTCCACCATATATGGCGGTGAGTGCCAGGCTCATTACAACCACGGAAACAATTTGGGGAATAATTTGGCACATACTTAGATATCCTGGCTGGAACCAGGTACCAGCGCATTAATACTTTATAATTGGCCTCAGCTGCAATTATATTTTGTGTAGCAGTTTTAGTGTTGAGCCAAACCCTCCCCCAGTCCTCGGGTTCAAGAGTAAGAGAGAGATCTTGGGACCAAGAGTTAATGTATTGCGGGAGGGGATATTGGGAGGAGGAAAGATAGGAGTAGAGGCAAGATATGATGCCAGGAGAATGTGGGTCTGACTTACAGATTCTCTCAAAAGGGGTTAAGCTATCTAGGACAGTGCATGATTTAGTGATCGAGTGGACAAAGTGGGCTATTTGGAGGTACCGGAAACACTCCTTAAAAGGAAGCTTAGCATTAGCTTGCAAATCAGGAAATTTTTTAATTGCATTACCAAATACCAGGTCGCACACTCTAGTGAGGCCTCTTTGGGACCAGGCATCAAATAATGCGGGGTCTGAGTAAGCGGGGCGAAACTTGGGTGGCCAATAAAGGAAAGCAGAGGGGAGTGGGGTGATTGTAATTTATATGTAGCTTTTATCTTGTCCCACAATCCCACTGAGAATCGGGTAACAGGGTTATTAAGTGACTTCCTCATTGAAGATGGTAACCATAGCAAATTAGATACAATCAGGGGGTGGTCATCTACAATCTCAAGACTAACCCATAAAGGTGTCTCAGTGGTTGCATGGTATAAGGCCAATTGAGCTAACTGCGCTGCATAGTAGTAGAGCCTGAGGTTGGGTACACCCAAACCACCCTGCATCCTATGACGGAACAGGGTCTGTCTAGAGACTCTAGGGCTGATTGACCCCCAGATGTACTTAAAAATCCGACTCTGCATAACACGGTGGAAGTATGGGGGGGAACGCAACCGGGAGTACTCTGAAAAGATAAAGCAACTTGGACACCCAAGTATGGAATAGAGGATGTGGACCATTGAAAAGGAAAATTTTCCCGCAAATCCTGAAATGTTTCCAAAGGCCGAGACACGTTGAGGGCTCGCGACTTAGTTTGATTTACTTCTAACCCGGAAATCCGAGCAAATTTATCTAAAAGATGAAAGAGGTTCGGTAGTATGAGGGGAGGTGATGAACAGAAGGGCGTCGTCAGCGAATAGACAAAGCTTATGCGACATAGAGGCAATGTCCAGGCCTTTAATGTTGGGGTCCGTTCTAATTAAGGCCGCAAGGGGTTCTATGGCTAGGGGAAATATTAGCGGGGAGAGGGGACAACCCTGTCTGGTGCCACGTTGGATAGGGAATCTAGCAGAAGCAAAGCCTGAATATTTAACATACGCTTGCGGGTGGGTGTAAAGGGCCTGAACCCATTGCAAAAAATGCGGGCCGAAGCCCCAACGCTGTAGAATATATTGTAGGTACGGCCAGGATAGGGTATCAAAAGCTTTTCGAATGTCCAATGAAAGGAGATGCATTGGAATTTTGTGGGACCTAGCAATATGCTGCAGTAAAACAACTCGGCGAATATTGTCGCTAGATTGTCTTCTAGGGATAAAACCCACCTGATCCTTATGGATCAGGTTGCCTATAAACTGATTGAGACGTTGGGCAAGTACTTTGCCTAATAACTTAATATCGGTATTTAAAAGAGATATAGGCCTGTAATTAGACCACAGCGTACTATCACTATTAGGTTTAGGGATCATTGGAATGATTGCAGTCAACGTGTCTCTACCGAAGGAACCATCTTTAAGAATAGCGTTAAAGGCACTTGCCAATAAGGGGGCCAGAGTATCAGCAAATTTTTTGTAATATAAATTGGAAAGACCATCTGGACCCGGACGTTTATGTGGCTTCAAGGTCTGAATAGCCCTAAGAATTTCCTGCGAGGAGATCGGGGATTCCATAATGTCCCGGCTAGTGTTGGATAGGGAGGGGATCTGAAGATCTTGAAATAGGGAATCGGCCACTTCCCTGGGGCAGGGAGTAGCAGATTCGTATAATTTAGCAAGGTTTTTGCTAAACTGAGAGACTATTTTAACCGGGTTGCTAGTGAGAGTATTTTTGTCAACTTTTAACCGGACAGGTTTAAACGCTCACTCTGGGTTCCTAAGACGTAAGGCTAAAAAAGTGTCAGGTTTATTGGCCTTAATGTAGATGTTATGCTTAGAACTTCGGATAGCTTTATCCGCTGCTTCTGCCAGGATCAGGTCTAGTTCTAGTCTCGCTTTTTCCATGATCAATCCATTAGCGGCAGTTGGGGAAGCTTGGAACTGTAATAGGTACTTGTTATAATTGGCCTCTAAATGTTGAGTTTTCAAGAGTTTATCCTTCTTAAGGTAAGTGGCGACTGAAATACATTTACCCCTTATCACTGGCTTATGCGCCTCCCAAAGGAGGATAGGGGATATGCCCGGCGTAGCGTTATTTTGAATATATTCTGTTAGGGCTGTTTGGATATCTAAACAGAATGATTGTGTAGCAAGATGCTTATCACTAATACTCCAAGTCCTATCTGTAGATTGGGGGATCAGGGAGGAAATTGTAGTAATGACAGCACAGTGATCAGACCAGGGAATTGGGTGAATATGAGATTGGAGAAGTATGGGGGAGGATGTAACTGGTACAAATATGTGATCAATCCTAGAAAATGAATTATGTGGATTAGAGTAGAACGTGAAATTTTTCCTTACCGGGTTACATTCTCTCCAGGAATCAAGAAGGGAGGCCTGTTGTAATAAGGAGCGAAAATGAGACGAAAGTGAACACTGTTCCAAGGAATAAGGAGACCTATCTAGATGAGGGTGAATTACTATGTTAGAGTCACCACATACTAGCAAGGTGCCTCTAGAGTGGGTCTTGATTGTTTGAAAAAGGTGGGAAAAGAAAGGAACAGGGTTTTTATTCGGGGCGTAGTAAGAAACGAGAGTAACCTCTATATCTTGAATAAGACCAACCAAAATTATATATCGGCCCTCCGGGTCCTTAATTTCAGAGGCAAGGGTAAAGGACAGTGAACGGTGTAGAGCTAGCAAAACTCCTCTCTGCTTAGTCGCCGCCGAAGCGGTATAGACTTGTGGGTATTTATAAGAAAGATATAGAAAGATTTTGGGGTATTGTGTGAGGAGAAGTGGGTCTCTTGAAGTGCAACTATACTTGCCTTCAAGGATGCAAAAGAGCGGAATGCTTTGACTCTCTTGCTAGGGGAGTTAAGCCCTTTGACATTCAAGGACAAGATGTTCAGGGGGGCCATAGTCGCTCAGAAGGGGAGATGGGCTTATATAATCCTGGGGCCGCACAAGTCGCCCAAGAAAGGGGGCAGGGAAGGAAAAAGGAGAGGAAAAAGGTGGAGGTGTGAAAAGAAGAAGAAAAGAGATGAGAAAAGAGAAGAAGTACACGTAAGGCGTATACATGAACCATCAAACTAAAATAAGTCAGACCAATAACGCCCGACAAGGGTGCACACCGTCTCCCCAGCCCAAAATCAGGTCAGGCAGAGGGTGTACTGGAATGTAGGGGGGGGGGGGCAGTGACAGTTCCCCACCGTGCACCGAGGAAAAGGTGAGAACTGGTTCGAGATCCCTTTATATAGCCTTCTAAGTAACCATAACAAATAAAGTTATCAAGCAGTCATAGAAATATCAAATACAGTTCGCATAGGGGTCCCTCCTAGGAGGGAGAAGGAAAGGGAGAGGGGGAAGGGAACGAGGCAGGAGGGAAGGGGGTGGGAGGGAGAGGTAAAGGGAGGGAAAAAGATAACAGGTATGGATACTGTGTTAGTATAGGAAGACTATGAATAAAAAGAAAAAAGAAAAAACTCCGGACATCAGTAGGGACTTGCAATGTTACGATATCCAACACTGGGAATAAGCAAGTTCAGGTAGCCCTCCAGGGGCGAAGAAAATTGTCGTGGCCGACCACCAGCAGTTCAACGGGGTACGAAAACTTTGGGGCTGACATAACTTGCTGAAGAAATGCGTAGAGGGGTACCCTTCCGAATTGCAGATGGAGTCGGGAGTTCGCGAATGTCTCTTTTAGGGGTAGACACGTAAGGGTATGGACCCGGGCGAGCCGGGGTGTGTGGGAGGACAGTGTCCGATTGTTGAGCCGGAGGGGTCAGATGGAGAGATTCCAACAAATTCTGTAGAGCTTCAGGTGAAGAAGCAATATGTTGATGCCCTTTGTGGAAAAATTGAAGAGCGAAAGGGAAATGCCAGTTGTATTTAATTTGGTGCTGGGTGAGGATTTGTAGCTGCAGTTTCATGGCACGGCGTTTAGCTATAGTGAGGGGGGCCAAATCGGTAAATAATTGGTAAGAATGCCCCTGGAAGGCGAGATTGTCCTTATTGCGAGCAGAAGCAAGAATCTGTTCTTTTGTTCTGAAAAAGTGGAACCTGATAATTATGTCACGCGGGGGCCCATCCGCCTGACGGCGAGTGAGGGCCCTGTGGATTCTGTCAAACTCTAAACGCTCCATGGGAATTGAAGGAGAGAGTTCTTGGAACAAGGCCAGTGTAAATGCCTGAAGGTCATCTACCGACTCCGGAATGTCCCAGAGGCGCAAATTCGACCTACGGGAACGATTCTCTGCGTCTTCGAGACGGGAGAGCAGCATGGCATTCTCTTCTCGTAGCGACATTTGTTCTTGTGCGTGTTCACGGAGAGTGAGCTCCATATCGTCAGCCCGGGTCTCGAGATCAGCAGTCCTCTGACCAAGTTCCCGGATCTCTCGTGTCAGCTTATTAGTGATTTGGTCAGAGGTAGTCTTAAGGGCTTTCTTGAGCATGGTTTCCATGTGTAGTAAAAAGTCAGATTGTGACATACCTGAGGCGGACGTTGTAGTAAAATCACCTTGAGCAGGGATGTCATCCTCTTCCTCGTCGCTATGTAGCTCTGCTGAGTGTGAGGGGCTGTCACGCTGTTGCTGTGCCTGAGCTTGAGCCTTTGCAGCCATCTTGGAGGAGGCCCGGGCGAGCGCCTCTTTGATAGGTTTTGGCTTTGATTTACCTCGGTGGCCGGTGAGAACCATCACCGATTCAGCGTTACTGTTGCCTGCTGCGGTCCCGGTCTGTGTGAAGCTGAGATCTCGCTGCGGTAAGCGGATTAAGTCCCGGAAGCATGGCGGGGAATGCGGAGCTCTAGTGAGGAGCGACCATCACGGTGAGCTTCGCGCATGCGCCCCCTCCTCATGACCTTTAATATCGATTTGATAAAATCAGATAAACGTATGAACCGAAGACCAAGTCGCAACCTTACAGAAATGAGCCATAGAGGCCCGATGATGCACCACCCAAGAGGCACTAATCGCCCTGGATGAGTGTGCTCTTAATATGAGAAGGAAGAACTTTCTTCTTTAAGCTGAAGCTTGAACAATCACTTGACAAATCTATCTGAAGAATATGGGTCTTGACGCTGCCTGTCCACCTCTTGGACCCTCTAGCGGTACAAACAAAACCTGTGTTTTGCGAACCTGAGCGGTTGCCCTTAAATAGACTCTGATCATTCTTACTACATCAAGAGAATGTAGTGTTTTCTCTCCCCCAGATTAAGGCTCTGGGGGAAAAGAAGGAAGAATAATATCTTGGCTTAAATGAAAACCTGTTAACGCCTTTGGTAAGAATTCAGGATGAGGACATAAAACCACCTCATCCTTATGCATGATGAAATATGGCTCTTACAAGACAGAGCCGTTAGTTCCGAATACTCTTCTAGGATGTCCTTACCAGAGCCCCTTTTGAGCCACTTCATGAGGCCCCTTTGAAATTAGTCACCTTAAAGATGGTTTTCCTTTTGGCGATAACTTCAGGGAGAAGGGTTTCTGATTTTAGGTTCTTTCTCGTGTAAAGATCCTTTGTTAAGAATTTTAGACAGTAGTGATCAGGCCTGACCCTTTGTATTTGCCCAAAGTTTTGTCTGACTTCCACAGATCCCAGGAATTAGTTCTTCCTAGCCTTTGTTCCTCCCCCAGGAAGCTGGAGGAAGAAAGATTTGTTTTTGTTTTTTAGATGTAAGAAGAGGTCTTCTACACTACTTAGTTACTAGTGAATTTAGGAAAAATTACCAATTACGTTTAGTGGCCCCAAAGACGGTTCCAAAGCTTCCAGGGGATCCATTTCCAGATGGATTAGAGAAGCTATATGTGAGGCCTACAAGTCTTCAGGGCAATCCCCTCCTTCCGGAGTTAGAGATCACTTGACTAGGTCGCTAGCTGCATCTTGGGCAGAAAGAGCGGGTGCATCATGGGAAGATATTTCCAAAGCTGCTGTCTGGTCATTCGTCAGGCATTTTTTTAGAGTTCAGATGCTTTCCAGCCAGGACCTCTCCTTTGGAAGGAAAGTACTTCTTGGTTGCCATCCCTCCATAAGGTATAGATCTTGCTTATCCTCTCAAGTAGCTGTCCTGGAAGATGAAGGGGGAAAACCCCGGTTGGACTTACCGGCAACAGTATTTCCATGAATCTTCCAGGACAGCGTCTATATTATTTCAACGTGGTGATGGTGTATTAATGAGTTTGTTACTCCTCTTCCGAGTTGACTTTTGGTGGAGGGTTGCTTGATCTTCATACAACTGAAGGTCAGGGGAGAGCCTTTTAAATTGTGTCTGATTTGTGCTTCATGAAGAAGGAGGAGCCAATCATCTCTCAAGTAGCCTTCCTGGAAGATTCATGTAAATACCGTTACCGGTAAGTCTAACGTTTTTTCTTTTTAACTATGGTGGTGAAATCACCTGCGACAGCGCTGGAGTTAAGGCTTTACATATTGTGGGAGCAAACGCTGTTGTTGTCAAGATAAATAAACCTGTGCTGCAGCTGAATGGCGTACCTGCTAAGAAAATGATGGTTAACAATAAAACAAAGTACAACAGTAAGACTTACCATACCTGCAAAGCAAATACAATAAAACACAGTAAAAATAAAACATTTAATGCAAACTGTGCCTAAAAAACATATGCCAAAGCATGGGGGCAATCCATCTCTAAAGTTAGGGGCAAATCGCCCCTCCACCCCTGCTTCAGCATATAGGATCTTTTTTTTTTTTTTTTTTTAACTGTGATGGTGAAATTACCTTCTACAGCGCTGTAGTGGCTGATTTACGTATTGTGGGAGCAAATGCTGTTGCTGGCAAGATAAATCAGTGCTGCAGCTGAATGGCGTACCTGAAAACAAACAAATGGTTAACAATAAAAAACAGTAAAGTATAAAATAATTACATATCTGAAAAGCAAGCATGATAAAACATAGTAACAATAAAACATTGCATTGTAGAATACAGTAAAAAAAAGAGCAGAACAATAGAGAATAAAGAGAGAGAGAGAACAATAAAATTACAACTATTTTTGTTTTTTATATATTTTTTTACACTTTTATTTGTAATCGTAGCGGTTGTAACAGTTCGGTTCCAGGTTTAGGTCTCCCAAAATGCTATGGCATCTTTGGAGACCCTGTGAAAGTGTGTCCTAATCTGTGCAGTGCGGTACTCTACGCTAATACTCCACGAGCGTGTGGTAGCATTCAAAACATTCAACAATGCAAAGACCAGGATGGTCAGGACAGGAGGGACAATAATAGCGGGTGTCACGCCTATATACATCTACAGACCTGACATTTTCTTTGGGGGGCTCATTGGGTAGGGGTACCAGTGAGGACATATGGAAAATGCTTCTCATGCAGCCGGCATACTGCATTTGGACTGGGAAGTTGGACCACAGCACCGTCTGGAAACAGAAGGGCTTTGATGATCTCTTCCTGGAATTTAAAGGAAGGATCCAGTGCGTCCTGAAGCTTTGTATAGAACATAAGAATTCAGCAGAGCCAGTTGAAATAAGTATACAGACACTTTCTTCCAGCCTCTGGCCTTACGAGCAATTAGGTACGGCGCCAACAACTGGTCGTTGAGGTTCACCCCTCCCATATTAAGGTTATATTTGTGAACACAGAGGTGTTTCTCCACAACACCAGTCGCCGTAGGAATTTGGACCGCCGTGTCTGTGTGAAGGGAGGACAGAATAAAAACATTCCGATTATCCCTCCACTTCATAGTGAGAAAATTATTACACTTCAAGCAGGCTCTCTCTTCCACCCTAAGACGGGAATCTACAAGCTGCTGGAGTAAGCCCACTGTGATCAAACAAGTGACTAAAAAGTGGCATGCTCGTGTAATAATTGTCCACATACAAGTGGTACCCCTTTCGGAATAAGGGTGACACCGACTTCCACAAAATCTTACCAGCACTCCCTAAGTAATCTGGGCAGTTCTCCGGCTCTACATGACTATCTCTTCCCTCGTAAACCATAAAACTCTGTCACAGAGCTTATACATCTTGACTCCATATCTGGCACGCTTGCTGGGAAGATACTGTTTGAAAGACAAGCGGCCAGAAAACTTAATCAGGGACTCATCCATGCAGACAACTTGATGGGGGAGTAAACACGGCTGCAAACTGTTGGTTGAAGTGGTTTACGAGGGGCCGAATTTTGTACAGCCAATCATATCCAGCGTCACCCCGAGGGCGACAGAGTTCATTGTCATTGAAGTGCAGAAACTGCAAGATCTGCTCGTATCGTGCCCTGGTCATAGAGGCAGAGAACACAGGCATATGGTGAATTGTGTCAGTGGACCAATATGACCGCAACTCACTCTTTTTAGTTATGCCCATGAGGAGGTATTGGCCCAGAAAGGTCTTACATTCGAAAACCATAATGCCCCATACACACCATCAGATTTTCTGCAGATTTTTGTCTTCAGATTTACCAAAACCATGTAGT
Source organism: Lithobates pipiens (assembly GCF_037356315.1). Classification (NCBI taxonomy): domain Eukaryota; kingdom Metazoa; phylum Chordata; class Amphibia; order Anura; family Ranidae; genus Lithobates; species Lithobates pipiens. The sequence goes on along the minus strand of NW_027507787.1, from coordinate 55,423,937 downwards.
TGTCAGGGCTGGCTTAGCCCTTCCTTCTCTGGGCTGGCTGCTCAGCTGTCGCCTAATTGCCAGCTCTCATCTCTCTCCACAGTCACCCAGCTGTTCCTAATCCTACTCGTCGGACCTGCCTACTTAATCACTGGGCACTTAAAAATAAATTGGCGTGGGTTCCCCAACCGAGAGCATACCAGGCCCTTAGGTCTGGTATGGATTCCAAGGGGAACCCCCTACTCCGAAAAAACGGCGTGGGGGTCCCCCCCAGATCCACACCAGACCCTTATCCGAGCACGCTACCCGGCCGGCCAGGAAAGGGGGTGGGGACGAGTGGGCGGCCCCCCCTCCTGAGCCGTACCAGGCCGCGTGTCCTCAACATGGGGGGGTGCCTTCAAAAAACTCATGATGCCTCTTACTAAATACCTTGGAGTGTCTTCTTTCCAAAAAGGGGTCATTTGGGGGGTATTTGTACTTTCCTGGCTTGTTAGGCTCGGTTCACACAGGGGCGACTCAGATCCGACTTCAGGTCGCCCCTAGTCGCCTCAGGTCGGACAACATTTAAAAATCAATGTAAGTGAATGAGAGCCATCTTAATGCACGCTACTGAAGTCACTCCGACTTCAAAAGAAGTTCCTGTACTACTTCAATCCGACTTGTAGGCGACTTGTACCCATTTATTTCAATGGAGGTCGCCTCCAAGTCGGATCTCTGTCTATACGGAGGCGACTTTGACAGAATTATTAGCTCTGAAGGGGGAACTCCACGCCATATTTATGAAAAAAATTTGGCGTGGGTTCCCCCTCCGTGAGCATACCAGGCCCTTAGGTCCCCCCCAGACCCTTAATCCGAGCACGCTACCCGGCCGGCCAGGAAAGGGGGTGGGGGCGAGCGGTACCAGGCCGTGTGTCATCAACATGGGGGGTGTCTTGGGGGAGGGGGGGTGCGGCCCCCCTACCCCAAAGCACCTTGTCCCCATGTTGATGAGGACAAGGGCCTCTTCCCGACAACCCTGGCCGTTGGTTGTCGGGGTCTGCGGGCGGGGGGCTTATCGGAATCTGGGAGCCCCCTTTAATAAGGATACAGGCCCCCCACCCTATGTGAATGAGTATGGGGTACAATGTACCCCTACCCATTCACCTGTGAAAAAAGTAAAAAAAATAAAATAAAAAACACAACACAGGGTTAAAATAGTTTATTGCACAGCTCCGGGGGTCTTCCGTCTTCGGGGGTCTTCTCGCCGCACTCCTCCGCTATCTTCTGCTTGCTCTTTTGCTAGCGGAGGAGCCCGGCTTTCTTCCTCACCGCCGGCCTCTTCTTCCGACTTCGGGGGTCTTGTCCCCCTCTTCGGTTCTTCTGCCGGGCCACCGCTTCTTCTTATAGCTAGCGGTGGCCCGGTCTTCTGTCGCCGCCGCTGCCGCCTTCCGTTCTTCTTCTTGAGATGTTGACTCAACACTCTCTCCGGCCGCAATGCCAGGGACGCGCTGCGCGGCGACTTATATAGGGACAAGGGGCGGGGTCATCGGTTGATGTCACATGGGTTGATGTCACATGGTGACCCCGCCCCCTTACGATGTCACAGTCCCGGAGGATGCTGGGACCGTCACCATGTGACATCAACCCATGTGACATAAACAGATGACCCGCCCCTTGTCCCCATTTAAGTCGCCGCGCAGCGCGTCCCTGGCATTGCGGCCGGAGAGAGCGTCTTTTTTTCATAAATATGGCGTGGAGTTCCCCCTTCAGAGCTAATAATTCTGTCAAAGTCGCCTCCGTATAGACAGAGATCCGACTTGGAGGCGACCTCCATTGAAATAAATGGGTACAAGTCGCCTACAAGTCGGATTGAAGTAGTACAGGAACTTCTTTTGAAGTCGGAGTGACTTCAGTAGCGTGCATTAAGACGGCTCTCATTCACTTACATTGATTTTTAAATGTTGTCCGACCTGAGGTGACTAGGGGCGACCTGAAGTCGGATCTGAGTCGCCCCTGTGTGAACCGAGCCTAACAAGCCAGGAAAGTACAAATACCCCCCAAATGACCCCTTTTTGGAAAGAAGACACTCCAAGGTATTTAGTAAGAGGCATCATGAGTTTTTTGAAGTTGCCATTTTTTCCCACAATTCTTTGCAAAATAGATTTTTTTTTCCTTTTTCTTCACAAAATTGTCATATTATCAGGTTATTTCTCACACACAGCATATGCATACCACAAATTACACCCCAACACACATTCTGCTATTACTCCCGAGTATGGCGATACCACATGTGTGAGACTTTTACACAGTATGGCCACATACAGAGGCCCAACATGCAGGGAGCGCTAGCAGGCGTTCTGGAGCACCCAGGCCAATGCTGACATTTCTCTCCTACATGTAAAAATCATAATTTGCTAGAAAATTACATAGAACCCCAAAACATTATATACTTTTTTTAGCAAGGACCCTAGAGAATACAATGGTGGTTGTTACAACTTTTTATCTCGCGCGGTATTTGCGCAGCAATTTTCGAACGTGTTTTTTTGGGGAAAAAAAACAGTTTTGTGCTTTAAAAAAAAATGTTGCTACTTAAAAATCCCCATAGGCGACACTTTAAATTATTTTACTGGTTACATGTTTTGCGTTACAGAGGTCTAGGGCCAAAATGATTGCTCTCGGTCTAACATTCGCAGCGATATCTCACATGTGTGGTTTGAACACCGTTTTCATATGTGGGCGGGACTTACGCATGCGTTCGCTTCTGCATGCGAGCACATGGGGACAGGGGCGCTTTCAATTTTTATTTTTTTATTGTTCATTTTACTTTAATTTTAGTTTGTCACTTTTTCCCCCAAAAATAAATTTTTTGATCACTTTTATTCCTATTACAAGCAATGTAAACATCCCTTGTAATAGGAATATGGTATGACAGGTCCTCCTTACAGTGAGATAGGGGGTCAATAAGCCCCCACATCTCACCTCTAGGCTGGGAAGCCTGAAATAATAATAATAAAAAAAAACGATTCTGGCTTTGATCCTATTGGCAAGTCGGTTTAAGGACCGGAGGGTGGCGGGGCGTCCCCTCTCGCCTCCTGTAAGAAAGATCAAGCAGCGGAACAGCCTCTATGATCATTCTTATGGTGTAGGGAATCACCGGCTGAAAAAGCTGATATCTGAATGATGCATGTAGCTACAGGCATCATTCAGATAACCCCGCACAAAGTCAAGGACGTCATGACGGCTGGCGGGCAGGAAATGGTTAAAATGCTTTTTTTTCTTTTTTAAACAGAAAGTTGTCCATTTATACAATATTTCTAACACATAGCATGTACATACCAAAAATGACACCCCAAAATAGATTCTCCTAGTCCTCTTGAGTATGGCGATACCACATGTCTTCCACAGCCTGGTAACATATAGAGGCCGAGTACAGCCAAGCATGGCTGAGCATGGTTGGGTATCACTGAGTATGAATGAGCATGGCCGAGTATGGCTGGCTATTGCAGGGTATCACCGAGTATGGCTGGCTATTGCAGGGTATCACCGAGTATGGCTGGCTATTGCAGGGTATCACCGAGTATGGCTGGCTATTGCAGAGTATCACCGAGTATGGCTGGCTATTGCAGAGTATCACCGAGTATGGCTGGCTATTGCAGAGTATCACCGAGTATGGCTGGCTATTGCAGAGTATCACCGAGTATGGCTGGCTATTGCAGAGTATCACCGAGTATGGCTGGCTATTGCAGAGTATCACCGAGTATGGCCGGCTATTGCAGAGTATCACCGAGTATGGCCGGCTATTGCAGAGTATCACCGAGTAGGGCCGGCTATTGCAGAGTATCACTGAGTATGGCCGGCTATTGCAGAGTATCACCGAGTATGGCCGGCTATTGCAGAGTATCACCGAGTATGGCCGGCTATTGCAGAGTATCACCGAGTATGGCCGGCTATTGCAGAGTATCACCGAGTATGGCCGGCTATTGCAGAGTATCACCGAGTATGGCCGGGTATTGCAGAGTATGGCCGGGTATTGCAGAGTATGGCCGGGTATTGCAGAGTATGGCCGGGTATTGCAGAGTATGGCCGGGTATTGCAGAGTATGGCTGGGTATTGCAGTTTATGGCAGAGTATTGCAGGCTATTGCAGAGTGTTGGCAGGGCATTGTTGGATATTGTAGAGTATTGGCAGGGCATTGCTGGGTGGTATTGCAGAGTATTGGCAGGGAATTGCTGGGTTAATTGTCGGGAAGCAGCGCTGTGGGCACTGCAGATCCAGCCCACATCGCTGCTGAGACCGATCTCTCCCCTCTCACTGTACCGATCGGTACAGAGGGGAGGGAGGAACCAGGCTTTGTTTACAAGTGATCGCTCCGTCATTTGACAGAGCGATCACGTGGTAAACGGGCGCGATGAGCGTCATGGATGCTCTCGAGTGCGCGCCCGAGAGTGTAATTCTGGGAGGACGTCATATGACTGCCGTAGCCTTCATTCGGCTATGGGCTGGTTGTTAAGTGGTTAAAGCTGTCCAACTTACCTCATCTCTGCCTTCGCCTTGGTCTCATCACAAGAAATCATCTTCTGTGGTTCGGTTTAAAGACTGGCTTGCTGACATCCATTCTGGCTCCTTACCCTGCTTGTTGTTGCTCCACTTGGATCCCTGACTTCTGGCCTGGCTGATTACCCGATCTGGTTATTGAACTCTGGACTGGCTGACTACTCAATCCGGTTACTGGACTCTGGCTATACTTTGACTACGCTTACTCTATTTACCTTTTTCTTTAATAAACACATGTGATTTAATTGTACTTCTGTCTCGGTCTGATTCATGGTTTCTGACAGTAGTGCAAGGGCTGGCCTGATTGCATACAAAATGAAACTCCTAAGGTTTGACCTCATATTGTATGGTTTTGGTAAAGCTGAAGGAAAAAAAAAATCAGAAGAAAATCAGTGTGTGTGTGGGGCTTTATAGGTTTCCAATCTCTGGCAAGGGTCAAATGGGGATTATTGGCGATGAATTGACCAGCATACAAATTGCTTTGGTTCACAATAGATCTATAGATATCTTCCATGAAAAACAGCAAATAAAAATCAAGTGTAGTAAAAATCAACTGTTTCCACCCAAATTCTGGGTTGGCCAGTCAATGGGGGAAGTACGGGTGCTGCAGAAGTGGTGGGCTCCCAATTAGGATTGGCAAATGCAGAAGAAAGGGCACTATGGGGTCGACTGGCCTGTTTTTATTTTCTTACTAGTCGTGCTAGCCACCCCACCAGCTTGAACTGCACTTATGGGATTCGCCACGTGTTACTGCAGTGCTGGTTTGACTACGACCAAGATGTACTAGGCCGCTGGTGCTTGCCAGTTCACCAAAAGAATGAGCGGCATATTCCCCCTTAACCATTTGCCGTCCGACTCATGCCAATATACGTCGGCAAACCGGCATGGGTGTGCAAAACGACATACACGTACGTCACTGCATCATCAACAGCTAGTGGGTGCGTGCACGCCTGCCGCGGGAGCGTGCCCATGGGTCCCGCGGACTCTATGTCCGCCGGTGTCTCACGATCGTGGTACAGAGAGGCAGAATGGGGAGATGCCTATGTAAACAAGGCATTTCCCTCTTCTGCCTAGCAACATGACAGGGATCTACTGCTCCCAGTGTTCGGGAGTCATGTTGTAGTGAGCCCAACCACCCTACAGTTAGAACACACTGAGGGAACACACTTAACCCCTTGATCACCCCCTAGTGTTTAACCCCTTCCCTGCCAGTGACATTTACACAGTAATCAGTTAATTTTTATAGATCACTGTATAAATGCCAACGGTCCCAAAATATTGTCAAAAGTGTCCGATCTGTCCTCCGCAATGTCGCAGTCATGATAAAAATCCAGATCGCTGCTATTACTAATTACATTTTTTTTTTTTAGAATAAATGAACAATAAAAATGGCATAAATCTATGCCCTATTTTGTAGACACAATAACTTTTGTGCAAACCAGTCAATATACGCTTATTGCGTTTTTTTTTACCAAAAAACATGTAGAAGAATACATATTGGCCTAAACTGAGAAAGAAATTAGTTTTTTTTTTTTTTTATATATATGTAGCGTACTACTCCCTTGGGAGCTGCTGTGTAGTTCATACCATACTGCTAAAATGCATCCGTTCTTCCACCCCACATGATTCACAACAGACACAGTCAATAAAGTGGAACAGATAACTTTATTCCTCTTGCTGCAGTCCAAGTGTAATGGTGATGATAGGAAGTATGAGCTTCCTCCTCCTAGTTCCTCTGAGTAGCTAGATCCCTTTCCCTTAACAAACTGACCAGTGCCCCTCTGAAAAGCACCTTGGTAATTGGATGCTGGAAGTCCCAGGCCTCACCTGCCCATCTTGCCTCCTGCTATCCTGCCCAGCCCAGTTCAGGAAAGTCCGGATGATACCTCAGTCTACTCCGTCTGCTTTGCAGCTACTTCCCGTTTCTTGGAAATGGAACCATCCCAGCCGGGATGCCTGGTTTAATCCCCCAGGATTTCTCGGGTGACATGATGTGCCATATACACTGCCTGCACTCCAGTCCCTGACCCGCCTCCTTTCCAGAAAATTCTTGGGGAAAGCAAGGGAGGGTTTTCCAGGGCAGAGTACAGGTGGTCATACCCCCCTCTATTCTACCACTCCTCCTAAACCAAATTAACCCACCAGGCCTAAACAAACAGTGTAAGGCACTGGCAATTTCACCTATCTCTAACCTGTTAGCACCCACCTAAAGTTGGTGGCGTTATATATACTTTTTTGGAATATTATAGGAAAAAGTAAAAAATATATATTTTTTTCCAAATAGTTGTTTATAGTGCAAAAAATCAAAGTTACGTACCGGTAACGTTTTTTTTCCAGGAGTCTTTCAGGACAGTACACTTGAGAGACCTCGGCTCCTCCCTTCTCAGGAAACACCGCCTCCACCAGATCTTTAAAACCATTCCTCCCCTCCAGTCCTTCAGCTTTTCCACGAGCACCTTCGGCCAGACTAGGGAGACAAAGATACATCATAGAAAATTACACATACCTGATGCTCTTATGTCCTAATGGTAAGACCTTATTTTGGGTGGGTACCGGTGCTGTCCTGAAAGACTCCTGGTATGCAACTTCCATTTTACCTCTTTCGTCTTTCAGGACAGCACACTTGAGAGGATAAGCAAGCACTTACACTAGGGTGGGACCACTGCTTGCAGGACTTTACGCCCAAAGGCCTGGTCCTGGGCAGACAATAAGTCCTATCTGTAGTGCTTAACAAAAGTCTTAAAACTTGACCACATTGCTGCTCTGCAGATCTGCTCGGGTGTAGCACCAGCCCACTCTGCTTGTGATGTTGCCATAGCCCTATTGGAATGGGCCCTAATACCTTCCGGGACCTCCACCCCCTTTGCTATAAAAGCCTGACTGATTGCCAACCTAATCCACCTGGCTAAAGTATTTCTAGAGCCTTTAGACCCCTTCCTAGCCCCTGAAAAAGAAACAAAAAATGAAACGGACTTCCTGAATTGCTCTGTAATCTCCAGGTATTTTAACACATACCTCCTGACATCTAACTTGTGTTCCTGTTCCCTCACAGGATTCGAACAAAAAGTGGGCAAACAGATTTCCTGACTTCTATGGAAATTTGAAGCTACCTTTGGTAAAAAGGCTGGATCAGTTTTAAAAATAATCCGATCGGAAAAACCTGAAGGAAAGGTGCCCTCCTTGAGAGGGCTTCTAGCTCAGTGACCCTTCTCATGGTAGTGATAGCTACCAAAAAAAACTGTCTTGAGGGTTAAAAATGTCACAGTACAAGAACTGATAGGCTCAAAAGGATCCTCTGTAAGAGTCTGCAAAACTAAAGATAGATCCCAAACTGGAAAGGGATGTAAACTAACTGGTCTCTGTCTACTTAAACCTTTAGGCCGGGTTCACACTGCTGCAGGGGGAGATCCGGATGTGATTCGCACCGCACTGCAGTGCAAATCACATCCGATCTCCGTAGCGATGCGAGTTCAGCCATACAGATAGTATGGCTGAATTCGCATCGCTCCCGCAGCAAACTCGCACGGGACCCTTTTTTTGGTCCGCAACAGAATCGGATCGCATGGGTGTTCACACCATGCGATCCGATTCCTGTGCGAGTCTGCAGATCGCACTGCGATATGCGGACGGATCTGGGGGTGTCATTAACATTTCATTGACACTCCCAGCCGTTCGCATAGGGCAGTGTGAACTGCCGGCGGGAGTCATGCGATGCGGGAAAACGCAGCGGATTCGCGGCGTTCCCGCATCGCTGTGGTGTGAACCCAGCCTTAAAGAACCTGGAAACCCAGGGATTCCCTGCCAGTTGCTGCTCAAGAAAAACACTTAAGGCAGAAACCTGACCTTTAAGAGTACTGAGAGCCAGTCCCCTATCTGCCCCCCTCTGTAGGAACTCCAGCACTGCTACTGGACTCTGAACGTTAATGGAGCTCTCCGCACACCAGGAATTGAATTTTTTCCATACCTTTAAATAAATCCTGCATGTCTCTTCCTTTCTAGAATTCAGAAGAGTCGCTATTAACCTTTCAGAGAACCCCTTGTTTTTCAGCATCTCCTCTTCAGTAGCCAGGCTGCCAGACTCCACCTCTCCACCTGAGGGCAGCAGATTGGGTCTTGAAAAAGTAGATCTTCCCTGATCGGAAGTATCCAAGGAGGTTCCACCAGCAGCTTCTTTAGTACAGAAAACCAAGGCCTCTTGGGCCAGTGTGGGGCTATCAAGATTAGGGTTGTATCCTCTAAACTGGAATTTCCTCAGAACTGCCGGCAACAACAGAGGAGGGGGAAAGGCATAGCACTTAGTAAAAGGCCATCTCTGAGAAAGAGCATCCACTCCTATTGCTCCGTCTCCCCGATTCAGAGAGAAGAATAGAGGAGTTTTTGCGTTTTCTCTTGACGCAAAAAGATCCACACACGGTCTCCCCCACCTCTGGACAATCATCTTGTAGATTCCCAGATTCAGGACCCAGTTTCTCTCCCTCGATATGTTCCTGCTGAGGAAGTCTGCTCTCTGATTTAGCTCTCCTTTCAGGTGTACTGCTGATAGGGAGTGCACTGTGACCTCTGAACAGCTGAATATTGCTTCCGTTAGAGAGCAAAGGGAGCTGTTTCTTGTGCCCCCCTGTCGATTAATGTAAGCAACCGCTGAAGAATTGTCCGAACGGACCTGGACATGATGTCCCTGGAGTTCCTGTTGGAAAAATCTTAGAGCCAAGAAGATGGCTCTCAGCTCTCTCCAATTCCATTACTTCCCCGCATCCTCGAAACTCCAAGATCCTTGGGCCAGACCTTTTTCCAGGTGTGCTCCCCAACCTGTGCCACTTGGAAAGAGAACCGTAGAGTCCAGAGAATTCTGAGTACGATCCCAAACCTCCAAAATGAAAAGCTGCAGGGGGCGAAAGTGTGTTCCTGCTCCTGCCCACCTTACTGCTGGAAGGGCCGTCAGCAGTCCCAAGGCTGACATGGCCTTATAGAGATTTGTTGATTGCTTTGAAGGACTGCCAAAGCCTTGTCTACTTTGCAAATTTTCTCCTCTGGGAGAAAGACTCGCTGCTGAGTTGAGTCTAGAACGTAGGAACGTCACTCTCTGCGATGGAACCAGGTTGGATTTCTCCAAATTTAATTAATCCAAAATATTTCTTGCTACCTGCAAATCCTGAACCAGCTGCTCCGGTGAAGATGCAGACAGGAGCAGGTCGTCCAGGTATGCTACCAGAGATTCGCAGAAAAGCCAGAGCTTCCACCATAACTTTGGTGAATATCCGGGGGGAAGAGGATAGCCCAAAGGTGAGGGCTCAAAACTGAAGATGTACTACTTCCGACCCTGACTTTACTGCCAACCTGAGGAACCTCTGGCTGTCCTCGGCAATTGGAATGTGCAGATAGGCATCTCTTAGATCTATGGACGCCATGAAGCAATTTGGAGGCAGCAGTGTTTTCACTGAAAAAATTTAATCCAACCGGAACCTTTTGTAACAGATTGACAGATTCAAAGGTTTCAGGTTCAGGATCAGCCTGAACTTCCCCGAAGGCTGACCACAAAAACGTGGGAATAAAAACCTCTGCCTACCTCCCCCGGAGGAACCCGTAACACTACATCCTGCTGCTCCAAATCCTCCAGAGAAGTCAGAAGGGCTGCCGCCTTCTCTGCACACCTCGGTAGGTCTGTGATTAGCAACCTGTGAGGGGGGGGGGGGACTTGAGAACTGCAGTCTGTACCCCCTCCTTATAATGCGAAATATAAAAGGATTGGAGGTAACCAACTCCCACTGTGGGAGGAAAGCCCCCAGTCTTCCTCCCACCGGGGTTAACTTGTCATTGGGACTTTTGGGACTACTCAGGAGGGTGAAAAATCGCTCCCCCATGCCCTCTGCCCTCATTGGGCCAGACTTTTTTTATGTGACTCTGTCCTTGGAATGTTATACTTCCTTTGTGGGCGAGTCTTCTTTTTAGATTTTTCCCGCACTTTTTCCCCTTTAAGGGAAAAGCCTTCTTTTTATCCGCTGTCCAATCAAGGACAGCCTCCAGGTCTGGACCGAACAGTAAATCCCCCTTGAAGGGAATACCACAAAGTTTGATCTTTGAAGCATTATCACCTTGCCATATCTTTAACCAAAGCGCCCTTCTGGCTGAATTAGCCAAGGCAGAGGATCTAGCAGACATGCAGACCGATTCTGTTGACGCATCTGCTATGTATGCGATTCCTTTTAAAGGCATTGGGAAAGAGCAAAGAATTGTTTCTTTTGCAGTCCCTGCCTCAATATGAGCTTTTATATGAGTCAACCAGTGCTTCATGTTACGTGCCACCACTGACAGCCATGGCAGGCTTAAGATTGCTTAAAGCGGGAGTAAACCCAGTTTCAAAAAAACACTTACATTCCCGGCATGCCGGAAATGCTAACTTTCACATTGGTTGTGCTCTCAACCAAAGTTTCAAACCATCCAATGGCTAGTGTCATAACTGATCACATGTACAGCATTATAGCAGCTGAAGAATTATTAGAGGTCAAGATGGCAGCTTCCTTGACTGAAACCGATAGGAGGGTTTACTACCACTTTAAAGAAGAATCCCAAGATTTCTTGAGGAGAGAGTCCATCCTCTTATCAATAGGGTCAGCTAGCATACCCATATTTTCAAAAGCCAAATCTGTCCTTCTGGATACCCGAGAGAAGGCCGCATCCAGTCTGGGAGATTTGTTCCACACAGCAGATTCATCCTCTGAAAAAGGGAATCTGCCTTTCAATGCTCTAGAAAAGAAAGTGCTCCTCTCTGGGTCTCGTCATTCCTTCCTAACGGTGTCTACCAGAACTTCATGCACTAGGAAGACCCTTTTCTTCGGTTCTCCGAGACCTTCATACATCTGGTCATGCAGAGACCGGGATTTTTTTTCTCCTCTTGGATACCCAGTGTAGCGTGAATAGCTCCCAGGAGCTCTTCCACTTCCTTCAAGGAGAGCTTGTAACGGGAGGATCTGGAGGACTCACCATCCACCTTCTCTCCCTCTGACTCAGAAGAGTCTGAGGATTCACTCTGCTACCGTATCGTTCTGCTACCCCCAGGTAACCCATCATTAGCAGAGGGACCTGCCAAGGGGCCAGGTGTGACATCTTGTTGTGCTGGCAGAGGACTAGCTGGGGGCATAGGCTGAAAATTCTCAAGCAAAGTTTTAAAAGACTGAAAAGTGCTGGAGAGCTCTTTAACAGAAGCCGCCAGACTAAAACTTTGTTCTCAGCATGATCCTTGACTGAGCTGTCAATGCAATTCCTGCATAATACTTTCCCCCAGGATTCCCCTAACACACTTCTACATAAGGGGCACTTCTTCTTGGACCCATGTGAGAGCTTAGACTTTTCCATGGACTTGTCCTGTAACGACAAAAAAACCCCACCAGCATCAGCCCCTCCCAGGACCAACCACCACCAGGGTCCCAGACGTGCAACTCTTCCCCTCCCACCAAGGAGGGGAGATCACCCGTGGAGCTAAACAGGAAGTAGTAAGGGACGCCACCCCAGGGTTCCAGTTACCTTAGAATGGCTGGTGCTGGCATCACCCGAAACCGAACGGGAATCATCAGTCTCAGAAATCCCTTCGGTCCGAACGGTCGATTCACCAAAAACTGCTCCTCTTAGCTGTCTCTACAGCGTGAATGGGGCAAACACCAGCCTTCGCGCCGTTCATTTTGGCGTCCCACGACCGGAACCAGAAGTCGCGGGTGAACCGGACGTGACCTCTCCCATCGGAAAAAGATGGTCGCCCGTCATCCGACCCAGCGTTGCGCTCCATGCCGACCACACTAACGAGGGGGAGATACTGACACATCCAGCGAACACCTTCCCCAGGCAGTGCCAAAACGAACGTCCCAGGCCTCCGCCTTTCCCCAGGGAAGGATGGGACGCGCCAGACACTGCAGGTAACGGAATCCCCAGCCTTGCTGCAATGTATGAGAGACCTCAATCTCTCCGGACATCCCTTCGGCCAGAGCGAACGTTCCGCCTTCAGGATAACACTGGACTCAGCCTCCCCAGCTGAATTAAAACCAGGTTCCTAGCGATGTCTCCTCACCGGAGGAAACACCAAAACTGAAGGGCTGGAGGGAAGGAATGGTTTTAAAGATCTGGTGGAGGCAGTGTTTCCTGAGAAGGGAGGAGCTGAGGTCTCTCAAGTGTGCTGCCCTGAAAGACGAAAGAGGGAAAAAATAAAACCGTAGAGGTGATCAAATACCATCAAAAAAAGCTCTATTTGTGGGGAAAAAAAGGACGTCAATTTGGCTTGGGTACAACCTTGCATGACGGTGCAATTGTCAGTTAAAGCGACGCAGTGCCGTATCGCAAAAAAGGGTTTGGTCAGGAACGGGGTAAATCCTTCCTGGGCTGAAGTGGTTAATGACCGACCATTTTTTACCATACGACACTGCGTCACTTTAACTGACAATTGTGCGGTCGTGTGACGCTGTACCCAAACAAAATTGATATGCTTTTTTTTTTTTTTGGTGGCATTTGATCACCTGTTTTTATTTTTTATTTTTTTAGCTATTTTATTTTTCTGAGCTATAGACAAAGAGGGACAATTTTGACAAACTTTTTGCTAGAATACATATCCAAGAAAATAAAAAAAATATTTATCAGTTTAGGCCACAATATATATTCTTCTACATATTTTTGGTAAAAAAAAAAAAAAATAATAAATAATAATAAATCCCAATAGGCGTACATTGATTGGTTTGCGCAAAAAATATCACGTCTACAAACAATGGGATAGATGTAGGGACTTTGTTTTTTTTTTTATTGTTTTTACTAGTAATGGCAGCGATCTGCAATTTTTAGCGAGACTGCGACAGACAAATCTGACCCCAAATTACACTTTTTGGAGTCCAGTGACATTATTACATTGATCAGTGCTATAAAGATGTACTGATCAATGTAAAAATAACACTGGCAGGGAAGGGGTTAACACAAGGGGGCGAAAAAGGGGTCACTGTTCCCAATGACTGGGAACAGTACATCTCTGCCATGTTATCTGTCAGAATAGGGATCTGCTTTGTTTACAAAGGCAGATCCCCATTCTGCCTCTGTACTAGGCAATCGTGGGTTGCCAGCGGACATAGAGTCCGCTTGACCCGCACGCACGATCATGCGCAAAAGCATGGCCGCAACTGCAAATGACAGCAATTTGCGCAGGGGAGCCAACCTGCAGTAGCTGGTCCTGCGGCAGCTGGTCCTTAAGTGGTTAAATAAGCTGTGGTCTAGCCACAGGCTATTTAAGAAATACTAGCTGCTTAAGAAGTCGGCACCGCTCCCCCCCTCCCCCCGCATGCTCGGGTATGGGCCTGGTGTGGATTTTAGGGGGGCCTCGTGCCATTTTTTATTATTGGAATGAGCCCCCCCCCCCCAAATCCATACCAGAGGGCCTGCAGGGCCTGGTATCAACTAGGGGAGGAACAGCGAACCGTTTTTTTATTGTTTAAAATCTGCTTTCAGTGGGTAATCCCTGCAGACACCAAGGATGAGTCATGGTTGTTGGATGTGATGGATGCTGACGGATGCCGGCTCCTTAACAACCTGCAGCCCTGAGCTGAATTTTCACATTTAGCAGTGGTGGCAATACCAACACATACATTTTTCTAGCATATGTGTTCATACTGTATTTAAAAATGTATTGATATGCATGTAGTGTAAATGAGCCTTAAAGGAGAAGTCCAGCCTGACCTCAGCAGTCTGAAGTTCGCTTTCTGCTGGCGTCACTGCCATAAGTACAGGCAACGCGTCATTTCTGACTTCCCAAGTCTGGATCCGCTAGCTGCCTTGATTGATGCCCTCTCAGTGAGTCACTGAGACAAACTCTCCCTGCCCCTCCACAGCTCATCGCTCCAATGAGCTCGGGGAGGAGTGAGAACCAAGCCATCATCGGTATTCGCTGGCACGGTTCTCACCGCATCCTCTGAGGCAAGTATGATTAGAAAAACAAAAAACACACACTTCTCTTTTAAGTCTGCATTCACACCTGAGCAGACTGTATTCCTGGTGATTTTGAGGTGTTTTTACATGTGTATTAAAAGGAGAAGTTCATTTTTATTTTCTTTAATAATAAATGCACATTTTTTTTTGCAGGTAAAATTGGATTTTTGTACTCACCATAAAATCCTTTTCTCTGAAGTTCACTGACTGACACAGCTCCATTAATCTTGACCATAGGGTTGTTACGCCACCTCTAAGCATCATGCTGCTGCTTCCAGTCCCACACACACTAACTGACTTCCTGGTACAGCCCCTCCCCCAGCATGCATCAGAAGAAAGGGGTTAAGGGTCACAGCGATTCTGCATAATATTACACCTTTTTTCTTGGAAATTTTTTTTTTATATTATATTATATTATATATATATATATATATATATATATATATATATATATATATATATATATATATATATAACACAATAGAATACACAACACATAAAGAACAAGTCAAACAGGATCAGTTCAGCAAGTAGTATCTCAAACTCAGGTCTGTGGCTCCCACAGCACTTCAGGAGCTCTTTTTCTCAGTTTCCTGTCCCATAAGATTGCAGTGCTTTGCCAAAGAGGAGTTTGATGTCTTTGGCGGGCAGACTTACGAAGTGGAACAGCACTGGAAGGGATAGAGTCAGGCAAGGGTTCTGGAGATGTCAGTGGGTGTCCAACAGACCAATCAGTCTCTGCGACTCCAGGCACATGTGCGGACTCCTCAGGAATATGGTCACCAACCTTTTCAGGGGTTGGTTGTAAACTTGTGGGATCATACCAGACACCATGCGATATGTCACCAGTAGAGCCCTGAGTAGACTCTGGTGGTTGGTTAGAAAGAGGGGTTGGGTTTGTCTCTAGTGGTCGGCAAATGTGCTTACTCAATTGCGAAAGGTGTCAAACAAAAACGCCATTCTCCAGGCAAACAAGGTACATTTTCCGTCAAAGAGGTCCATCAATTATGCCAGGAAGCCGATGAGGCAAAACTCTAATTCTGAAACCATACAAGATCACCGGAACGGAATCTAGGATGGCCTGGTGGAGGAGGTGTTGGCTACTGTTCCTGTGGGCGGACTAAATCCAGTTTGGTGCGGAGATGCCTGCCAAACATAAGAAAAGCAGGGGACAGCCCAGTAGTAGCCTGTTTTGTGTTTCGGTACATGGTCAAGAAGTCCAGCAGCTTCTCCTCAGACAGTCCGATCTGGTCCAGAGTGGACAGTAAGTGCTTCTTAAACGTATGCACAAACCATTCTGGCAGCCCATTCGAGGCTGGGTGATAAGGAGCTGTTTTATAGTGTTGGATGCTCAAGCCACTGAGGAAGGATTGAAACTCATGCGATGTAAATTGAGTTCCATTGAGCAAAGAGCTTCCTTAAGACTAGAATGGTAGCAGCTGAGGTAGTAGAAGGCATTTGAAATACCTCCGGCCATTTTGAATTTGCATCTACTACGATCAAATACATTTTACCCTGGATTAGGCCAGCAAAATCAAGATGGAGTTTTGAACAGGGGTCTGTCGGCCACGGCCAAGGAAGCAGGGTTCCTTTCTTTTGGGGGTTGCTGAGCTTGACAGCACCCAGAACATTGAACCACATAATCTTCAATTGCTTTATCCATTTGTGGCCACCAAACATAGCTTCGGGCTTGCCGCTTCATGCGCACCACGCCGGGATGGCCCTCGTGCAGTATCCTTAGCATGGTTGGTTGCCAATACTGAGGTATAATCACTCTATTGCCCCACTGTAGGCAACCAGCATTAGTCAAAAGCTCACATTTTCTGGTAAAGTACGGACGAAATTCACCTGGGACTTTCTCTGGCCATCCAGCCTGAACATACGAGAATATCTGAGACAGGAAAGGATCTGTGGCTGTATGTCTGGCAATTAGGGAGGTGGACATGCTGGACCGTGGCCTGTGTACTTCCACTATGCGTATGTCTCTAGGTGGGTGGTCTCCAATTGGCAATCTGGAAAATGCATCTGCATTGCAATAGGCCTCGTGGGAGTGGTAGCAGATAGAAAAAGTATAAGCTCCCAAGAATAAAGCGTACCTTTGTAAGCGGGATGCGGTTGTTGCAGAAATTCCTTTCTCAGGATTCAGTATGGACAACAGAGGTTTGTGGTCAGTGATAAGTGTGAACTCCCGCCCATAGATGTATGTGGGAAATTTTTTGTGGCCCATTCAATGGCCAAAAAGACCTGGAGGCAAAAGAAATGGGGCGCACTGTGCCATCTGGCATGACATGGGAAAGCACGGCACCCAGTCCATAAGTTGAGACGTCACAAGCCAAGGTGACGCGTTTCTTTAAATTGTAGTGGACCAGAACCTGAGAGGACAGAATGAGCTCTTTAGAAAGACGAAAAGCTTCTTTACATTTGTCTGTCCATATCCATTTAGCTCTTGCATGCAGTAAGTGATGTAATGGGTAGAGCTGGTGTGCTAGGTTTGGCAAAAGATGGTGGTAGTAATTTAGGAGGCCAAGGTAGGACCTGAGCTGTGTGACATACTGGGGAGTAGGGGCATGGGTAAGGGCTTTAACCTTTTCTTCAGTAGTGTGTAACCCATGTCGGTCCACAGTGTGGGCACAAAATGCCAGTCGAGACTTGAAAAATTTGCATTTTGAAAGATTGGCATGCAAACCATACCATTGGAGTTTCTCTAGCACAGCTTCAACATTTTTTCTGTGTTGTTCATCAGTGGGAACAGTAATGAGCATGTCATCTAGTAGACATTGGGTGAAAAGGTATGCCTGCCAGGACCTCATTCATGATCCGCTGCCAGATGGCTGGAGCTGGGGCTATGCCAAAAACCATGCGGTTATATTGGAATAATCCTTTATGGGTGTTAATGGTCAACAGATGGCATGAATCTGGGTGTACTTGCAGTTGCAGGTAAGCTTGCTTTAAGTCTATTTTTGTAAACTTTTGCCCCCCCAGCCAGTGAGCCAAATAGATCTTCAAGTCGAGGCAACGGGTATTGATCCACAAGAAGTTGGTTGTTCAGGGCAACCCTAAAATCCCCACAAATTCTAATGTCTCCATTCTTTTTTTTTGACAGGCACAATTGGTGACCCCCCATACACTTCTATCAACTTTAGTTATGATCTTTTCAGCCAGTAGATGGGTCCAGCTCTGCTTCTATCTTCCGCAAGGCAAAGGGCACTGATCTTGTTTTACAAAAATGAGGTTTAGCACCAGGCTTTAAGATAAGGTGGGACATTTTTCCTTTTACCGAGCCCAAAGAGTCCTCAAAAACCTCCTTAAAGCGTGACTTCAGGGATCCCATCCAATGGTCTCTCAGAAAGCAATGTACATTGGGCAATGGCAAGAGGGGGCATGCTCAGGGCTTTGATACAGTCCCTACCATACAGCAGAGGACCTACTTTACTTACAACATAAAGGCGTAGAGTTTCACTGCGCTTGCCTAATGTCACAATGGGTTTCACATAACCTAAGGGCTGTAGCAGTTCCTTGCTGTAGGTTTGTAGTGTGAGATTTGTAGGTTGGAGCAGTAGGGACAGACCTGATGCCTTTAAATCAGTCCATAAAAAAAAGACACAGCCGCCCCTGTATCAACATCCATGGAGACAGGACAGCCATTGAGTGTGACATCCACTTTTATCGCAGGAGTGTTCCCAGCTACCCGAAACAGTCCAAGATGCTGGAGACAGGTCTCCTCATCAGAGCTGGAGCCGCTCTTTGTCAGTGTCCAAATGAAATGTCTGTTTACGTCTACCTTTTGTGGTAGTGTTCAGGGAGTGTGAGCTGCAGCAAACACGCCCAATATGACCAGTCTTTCCACAATGAAAACAAATTACATCCTTTAACTTGCAAGCAGGTGCACTGTGAGAAGTGTTAAAGTGGTTGTAAACCCTTACATACCACTTTGACCTACAGGTAAGCCTAGATTAAGGCTTACCTGTAGGTCCAAGAAATATCTCCTAAACCGTTACCCGAAGACAGCGGCGCGCAGGCGAACTGGGCAGGCCGCAGATCTCGGCGATATGCCACGAGTGTCGGCTCCTGTGCGCATGCGCGGGAGTGACATCGCGGCTCCGGCGAATCATTGTGCTGGAGCAGCGAGACCCGGAAGTCGCTCCGGGATACATGGCAGCAGCAAAGAGGAACACGGAGGACCGCTTCGGGGGCTTCGTTCTCAGGTAAGTTATTTATTATGAGCTAGTATGCTATGCATACTAGCTCATTATGCCTTTGCCTTACAGGGTGTGTTTATTTTTTTTGCCTTTACTTCCTCTTTAACACAATGGTAGCAAGTTGGTATCCTAGAGACAAAAGAATTAGGGTGGCGAGGTTTAGGTTGATTTGGCGACGGCCGTCGTGGGTGTCGGGTGAGTGGAATATTTACTCTCCCTGGCTTGCAGGAGGTTCAGGTGGCGCCTTCAGTAGGGTGGCGTCCCGTGTAGCCAACTCCATGACCGTAGCAAGGTCCGTGGCTTTCGTCAGAGTCAAGTCAGGTTCTGTGAGTAAACGTTTCTGTATGGCTAGGTCGCAGAGTCCCATGACAAACATGTCGTGGAGAGCCGTCTGCAGGTAGTCTCCAAACTGACAAGTGGCAGCTAGTTTACCTAAAGCAATGATATAAGTCTTTATGTCCTCCCCAGCATGGTGACTCCTACTGTAGAATTTAAATCGCTCTGCGATTTCTAATGGCTTTGGCTTGTAGTGCTCATGTAGCCTCTGAATTAACTCAGGCAGGGGCTTAGAGGCCGGCTTGTCTGGAGAAATTAAGTCTCTGAGAGTGCAGCCTGACCCAATGCTGTGAGGAAAACTGCAACTTTCTGTTCTACAGCCACACTATTTGCTTCCATATACTGCTCCAGTTTCTCCACCCAGGAACTCCATGATTCAGCAACAGGATCAAATGTTTGAATAAACCCTATGAAAGCCATGTGTGCTAAAATCCACAATCCTCGTCGCCACTGTTATGTCCCTTTGACACAGGGTCTCTCAGGGTGTTGCTAGCAATGCCGCCAGTGTTTGCTCAGCAAGTTATACACAGGCTGGATGCACTTCTTAACCAGGGAAGGATTTATTACTCACTCAGAAAGTGATGTACATTCTTACATGTGAAAAAACAGAATTTTACAGTTCCGCCCAGGGGGCGGTCCCTCCAGCAACAGTCCCTTAGCCTGCTTCCTGCAGCTCAGTACGTCAACAAGCAATATACTGGAGCGGCGTTGCTAGGCGGTGTCTGTACTGCTGGGGGGGGTGTATGTACTGCTGGGGGGGGGGGGGTGTCTGTACTGCTGGGGGGAGGGGTGTCTGTACTGCTGGGGGGTGTCTGTACTGCTGGGGGGGTCTGTACTGCTGGGGGGGTGTCTGTATTGCTGGGGGGGGGGGGTGTCTGTATTGCCTGGGGGGGTGTCTGTATTGCCTGGGGGGGTGTCTGTATTGCCTGGGGGGGTGTCTGTATTGCCTGGGGGGGTGTCTGTATTGCCTGGGGGGGGTGTCTGTATTGCCTGGGGGGGGGGGGTGTCTGTATTGCCTGGGGGGGGGGGGTGTCTGTATTGCCTGGGGGGGGGGTGTCTGTATTGCCTGGGGGGGGGGTGTCTGTATTGCCTGGGGGGGGGGTGTCTGTATTGCCTGGGGGGGGTGTCTGTATTGCCTGGGGGGGTGTCTGTACTGCTGGGGGGGTGTCTGTACTGCTGGGGGGGGTGTCTGTACTGAGGGGGGTGTGTCTGTACTGAGGGGGGTGTGTCTGTACTGAGGGGGGTGTGTCTGTACTGAGGGGGGTGTGTGTCTGTACTGAGGGGGGTGTGTGTCTGTACTGAGGGGGGTGTGTCTGTACTGAGGGGGGTGTGTCTGTATTGTTAAGGGGGGTCTGCACTGAGAGGGGATGTCTGTACTGTTGGGGGGTCTGCACTGAGGGGGGTGTGCATTGAGGGGGAGTGTCTGTACTGAGGGGGTCTGCACTGAGGTGGAGTTGTCTGTACCGATGGGGAGGTCTGTACTGATGGAGGGGTGTGCACTGAGGGGGTCGTCTGTACTGTTGAGGGGGGTCTGCACTGAGAGGGGATATCTGTACTGAGGGGGTCTTTACTGAGGTGGGGGTGTCTGTACCAATGGGGGTGTCTTTACTGAGGTGGGGGTGTCTGTACCGATGGGGGGGTCTGTACTGATGGAGGGGTGTGAACTGAAGGCGTGTCTGTACTGAGGGGGGAGGTTTATGCTGAGGGAGGGGAGTCTATATTGAGGGAGGAGGATCTATACTGCGGGAGGAGGGTGTGTAGTTAGTGGAGGGGGGTCTATAGATGGTGGGGGGTGACGCCATTTTTTTCGCACCGGGTGACACTAACCCTAGTGACGCCACTGCATAGCTCCATTAATCTTGACCATAGGGACGTCCCCAAGCAGTGTCATAACGAGGGGTGGTAACGGCATAAAAAAAAACTTAACCCACAACCAGAAACCTTATCTAGCCGCATCAGAACTTGCAATCAACAATGCAACAGTGCATTATACTCAAAAGTAACTGTATTTTCTTTAAACAGAAAAAGGAGTGAAAAAATGCAACATTACATGGCCACCTGCAAAACTTTGCGGCCAAAGCAGGCATCATACGATGCGCTTACATCCACTTCGTAGAATTTGGTAAAAGTGTGAACGGACGACCAAGTCGCCGCCTTACATACTTGAGCGACTAACGCTTTATGTCGGAAAGCCCAAGAGGTTCCAATAGCCCTGGTGAAATGGGCCATGGTCAGGAAAGGGGGACACCTGCCCCTTCAAGACGTAGGCCTGTACCACAATCTGTTTGATCCACCTAGAAATGGTGGCCGACGAGACCGCCATACCTTTTTTCGGACCAGCTACAGAAACAAACGGAGAATCTGACTTCCGAAAGGGAGCAGTAGCAGACAAAAACACCCTTAGAGCGCAGACCATGTCCAGGGAATGAAGGACAACCTCCTTAGGATGTGTTGGCTTAGGACACAGAGATGGTAACACAATGTTTTCCTTGATGTGGAACACCAAAACCACCTCCAGCAGAAAAGAAGGTTGTGGACGCAACACCACCTTATCCTTATGGATAACCAGATAGGGCGACTTGCAGGACAAGGCCGCCAGTTCCAAAACCCTCCTGGCCGAAGTAATGGCCATTAGGAAAACCACTTTCTGAGAAAGAGTCAAAAGGAATTTTCCCGATGTTCTCAAATGTCGGTTTCTGAAGCATCAGGTTCAGATCCCACGGGGGTAACGGTGGACGCACCGGAGGAACTACATGAAGGACCTCTTGAATAAAAGTGCTCATTAGAGAATGAGACGCCAGGGGTCATTGGAAAAAGACAGCCAAGGCTGATATTCGTCCCTTAACCACTTTCAGACCAGACCATTTTGCTGGCTTAAGACCAGACCACTTTTTGTGATTCGGCACTGCATCGATTTAACTGACAATTGCGCGGTCATGCTTCGTGGCTCCCAAACAAAATTGACGTCCTTTTTTCCCCACAAAAAGAGCTTTCTTTTGGTGGCATTTGATAACCCCTACGTTTTTTATTTTTTGCGCTATAAACAAAAATAGAGCGACAATTTTGAAAAAAAAAACGCATTATTTTTTACTTTTTGTTATAATAAATATCCCCCAAAAATATATAAAAAAACATTTCTTCCCTCAGCTTAGGCCGATATGTATTCTTCTACATATTTTTGGTAAAATAAAAAATAAAAGTCGCAATAAGCGATTATTGATTGGTTTGCGGGCATTTTTATTAACATTTTTTTTTTTTACTAGTAATGGCGGCGATCAGGGATTTTTATTGTGACTGCAACATGGTGGACACATTGGACATTTTTGACACATTTTTGGGACCATTGTCATTTATACAGCAATCACCGCTATACAAATGCAGCGATTCCTGTGTAAATGACACTGGCAGTGAAGGGGTTAACCAGTGGGTGGCAGTGTAGGGGTTAAGTTTTCCTAGGGGTGTATTACTAACAGTGGGGGGCTGGGCTTTGTTTTAGTGAACACTGATCTCTGCTCCAATCAGATGGAGTAGAGATCAGCGTCACTTGTTGCTAGGCAGAACGGGGAGATGCTGTATACAACGGCATCTCCTCGTTCAGCCACCCCGTGAGAAGATCGTGGGTATACCCGCGGGGATCGAGTTCACGGGGGTCCCGACCGGCACGGCGGCATTTCAAAATGGACGTACCTGTACGCCAATATGCCTGCCCATGTCATTCTGCCGACGTACATTGGCGCGCGCCGGTCGGGAAGTGGTCAATCGTGCTTAAAGCCATTTTCTGGTCTACTCCTCGCTGTAAACACACCAGGATCCTGGAGATGGAATAGGTGCGTGGATGCCACCCCTTCTTCTCACACATGGAGATGTAGGCCTTCCAGGTACAATGGTATATCTTCCGAGAAGAAGATTACTGTGCTCTCAACATAGTTGAAATCACCGAGTCTGACAGACCCCAGTCCATTAGCACCTGGCTCTCAACAACCATGCTGTTAAAACCAGCGATGGTAAAGCCGGATGGAGAATCGGACCTTGACACAGAAAGTCCTCTCGTAACGGTAATCGCCAGGGAGCGTCCGCAACCAAACGCACTAAGTCGGTGTACCGGGGGGGCGTGGCCAGATGCAAGGAACGGGAGAGTGAGAGGAGACATGTGAAGGAAAGTGTGTGTCTCTCCCCCTCTGCCCCGCTTGGCGTACCCGAACGGACTGGAGACTGCCAGAGAAAGCTGGAGCTTGCCGGGCAGCCGGAGAGGGCTGCAGCAGGGGCGGCATGGCGCGGCAGTAGGAATAGCTGGAGCGGCTAAGGCAGCGGCTTTCCTCCTTGCTTTTCCCCTGGTGTGGTGAGCGGATGTTTGAATGGGAGAGTGCTGTACAGGAGAAGCTGAAGCCGTGATGTGTGTAGCATTGAGAGGCTGTGTGAAGCCTGTGTGGAGCCAAGAGGATTGCTAACCCATTCACAGAGATCCATCCATCCATCCGCAGCGGAGACAAGCGGTGTGAGTAAGCACGGTGGAAAAAGTGATGAATACAGGGGATATGTGTGAGGTACAACCCGGGCTCATATATGCTTATATATTTAAGAAGGAAAATATCATGCTGCAGTGGAAGGGGTGAGCAGGAGCAGTGGGAAAAATCGAAGCTGCTTGAAATCACTATCACAAACTGCTTCACATTGATCCACTATTTAATTCAATTGGAAGGAAATGTCAGGGGAAAGTGGCGTAAATACATCTGATTTGGAAAATTTTACCCACCTCAGGACTACAGTAATAATAAATATGACATCAGTGGATACTTATTGGGCTATTTTAAGCTCCTGAAAACCTGTCAGGTCTGGTACAAGCAGTAAATCACAGGAATTTTTTTTTCTTTTTTTTTTGTGGCTACAGTTTGGATAGCATACAGGTACGCTGCAAACTGATAACATTGAATTATTTTTTGTATTACTGTTGTATTTTGGTACTGCTAAAGTTGATAAAGGTCGCAGGGAGTATAGCCTGCTGCACAATACCCACTTCTTTGCTTTTTGTTCCTTCCCTCTCTGGAAAATAGGTGCTGGTTCAGCGCCTGTTTATTAAGTGTAAGCACTATGACTAGAAAGAGGGGAGAAGAGCAGTCACATCAGGAGAACACCAGGTCACAAACAACACATCCGGAGAAGGAGAGGGGAGGCCAGGCTGCAGTGGCTGCAGCTTCTAAGCTTGAAAGGTTTGCTCATACTCTAGAAAATTCCCCTAATAAAGGGCCTCAGCAGCAGCCAACGGTAAAAGCTCAATCCACTCAGGATAGAAAAAGCCAAGGAAAAGCGCAGGGCCAGAAAAGTTCTGCATCAATAGGGATAAAAATGGCAGGTAATAATAAGGCAGTAAATGGGAGCCCAGAGCTTGTGGTTGAACCTAACTCTCATACCCCTTTAGTAGAACAAGAAGAACCATCACTAAAGGATATACTCACCGCCATTAATGAAAGCAAGAGCTCACTGAATAGTTTATGTGAACAAATTGGGGGAATTAAGGAGGAATTACTTTCGCTTGGTCAAAAACTGCAGAAAACCACCGAAAGGACTACGGCCCTAGAAGAAAGATTGAGCTTAATGGAAGATGACTTTTTCCACCTCAAACAGGAAATTAAATTAATACAAGAACAAATGTTTCTCCAGATTTCAAAATTGGATGAAATGGAAAACAGGGCACGTAGGAGCAATGTACGGGTGGTGGGACTTCCTGAGGGATGTGAAGGTCCTCACTCTGTTGAGTTCCTGGAGAAGTGGATTAAAGAGGAGTTTGGGCAGGCTAGTTCCTTGCCTCTGTTCGCTATAGAGAGAGCTCATAGAGTTCCAGCTAGAGCTCCGCCAACTGATGGACACCCCCGGTCAATGCTCTTAAAGTTTTTTAACTATAAGGATAAAGCAACTCTTTTGAGAAAAGACAAGAAGGGGAATATTTTTTTCAAAGGTGTCAGGATATCATTTTACCCAGATTACTCCCCAATGCTACAAAAACGTAGAGCAGAGTTTATAGGGGTAAAAACGCTCTTTGCAGAAGCAGAAAATCATGTATGCCTACTGTACCCAGCCCGTCTGAGGATAAGGGCTCTGGGAGGGACACAATTTTTTGATACAGTAGCTGAGGCGGCAAGATGGCTTGAGGAGAATAAGAACTTACAGGATGCAGAACTTTAAATATGATATGGTCACACTTTAGGATTAATATTAAGGGGAGGGGGAGGTATATGTGTGTGGACACACTAATGTATGGGGCAGGTAATGTACCTGCCAAGTTGTTGTTTTGGTTGCATTTGTGGTGGGGGGGGGGGGGTGGGAAAGGGATAAATAAGTATAATTTAATAACGGTATGTAATGCACTGGGGGGGGGCATAAGGAGTTGGATGAGGGGCTAGGCTGGAGGAAGGTCACGGATAAAACCCTTGGGGGGAGACTAGGTAGGCAATGGTATGGGGGGTGGGGGAGGAGTGGATTGGGTAATGGGGGTAGTGGGGGAGGGAGAAGGGAAGGTACTTTAACCACATTAAAATGAGTACACAGGATTGTCACGTGGAAAGTGTAAAAAGAGTTTTTTCTTATGCATCACAAAATGGGATTAATATAATAATTCACTTGGTTGGTTATTTATGGGTGAAAGATATTCAGCCTTTTGGAGAAAGGGTTTTAAGTGAGTATAATTTGTTACTAAAGGAAATGGGTTGCTCCCCAACCTCTGGTGGTTATAGTCTGCTAGGCCAGGAATATAACAGAACCCCAGCTGACACAATATAGCAGTTTGAATATAGCCTCCTTTGAATATAGCCTCCTGGAATATCAGGGGGCTTGGGAACCCAGTTAAAAAAATGTCTGTCTTCTCAATCATGGAGGAAAAAAAAAAAAAAAAAATCGGGTGGATTTAGTTAGTCTACAGGAGACACATTTAACAAAAGACACTATGGTGGGGGGCTTTACAACAAGCAATACCGATTCCAATACCATTCGGTTTATTCCTCATATGCAAGGGGAGTGAGCATAATGGTTAGAACCGAAATGCGCTTTTCTCCTCAGAAAGTTATAATAGATACGGAGGGGCGCGTTTTTACATTGCCAAATAGAAAATAAACCCTACATTTTGGTAAACCTCTATATCCCACCACCTTTTAAAATGGAGGTATTATTTAGGTTGGCCAAATTTTTGGAAGATAAAGAGGGTATATCAGTTATTGCGATGGGGGATTTTAATGAAGTCCTCAATAAGAGAAAAGACAGTTTTCCGTCTGGGGTTCAATGAGATAAGGCTCCTCATTTTTATTGTCTTTTTTATTGTCTTTTTCATTTCTCTTAATTTTTCACAACTCTTTTATACATACATTCTTTGTTCCCCATATATATAATTTTTCTCTAAAACGTTTCCCCTTTTTCAAGTTCACTTTCATTACCATATATTTTATTCACCTGCCATAGTATTATCATTATTATAACCCTCCCAACCTGCTTGCATCGATTACAGGGTTAATTGCTATTTTGTCTGTCATTATCTATTTACTCTCCTATTTAAGAGCTGTCCCCCGCAGCATTGCCTATACCTGCACTTGAGAAAGGAGCGCGCATGCCCGAACGAGGCTTGCGCAAGCTCAAAACGCGCTGTGCTCCCAGGTACCCCCCCAGCTGACGTCACACGCTGTCTACGAGCCAGTCTGTGTCTCTGTGCATCACAGAACACAGCAGAGCTTCCCCTAGCGTGCTGTGGAGGAGGATTCATCCAGTAACAGCACCAGCGAAAGGGAACAGTGATTTGACTATCAAACGGAGGACAATAATAATTATGGATGTGAGACTTTTATTGATTGTATAAAATAAATGCACTTTTTACTGATTTGGCGCTCTTCTATATATTCTTTTATTGGTATCCTATTCATGAGATGACTTCACTCTAAAGAAGCAGCTGCTGCAGGTGATTGTGCACATACATCCCTTATCCTCCAAGGACAGCAAGCAACCTTTCTGGATTTTTAGCAAATTCCAAGTACTGTTTTCTCAGATAACTTAAAAAAAAAAAAAAAAAAAAAAACACAACATCTTGCTTTGATAAAAACTGTTTTTGAATTTATTTTAATGAATGATACAGACTGAACTGAAAAGGACACACCAGTATCATTTAAAGCGCTAGTGTCTTGTGTTGTTTTTTATTCGGACGGATATCGGGGCTAGTAATTGGGAGAAGTCTGCGTTGTTTGTTGCGGTTGGACTCAATAAGCTCTCTGCCGCCTGCAGTTGCTCAACTGCGGGTGGAAGACAGGATGAAATATCTAGGAATATGGCTAACAAGAGATCCAAACCAATATCTAAGCGACAATCTTGCCCCCCTCCTGCTTACATTTAGTCAGAAGCGGGACATCTGGAAACATTTACCTGTCAGTAACTGGCAGAATTAATTTAATTAAAATGGTTTGGATGCCCCAGTTGTTGTACTATCTACACAACGCTCCAGTTTGGATAAGAATGGAATGGTTTAAAAAGATCGGAACTTTATTTAGGGAATTAACATGGAAGAATAGACAACCACGCATAGTCCTACAGACACTGCAGCTACCAATAAAAGAGGGGGGGAGCAGCAGTTCCACATCCCCATAGCCATTTTCTGGCTGCTCAGCTACAGCACTTGAGGGGTTGTGATAGGGTGGAGGATAGGAATAAAAGGGAGTTGATGCTGTTACAGGGAGCTAAGCACGGTAAATTGGTGGACGCTCTGGAAGCCGACTCACTCCTTCCTGAATTCCCCACACTAAGATTAATTACAAAGGTCTGGCAGGCGGTCAAAAAAGGAATGGGATATGCAGGACCAACAGAATATACCCCATTGTGGGACAATAAGTATTTGCCAGACTTGTCACCTATAGGTAAAGTAGGTGTATGGGAAAAGTGCGGTGTTGAAAGACTGGCCCAAGTATACGAGGGGAGCAGGTTGAAGTCCTTTGAGGAGCTAAGGAGGGAGTATGGTATTCCAAATTATTCTTTTTTCCGATACCTTCAGATAAGACACGCCCTACAAACACATTTTAGAACCCAAACGGTAGCATGGTGTAAAATCCCTCTTATTCAAAAAGTGGTTAATAGGGAGTCATCTAAAGGGCTGATATCTGAGATATATGTACAGCTTTGCAGTAAATCTATCACTAGGGCAGGATTGGCCAAAAAGGTGGGAAGAGGACTTTGGAGTAAAGATAACAGAAGTACAGTGGGGGAGGATATTAGAGGACAGTGCCCTGGTTTCAGTGTCTCCTGCACTAAAAATGTCCCAGCTATTTATTTTTATTTTTTTACACAGGGTTTACTATACCCCGAAAAAACTTTTTGGATTTGGTTATAGAGTGGACGCTAAATGTCCAAGGTGTCAAGAAACTGGGGATTTGATACATATAATGTGGAAGTGCCCAAAATTAGGTACTGGACAGGAATAGTGGAAGCTATTAATAGTACTTTTGTGACCATGCCTAAACCGGCTGGGGAGGTGTGTCTATTGAAAAAATAGAAGGTAAGAAGGCATTAGAAAAAGTTAAAACAGTAATGAGGGGCCTATTTCAGGCACGAAAGCTAATAGCCCAGAACTGGCAAATCGGTAAGACCCCCCACATGTGAAGAATGGACAAAGGTGATGGATGACACTATATGGAGGGAAAAAGTGGTATACACTAGAAGGAACTGTGGTGGATTTTTAAAGTTGTGGATGCCATGGTTGGATAAAATGGGCTGTCCACCATAAAGGGGACTAATGGGTATATGGTAAGGGTGAATTAAACACTGAGGGGATGATATAAGGAAGGGAGAGCAGACTAGAAGGGTGAGAAAGTAGTTTGTGTGAGGGAGAGTAGGATGATGGTGATATAATTATTGTTTATTAATTCCACAAAATGTAAAGGCACAGTAAAAAGGTGGTTGAAAAATAAAGCACTGGGCGGGGTTTAAAAGTTTATAGAAAGAATAACGTACAAAGGGATTAATAGACAAATGTGACACTGATGGAATTATTTTCTGAAAATTCAAGAGTAAGTATCTTGTGGAAGTTTCTTTATTCTAAGACCCCTTTCACACCACACCGCCCATAGCGTGGGCGGTAAAACACCGCTATTTTTAGCAGCGTTTTTCCGCCGGATTTGCGGCGCATTTCGGCTGCTAGCGGGGCACTTTTACCCCCGCTAGCAGCCAAGAATGGGTTAAAACCACCGGAAATATGCTGCAATAGCGGCGTTTTGCCGGCGGTATTACAGCGCTGCCCCGTTGATTTCAATGGGGAGCAGCGGTGGAGGAGCTGTAAACACACCGCTCCTTCACCGCTGCAAAGAAGCTGCTGGCAGGACTTTTTCCTGACGTCACACTACACACAATGGTGCAGCTTCTTTAAGGCGGATTGCAGTCGCTATTTCTAACGCTATAGCGCCTGCAAAACGCCCTGGTGTGAAAGGGGTCTTTTTTGGTATGTATGTTTTATATGTTTATAAAATAAAATAAAAATAAAAAGGTCGGCGTACCAGGGGTGCCGAGGTCAATCTGGGGCAATCAGTATTACTGGAATCCCCTCGGTCTCCACTCTGCTGAGCAAACGTGGTAGTAGTTTTAGTGGGGGAAAGGCATAGATCAGTCGATACTGACCCCACAGAGCCACCAGCGCGTCTGATGCGTCTGCCCAAGAATCTCTTTTCCTGGACACGAATCTCGGCACCTTCCGATTGAGATGGGAAGCCAGGAGATCCACGTCTGGTGTGCCCCATTGCAGGCACAGTAGCCTGAATACCTCCGGATGCAACGCCAATTCTCCTGGGTCCAGCATCTGGCAACTCAGGTAGTCCGCCTGCCAGTTTTCCACTCCCGGGATGTAAATGGCCAACAAGGCTGATAAATGTCGCTCTGCCCACTGAAGGATGTGAGCGACCTCCTGTGCTGCAGCCAAGCTTCTTGTTCCTCCTTGATGGCTGACATATGCCACTGCCGTGGTGTTGTCTGACTGGATCCTGATAGGACGCCCTCGAAGTCTCATCAACCATGTGGAGAGCCATAGCCTGATCGCTCGAGCACATTGATCGGCAACATGGATTCCTCCCCCGACCAGAGGCTCTGGGTCGACTGTACTCCCAGTACTCCATCCCAGCCGGTTAGGTAGGAAGGACTTCCCGGACCAACGTGCCAGGGACCTCAGCCGCTAGAGCAGGGAGTCCCTGACTGACTGGCTCACCCGAATCTGACGATCCAGGGATAATGGAGATTTGTCCCATTTTGTCAAGATCTCCTTCTGCAAGACTCTGGTGTGAAACTGGGCATACGGTACCTCCTCGAAGGAGGCCACCATGAGACCGAGGACTTGCATGCAGAAGCGCGACGACCACCTGCGGTTCATCAATAGTTTTACCACAGCACTGAGAGTCTACAGCTTGTCTGAAGGGAGAAACGCTCATTTCCATGGAGTCCAGCAGTAAGACTAGGTACCCCAGGTGCTGAGTCGTTATGAGCACCGACTTTTTAAGGTTCAACAGCCACCCAAAATCCTGCAGGGTTTGCATGGTGAACGCCACATCCTCCTTTAATTCTGAGGCGGAAGATGCTCTCAGGTGGAGATCGTCTAGGTAACCTACGATCGCGATCCCAATACCTTGGTAAGGACTCGGGGTGCTGATGCCAAGCCAAAAAAGGGGAGAGCCACAAACTGGTAGTGGGCTTTCCCAACTGCGAATTGCAGAAACCTCTGATGCTGGAGGCATATGGGTATGTGCAGGTACACATCCTGGATGTCCAAAGACGCCAGGGAGTCCCCTTAATGGAGTACAGCGACTACTGAGTGAACCGATTCCATTCTGAACCTCTGTACTTTTACAACGCAATTGAGGGCTTTTACGCCCAAGATTGGACGTACCTGTTCCTTTTTGGGGACTACAAACAGATTGGAGTAGAACCCTGGAACCTTTCCGACTCCAGAACAGGCACTATCACCCTGCAGCTTAGCGGGTCACTTAGCGACCCCATTAGGGCCTTCCGGCAAGCCGGGAGTAAGGGTATGCTGCAGGGGAAGAATCTGTTTGGTGGCCAAGAGAGGAACTCTATCTTGTAGCCAGAGGAAATCAGTTTGCAGACCCATTGGTTGGACAGCCGAAAGGCCCACCGCGCTGCAAACCCCCGAAAGCGACCCCCCACTCGTGTGACGGGTAGGGGCAAACCTTCTTGCGGTAGCACTTTTGCTCGCAGGCTTGCAGTCCCAGGGACGCTTTTGTCCCTCAGAGGCCATGCTGTCGGACTGGGAGCATTTAGTCGAAGTCCCGGACGGACCAAAAACGCCTCTTTTGAGCGGAAAATAAGAGCCCTTGCCTGCGGCGTGGCTCCTTAGTCTTCTTGGCCTGTGGAAGCAAGGTGCTCTTCCCACCTGTGACATTCTTAATAATGTCATCCAGCGAGGCTCCAAGAGCCGCTCATTAAGGAAGGGTAGATCCATCAAGGCTTTTAGCCAAATCAGGCGCCTCAGCGCCACTGAAGCCCTGGATAGCAGGGGAAGCGTATCCAGGGCCGCGTCACAAACATACTTAAGGTCGTGCACTAACTGGACTGCTAGCTCCACGCAGACACGAGTAGCCTGTTGCTTCCCCAATTCGTGGTGCAAAAGTTTTGCTCATTCAGTAAGTGTCTGCGACACAAGTGCTGTGGCCAGTACTGGTCGTATTGCGGACTCCACAACCGTAAACAAGGAACAAGCCACTGCCTCGGCCTTCCCGTCAGCAGGGACCTTAAAGTGAAAGTAAACCCATCGATTTAAACAGTTAAAAAAAAAAAAAGGCATGCGGGGAATGCTAACTGCACATTGGCTGTGCTCTCAGCCAAGCTATCAAACCATCCAATGGCTGGTGTCATAACGAATCACATGTGCAGCACCATAGCAGTTGAAGATTAAAGAGGCAAAAGATGGCAGCTTCCTTGGCTGAAAACGATAGGGGAGTTTACTTCCACTTTAAATGCAGGAGTCCCCTCTCCCGGGATTATGGTTACTATATTTAACCTGGATACTGGGGGGTCCACGACCGGAGGAGCCGACCATTTTTTAAGAAGGCTCTCCTCAAGGGGTAATGAACCGCTATACTTTTTGGACCGAAAAGGTCAGCTGCGGTCTTCCCCATTCCTTGTATATGAACTTATCTAAATAAGTCAGATATGGAAACACCTTAGGTGTACGGGCTGGCTTACGGAACCCAAAGGGACCGCTACTTCAGGAATTTTCAGGGTATCACATACAGATAAGTGCTCCAACTAGCGCTTTGTCTTGCGTGGACCTGGACTCATCCTCACTGTCCGATCGGTCCTGGTCAGTGTCATCTGAAGCAACAGAGCAGGGGCCGCCAGCCTCAGAGCTCTACCCAGGGGGGGGGGGCGCAGGGGCCCCTTTTTACCACCTTTGCGCCCGCACACCGCCTCCACCCTGGCAACAAACGTTTCAAGGACCGCTGACAAAGCGTCCAAAGGCACTGCACTGTTTGCAGACAAGCCGGTTGCAATCCACTCAGCAGTCCATCATGCAGCATCCCCCGGGGGGGGGGAGAGAGACAGGGAGAGAAGAGAGGGAGGAGAGGGACCCCTAAATCGACCTTCCAGGGAATGTCCAGCTGCTCCATCCCGCCGAGGCAGGGAGAGCTGTACTTACCATCACGGACCCACTCTCTGATCAGTTGTTGGCCACGGTACACTGTGATAAAGACATCAGTAGTGCGATCATATGTGTTCCCCGGAGCGTTGCGCTCACTGACTGCCCCTGGAGCCTGAGGGGCATGTTGTGGCCGACCCAGCGCATAGCTTTGGTCTGCACACGCTCGATGGCCAGGCTGGGGAGACTACAAGGATAAGGATATCCAGCCTGTCACCCAGCCAGCTGTTGATAGTAAATCACAGGATCCAAAAATTTTGCGCAAAAGGCAAACTGAGCTGCAGGAAGTAGGCTGAGGGGATGTTACTGGAGGGACCTCCCCCTGAGCGGAACTGTAAAGTTCTGTTTTTTCACATGTATAACATGTTCTGCCTAGTCCTCTCCTGGAGTTGGCGTAACAACCCTATGGTCAATATTAATGGAGCTATGTCAGTCAGTGAACAAAAAAAAATATGCATTTACTTTTTTTTTTTAATTGTATAAATCTGGAAAGCATTGCACCTGTGATGAGCAGATTGCAGATGCCATGCAGGACTCTTACTGGCTGTCAGTGTAAACTGTCTACCTGTACATCATACAGGCAGAAAGACTCAATGAACTACAAACAGTGCCCTGGTAGTTTGTTGAGAACCACATGCCAATAGCTGCAAAGGGATCTATGAACCCATGACAAAGCCACACTCTTTTCAAATAGTGACAGCTGACATGTGGAGAAGATCCCTGGCCTGCTGTCACAGGGAGTTCGGGGATCGGCTGCAGGATGGGGAATATGTTACACCCTAGAAAACAAGTGGAACATGTAACATGTTCCTGAAAGTAAACTTATTCTTTAGGCTTCAGGTGTTTGTTTCCCGGATTGGGCAAGGGTAGAACAGGTCCACAGGCGGAGCTTTTCAGGAGCAAAAATGCACGTTCTGCATTTACAGGAGCTCTTATTAATGTCTAAGGGTCCAAAAACTCCTTAATACATGCAAAAAAAAAAGTTTGTGTATTTTTTTTTTTTTTGGTGTGTGTGTTGGGTGACTGCGCCTACAAGTGTGCACAAGGACAATTAGAAAGAACAGGATTCTGCATCTTGAGCGTAGTCAGGCCTAGGAAAATAAGCTGAAATATACTTACATATGAATGAGGGCTAGAGCCACATGCACACTGGGCATTTAGACAGTGTGCACCCAATTCCAGTGTTTTTGTGCACCAGGAGGCAAAGGTGCAGCATCCAGCCCCACTGCCTTCAGCCTGTTGAAGTTTACATCCGGCTGAAAAATGATGCTGTACTGGGCAGTATGAGTTTAACGTTGTACGCCTGGAACGCAAGTATTCTGAGCAGACATCCCTAGATGCAAGTACATGAAAATGGTGGGAAAAGACCAGCGGGTATGCAGCCTAAAGCAGGAAAAAATGATCTTGGAAGCATAATGCCTTTTGCAGATGCTTGTTGATTGGCCATTGGTTTATGTAGCTGAAGCCACCAGGAGCAGTGTGTGCAGGCATCCTATGTAAATCCATAGGGATGCAGCGAACGAAAGCAGTGTGCGTTTGGGGCTGCTCACCCATCAAATTTTGATGAGCAGCTGCGGCACCATGTAGTTTCATGTACCTGAAAGCATGCTGTGTTTTCAAATGTATGGGGGGGGGGGGGGGGATGCGGGGGGTGGGTGCTATCAGGAATTATTTGCACCCCCAGCACATCTCCTAAATAAGGATGAGCCAAGGCATGTTTGCATGCTCCACGAGCAGAGATCGCCAGGAAGTCGGCGCAGCACTCCGCTAATCACAGGCAGTGAGACATTGCCCTGATGTGTGGCTGTAGAAATCGGGCAATGTCTCACTGCCTGTGATTAGCGCAGCTCCGCAACGACTTCCTGGCGGGCTCTGCACGTGGGGCATGCGAACACGCCTGAGCTTATCCCACATTTACCAACAATAATGTGAACCTAACATCGGCCACCTCCACGTGGGTCCTGGTGCCTCCAACCACAAATATCTGTACAGGCCACACCACCCATGGGAATGAGGCCTACACTTGTTTGTATATCCCACAGGACGTCTATGTTTAGAAAACCTAAAGACAGGAGTTCCAATTTTACTGTAATGCAACTACCAGAACCTCATGTGAAACAAGTGACTATTTCTGATTATTACATAACTATACAACTTTCATATTCGATAAACTCTTACAACACTCAGTTGTAGTCCTTGTCCCTAGAAATCGCCTCACAGGATAGTCACTTAGAATTCCCGCGCTGACGTCACCTCCGCCTCTACCAGCATGGAGGAGAGTCCGTATTAGACGTCAAAGTTGTGCGACAGGCAGCTGGATGCGTCACCTGCGGTTGCCATGGGAAACCGGCAGATTTGACAGGAGGCTTGGAGACCGGGTTTCGGGCAGACATCGGTGGGAGGAGGCGATCGCTGTATGTATGTAGTGACAGGCCGAGAGCAGATTCGGAATGAGAGCTTGGTTGCATTGGCGATTGTGTGTGGAAGTGTCACCTGACCTTTGCCTCATTGCAGTCAGTCTTTGTTGTCGTCCTATATCCTCCCCGGCCATTTCTAGTCATGGATCGGTATTATGTGTGAGGCGGAGCACTTGTCTCCAACATCCGATTATTGAAATTATCTGAAAATATTACAGAAAAATCCCCCAGGGATACTTTGGTGCAGAGGTGATGATGATGTCACACAGCATCCTGTCATCTCTCCTCTGCAGTCTACTGGCTTTTTTTTCTTTTGGAATGTGCAGCTTGATGATATCCTGTCCATAGACCTGCATTGGCCATTCCATCAATAGGGATCCATTGTTCAGCCTTCTATTTCAGGGACAAAATGTCTGCTGACAGATCTCTAGATATCTCAGGATGAAATACTATAACTGGTCATACAGTCTGATTGTACAATCTCTGGCCATACACTGTACAGTTTGAACCTACAATCTCCTTTAGATTTACCATAGCTTTGTAATGCGAGGAAGAAACTAAAGCATCCATTCTTTTGTTATCAAATCAGACCACCCTCCTGCACTACGTAGCTGATGATTAAGGATGAGCTGAGGTGTGTTCGCATTCTCCACGT
Organism: Lithobates pipiens; assembly: GCF_037356315.1. Taxonomy (NCBI): domain Eukaryota; kingdom Metazoa; phylum Chordata; class Amphibia; order Anura; family Ranidae; genus Lithobates; species Lithobates pipiens. The sequence goes on along the minus strand of NW_027507787.1, from coordinate 55,388,210 downwards.
TCTGAGCCTGCCAGGAAGTGGGCGCAGCGCTGTGCTAATCACAGGCAGTTAGACATTGCCCCGATGCGCGGCTGCAGAGATCAGGCAATGTCTGTGATTAGCACTGTGCTGACTTCCTGGCGAACTCTGCATGTGGACCATGCGAACACGCCTGAGCTCACCCCTACTGATGATACTAGATTTAAAACTGGACATACATTATACAATCTGATTGTAATCTCCTTTATCAAGACTATGTCTATGTAGACAATCCTAAACAACCCATTCAGTTTATGTCCAATCAGGCAGGCCCTAGCACTATACAGTTGATGGTAGATCTAAAGAAAATTGTACAGCTCTGAAGATTGTATCAGTTTGTACAGTGTATAGTAGAGTTGCCACCTCATCCTTTTAAACCCGAACACATATTCATTTCACAGGTTCTGTGGCTAATTGAATGCAGGTAAGGCACTAAGTGAGTTTAATTACGATCTTAATCAGCTATAGAACCTGTGTAATTAATATGTGTCTGGGTTTAAAGGGATGAGGTGGCAACCCTAGTGTATACCTTAAAGCGGGAACTTCCGCTTTAAGAACTCCTGACATGTCATATTTGGCAGGAGGCTAGTTTTGACAGGTACCCTGCTCCCACTTCCACTCAGGCCACCTAGGTGACTCAAGCATAAGTGTTCCTCTCCCCCTCCCTCCCTGCAATCTTCTGAGACACCTCACAGGTAAGGATGAGCTCCTGCGTGTTCGCATGGTCCACATGCAGAGCCCGCCAGGAAGTTGGCGAGGCGCTGCACTAATCACAGGCAGTGAGACATTGCCGATCTCTGCAGCCGCACATCGGGGCAATGTCTCGCTGCCTGTGATTAGCGCAGCGCTGCGCCGACTTCCTGGTGGGCTCTGCGTGTGGAGTATGCAAACATGCCGGAGCTCATCCTTAGTCACAGGTCCCAGAAGATTGCCCAGCCATTGAGAAGACACAGCAAGACTCGTGCACGTACAGTGGGCACACAGCTGTGAAGCTGTCCCAGCTGGGTGCCCGCACTTGTGATGGCGTCGGAGAGAACCGAGGGCTCGGGCAGCCGTATCTCTGGATCCTGAGATAGGTGAGTGTGTGTTTAAAGTCAGCAGGTGCATTTTTGTAGCTTCTGACTTTCAATAAACACAAAACCGAGTGGAACTCCGCTTTAAGGCTACTTTCACACTGAAAGCACTGGCCATTAGCGGTAAAGCGCTGCTCGTTTTAGCGGAGCTTTACTGCTGTTTAGGGGTCTAAAGCCTCATACACACGAGCTGATTTTCTGACGGGAATTGTGTGATGACAAGCTGTTGGTGGAAAATCCAACAGTTTGTACTATCCATCGGAAAATTGTTGTCGGATTTTCTGCAGACAAATGTTGGATGACAGGCTTTAAAATTTTCCATGGACAAATGTCTGTTGTTAGATTTTCCGAGCGTGTGTACAAAAGTTCGTCGGACAAAAGACCAAAGTACAAATACGCATGATCGGAAGCAAGGACGAGCCAGAAGCGGTTGGTCTTGTAAACTAGCGTTCGTAATGCAGAATTATCATTCGTGACGTGGCAAATTATGAAATCTCAAAATGCAGCTCACATTCTCTTCCTTAATTGGATAATAATGAAGCTGCTTTGCTGGTGATACTGCTGGAGTTCTTTTTTTGGGGGGGGTGGGGGGGGGCAAGTTATCCCATAATTATTAAGATCAAAGATAAAACTATGTTGGTGGTCCCTTGTCAATTTTACTTTGTATTTTTTTTAAATGTAACTGCCTACTCCCAAACTGTAATTTGAAGTAAAACACATAGCCAAGTATTATTCTCCACAATTTTTTTTATTGTGCATTAAAAAAAAAAACTACAATTTGACATGCTATCTGCCAATAGAACAAATCATCATTATTCAACCAAAAAATAAAATTAAGGCCTCATGCATGTGTCCTGCTTCTTAATATAGGGGGTCAACAATGGCAAGAGTTGGTGAAAGCAGGGGTCTGTCATCCGGAGATAATTCCGAAAATCATCTGGATTATTCTCCTGGAGTTCCCGCAGCAAAGGCATATGACAAAATTGGTCACGATTAATAAGACAACCAATTTTTGGTCTAAGAAATCCTCCTCCTGTTCCTTGACTGGACTTGGATCAAAGCAATAACTCCAAGGCCAATAATAAATAACACGTTATCTCCTCCAATTCCGCAACATGTCTGGTTGAGGAACGGCAGTTCAGAAAAAAGCTGAAAAACACGAAATGAAAAGCGCAAATCAACACTCACCAAACGTTTACTAACACAAAATTAGCAGAAGGACCCCGAAGGGTGGCGCCTGACAATTTAATTTCCTCTTTATCGGCTCGTACTACAGAAGAGTCTTGTGTGTCTTTGGCTCCATTTCAGGTCCGAATTCAGGCAAAAATTCGGACATGAAATGGTGAACAGGGATGCACCAGACCCCCCTGCTGTGCCCTATGCTCCACATAGTGTGAGCCCAGTCTCAGGAGATATTCATAACCATGTTACATGAGACTCCTAGAGATCACTTCCATTGCAGTCCCCCTAAAAATTACCTGTAGCCCATTTTATATTTCTTTTAGCAAGATCCATTCTAAAAGATCAGAGGAATTAAAATATATATATATATAATTGTGTGCAAAAATAAACCAGTCTAAAAATCACTTCACTGGCCTATGTAAGCACTTAGGTAAAAGAAACATACACTATTGTGTTCAGGAGCCCTGAGGGCCACATTGTATGTTCTACAGGGTCACAGGTTGGACACTAGGGGTATAGGACAGTGGTCGCCAACCTTTCCAACCTCACGGATCACTAAATTCACAATTTTGAATCCTGCAGACCACTAACATGAATTGTACATGCCTTCTACACACTCCTGGGATAGAGCCAGGACTACAGAGGAGGCATCAGGTATCAATGTGCGCTGATGGAATTGACTGTCAGCACGCATTGACATCATTGGGCAGTATACATCCTCCACAATGGTGATTTGCGGCAGAAACCCTGGGGACCACCTAAATTTTCTTGTGGACAATCAATGGTCGGCGATCACTGATATAGGCCATCCTCTTCCATCATCTTTCTTGCTCCTGTTTTTTGTATCAACTGCTTTTTTTCCTTAACTACTTCAATACCAGGCGCTTTCCCCCCTTCCTGCCCAAGCAAATTTTCAGCTTTCAGCGCTGTCACTTTTTAACCACTTAAGAACCAGGCCCTTTTTTCAGATTTGGTGTTTACATGTTTAAAACAGTTTGTTTTTTTTTGCAAAAAAAATTACTTAGAACCCCCAAACATTGTATATTTTTTTTTCTAACACCCTAGAGAATAAAATGGCGGTCATTGTAATACTTTTTTTCACACCGTATTTGCGCAGTGGTCTTACAAGCACACTTTTTTTTGGAAAAAATTCACTTTTTTGAATAAAAAATGAAGACAAAAAAAATTATATTGTGAAAGATAATCTTACGCCGCGTAAATTGATACCCAACATGTCATGCTTCAAAATTGCACCTGCTCGTGTAATAGCGTCAAACTTTTACCCTCAAAAATCTCCATAAGCGATATTTTAAAAATTCTACAGGTTGCATGTTTTGCGTTACAGAGAAGGTCTAGCGCTAGAATTATTGCTCTCGCTCTACCGATCATGGCAATACCTCACATGTGTGGTTTGACCGCCGTTTTCATATGCGGGCGCTACTCACGTATGCGTTCGCTTCTGTGCGCTAACTTGTTGGGACGGGGTGTTTTAAAAAAATGTTTTTGTTTTTTTTCTTATTTATTATACTTGATTTTATTTATTTTTACACTTTTAAAAAAAAAAATGGATCACTTTTATTCCTATTATAAGGAATGTAAACATCCCTTGTAATAGAAAAAAGCATGACAGGTCCTCTTAACTATGAGATCTGGGGTCAAAAAGTCCTCAGATCTCATATTTGGACTTAAATGCAATATAAAAAAAAAAAAAAATACCTTTTAAGAGGTATGGGTGGAAGTGACGTTTTGACGTCGCTTCCACCTTCCTATGGCATAGATACGAGTGGGGGGTCATCTTGGCCTCACTAGTCTCCATACCCAGCAATGGAAAGGACCCGATCGCCTCCTCCGCTACCGACAGCTCTGGTAAGCAGCGGAGGGCGCGGGAGAGTGGCGGGAGGGGGGTGGCACCTCTCCCGCCGCTGATAATGGTGATCTCCCGGCGAACCCACCGCGGAGACCATCGTTATCGCACACAGGACCACCTCCTGTAAAGAGGGATGTCTCGGTTGTGGCAGCAACTCCTGCCGTTACCGAGATATCCCTCTTCAAAGTACCGATGTATATATACATGAGGTGGTCCTTAAGTGGTTAAAAAATGACAATTGCGTGGTCATGCTACACTGTACCCAAACAAAAATGTTATCATTTTGTTCCCACAAATAGAGCTTTCTTTTGGTGGTATTCGATCACCTCTTGTGGTTCTTATTTTTTGCTAAACAAATAAAAAAAAGACCAAACATTTTGAACAAAAAAAAAAGTTTTTCTTTACACAGTTACATAGTAGGTGAGGTTGAAAAAAGACACAAGTCCATCAAGTCCAACCTATGTGTGTGATTATATGTCAGTATTACATTGTATATCCCTGTATGTTGCAGTTGTTCAGGTGCTTATCCAATAGATTCTTGAAACTATCAATGCCCCCCGCTGAGACCACCGCCTGTGGAAGGAAATTCCACATCCTTGCCACTCTTACAGTAAAGAACCCTCTACATAGTTTATGGTTAAACCTTTTTTTTTGTAATTTTAATGAGTGGCAACAAGTCTTGTTAAACTCCCTTCTGCCAAAAAGTTCTATCCCTATTGTGGGGTCACCAGTGCAGTATTTGTATTTTGAAATCATATCCCCTTTAAAGAGTCTCTTCTCCAGAGAGAATAAGTTCAGTGCTCGCAACCTTTCCTCATAACTAATATCCTCCAGACCCTTATTAGCGTTGTTGCCCTTCTTTGTACTCGCTCCATTTCCAGTGCATCCTTCCTGAGGACTTTGTTTCTGTTATAAAATTTTGTAAATAAGTACGTTTTCTCCTTCACTGATGGGCACTGGTGAGGCTGCACTGAAGGGCACTGATAAGGCGGTACCCATGAGGTGGCACTGACAATGGGCACTCATAGGTGGCACTGATAGGCAACACTGGGCACTGAAAGGCTGCACTGATGGGTACTTATGAGTGTCACTGATAGGCACCACTGATGGATGGCACTGATAGGCAGCACTGATGGCACTGGCAGGCATTGCTGATGGGCACTGATTGGCATCTGCCTGGGCACTGATTGGCATATCCCTGGTGGTCCAGGGTGGCATACCTGGTGGGCGTCCCTGGCGATCCTGGTGGTCCTGGGCGGGCATCCGCGGGGGGACTGCGCTATTAAAAAAATCAGCACATGCACCAAGTCAGGAGAGCAGCCAATCGGCTCTCCTCTACTCACCTGTCAGATGCGAGTGAGGAAAAGCAGATAAACGGCTCTTCCTGTTTACACTGTGATCAGCCGTGATTGGACACAACTGATCATGTGGCAAAGAGCCTCCGTCAGAGGCTCGTTACCAAGATCGGTGTTGCGGTTTGTTAGACTGACACCACAACAGCGATCACCATGCTGCATGCCCTCTAGGGCGTGCAATCGTGTCTTATTCTGCTGGATGTCATACCGTGCTCAGTCAGGATAACTGAACCACTTCCCAGCTGTCATTTTGCTATAGGCCGGACGGGAAGTGGTTAAAGTTGATGTAACCCTGATTCATGAAATTTGAGCTGGGCACATATATCTGCAGTGTTTTGTTATCTCTCGTCAAGGCACTGTGTCCTGCAGCTGTCTCCTGCTGTGTTCTTTTGTTATCATCCTGATAACTTCTGACATGTTCTCTATCAACTAAGATAAAAGCAGCCAGAGTTTTGTGTTGGGGAGGATGCTATAAATAGATTAGCAGAACTATTCAAGGGAACAGTTCTGAAAGTCTCTAAGTAAGAGGAAAGGGGGGTTTGTGCCTTTCCTCCAATCAGCTGTCTCGGCTGTATGCCCAGGCTTCACTGCAGTGCTGAACAGCAAGACAAAATCTCCTAACACGATCTGAACTTTCTAAAGAATATATAAAACTGAAGACAGCAGATATACATGTAAAATGTATGTAGGGAGATTTGTTTCATCTCTGTGTATCATCTGAGGCTTTTCACTTCACTGGTTCTATGTGAGGGTTTACATCCACTTTAACCGCTTAAGCCCCGGGCCATTTTGCAGGCTAAAGACCAGAGCAGTCTTTTTGCGATTCGGCACTGCGTTGTTTTAACTGACAATTGCACGGTCATGCGACGTGGCTCCCAAACAAAATTGACGTCCTTTTTTTCCCACAAATAGAGCTTTCTTATTGGTGGTATTTGATCACCCCAACGGTTTTTATTTTTTGTGCTATAAACAAAAAAAGAGCAACAATTTTGAAAAAAAAACACATTATTTTTTACATTTTGCTATAATAAATATTCCCCAAAAATATCTAAAAAAAACTATTTTTTTCCTCAGTTTAGGCCGATACGTATTCTTCTACATATTTTTGGTAAAAAAAATCGCAATAAGCATATATTGATTGGTTTGCGCAAAAGTAATACGTTTACAAAATAGGGGATAGTTTTATGGCATTTTTATTAATAATTTTTTTTTACTAGTAATGGCGGCGATCAGCAATTTTTATTGTGTCTGCGACATTATGGCGGACACATCGGACATTTTTGACACATTTTTGGGACCATTGTCATTTATACAGCAATCAGTGTTATACAAATTCACTGATTCCTGTGTAAATGACACTGGCAGTGAAGGGGCTAACCACTAGGTGGCAGTGTAGGGGTTAAGTGAGCCCTGGGGAGTGTTTCTAACTGGGGGGGGCGTGGCTGTGTATGACACGTCACTGATCTCTGCTCCAATCACAGGGAGCAGAGATCAGTGACACTGTCACTAGGCAGTAGTAGTTTGCATTAGCATCTCCCCGTTCTTCCTCCCCGTGAGGCGATCGCGGGTATCCGCACGGCGATCAAGTCCGTGGGACCCGCGATTTGATTCACGGAGGTCCCAAACGGTGCGCACGCGATGGCACAGCGGCACATTTAAAGGGACGTACCTGTACGCCCATTTGCCAGTCCGTGCCGTTCTGCTGACGTACATCGGCGTGCGCCGGTCGGCATGTGGTTAAGGGACCTTTTCACATGGACTGACTCAGGCAGCGGATCTGCCTGCTCAGTGGGGGAATCTGTCCGCTGATCCCTGCTGAGCAGGCAGATGACAGATCACAGCCTGCTTTGCTGTATTGGGCGATCAGATCTCGATCATCTGACTGTCATCCCCCATATGTCTGTTTTCAGAGGATAGGATTGGATGTCGGTGGTTGTCAACGGACACGTTCGTTGACACCCGCTGCTCCTTAAAAGGCAATGGATGGTCTGCTTGGGTCTGCCCGAAAAACTGACAGATGGACCCAATTGATCCACTCGTGTGAAAGGGCTCTTATCTTTACTTTGTCTTGCTTAATTTGCCATCTCGTATATACAATATTTTCATACTATATAATGCAGAATACAATTTTTTTATGATCTGCAATTATGTCTTGTTATCCACATACTTATATATACTAAGGCCGCGTACACACGCGGGGACTGTTCGCCCAACTTTGTCCGCTGAACAGTGTTTCGGCAAACAGTCCGCTCGTGTGTGGGCTTTCAGCGGACAGTTTCAGCGAACAGTCCGCTGAACAAGGTTTCTCGGAAATTCCGAAAAACTGTCCGCTGAACAGTCCCCTCGTGTGTAGGCTTGTTCGTCAAACTAAGTTCTGCGCATGCTCAGAAAGGATTTACACGCCGAAAGTTATAATGCAGTGTATAGGACGTCGTATTTTTCGTCCCGTCGTACGTGCCGTTCACGTCATCGCGCACGGTTTCAGCAAACTGTTCGTCCGTCGTGTGTGGCCATGTCCGTCCATGCTAATTTTGAGCGGACTGTTTGCCGAAACTGTTTGACGGACAAAGTTGGGCGAACAGTCCCCGCGTGTGTACGCGGCCTAAGATGTTTTGTCTTCCCTTAGATGTAAAATTGAATTTGAAAAAAAAGTTACAAAAAAATAAATAAAGCCATATACAGAGGTGCAGACAAGATTATAACCCTGAAAACATATACTTTGATATTCATGAAGGTCTTTGTTAGGCAGTTTTGTAAATACTAAACTCACCTTTTCAAAAAGTTTACTGATTTCTGTATAAAGTCAAAGAATAAACTTGTCGTCAGTCACATAATTGTCATCTGTAATTCTTTGTAATTTATTTGAACAGTCCAGAATGCATATGAAAGCTTTCCATGTTTTTTTTTTTTTTTTTATACAACAGACACCTGACCATATGTGCCAGAAATCACATGTATCCTTTTGACAAATTAGTTCTGGAATCACATTTTATATTGAATTAGTGTTGTCTAGAAACACACATTGATGTAGACAGAGCTTTCAAAGTATGTTCCTGGAATTGAATTACTCATTACTGCATTATCAGAGCAGGCGTTTGCTCTGCTTTTGGTACTACTACATCTTTAATAATATAATGCAAAGTATTAAGGAAGGTAAGTACTTTTGCAGCTTCAGACATTTCCAGTGTTGGTAAATATTGTTAGATTACTTAGGCATTTTCTTTATATGTTTTTAAAGTCGTGTCTTGTTATTTGGGTCAGCAACTGCTAAGATTTTGGCACAGAAGAGTAGATTGCTGTGTTCATGGTCCAGATGCCTGATTAAGTAATTGTCAAGTTAAGACTAGGGTTAAGGGCTTAGCATTTTATGTTGGAGCTAAATGTCTTACTTAGACATACATTACAGGACACAGGCTTGATATTCATAGACCTTAGGTTGTGGGTTGTACCTTCAGATATGGACACTGTTAAAGCTTTTGAGGACACCTGGACATCCCACTATATTCCTACCCCATGATAACAATGCAGCTGAAGTATTGCTTGAAATTCCTGCAAGTCTCTAAAGAGTTGTAATAGAAAGAGGTTTCCATACACTCACTTCATTTGAAGTGCTTTTCTGGGTCATTATTTTCAATGTACTCTGATTACATATCCTTCATACATAGATCTTTGGGGTAGTGTTCTCTTGTGGTCCCTGGCAGTGCCTCCTCTCACCTTCTAAATGCTGATCTCCTCATGGATGCATGTGGATGATTTTTATCTTATCTATTGTTTATCCACCATTAACTCCTGAAGAAGCTGGAAATGATTGAAACGCGTAGAGTCAATGGTTCATATTTTTCCAAGAATGTTGTGATTATGCTTATGTTTAGAAGGTGGTGATCCATAGGAGAAGTATAGCCAATATAGCTTTGGCTGTACTAATTTATTTATTGCTTAGTACTCATCTAGTGCCATCAAGCTGTACAGCACTTTACTATTGCACATTCCCATCAGTCCCTGCCCTCAAGGAGCTTACAATCTAAGGCCCCTAACTCACATTCATACATACACATCCTATTTAGACAGTTAACCCAGCAGCATGTCTTTGGCGTGTGGGAGGAAACCCATGCAGACTCCAGGCAGGTAGTGCCCTGGTTATGATTCGAGCCGACAACCCTATTCAGAATAATCGTTTGGCAACAAGGGGAATATAAGCATGGTGGTGTCATGTTTTACTGTGTAAGTGTTGTATATGCACAATTATGTACTATTGTCTAACTGTTTAAATAAAAACTATTTTGCTTTTATTATACTGTATGCAGTTTGTGAATCTTTCCAGAACTAAACTGTATTCAAATGCCACAAACTGAAAACGCTCTTTAATTCATTTTTAAAATTTAATGAAAACTCTCTCATCCATCCATGTCTCAATCCTTTGTTTTGTTGAGAAATCACTTTGAAAGACACTACCCTTGCAATTCTAGCTGTGGTCATCCTGAGTACGGGCAGATGAGTCTTGTAGCATTGATTTCCTGGAATTCATCAGTCCTTAGCTCAGGCATGCAGGCAAGAGGGTGTTCTTAGGTAAGAAACCCCACCCTTGCTTCCTTCAGATAGAAAAAAAATAAAAAATACCCTTGAAGACTCCTGGGATGTACAACATCATTTTAGCCTAGCCCAGAAACCAGGAAGCAATTGAAGAAATGTAAAGAAAAATAGTTTAAACAAGTAAATATAATATATCTGCCTTTATCTTTTCTAAAGCTAGCAGCATAAGGATTAAAAATAGCTAATGTTGATTGAGAGAGTTTAGTTCCGCTTTAAAAAAATCCCTTACTCGTTCCTTTATATTGTTTACACACAGGATGTTGGTACCATTATACACAAAATATGCACAACAATGCCGGGTCCTTGTATACATTTCTGAAAATTAGGATACAAATATAGTTTAATCTAATAGGTTAAAGGGGTTGTAAAGGTTCAGGTTTAAAAAAAAAAATATATCATAATTACCACTGCTGTGCAGTTGGTTATGCACAGAGTGGCCCCCGATCCTTCTCTTCTGGGGTCCCTCCACAGCGCTCCTGGCTCCTCCTCTTCCAGAGTGCCCCGTCAGAGAAGTGCTCTCCTACGGGACACTCCTGTTTCCTGCTGCTGAGTCTGTTGACACAGACAGCAGGACTCGGCTCCACACCCGTTGCCCACGTCATTGGATTTTATTGACAGCAGTGGGAGCCAATGGCTGTGCTGCTATCAATCTATCCAATTAGGACACAAGACACCGGGCGGAGCTTTTGTGCCCGTTCCCGTCATGGGAATTACGGGGCTCAGGTAAGTATAAGGGGGCCTCGGGGGCGCTGCTGAAGTAAGGAAGGTTTTTTCACTTTAATGCATATAATGCATTAGGGTGACAAAATGCAGAGGGTTTACGACCCCTTTAAGGGATGACTAAAGACCATTTTTTTTAATGGAGTGGAGAGGGATTAGTCCCCCTGTCAGTGTTTTATTGCTGTCTGGGTCCCAATTAGGAAGATTCACTTTCTTTGTCATGTTTACTGTTATCATCGAAAGTAAGAAACAATCTCAAATTTTGGGTTGTCCCTAGAACCACTTAACCACTTGACAACTGGGCACTTAAACCCCGCTCGTGACCAGACCAATTTTCAGCTTTCAGTGCTCTCACACTTTGAATGACAATTACTCATGTAATACTGTACACAAATACATTTTTTGTCCTTTTTTCCTACAAATAGAGGTTTCTTTTGGTGGTATTTGATCACCTCCTGGGTTTTTAATTTTTTGTGCTATAAATGAAAAAAGACTGAAAATTTAGCAAAAAAATAAAATTTCTCTTTGTTTCTGTGATAAAATTTTGCAAATTATTCATTTTGTCTTCATAAATTTTGGCCACAATTTATACTGCTACATATTTTTGGTAAAAATAACCCAAAATAGTGCATATTATATGGTCATTGTGAAAGTTTTATAGAGTCTACAAGTTGTGGTGCAAATCATACAAAATTGATCACATCTGATGTACTCTCATTTCTTGTGACCAAAGACATACAGGTAGGTTAATTGGCTTCTGTGCAAAATTGGCCCTAGTATATGAATGGGGACCTTGGATTGTGGGCTACTTGAGGGTAGGGACTGATGTGAGTGTGCAATGTACAGGGGCAATTGTAGACACTCACTCAGGTTGAACTGGATGGACTGATGTCTTTATTCAAACTTACTAACTATGAAACTAGAGTTATAACCCAAATGACCCCTTTTTGAAAGTAGACATTCCAAGGTATTTAGTAAGAGGCATGGTGAGGTTTTTGATGTCATTTTTTCCCACAATTCTTTGCAAAATTAAGATTATTTTTTTTTCATAAAATTGTCATTGTAATAGGTTATTTCTCTCACATGGCATGTGTATACCACAGATGATGCCCCAAAATAAATTCTGCTACTCCTCCTGAGTATTACTATACCACATGTGTGGGACTTTTCCACAGCCTGGTCACTCACAGAGGCCCAACATGCAGGGAGCACCATTGGGTGTTCTAGGAGCATAAATGACACATCTAAATTGTTGACTACCTATTACACTTTTGAAGGCCCTGGAACACCAGGACAGTGACACTGACGTGGCACTGATGACAGATGGCACTGACACGTGGCACTGATGACACATGGCACTGATGACACGTGGCACTAATACGTGGCACTTATATGTGGCACTGCAATGTGATACTGATGACAGATGGCACTGATACATGGCATTGATGACACGTGGCACTGGGGACAGGTGGCACTGGTGACAGATTGCAGTGGGGACAGGTGACATTGTGGGACCTTTATTTTTTATCTACTCACGGCCGCTGCAGCCGCTTATCTCTCCCTACTTGCACGCTGTCTGTGTGATGAGGGAAAGCCGGCGATGAGAGATGATCTCATATGTTTACATATGAGATCATCTCTCATTGGGCACGCCGATTGTGTTGTAAATGGACACGGCCAGCACAGAACTTCCCCAATGCGGGAGCAAGCAAAGCGTAAGTAAACAGGAGGACGTCCAGGGACGGCCTCCCGGCAATTGGCGTCCACACTGCAGCCGTCTTTCAGCTATAGCGTGGACGCCTAGTGGTTAAATGAAAATCTTCCAACTGGCATACTAGTTCTTGTGACCTTGAAGACAACCTGGGATTCCCTCACTTTGAAGGGATTTCTTCTCACTTTCTGTTCTGGATATGAGACTGGAAGTAAAGGTCAATTTGCCCAATGGAGCACAAACGGCAAACAAATCTGTCGAGTTATAACCCTCTCTCACCCCATCTGAGATGAGAAAAAAAAAGTTTTTGCTTAGTTCTGCTTTAAGTTTGTGGGTTTTATATAGAGATAAAGTTGTTGTAAGGACTAAACTCACCAAACGGGCCTCTAGAAATTAATCAATTCATATTTTGGCCTTGTTGAATAAAGCAAAAAATAAATAAAAAATCGCTCGTTTAATACTCTTTATAGAATTCTTTTCAACTTGGTCACTTGACTGAAATTTCCCACAGATTGGAATAATGTGAAACTGTTGGGTGTGTAGGGCAGAGCAATTCTAACTGCTAGAAGTGGCGTGGGACAGCTGGGGCATGGGATGCCAAGGAAACTTATCAGAACATGTGCAATGCTGGGTCTTTCGAGTCCATTAAAACACAGTGGCATGCATGGAAGAATGATTCTGCAGCGTTAAATAATTATGTAGACCTGGGAAAGTAAAACTATTTGTACAACGTATAAGATCCACCAAATCTTTTTTTCTTTGTGGTGAATGTATGTTTTTATTTTTATTTATTTATTTGTGTTTTGTATTGTGTATATGTGTGTCTATACATTGAAAAGTTAAATGATGTAATCATATGTGTTTTTTTTTGTAGGTGTTTTCGATAGTCCTATTGAATATTTAAGGCTGCCTTTATGATGTCTAAAAACAAGAGCAGTAGCAGGTAAATTATAACATATAGTATATTGTGCCAAACAGATAACTAGTAAATGTGTTGATGAAATGTACAGCTTGTATATGATCCCTTTCACACTCAGGCAGTTTTCAGGCGTTTTAGTGCTAAAACTAGCGCTTGTAAAGCGCCTGAAAACTGCCTCTTGTGCCTCCCCAGTGTGAAAGCCCGACAAGAGCTTTCACACTGGGATGGTGTGCTTGTGGGACGGGGAAAAAAAGTCCTGCGAGGACTTTATATAGTGCTTCTACATCACTTTGGGGTGGTGTAGGAGCACTATATACAGCGCTCCTACACCGCCCCCTGCCCATTGGAATGAATGGGCAGCGCTTCTGAAGGGCCTGAAAAGTGTTTCGGAAGCTCCACAACATTTTAACCCCTTTGGCCGCTAGTGGGGGTTAAAAGTGCCCCGCTAATGGCTGAAAAGCTCCTCTAAAACTACGGTTTTACAGCTAACGGACCCACCACCCCAATGTGAAAGGGGTCTTAAACGTGCAGTTTATTAAAGTAGCCTTTGCATACCCCAGAACCTTGATGTATAGATTTTTGTTGGTATATAAACTGTTTATTGGTGAGTATCACAGATAAGGGTAAATACAAAACAGATGAAGATGTTTGTGTAGGGATACAAAACAGATTGTGAAAAAAATAAAGACAACCATGAGAAACATTTTAGAGTAAGTAACGGCATATATTGAAAATCCTGATGGTCATGGATGGAATCCAGAACAGAAACCATCGCTATACCAAATAATCTCTTAAGTACACAATAGCCAAGAGAATATTTCCAAGTCAGACATAAAACTAATTATGGTTAGAAGTCCAAGCATCCCATTTAGCACTGAATTGCAGCATGGAATCATAGAGTGTATCGAATATATTGTTATGATTGAGTCAATACGATAGCGTATTTGAGAGAACAAAATACTACAAGATCTCCAGTTTAAAGCTATTGACTACAGGCATGCTACACAAAATGCATGGATGATAATTTACTAGTTTTTGTAGGATTCCTCTATCAACCTCACTAGCGGGGGGAAAAAAAAGATCCATCTATGGCCAGCCTTACTGAAGTGACTTTTTCCAAAAACACTTTAATCACTTCAGCTCCAGACGTTTTGTGCTATACCGCACTGTGTAATTGCGCAGTCATGCAATGCTATAACCCAATGATGGCGAACCTTCGCACCCCAGATGTTTTGGAACTACATTTCCCATGATGCTTATGCACTCTGCAGTGTAGTGGAGCATCATGGGAAATGTAGTTCCAAAACATCTGGGGTGCCAAGGTTCGCCATCACTGCTATAACCAAACAAGATTTATAGCATTTTTTTCACACTAAGAGCTTTCTTTTGGTGGTATATGATCACCACTAGGTTTTTAATTGTTTGCGCTATAAATGAAAAAAGACCGAAAATTTTGAGAAAAAAAAATATTTTTTACTTTCTGCTATAAAACATATCCAATCATAAATTTTGTCCAAACTGTATTCTGCTATATGTCTTTGGTAAAATAAAATCCCAATAAGTGTATATCGATTGGTTTGCATGAAAGTTATAACGTCTACAAACTATGGTGTGTATATATACTGGATTTTTTTTTATAGTACTAATGCCAGCAATCAGTGACTTATAATGGGACTGCGGCGGGCATTCTGATGCTGGGGGAACTGACTGATACCACAGTGACACTAATACAGTGATCAGTAATAATACTATACACTGTCACTGTACTAATGACACTGGCTGGAAAGGGCTTAAAAGAGAAGTATGGGTTTGGGGGTTTTCCCATACTTACCTACGTGTATGCAGCATCGGTGCAATGCTGCATTTGTCCCCCGGCAACTCTACACTGAGAACCGAGTGATTGAACATCGCCGATTGGCTCAGCTCTCACATTCTCCTGAGCAGAGAGCTGCTGTCTGTCAATCAGCAGCTCTCCTCTCTGCTCCTCCTCACTCACTGGAGTGCTGGGCTGTGAAGGGGCGGGGAACCACTGTCTCAGGCTGTCAGCGGCTCTCTGAGAGGCTGAGATGGGTGTCAGTCCAGACTTTGTCACAATAGACTGATTCCTGTGAGCAGACTTCAGCCCGCTCTCTGCTGAAAAAGGGTCACAGGAGTGCAAAACGAATTCCACTCCTATGACCCATAGAAAAAGCCCAGGCTGGACATCTCTTTTAACAGCTAGGAGCAATCGAGGGGTTAATGTGTGCCTAACTATGTGTAATGTGTGTAAAGTGTGCTGGTTTTACTAATAGATCTCTAAGTTTCTCATCCCTGAGATGAGAAACAGCGATCGCACCTTGTTTACAGAGCAGATCAACACAGAGTTCTGCGCTGTGAATGTAAACCGCTTATCAGTGGGTACTGGCTGTGAATCATTGGCCGGGACTTGCTGACAGGCTCCTGCTGTGTACAATCACAGCAGGTGCTGGTCAGGGGGCACGCATGCGCACACACTCGATAATCAGAAGTAGACAACGATGTTATGGGTATATCGCTTTGCCTACAGTGACCGCCTATCCGCAATACATTTCGGGAGGGAGGTTAAGTAGTTAAATGATATTCCCGCTACACTCTCATGAAAAGTAATGGTTGGATACATATTAGACACACCACAATGCTTCAAGATGATGTTGAAATAATTTATCAATAATTTATCACGTGATAACATCACAGTGGTAAACTGCAGTGTTTTGTAGGCCATGTAGGACCCTTTTGTTACATGGACGTTATCTTGATCCATGGTGTGCTGGCAATATATGGTTTGACCTGTGTTGCTGTTTCTAGTACAGTCGTTTGAATGACTTAAGGCCCGCTCACGCTGTGTGCAGTTAGCTGTATGTTTCCTCATGTATAAATGCAGGTAACTGCAATGATACAATAGTTTGCTTTTTGGATGGCCCTGCATGTCATCACACAGGAAGCTGCTGTGCAGTGACATGAATGAAGTGGCACTTTGTGCACGTCTTATAAAGTTTAAAAAAAAAAGAAACTGTGTAATGCGATAAAATGCGCATCACGCCACCCCGTTGCGCACGGCTCTGCAGCCCAAACCAGCTGCTGCACACACACTAAACCAATGCCGTTTAGCACGTGGACTCGTGTGAACGGATCCTAATAGTTTATTACTGAATACATGAAAATGGTTTAATTAATAGCAAATAATTGTAGCCAACAATTTCCATGGAAATGATAATTTTCTGCTAGGCTTTTCAAACATTCTATTTTTGTTTTGTACACACACGGACTAAAATTTGAAATCTGTTACACATGGTGGAATATTCATGATGTTCTGTTCTGGATCATGGACAGTAGGCAAAGCGCTCCTCATGAATCATGTTTTTCTAGCTCATTAAATAAAAGCAATTAATCTAATTAGAGCTTGAGGAACAGTGTCACTGTAAGATATTTCAAAGTCTTATATAAATAGACTAATTAATAAATTGCTCACTGAATCATTCTTGGTGAGAACAAGACTTGGAGACTTACTGACATATAAGTCTTCTTTGCTTTCAGCATTAGGTTCCCATTGTGCGATTTTGTAAAATGAATTCTCATAGGCGATAGCTACACTTGGGTAGTTGTGGATTTGGTGTCTTGGCTTCTTTTGTTCTACAGAGCTATGCTAGTCGTGGCACTGGCTGTAAGCAATTACTAAACTACTAGGAGCTGGCCATGTGTTTGTGTGCATGGGTGCTTATGCATTGCTTGGTGGTAAATTTATCAGTGTATTCATTAAAATGTATCTTTAGGAGATTAGATATCCCGTCAAGTCCTGCTGACCATTGTTTCCTAGAAAGAAAGTGAAGAGAAAAAATGTACAGTAGTCATCTCCATAAATCTTCCAGCGGGCAGGGATGCTTGTCCTTGGAAAAGCTCTTTAACCGCTTAAGGACTGCCCCACCTTCATATACTACAGCGGGGCCTCTCTTAGGTGCAAAATCACATGCCTGTACATGAATTTTTTCTTTGGCACTGGGGCACGCACATGCGCCGCCGGAGCCCCGCTCTCACTGTGATTGTATACAGCAGGAGCCAATCAGCGGATCCAGCAGACCCGTTTTTTGCCAGGAACCCAGCGATCGTTCCCAGAGAGGCAGAATGGTGTAAACAAAGCAGATTGCCGTTCTGCTAGTAAGGAAGACAGAAATCTTATGTTTCTGCTAAATATTAACACAGCTCTTTGTCTTCCTACAGTTAAACTATCCCCCACACAGTAAGAAAGCACTCTCAGGGAACACATTTAACCCTTTGATCGCCCCTATGTTAACCCCCTCCCTGCCAGGGTCGTTAGTACAGTATCCGTGCATTTTTTTTTTTTAGCACTGGTCGCTATATTGGTCACTGGTCCCCAAAAAGTGTCCAAAGTTTCCATTAGGTGTCCAATTTTTTTGCCACAATGTCGCAGTCCCGCTAAAAATCACCGATCGCCACCATTACTAGTAAAAAATACAAAAAGTCCATAAATCTATCGCATAGTTTGTAGACGCAATAACTTTTGCGCAGACTAATCAATATACACTTATTGGCATTTTTCTACCAAAAACATGTAGCATAATACATATTGGCCTAAATTGATGAAGACTTTTTTTTATTTTTTTATTTGGATACGTTTTTATAGCAGAAAGTAAAAAATATTGTTTTTTTTTTTTTTTCAAAATTGTTGGTCTTTTTTTGTTTATAGCATATAAAATAAAAACCTCAGAGGTGATCAGATACCACCAAAAGAAAGCTCTATTTGTGGGGAAAAAACCCATCTATTTTATTTGGGTACAGTTTAGCACGACCATGCAATTGTCAGTTAAAGAAACGCAGTGCCGTATCACAAAAAATGGCCTGGTCTGGAAGGGGGGCGAGCCTTCCTGAACGGAAGATTCCTATCACTTTGGGACACTTCATTTAACTTCCATCTCTTGGACAGGAAGTTTAGGGAAATTTCCCCAATGGTACAAATAGGGCAGTACATATACCCTTTAAATTGGGATTATAGTTTTTGTCCTTTTTTTCCTACAAATACAGCTTTTTTGTGGTATTTGATCACCTCTGCGGTTTTTATTTTTTGGGCTATAAACAAAAACAAGTGATAATTTTGGGGGGAAGGAAAAAGAATATTTTTTTACTTTCTGCTATAAAACATATCCAATCAAAAAATTGAAAAAAAAAAACAAATTTCTTCATAAATTTAGGCCAATATGTATTCTGGTACATATTTTTGGTAAAAAAAAATCTCAACATGCATATATTATTATTATTATTATTTTTTTTTTTTACAAATCCTTTATTTATGTCAAGAGACACAAAAACACAAAACACGACATTGTCAAGTATATAAAGGCAAAAAATAACCAAAAATTCTCAAAATGTCATGGTAACATTGCCCGTCAAAACTAACATTTCAAAATACAAGTATATATAACCTACTGGGCCTATCAGCCATTCCTAATAGTTATATCAAGCCTGTTATTAGAAAAAGCATGAACCTCTGTTTCACAATGCTTTAAACAACTGTTCTATCAGCTTATAACCTGTTGCCCTGCATATCTCCGTGTTTCACTCCTCAGTTTATTAAGCCAGAGATATAGCATATCTCTATAGAAAAATTCAACAGAAGTAAAGAAAAAGGAAAAAACAAAACAAAAAAGGGGGGAGGGGGGAATTGCTGTACAATCAAAGAGGAATCCATAGGTCCCCACAGCAGTTCGCTGTGTGACCCCGTCATTTTAGTTTACCCTGCCATTTCACCTTCAAGGCGCCCAAGTCCCAATGTATATTTGCTTTTGGTGGCGTGTTTCTAATATGCATATATTAGTAAAAAAATTATACCCCATGTAGCTTTAGTGGTGCTTCAAAGTGTCTTCAAAGCCTCCATAGAAGTCTATGACAAAGCCTGTTTGAAGCTTCCTTGAAGCACCTGCGACTTTTGAGAGGCTTTAATTCAGCTTTAGCTTCGCTTTGTTTTGGAGAAATAGCAGGTGTGAGATATCAACAAACACACAGGGCATCTGCCAAGCTTCAACAAAGCTTCAAAAGAGCATCACTGTAGCAATACCGTAAAAAACACATTCTAAAAGCTTGTTGATGCAATAGGAGCTTTAGGGCTCATTTACACTTTCTTTGGCTTCAACTCACATGAACGACTAGATTATACTTGCTTCAAAACAAGGATTCAGACATGCTTTGTTAAAGCTCTCTGAACGCCAGTCAAAGCTCCTGTCACTAAATAAAATGGTTAGCTTACAGTCCTGTTTACACCTTGCTTTTGCTTTGCTTTGCTTCGGGTTCACTTTAAAAATTATACCCCATGTAGCTTTAGTGGTGCTTCAAAGCCTCCATAGAAGTCTAGCAGAAGGCTCGCTTAAAGCCCCACCGAAGCCCCATCGAAGAATGTCCAAAGCCTAGTTTTGAAGCAAGTGTAAACTAGCCATTAATGTGCGTTGAAGCCGAAGCAAGTCTAAAATGAGCCCTAACTGACACTTTTTGGGGACCAGTGACACCAATACTGTGATCAGTGCTAAAAATATGCACTGTGACTGTACTAATGACACTGGCAGGGAAGGGTTTAACATCAGGGGCGATGAAAAGGTTAACTGTATTCCTAGCCAGTGCTTTAATGTACTGTGGGAGGTGCTTTTACTAGAGGAAGACATGGATCCTAGTCCCTGCTTTGCAAAGACACAGGATCCGTGCCTTCCCTCTTGTCAGTAGGGCGATCTGCCTTGTTTACATAGGCAGAGAGCCAGAACAGCAGTCGAACGGGCGAAGGATGCTGCGGACACCGAGTCCACAGTACCCGCAAATCAGCTCACGCTATGTATAATCACAGCGGGGGTGGCCGACTGGTGCTTCCTCTGCTGCGCCGGATCACGTACCTAGTACGTGATCCGGCACACCAGAGCCACCTTGTTGTCATATATGTAAGTTTTACAGTCAGCAAGTGGTTAAAGGCTGATTTCATTTTATTTTTTTAATAACAAATATGTTATACTTCCCTGCTCTGTGCAGTGGTTTTGCACAGAGAAGCCCTGATCCTCCTCTTCTAGGGTGCTCCTGGACCCTCCCTCCTGCTGAGTGCAGCTTGCTATGGGGGCACCTAAGGAGACTTGCTCCCCAGCCGCTGCTTTGTGTGTCCATTCACACACGAAGCATGGCTCGGCTTCACCTTTGCTCTTTCCTCATTGGTAAGAGCTTGACAGTAGTGGGAGCCAGTGGCTTCCACTGCAGTCTCAGCCAATAAGGAGGAAGAGACCCGGGAAAGCTACTGCTCTTGTGCACATTGATGGATCCAGATGGGGCTCAGGTAAGTATCTGAGGGGGCTGCAGCACACAGAATGTTTTTTTACATGAAAGGAGTGAGATAACAGTAGCAAAAAATAGTAATTTGGAGATTGGGAGAAGGCTGAGAGCACTATAAGGTACTTACTTGAGTTAAGAATACATACTTGATTGGATTTTTTATTTTATTTTTTCTAGCAGAGTTTAGTGTCTCTTTAAGGCTGCATTTAAACTGTATTTTAGTGCCAACTGCGGCAAGAATATAGCAGATTCCTGGGGCTGGATTCACAGGTAGATATGGATAGTTGTGGCTGTTGAGGCTGTGCAAAACAATGACAGATTAACAGCAGTCACAGCTGTCCACCCCTGGATGAAAACGGCTCTGTCTCTAACTGCAGATATTCGCTTCACATGCAATTACGGTCAAACACCAACAGAGAGCTGCAAATCTCTGCATCCACCTGTGAATCCAGCTGAAAGAATATGCTGGATTCTTGCTGCAGCTGGCACTCTACCACAGCAGTTTTTACTTTTCTGAATCCTTTTTATTAAATTGTTTTATTACTTGTTGATCCTGCCAATAGATCAGATATTTTCCCTCTTTCTTTAAAGCAAAACTTTACCCATAACAAATTGATTAAAAAATAATGTTGTTTAGCAAGGAACATACTGTGCATTCCACATTAATAATTATGCTACCAAAATTAGTGTGTGCTGTAAATTGCCTCCAGTATTGCTTCTTTTTCTTTTTACTGGAGGCTGACATTTTGCCCAGAGCCGCCCCTGAACAGCAGTAAATCATAAAGTGGAACTAAACCCATCGGGTTACATTCCTGGAATGCCGGGATTGCTAACTGTCAAAATGGCTTGTGTTCTCAACCAAACTGTAAAACCATCAAATAGCTGGTGTCATAACTGATCACATGTGCAGGACCATGGCAGTTGCAGATCAAACGGAAGCAGCTTTCTTGGCTGTAAAGGATAGGAGGGTTTAATTTCGCTTTAAGTCTATCAGCAGATTAGCCTCTACCAACTCAGCAGTGGCTAAAAATTGAAAGTAACTGAGCATGTGCAGAAGATTTTAAACAGTATAGGCACTTATTTTTAATGTTTTACATAGCTATACCTGCAAAAGGGGCCAGCCTGAAGTGATCTAGCAGAACTTAAAGTGGAGCTCCACCCTAAAGTGCCACAATTGCCACCTTTCAGGGGGGAGGGGGGGTGCAGATACCTATATAATACAGGCATCTGCACCCACTTCCGGGCATAGCTAGCCGCAGATGTGAACAACCCCACCCCCCCATTGTGTTCTGGGAAACGCATAGTTCCCAGAACATAACGGGGACCAGTGAAGACTCGCAGCCTGACTCGCGCATGCACAGTAGGGAACCGGGCAGTGAAGCCGCAACATTACACTTCCTGATTCTGAATTGCTTGTCATCTGCTGCCGACATCGCGGGCACCCTGGACAGGTAAGTGTCCATTTATTAAAAGTCAGCGGCTGCAGTATTTGTAGCTGCTGGCTTTTAATTTTTTTTATGGTGGAGCTCCGCTTTAATTTTCTGACTAAAGTTCCACTTTAACAAGATGACAGTGCTGGTCGTTCTGTTGTGAAATGGCACAGCAGCTTTGCCACTCCATGGACAGGGTAGTCTTAGATAGGCTTGCAGTTCTAAATGGACTTTAACACTTAATCCAGATGTATAAAAAGAAAACCCCGATGCAGATTACTGCGGAAAGTATATTGGGAGCGCCTGTGTCTAGGATTAGGTGTTCTGATCATCAGCGGCCGCTATAACAGAATGAATGACAGGCTGAAAGAAGGCGGGGTTGCTTGCGGCTGTAAGCATGTATCTGAAGGTATCACGCATTCAGTGGTTACCTGTGTTTAGGCATAGATGACCAGCCCTGGACGTAGATACATTTTTACTTTTGAAAAATAAAAAAAACTTCTCTACTGGCAATATCTGTAGTCAGCTGTGCAGGGAATCCAATCATCTTATAGCTTTCATTTTCAAAGTCTAAGGCCTCTTGCACATGATACTCCTGTTTGAGCATCTACTTTTTCAGACTTTATTTATTTTTTTAATGTATATTTTGCGCAAATTCGCGCATATTTTTGCTTGTTCCCGGATTTACAATGTCAAGTTTTTTTTACCTGAAGAATACACGGCGCTTGTTTACTCACCTGTGTGCATAGGCAAATTACAATGAATGGGCTGTATTTTAGCTCAGTAAAAAACAGTAAGCTGTACTGAGCATTTTCAAGCTGCAGTGTGCAAGAGGCCTTATTGAACAAGCTGAAATTAGAAGCTGATTGGTTTTATGGACAGCAACTCCAAAATCTGTCTACTCTATTTTTAGGGCTCGACCTTAAAAAATGAAGTTTATACGGGTATTGAGTGTTTTTCTTTTGGGTTGTAATAGCACCTCTGTGCAAGTTTTTGGGGTTGATTTGCTAAAGGAAAATATACTGTGCACTGCAAGTGCTCTTGTATCAGAGCTTAGTAAATGGGGTAAAGCCTCACGTTGCAAAGAATACTCAATGACATTCAAGGAAAATAAAAAAACAGCATTTTTGCTTGTACATGTTTGGATGATAGAAATCGGCAGAGCTTCACCTCATTTCAGAGCTTCCCCCTCAGACACTAGATAATGGCTCCTTCTGCTGTCTCAGCCAATGAAGAGGGAGAGCCAAGGCCCTCGTGCACATTGAGGGGCGCTGCTGAACACAGAAGGTTTTTTACCTTCATGCATACAATGCATGACAGTAAAAAACCTTGAGCCTTTACAACCACTTTAAGCTCTAAAAATAAAACATTCTAGGTGATTGATATATATATATTTTTTTTTTACAGAAGACATGTGGAAAGTGTAGGCAAGGTTAGGGGTTCAGGCTTGGTGGCAAGAGCAAAAGGAGGGATGTGCAGTTGCGGTGATATGAACATGGTGTGTGGTGACAGAGGGTAGGGTTGCTGGCAAAATGGTGAGCTTCCAATCGCAATGATGCTGAAGATCCTCTTCAGCAGACTCCTGCACTGCTAGACCACTCCCTGCAGCCACCTTCTCTCCTGTACACTAGCAGTCTAAAGCCTCCTGACAAACACAGCTCTGCATTGGATGTGAGAACACCGAGGAACAGTCCACCTCTGGAACGTAAGGGAGAACCATCTCCCAGGGCAGTGGAGGGTTGGGTATGTAAAAGTACTTGTAAAAAGTCTGCTGTGCTAATCAATCTTAAATATCTAAATAAACAAATAGTCCTTCAAGCAGCCAGCACAAAAAATTGATGCACACCAATGTAAAAGAAATGGGGAAAAAAGAGTGCAGCGCTTAAAGATATTGTCCTTATCCACTTGCTTACTGGGCACTTAAACCCCCCTCAGTCCCAGACCAATTTTCAGCTTTCAGCGCTGATGCACTTTGAATGACAATTGCGCGGTCATACAACACTGTACCCAAATGAAATTTTTATCATTTTTTTCCCACAAATAGAGCTTTCTTTTGGTGGTATTTAATCACAGCTGGGAGTTTTATTTTTTGCTAAACAAACAAAAAAAGATGCAAAAAAAAAATAAAAAATCATGTTTAATAGTTTGTTATAAAATTTTGCAAACAGGTAATTTTTCTCCTTCATTGAAGTGCGCTGATGAGGCGGCACTGATAGGCTGTACTGGTGGGCACTGATAGGCTGCACTGATAGGCATAGTTAAGGCGGCACTAATAGGCACAGATAAGGCGGCACTGATGGGCAAAGACGGGCACAGATGGGTGGCACAGATGGGTGGCACTAAGAGGCACTGATAGGTACCACTGATAGATGAGACTGATGGGTACTGATAGGTGGCTCTGATAGGTGGCACTGCTGGGCACTGATGGGCGTCACTGATGGGCACTGATGGGCGGCACTGCTGGGCACGGATATGGGGCACTGGGGTGCAGCACCTTTGTTGAGGCAGACTGTGGGCACTGCTGGGTGGCACTGTGGGCACTGCTGGGTGGCACTGTTGGCACTGCTGGGTGGCACTGACAGGGGGGACACATTTTTTATTCAGGCAGGCAAAGCAGGGGGCAGGTGGGCACTGGCAGGGGGCAGGTGGGCACTGGCAGGGCTGGCCGTGATCGGGACTGATGTCCCGATCACGGCCGCCGGTGATCCCCTTTTTTTTTTCCCCTCGCGCTGACAGAGGAATAATAGCCGATTACCGGCTCCGTTATATCACATGATCAGCTGTCATTGGCTGACAGCTGATCACGTGATAAGGGGTCGGGATCGACCCCTTGCACGGATCGGTGATCAGGCGAGTCTCGTAGACTCGCTGTTCACAGAGCGCGCCGCGTGCGCCCCTCAGGGGGCGCGCAGGCTGCTCGTGCACGGGACTACGTCAATAGACGTAGTCCCGGAAAAGGAGGGTCTCATGTGGTTAAAGGGGTTGTAAAGGTTTGTTTTTTATTTTCTAAATGGGTTCCTTTAAGCTAGTGCATTGTTGGTTCACTTACCTTTTCCTTCGATTTCCCTTCTAGATGATTTTTTTTCTTTGTCTGAATTTCTCACTTCCTGTTTCTCCTCAGTAAGCTGTTCTGGCTGACTAAACACCGCTCGGATGATGGTGTGAAGTTTACTGAGGAGAAACAGGAAGTGAGAAATTCAGACAAAGAAAAAAAAACATTTAGATGGGAAATCGAAGGAGAAGTTAAGTGAACCAACAATGCACTAGCTTAAAGGAACCTATTTAGAAAATAAAAAACTAAGCTTTACAACCCCTGTAAGGTGATGAATCCTCAAAGAACGCTCAAGATGCTTATATTATGGTAAAGAACATACTTGATCGGGAAAAAGGAAGAGCCACCAACGTCATCCAAACACACTGCCTCTTACCCTCCTCTGTGGACCCTTTTTTACAGGGTCAGATCAACCAGGGAAATAAATGAGATCCTTAATCACAGCACACCACATTCAATCAAGACAGACAGGATAGACATAGGTAACCAGGTCTCCACAAGCCATTCCCAGTGTTCATAGTGTTCATAGCAATGTACAATACATCCCAAGAAATCATAAAATAACAGACCTCACAGTGCAGTAATCTTTGTAAAGATTTATTGTAAATGATATAAGTTGCACTCACGTGTTCGTTGATGAAAAATCGCTTTAGTTATGGTCTCATAACATAAGAAACTCAAACAAGATGTGTGCAGCATCCTAACCTACACAAGCTCCACATCTGGTCACAAACTCCTCCCTACGCGTTTCATTGTTAGCTGACATCGTCAGGCGCATGGTCAGATGTGCATAAAGGAGCATTATATAGGCGGGACAGCTAACCAGTGGCAGAAATTATTTGCGTTCCAGCCAGAAGGAAATTGCCCACAATAATAACATTAGGCATTCCACAAGCCGGATATACACTGGAATGCGTTCCAACCAGCAGGAAATCAGCCTGGTAGACAAAACCAGACGTGTCATCCACTGGACAGATAACATCTTTTAGCCATAATCACACTGCCACAAGGCAACAATAAAAAAATATACTAAACGGGCCAATAGGCTACTCATAACCACAATAAAACAATTCTATATAATAGGTACATAGATCTAAACTAATATAAAAAAATACATATAAAAAAAATGTGTATATATATAAAAAGCTTTTCATGCCGAGACACAGCGCCATCTTGTGGAATGATCATAACAAACCATACAAATCACATTTAATTTCAAACCAATGATATAAAATGAACACTTTAAAATAAAAATGATAAAAATAAAGCAGAAGAAAAAATAATTATTAACCGCTTCAGCCCCAAAAGAATTTACCCCCTTCCTGACCAGAGCATTTTCTGCGATAAGGCACTCCGTTGCTTTAACTGACAATTGCACATGTCATGCAATGCTGTACCCAAATAAAATTGATATAATTTTTTTCCCCACAAATAGAGCTTTCTTTTGGTGGTATTTGATCACCTCTGCATTATTTTTTACTTTTTGCTATAATAAATAACCCCAAAAATATATAAAAAATGTTTTTTTCCTCAGTTTAAGCCAATATGTATTCTTTTACATATTTTTGGTGAAAAAAAAATAAAAATCGCAATAAGCGTTTAGTGATTGGTTTGCGCAAAAGTTGTAATGTTTACAAAATAGGGGATAGTTTTGTTGGCATTTTTATTAATAATATATATATATTTTTTTACTAGTAATGGCGGTGATCTGCGATTTTTATCATGACTGCGACATTATGGCAGACACATCGGACATTTTTGACACTATTTTGGGGCCATTGTCATTTATACAGTGGTCAGAGCTATAAAAATGCATTGATTACTGTGTAAATTACACTGGCAGTGAAGGGGTTAACCACTAGGGGGCGATGAAGGGGTTAAGTGTGTCCTACGGAGTGGTTCTAACTGAGGGGGGAGCTACATGTCGCATGACAGCGATCACTGCTCTCGATGACACAGAACAGTGATCTCTGTCCTGTCACTAAGCAGAACAGGGAAAAGCTTTGTTTACCTCTCCCTGACACGATTATGGGCACCCGGCGGACATCTAGTCCATAGGACCCGCGGTCACCGCTTCTTAAAGGGGACTTAACTGTACCCCCTTTTGCCCACCAGTGCCATTCTGCCAACGTAAATCGGTGTGCGCAGGTTGGCAATCGGTTAATAAACGCATTCACATCACATTCTATGTTGATACCAAAGGAACTATAGGTTTTAGCCTTATATAGCCATTCAGTTTCAAGCCTGGAAACTCCTCTGATCATATGACTCCCTCTCCAGTTACCAACATATTTGTCTATCCCCAGAAACACTGTGCTCTTTGGGTCCTGATTGTGATGGGTGTCATGTTTTGAAAGGCCACACACACACGCGCACACACACAACACTAAACAGTTATTACATTTGTGAAATTTCTTACTGTTTAAGAGATATGTCTGTTTAATTTTGAGGAAGTCAGCTCTGTGATTCAAAAAATGCAGCTTGTATTCTGGCAAGGAGGAGGTGTTAGAACAATGATTGCATCATATCCTCTTCTCCCTCTCTAAACTGTAATTAGACTACATTTCCCATGAATCCTTGGGATGGGAGCGAATGAACACTAGGCTTGTACATGTAAATGGGAACTCGCCCACTTTAACATAAATCACACCCCTCATTCTGCAGCCAGCAAACCATACATAACATACAGTTTGATAGGGTACAGCCTTATAAATGCAAAGATTTTTTATATAAATGCATATTAATGCATTTAATATAAATGCAAGCCAGTGCAACGTGTCAGGGACCACCATTGCTGCATGTCAGGGACCACTAGTAAAGATTATCAGTGCCCATTAGTGCTGTGACACCAATGCCTTATCAGTGCAGTGCCTATCAGTGCGGTTTCAACAGTGCCCTTTGCGGTGACACCACCAGTGCCGAATGTCAGAGACCACTAGTAAAGATTATCAGTGCGGTGTCATCAGTGCCCATCAGTGCAGTGCCACCAGTGCGGTTTCACCAGTGCCCTTTAGTGCTGTGACAGCACTAGTGCTGCATGTCGGGGACTGCCAGTGCCGAATGTCAGGGACCACTAGTAAAGATTATCAGTGCCCATTAGTGCGGTGTCACCAGTGCCTTATCAGTGCTGAGACACCAATGCCTTATCAGTGTGGTGATATCAGTGCAGTGCCACCAGTGCCCATCAGTGCGGTTTCACCAGTGCCCATTAGTGCGGTGACACCACCAGTGCCGAATGTCAGGGACTACTAGTAAAGATTATCAGTGCCCATCAGTGTCGTGTCACCAGTGCCTTATCAGTGCTGTGACACCAATGTCTTAGCAGTGCCCATCAGTGCAGCGACACCGGTGCCTTATCATTGCCCATTGGTGCGGTGTGACCAGTGCCTTATCAGTGTCCATCATTGCAGAGCGGGGAGAGTTACAGATAATCGCTTGTGGTACAGCCCCGCCTCCCTGCACCAGAATTGTGATTGACAGTGCACTGTTCCAATGTGCAGGGAGGAGGGTTTGTACCAGAAGCAGTGTTTTTACATACTGTACAGATCTGTCAGCCCGAGATCCGCTCTGTCCTGATTATCTGTAACTCTCCTTGCATTGGAGAGAGAGATGACGAACGGGCGGTGCCGGCGGAGGGGGGAGTTCTGCTTTAAGGACAATATCTTTAAGCGCTGCACCCTTTTTTTTCAAGTAAAAGTGCTTATTTAATTCAGTTGTTTCCATCACATAAATAAAGTCATTGTTTCATGTCTGTGCACATATAAAATGACATTAAAAGAGAAATAAGGGTTTTCTTTTTTTTTTTTTAAATCATACTGACCTAGGTGAATGCAGCATTGGTCCGATCCTGCATCTGTCCCCCGCTGGATCAATGATCGCTCAGTTCTCAGTACTCCGTGAGCAGAGAGCTGGTGACACACCGACTCTCTGCTCATTGCACAACGAACTTCACTCTTGTGATCCACAAGAGAAGTACAGCCATACGAAAAAGAGCCTTCACGTCTGGTATGAATTTTAAAAATGGCTTGAGCCCCCCCCCCAATGTATAATAAACCATTCCGCAACCCCCCCTTCCCAAAAGCCCCTTGTCCCCATGTTATTGAGAACAAGGGTCTCTTCTCCACAACCACTGCTAAATATTTTACTTCCTGTTGCAGCCAAAAGGGCCGGTCTGCGGTAAAAATAAGGTGCAAAAAAAACACAGTAGTGAATTGAGCCCCTAGTCTACTTCTGCTACATAAAAAAACACATGAAGCATAACAAATATGTAGAAAACGCATGTTGTCACACTACAAAGCACACTGAAAAACGCATCATGCTGCAGCAGCAGTAGTGTAAACCAAGGCATAGGGTAAGTGGATGGAAGGTGATATTTATCTGTATTATGTGCAAGCTGCATATGTAATATTTCATTTATTTTATATGGTGGGCTGCTTGTTCTTTTCAGTCTATATTACAGGGTAGTATAAATAATAAATACATCTTGCATTGTTCTAGTTCTTGTTATTCTGTTTATCTCCAGTCTCCATCTGTTGGATCTGCCTTGGGAAGATGTGTTGGTCCCTCATATCCTGTCCTATTTACCGCTACGACACATCATAACTCTGCAGAGGGTCAGCAAAGCTTTTCAGTGCTTAGTGCAGCTCTATCTGGCCAACTGTCGTAGCTTTGACTCCACACAGGTATTGTTTGTGTTCAGTTTTTGAGAGATTGAATGTCCTGTAAATGTTTCTTAAAGTGATATTAAAGGCTGTATTTTTTTCTATTGAAATAAAAAGGGGATTTACTTACCCGCTACAGTGGTGCACTGTCCGACATCGGATGTGATTTGCACTGAACTACAGTGCAAATCACATGCAATGTCTGTGCGATGCAAACTCAGCCATACAGATTGGTTGAAACTTGCATCGCATTCGGACCAAACTCACACAGGACCCTTTTTTTTGGTCTGCAACAGAATCGGATCACATGGGTGTTCACACCCATGCAATCCGATTCCTGTCTGATTGACAGTTCGCACTGCGATATGCAAACTAATTTGGGGCTGTCATTAACTTTCTATTGACACTCCCAGCAGTTCGCATATGGCAGGGTGAACTGCCTGCAAGTCGCGTGGGATGCGGCAGTAGATTTGCAGGGTTCTCGCATCGCACCTATGTGAACCCAGCCTAAGATTATGGTCTTACATTGGTTAATGAAGATACTGCTTCTCAGTTCTCATGTTGCAGTGCAGTAATAAGGAACCATTCACTTAGTTCATAATGATTACGGTATTGTTCAGCAAAATAAACTCTTCTGTATACTTTTTTAAATACCACAAATGTGTTGAACTTATTTTGACCCTCTCTGGCTTTTTTTACCTGTGCTAAAAGTAATGTATTAAAATTGTAAAAAATAGCCTTCTGACTGTACAGTATAAAATTATTCAAATGTCTTGATGTATACTTTTTTTACGGAGAGGATCATGTAGGCTACCATTGCAGACCTCCTCCTCTCACTGTCGTCAGTACTTTACTAAAGGTAAATGGGCTGTTCATATTGCAAGAGAAGTTCCTTCTTTGGAAGGAAATTTGCCCCAGAGTTTAGTGAATGTGGTGACATTTCATGTTAGAATATTCAATCACGTGCAAGGAAAACAAAAACACCACAGGGGCACAGAAGGGTGGCGTATAAAGATTTGAAATATGTTTGCTGGTAATTGAAGTTGCTCAATTTTTTCTGCTTAATTTTTTTTGTTCAGTTCCACCCTAAAGTGGAGCTTCCGCTCATTGGAACCCTCCCCCCCTCCGGCGCCACAATTGGCACCTTTCACGGGGGAGGGGGGTGCAGGTACCTGTACAGTACAGGTATCTGCACCCACTTCCAGCGTAGATTCTGCAGAAGCTACGCCCCTTTCCGCAGAATCTACGCCCCTTTCCGAAGGTCCCCTGCTGCCTGCTGGGAAACACACGGATCCCAGAGACAGCGGGGACCATCCTTATTGCGCAGCGCGACTCGCGCATGCGCAGTAGGGAACCGGGAAATGAAGCCGTAAGGCTCCACTTCCTGATTCCCATACCCAAGATGGCTGCGGCAGCACCCGAGAGACGATCGAGAGATCGGCTTTGGGTGCCGACATCGCGGGCGCGCTGGGCGGGTAAGTGTCATTATTTTAAAAGTCAGCAGCTGCAGTATTTGTAGCTGCTGGCTTTAAAAAAAATAAAAATAAAACAGCGGACTCCCGCTTTAATGTTACATTCGAGATTTTGGAAGACTGAGCCAACCTTTCTTCACAAGTAGGAATGATCACAGGATTGTCAGCCGACGCCAAGAGCTTATGTAAACGATGCCTATTACCATTATGGCATGGGCTAGCAGCGCAGTGCTAGACATAAAGCGTTGCATGATCTCCACCTTAGCAGGGAGGCTTCTCTGATTTCCATCAAGGAAGCTATGGGGAACATTTGTAAAATTAGAGCTTGCTGAAGATCAGGACATTTTCTTCACATTGCCTATGTTTTCAATAAGTGCTTGTTTGTACCATACAATTGCATAATTTTTACTGTGAACTCCGTAATTAGCAAAATTGCCATATTTAGCAACCCTCAGATTTTGTTCGTTGCCAAGATGGAGGCGGTGTGTGGGCGCAAAGGTGCTAAAAAGCGCCCCCCCCATCTTCTGGGGAGAGCTCTGACGCAGACTCGGGCCCTGCTGAGGCTGGTGACCCCTGCTCTCTCGTTTCAGATGACGCTGACCAGGACCGTCCGTGACAAATCGCTTGTTGGAGCACTTATCACAGCTGTGCGTGATACCCTGAAGATTTAGGAGCCAGCAGATCCATCTGCTGATGTAGCGGTCCCTTTTGGGTCCTGTAAGCCAGCACGTTCAGCTAAGGTGTTCCCATATCTGACTTATTTTGACAAGTTCATTTACAAGGAATGGGGTCGCCCCCGCAACAGGCCTTTTTGGTCCCCAAATACATGGCGGTGCGTTACCCTTTTGAGGAGAGCCTTCTCAAAAAGTGGTCGGCTCCTCCGGTCGTGGACCCCCCCCCCCCAGTATCCAGGTTAAACAAAGTAACCACGATCCTGGTAGAAGGGACTCCTGCATTTAAGGATCCCACAGACAGGAAAGCCGAGGCAGTGGCTTGTTCCTTGTTTACAGTTGTGGGGTCAGCCGTTCGACCAGTACTGGCATCCGCACTTGTGTATTGCAGACACTGAGTGGGCAAAACTGTTGCACCACGAATTGGAAGAACAACAGGCTTCTCCTGTGTGTGTGGAACTAGCAGACCAACTAGTGCAAGGCCTTAAGTACATTTGTGACGCAGCCCTGGATACTCTTCCCCTGTTGTCCAGTGTCAGCAGTGGTGCTGCGGCGCCTGATTTGGCATCCAAGAAAGCCCTGACAGATCTTCCCTTCCTTGGTGACCGACTCTTTGGAGCCTCTTTGGATGATATTATTAAAAATACCACAGGTGGTAAGAGTACACTACTCCCACAGGCCAGGAAGGCTAAGGAGCCACGCCATAGGCAAGGGCCTCATTTTCCGCTCACAAGCGTTTTTTTTTCGTCCGCCCATGGGCTTCAGCAAAACATCCCCAGCCCGACAGGATGACCACGGAAGGACAGAAACGTCCCTGGAACCGCAAGCCTGCGAACAAAAGTGATACCACATGGTTTGTCCCCACCCATGACTTGGGTGGGGGGTCGCCTTCGGGAGTTTGCAGCCCGGTGGTCCTCTCGACTGTCCAACCAATGGGTCTGCGATCTGATTTCCTACGGCTACAAGATAGAGTTCCTCTCTTGTCCACAAAACAGATTATTCCCCTCCAGCATACCCGTTCTCCCGGCTCGCCGGGAAGCCCTCTTGGGGGCAGTAAGGGACCTGATGAATCGTGGGGTGATTGTACCTGTTCCAGAATCGGAACGTTTCCAGGGGTTCTACTCAAACCTGTTTGTAGTTCCCAAGAAGGAAGGGGTACGTCCAATCTTGGATCTAAAAGCCCTCAATTACTTTGTGAAAGTGCAGAGGTTCAGAATGGAATCAGTTCGCTCAGTAGTCGCTGCACTCCATCAAGGGGACTCCCTGGTGTCCTTAGACATCCGGGATGCGTACCTGCACATACCCATATGCCTTCGGCATCAAAAGTTTCTGCGGTTTGCAGTCGGGGAAGCTGGCTCCAGTTTTGGCGTTGCTGCGGCAACGCGGGATCGCGATCGTGGGATACCTAGACGATCGCCTCCTGAGAGCATCTTCCACCTCAGAGTTAGAAGAGGATGTGGCAATCACCATGCAGACCCTGCAAGAATTTGGGTGGCTGTTGAAGCTTGCTGCTGGACTCCAGAGAAGCGAGAGTGTTTCTCCCTTCAGACAAGCTGCAGACTCTCAGAGCCGCGGTGAAACTGCTGATGAACCGCAAGTGGTCGTTGCTTCGCTTCTGCATGCGAGTCCTGGGACCCATGGTGACCTTCTTCGAGGCAGTACCATATGCCCAGTTCCACACCAGAGTTCTGCAGAAGGACATTTTGACAGGGACAGGGAAGTGGGACAAATCTCTGTTGTCCTTGGATTGGCAGATCCAGGTGAGCCAGTTGGTCAGAGATTCCCTGATCTGGTGGCTGAGCTCCCCGGTGCTTCAGCCCGGGAAGTAGTTCCTAGCTCTGAAGTGGACGGTGATCACAACGGATGCCAGCTTATCCAGCTGGGATGGAGTAATGGGGGTTCGGTCAGTTCAGGGCCTTTGGTCGACGGAGGAATCAAAGTAGACGATCAAGGGCGATCAGGCAATGCCTCTCCACATGGTCGACGAGACTACAAGGGCGTCCGATCAGGATCCAGTCAGACAACACCACTGCAGTGGCATACGTCAATCACCAAGGAGGATCAAGAAGCTTAGCCGCCGCACGGGAGGTCGCTCACATACTTCGGTGGGCAGAGCGACATGTGTCGGCCATTTACATCCCGGGAGTAGAGAACTGGCAGGCGTACTACCTAAGTCTCCAGGTGCTGGACCCAGGAGAATGGGCGTTGCATCCGGAGGTATTCATGCAGCTGTGCCTGCGGTGGGGCACACCGGACGTGGATCTTCTGGCCTCCCGTCTCAATCGGAAGGTACCGAGGTGCGTGTCCAGGACAAGAGATCCTTGGGCAGACGCGCTAGTGGCTCCGTGGGATCAGTATAAGCTGATCTACGCCTTTCCTCCACTAAAGCTGCTACCACGTCTGCTCCGCAGAGTGGAAGTCGAGGGGATCCCAGTAATTCTGGTTGCCCCAGATTGGCCTCAGTGGCCTTGGTACGCAGACGTAGTGTGGCTGGTGGCAGACGGACCTTCTTCTGTCTCAAGGTCCGATTCTCCATCCTGCTTTACCATCACTGGCTTTAACGGCATGGCTATTGAGAGCCAGGTGTTGAGGAACCAGGGTCTGTTGGACTCGGCGATCCCCACTATGCTGAGAGCACGGAAATCCTCTTCTGGGAAGATTTATCATCGTACCTGGAAGGCTTACATCTCCATGTGTGAGGAGAAAGGATGGCATCCGCTCTCCTTTTCTATATCCAGGATTCTGCTGTTTCTTCAGCAATGAGTAGACCAGAAATTGGCGTTAAGCACCATTAAAGGACAAATATCAGCCTTGGCTGTCTTTTTTTCAGTGACCCCTGGCGTCTTTGTTCAAGGGGTGCGACATGTAGTCCCTTGTGGTGTTTTTTTCTATGCACTGTGGTTTTTTGTGGGTAGATTTATACTAGTTCCCACTTGCCATGGTAGATGAAGTTTTTATGCTGTTTTCCCACCCCTTGTTTGGCACTGCTTGGGGACATCCCAATGGCTAAGAGAAGAGCTGTGTCGGTCGGTGAATATAAGAGAAAATAGGATTTTTGTACTCACCGTAAAATCCTTTTCTCTGTAATTCACCGATCATGCAGTAACCCACAGATCATTGTTTAAATTATTAGGCCTATTCTTATAATATCACTTGACAGCACAAGAGTTATTCACTAACACGTAATTTGGCATAACCAGATACTGTTCGGACGATGGTTTACTAACGGGCTCCTTTGAACAGAGCAGTGACGACAACATCTGGCCAATCACCACATTTTAGAGCTAAGACTGTTTATAGACATTAGTCAATTTTCACCCAATCTAGCTGATTATCATTTTCATATAATTGTGTGTGTGTGTGTGTGTGTGTGTGTGTGTATGTGTATATATATATATATATATATATATATATATATAAAATTATATCACTATATGTTAATATATATAATATTAACATACAGTGACATCTGCAGACACTCCCTGGATAACCGACTAGATCGCATCAGTGTATTTTTGTCTGTGTTCTTGTTGCAGGTTTTCCCTCACTTCCTGTCTGCTAAAATGTTGACAAGACAGGAAGTGAGAGAAAGTATACTGTATCTACCAAAACCACAGAAAAAAAGTGTAATCTTATCCCAATCTGTCCAAAACTTTTTTTTTTTTACTGTCCTTTTGCAGTGGGGCAAAAAGTATTCATACCCCTTGAAATTTTCCACATTTTGTCATGTTACAACCAAATAACCTAAATGTACTTTATTGGGATTTTATTTGATAGAGCAACAGAAAGTGGCATATAATTGTGAAGTGAAAATTATAAAATTATAATGATAACCGGATTTTCAGGGGGACCTAATCGGATCGACTGTGTAAAAGGGGCCCTGGACTGTTTCTAAATTACTAGGAAGCAATAATGGGTACAATAATTAGATTGGTGGTTGGAGGCACTCCTCACACATATATAGAACTTTAGAACAGAAGCCACTCTTGAAGATATGCCTTTTTTTGTGGAAAAATCTGATCTAAAAAAATCATTTTATAGTAACCTCCTTTTTGTTCCAGTTGTGTAGTTTCAGAGTAATCAAAGATTAAAAATATTGTAAGTTTTCTAATTGTGCATGCTTTTTTTTTTTTTTTGCTTTTTTTTTAGCTCTAATGCACGATCTGTCATATCAACAAATTAGACTAGGTTTTATTGGTTATGATAAATTTATGCCAAGGTTTTTCATCTGCTACCTAGCTTGGACACAGAAGTAATATGAATTTGATACTTTGATACATTTTCTTCATACAATAGTGTTAATTGTGAAATATAAAGCAGTCAGTAATATTTCCGAAGGAATAATTCTCTTAATCAATAACTATTTGGTCAGGTAATTGGATGTCCACACAATAATATTTATCATCTATGTGGTCACAGGATGTGAATAAAGATGTTGTATGAGTCAGACATTTCTCTCAGAGAAACACTGACCTTTTATATATTGATCAGTAGGTGGCATAGCTGGCTGGAAAATTATGTGCCAAAGCCAGTTACATACAAAGAAAAATAGAGTTAGGTACCTGGTAACTCTTTTTTAAGAAGTCTTCCAGGGCAGCATCCGAGAGATGGGCTCCTCCACCCTGAAACAGGAAACACATTAGTCCACCATTATAAATTTCACAGTCTTACCTGCGTGCCTCAGTTGTATTAAAGCACCAAAGGAAATCCCAGTAAGCTTAAAGCTCCCCCATTGTATCTGGTATTTGTCGTTTTAAGGGTGGAAACTAGTGCTGCCCTGGAAGCCTTCTTAGAAAAAGACTTACCAGGTACCTAACTGTATTTTCTCGAATCGTCTTCCAGGGCAGCATCCAAGAGGGTGTATTAAGCAATACTTACTAGGGTGGGGACAGACACTGGAGCACCTATTGACCAAATGCCTGGTCTTGGTCGGACAGCTGGTCTATACGATAGTGCCTTGCGAAGGTACTGAAGCTTGACCATGTCTCTGCCCTGCAGATCTGCTCCGGAGTTGCCCCTGCTTTCTCTGCAACCAAGGTTGCCCAGGCTCTGGTTGTGTGTTCTCTGATCCCGTCAGGAGGGGTGAGGTTTTGTGCCTCGTAGGTCATCTGTATGGCCATTCTTATCCATCTGCAGATTGTATTCTTAGAAGCCTGCTTCCCTTTTCTGACTCCTGCGTATAGGACAAAAAGATTGGTCGTTCTTCGCCAGTCCTTCGTTCTTTGGAGGTATGTCACGAGTGTGTTTCTAAAGCCCCATACACACTATCAGTTTTTCTGCTGAGTTTTTGCTTCAGGTTTACCAAAACCATGTAGTAGAAGGGCCTGCCTGATTGCATACACATTGAAACTCCTAAGGTTTGACCTCATATTATATGGTTTTGGTAAATCTGAGGAAAAACTCAGCAGAAAAACTGATAGTGTGTATGGGGCATTACATATACTTTTTGTAAGTGTCTCTTTTTTTGCTGTCCATACTTTTTGGAAGTGAAGGGATGATGATATTTTGTGTTCAGTGAAACGTTGAAGAGACCTTGGGTAGGAAAACCAGGTCTGGTGAGAGAATTATCTTGTCTAGATGTAAAGGACCGTATGGTTGCATCATAGACGGGGTTTGGATTTTGCTCACTCTTCTGGCTGACACTAGAGCCACAAGAAGTGCTGTTTTTAGAGTGAGGCTTTTGTCTGAGTTGTCTTCCATCGGTCGAATGGAGGGGAGAGAAGCGTTCTGAATACCTTGGACATGTCCCAAGTTGGAGTTCTATTCATTTTAGCCGGTCTAGCTCTTTTGAGTGACATTAGGAATCGTTTTATCAGCGGATCCTCTGCGAGTC
The DNA here is from genome assembly GCF_037356315.1 of Lithobates pipiens. Taxonomy (NCBI): domain Eukaryota; kingdom Metazoa; phylum Chordata; class Amphibia; order Anura; family Ranidae; genus Lithobates; species Lithobates pipiens. The sequence continues at coordinate 55,350,327 of NW_027507787.1, read as the reverse complement.
TGGTGTCCCATGAACGAGGACAGTGCTGCCACTTGTACCTTCAGCACGCCTAGGGAGATGTTTTTGTCTGCCCCATCTTGCAGGAATTCTAGAATTGTTGGGATTACCCCTCTGTTGGGAATTTGTTTTTTTCTCACTTTCTCGTAGATTGCCCTAGTCACTGGCTTTCTGCTGTCTAGGATGGTATTGATCACCTTTTGTGACAGTCCTTTATTCTGAAGTCTTATCCTTTCAGTAACCATGCCGAGAGCGTCAGAATCCTGTGGTTTGGATGGTTGACTGGGCCCTGTGATAAAAGATCTGGCCGGTCCGTTAATGTCAGATGAGGTTGGATGCTGAGGTTCTTCAAGTGGCTGAACCATGCCCTTTGGGGCCAGTGCGGTGCTATTAGTATCACCGTTGCTCTCTCTGTCTTTATTTTTTGGATCACTCTTGGTATTATGGCAGTTGGAGGGAATGCATAACACAGTTGTCCTCTCCAGTTTTAGCTGAAGGCCTCTACTCCGCTATTGCCATCTGTGGGATCTAGTGAGAAGAATGTTGGTGATTTTGCATTTGCTTTGGAGGCAAACAGATCTACCTCGGGTATCCCCCACATTTGAGTGATTTGTGCGAAAATCTATTGGTTCAGTGACCACACCGTCTGTTTTATGGTCTTCCAGCTCAGGAAGTCCGCCAGTGTATTGTCTGTCCCTTTCAGGTGGATCCCCGATATAGATCTTATGTTTGGTTCTGCCCATAGCAGGATTGTTTCTGTCAGCCTCATCAAGCTTTGGGACTTTGTCCCTCCCTGCCTGTTTAGGTATGCCACAGTCGTGGTGTTGTCCAATTTGTATTCTTACGTCTCTCCCCTGTATTGCTGGTTTGAATGCTTTTAATGCTTCCTCCACAGCTTTTAGCTCTCTCATGTATGAGGAGGCTTGGGACCATCTGGAACTCAATTTTCCCTGTGTGCAAAGGTCTTCCATGTGTGCCCCCCAGCCTAGGCCGCTGGTATCGGTGGTGATCCTGACTGGGACAGATTGAGCCCATTTGCACGCTTCGATTTATCAAAACGGATGGAGCCACCATTGGAGTGTTTGTTTGACCGTGGCCGGAACAGGAATGGATTTGTCTGGGGATGAGTGGCTGCCATCCCACTAGGACAGAATGTAGTTCTGTAGTGGTCTCATGTGGATCTATGCCCATGTGATGGCTGGTATTGAAGCCATCATCAGCCCAAGTACAGCCAGTCCCTATCTGATTGTAATGGCATTGGTCCCTCTTAGAGAGGTTACTGCCTGCGTTATCTTTTCGCTCTTTTCTTCTGTTAGGAAGATCTTGGTTAGCCTGGAGTCTAGTACATAATCCAAATACACCACTCTCTGGCTTGGGGTCATCTGCGATTTTTCTGCATTCACTATCTGGTTTTGCATGTAGGACATACTTGTGCGCAGGTTGATCTCTAGGGTCTCTGCTGAGTTTGCAAAGAACAGTAGATTGTCTAGGTATGGTATGATGCCAATGCCTTGTTATCTTAGACCTTTTAGCACTGCTGCCATCATCTTTGAAAAGATTCTGGGTCCGAAGATGCCGAAAGGGAGAGCTGTTATTGCAGGTGCAGAGTGGCTGCTGGCCCTTGTATTGTGAACCTCAGGAATTTTTGATGATCCTCCTTTATGGTGACATGTAGGTAAGCATCCTGTAGGTCTATTGTCGCCATAAATGACTCCCGAGGTAGGATGTTTCTGACCAAATAAATAGACTCCATTCTTAATTGGCTTGCCTGACGGTTTTTTCTTTGCAAAAATATGGGAATAAAAACCTTTTTGTTCCTCTTCTTGAGGTACATGGCAAATCACTTTCTGATCTAGTAGATTCTCCAATGACTCTAAATAGGCCTTTGCTCCATCTTCTTCTTTTAGTAGCATGGTTACTAGGTACTTGGTTTGGGGGCGAGAGGAAAATTCTATCGCGTAGACATCCGTTATGGTGAATTCGTTTTTTGTTCCTTCCATTCATTGGTGGGAAAAAGCTGCAAGTCTGCCCCCCCCCACTTGATGGCAGTCATTGTTTTTTGGGTTAGGAGGCTTGAGGATGAATTCACCCTTGCCTTTTTTGTTTTGTTGACCCCAATGCTTCTTTACTCCCGGCTTGTTGAATTTTATGAACTGCCGAAAGGGTGCCTTCCCTTGTTTCCTTTTTGGTTTGGGGAAAACCCTTGTTCTTTGCTGCAGTTCTGTCTAGTACCGTTTCTAGTTCAGGCCCAAACAGTAGGTCTCCAGTGAACGCAGTTCCGCACAGTCTGTTCTTAGAAGAGATATCACCTTCCCAAGATTTCAGTTGAGTGACGCTGTGGCCCTTGAAGATATTCTGAGGCAGCTGCTAGAAAATCTGCCACTCTGGTCGGTGTAGGAATGGATTTTATTAATTCTTCCCTAGGTGTGTAATTTTCTAAAAGTTCCTGAAGCTGGGTTGGCCAGATTAGCAAGGTGCTGGCTGTGCAGGTGGAAGCTATTGTTGGGTTCAGATTCACAGCCCCCGCTTCCCAGGCCCTCTTTAATTGGGCTTCTATTTTATTGTGCATGGGTTCGCTTAAGGTACCTGCGTCGTCAGAGGCTAAGTCAGATTTATTTGTGACCTTTGCCAGAGACGCATTCCACTTTGGGGCATTTAGCCCAGGTTTTGGTGTCTGTCTCCGCAAATGGATATCTACACTTGACTGCAGTTGGTATGAAGAGTTTTTTCTCTGGGTCTTCCCACTCTTTTTTGACCATATCTTTAAGAGTTTGGTGTACAGGAAAAAAAATCCTAGTACCATTTCAGTTGCATCCCTGTGATTTTGAATGCCATCTGTGTTTCTGTTTCTTTGCTATTAGGCCACATGCACAGAGGCGGTTTGGCCCATCAGTGCCAAATCCTGGAAGGCACAGGTGCAGCATCCATCATCCATCTTGGATCTCCACAGCCTGTGGTGGCTAGATGCTTTACTGTGGAGTTCTCTCATTCAGGATCATATATGTTCGACGACAAATGCATCACAATCAGAATTCCTACGTTCTGGGGGCATGGACGCTGCACGTAAGGTTGTATCCTTACATTACAGATTATGCACTGCTCTGCTAATGTGCCTTTCTCCCTTCTCTCACAGCACAGATCTTCTTCTTTGTGCAGAAAATTTTTATGCTCTGGCCCTCTATTGACTATAGAGGCCTCGATGCCATCGCCATTGAGAATCGGTATGCACTACCCTTGATTTCTGAACTTTTTGATAGGCTTCAGAATGCTCACATATTCACAAAGTTAGACCTTCATGGTACATACAATTTGATTAGGATCTGAGAGGGCGATGAGTGGAAGACTGCTTTCAACACCAGAGGTGAGATAATGAGTAAGGATGCTGATGCCAGAACTTGGCTTCTTGAAGCGGTCAACGCTTTCCACAAACTCAAAATGGTCTCTCTCCTGACATCTATTCTCCTATGTCCTAACATTCTCCAGCCTTTCTTGTTGGAAGTAGATGCTTCATCCTTGGGTGTGGGGGCCATTCTTCAAGTGCATAACGGCAAGCTCTGCCCTTGTGCCTTGTTTTTTTAAGAAGTTTTTGGATGCAGAAAGAAATTACACCATCAGGGATTGAGAACTTCTGGTTATTAAGCTGGTGCTGCAAAAATAGTAGCATCTACTGGAGGGATCGTAAGAACATATCCTGATTTACAACGATCAAAAGAATCTGCAGTACTTTCAATTCACCTGATGCTTGAAACACAGACAAGGATGATACACTCTCTTTTTTTGCCAGGATTAATTTGACATTACCTTTTGGCCTGGTTCCAAAAATGGCCATGCTAATGCCTTGTCCAGATCATTTGACATTGCTGACTCTGAATGTCATGTTGAACCAGAACCAATTATTTCTGCCAATCGTATCCTGGCAACTACCTGTCTTCAGTCTTCAAGTATTCCACCTAGAAAAACCTTTTGTTGTGCCCATCCTTCACCTCAAGCTTCTCAAATAGGCACATAACTCCAAACTCTCTGGACATTCTGGTGTACAACATACCTGTGCTTTTCTGCAGTGCTACTACAGGTGGTCCTTCCTTCGAAAAGATGTTGAATATTACATTTAGGCTTGCTCCATTTGTGTGCAGTTTAAGTCTTCCTAAGCTGTTCCAGCAGGTCTCCTTTTACCTCTACCTATTCCAGATGAACCTTGGCATTGCATCTACATTGACTTTTATCTCTGAACTACCCCCCCCAGCAGTCTCCCCCCATTATCTGGGTGGTTGTGGACAGGTTTTCTAAAATGTGTCATTTAACTCCACTTCTGGCACTACCTTCTTCTGTCACTCTGGCTTCCATCTTCATAAAGGTGATCTTTTCTCTTCATAGTATGCACGCACACATTCTCACTGATAGAGGAGTTCAATTTACAGCTCACTTCTGGAGGGCTCTGGCCACATTAATTGGAATCAAGTCTTCTCCTCTGCCTTTTACTCTCAGTCAAATGGGCAAACTAAAAGGGTCAAGCAGAATGTTGAGCGGTATCTACGTGCCTTAATTTCTGCCCATCAGGATGATTGGGTGGATCTTCTATCCTACTCTTAATAACCATGCTAATGTCAGCACTGGTTAGTCTCCCTTATTCAGTGTGTATGGTCATCATCCTTCAGTACCATTTTCCATTCCCATCAGCTAGGCAGATTTTTCCAAGAATTTACATTAAGCAGCTTCCAGGTACAAAGTAGCTGCAGTTCATCATCACCATGTGAGTCCCAAATTTCTTCCTAGCGATAAGGCTTGGCTCCCCACTAAGAATATATGTCTCAGAGTACCCTCAATAAAATGTGTTCCTTGTTTCATTGGTCCCTTTACAATCCTCGATCAGGCTAATCCCATCACTTTCAAGCTCCCTCTCCCTTGACATTTAAGGATTCCTAATGTCTTCCATGTTTCACTCCTGAGACCATACATCATCAATAGGTTTTCTTGTCATCCTTTTCCAATTGTCAATACTATGGATCAGTGTGAAGTGAAGCAAATATTGGATTCCAAATATTCCAGGGGAAGACATATATATGTAATTGATTGGAAAGGATATGGTCCTGCGGAAAGATGTTGGATTCCTTCAATAGATGTTTCTGCTCCCCTGTTTGGCAAAAACTTTTCATCTGAAATTTCCTCTCAAGCCTGGCCCTAAATGAATGAGGAGGTGTTAAAGAGGTGGGGGGGGGGGGGGGTGTACTATCACAGTTGAGCTTACAGTTTTCTGTTTGTGTAATTTTTAGCTCTTTGCTGCAGTCAGGTATGTACTGGCCATTGGGACTACCGGGAGTTTCCCAGTGGGCCGGTTTTAGCAGCCGCCTAATTTGCCTATTGCATCGTTTCTCAACTGGGGAGGTCCATGGCAGTCTACCCGTCAATCACCGACAGCTGGCGCCTGATGGGTAGCTCGAGATTTAGCCAGCATGCAGAGTAGCGCAGGAAGCATCTGTGATAAGTTCTCATGTCATGCTGCTCCCCGGCGGCCCCTCTGCTCTTCTCGTCCATCCCCATTTGCTTGTGACATCATCTGGGATGGATGAGAAGAGAGGAGGGGCCGCCAGGGATCAGCGTGACATGAGAGAAAACTTATCACAGACACTTCCTGCGCTACTCTGCATTTGAAGGAGAAGACTAGTAAAAGCTGTGCCCCATGTGCCCTGTTGTGTTGTGCGCTGTGTCCTGTACCCTGATGTGCATTGTACTCTGATGCACTGTGCCCTGGGCCGGTCTGGATGATGTCCAGGGCAAAGAAGCCTCCTGCACTTCTGACAGTAAACTGGAAATGCTTTCTTTTTTTATATATATTATACAGGAAGAATAAGTTTTCATAGTCTTGAAAATACAGTCTTTACTTGTTCTCATAGAAAACTGACCACTGAGTTAATGTTACAAGATTGCTTGATATCCAAATAAAGCTGCTGAGTGTTGATCTGATTAATTTTGCATGAGAGCAAGTGAATATTTTTACATTGGTTTGTAATATATTTCTATATATATTTACATAAGCCTTTCTATTTTTACAGCTTGGCTCACAATTACCGAAAAATGCTTTTTGCAGTATGCTAAAACACAATTCAGTATTACAAAGACTTGACTTACGAAGCTGTTCTGATTGGTTAACTGATAAGGAGCTTCTTCCCATCATTGGACAGAACCATCATCTTCTTCATATCAATCTTAACAGTTGTGTGCAGCTGAGCCGGCAATCCCTGGTGGCTATATCAATCAGTTGCCCTCACTTACAGAAAATTTGCCTTGGTCACTGTGAATGGGTAGACTGCCTTTCCCTTCGCAGCCTAGCAGATCACTGTAAACATATGGAGACGGTGGATCTGACAGCATGTCGTCAGCTGAAGGATGACGCAATATGTTATTTGGTACAAAAGAGCAAGAGGATGAAATGTCTTTCACTAGCTGTCAATGCAAACATTAGTGATGTTGCTGTAGAAGAAACTGCTAAAAACTGCCGGGATCTAGAGCATCTTGATTTAACAGGATGTCTGCGGGTGAAGAATGAATCCATTAGGTAACAAGTTTTCCCTGTTGTTCCCTGCAATTGTATGAATATCTTATCAAGGAAGCTGTGTATAGGTTTGGTATATAGCTTTATTTTATAACATACCATAAAAATAGTGAAGCTCAGTAGTAAGCCAATCACCCTAAGTACGCTAGAACCCCTAAAAATCTCATTTCTAATTGGTTGCCTTGCTTTTTACCAAATTCTGTTTCTATTTCTTGAAAAAAAAGACCTAGTAATCTGTTCTGGAGTCATGGCATTCCTGTGCTTTGCTCACAAATGAATCATGGGTCTCATCTTCCCTAGTAAATTGCCTGACCTCACTATCCCTTAACCTGCTCAGAATTACATTAGGCGGGTCGACTGCAAGGAGGAAAGGACTGCATGTAGTCGAGGAACTGCTCTATTATAGTGTCTAGTGATTTATTTCTATGATTTACGTAACAGCTTGAGCAAATAAGCTATAAGCACTAAACTGAAAAACATTTAATTGCCTTATTACATTTATTAAGCAGTTTCATTTTTGCAGCAGCACAGTAGATGATTTGTAGCCAGTGACAGCAAGCCGGGCGCTGCAGGCATAATCTTTCTTCTTTGCTTACTGTGCAGTTTTGGAATATCATTAAAAAATAATCACAAGGAAGGTAGACACAAAATCCAGTGTTTCTCCCAAGGAGAATTATCTATTTATATAGCTCATTAGAATGATTAAAAATTATTATAGAGTTTCATTTTAATCTGTACTACTGATGTGGGACCACTGTAATTCTGTACCTGAGAACATCAGTTTAAATGTCAATAAGCTGTTTGACTTCACCTCCCTGAAAGTTCCATATATCTCAGAAGTCCTCAAATGAAGACCCATTGCTTGCTGTTTACTGGCCCCTGAAATAAGAAAGCCCCACATGCTCATCCTTCTCACTGAATGCAAGAACCACTGCATGCAGAGTTGCAGTAAGTGCCAAAAACCAGAACACATTGGGGGTTATTTAGGAAAGGCAAATCCACTCTGTACTGCAAGTGCACTTGAAAGTGCAGTCGCTGTAGATCTGAAATGAGTGGAAGCTCTGTGGATTTCATCATCCAATCATGTACAAGCTAAAATGCTGTGTTAAATTTTCCTTGCATGTCCCCCTCAGATCTATAGCGACTGCACTTCCAAGTGCACTTGTAGGGCAAAGTTGATTTGCCTTTATTAAATAACTGCCATTGTGTTCCAACAACACCCACAGTTCTGTAGCTGGCAGTGTTGGATAGTGTCATCTGCCCAGCTGTGCCTGTATACTGTATTCTCTGGCTCTGGAGTTATCAGGCTAATAGAGGAGTAGTATAATGCCACGTACACAGGACCGGACTTTGACGTGTGTGCAGTGGCCCCCTATTACTCACTTGCGCACAATCATCTTCCAGCGATGTCAACGAGTGTCTTGGCCATCCCGGACTCTCCCTCCTGATTGGCTGAGACACATCAGCGGCACCATTGGCTCCTGCTGCTGTCAAAGTGAGTTAGCCAATCAGGAGAGAGAGGGGCCTGGGCAGAACTGCAGCTCCATTTCTGAATGGACACAGAGCTGCAGCTCGGCTTCAGTGCCCCCATAGCAAGCTGCTTGCTGTGGGGGCACTCAACAGGAGGGAGGGACCAGGAGCACAGAAGAGGCACCCGAAAAAAGTAGGATCTGGGCTGCTCTGTGGAAATCCACTGCACAGAGCAGGTAAGTATAACATGTTTATTATTTTTATAGAAAAAGAAAAACCAAGACTTTACAATCACTTTAACAGTTCCTAGATGCGCAAATTTTATATATAAACGCAGCTACACAGAATGCATCTAAATGCTGCTGAATGTCTAGGTGCATTCAGCAATAGAAAGGCATTGCTTTCAGAAATTGGCTCCAAGCGTCTCTGGACACATGTATTTTTATGCTTGTGTCAATGAGGAAATCCTAATGATCTTTCCAGCTATTTATGCTCACAATGCAGTTAATTACCTACAAAACAGCTATGGTTTTCTTTAAGAATGATATTGAGATAAACTTTCTCTTTTCTCCTGCAGAACCTTAGCTGAGTACTGTACAAAACTGAAATCCCTCAAAGTGAAGCACTGCCACAATGTGACAGAATCCAGTCTAGGAATACTACGGAAGAGAGATGTAACATTGGACGTGGAGCCTCCATTACAACGAGCATTGGTTCTCTTACAGGATGTTGTTGGATTTGCACCGTTTATTAACCTTCAAATATAGCAGTATTTCCAGAGCCCGTTTAGCTGCCATGATCACATTCTCTACTACTGCCAAAAAGAAAGCAGTCATGCCCCATAACACTACCACACGGGCACGCTGCAGCCAGACTTTACAGCAGCTGTAAATGTTTTAAAAGGCGATGTGAGGACGGAGGACATTACTTTGTGTCTGGAGGCAGCCTGGTTTTACTGCCATAATTCAACAGGAGGTTGATGGTGATTATTAGCACATCAGGATGTTTGATTTGTTGACCTTTTTTACAGAGCGCAAAGCGGCAGGCTGCCCCGCTGGTGACACTACGGATGGGTTTATTTATTACTGCAGAACCAGATAAGACATATTTATATTGTATCTTGCACTCTAGCTAACATCATGCTGTGACTGAAACCTGGCTCACACAGAGCCAAGACACAAGAATAAACCTGTGTGTATGTGTATAGATACACACACACATATCAAATATCAATTAACAACTTTTTGTTCTGTGGTGTTATATATTTGATCTTAACGTGATTCAATAAATGAAGTACGGTAATTGTAATTAAATTCTTAATTTTGTTGTTGTTTTTATTTACATACATTGGATAACTACACATTGGAGATCCTAAAGCATCAGAACACACCAGACACAATGGGGCTGATTTAGTGATACTGAAGAAAAGAAGCATTCATTTTGGAGTCTTGCTAACAGCAAGGTTTCAGTTTTTATAAACAACAAAAAAAAAGTTTGGGCTATATTAACCACTTGAGCTCCAGAAGGTTTTACCCCCTTCATGACCACAGCATTTTTTTGCTGTTCAGCACTGTGCTATTTTAACTGCCAATTGCACAGACATGCAACACTGTTACGCAAATTACTTTTTTATTTTTCTTCCTTTTCTATTCTAAAAATCTTGCGATTTAAACAAACAATAAAAAAAGTTAAACACACGATGTGTTCTACTTTATGATAAAACATATGTAATAAAATCAAATTTCTTTGTTAATTTAGGACATGTATTCTGCTATGTCTTTGGTTAAAAAATAAATGAATCCCGATGAGTTTAATTGGTTTGCGTTAAAGTTATAACATCTACAAACTATGGTGTGTATATACAGTTGTGCCAAGTTTACACACCCTGGTAGAATTTATGATTTATTGACCATATGATTTATTGACCATTTTTCAGAGAATATGAATGATAACACAAAAAGGTTTCTTTCACGCATGGTTAGTGTTTGTCTGAAGCCATTTATTATCAATCAACTGTGTTTACACTTTTTAACTCACAACGACAACAGAAACAAATCAAATGACCCTGATCAAAAGTTTACATACCCTGGTGATTTTGACCTGATAACATGCCCAAGTTGACACAAAGGGGTTTGAATGGCTATTAAAGGTGTAACCATCCACACCTGTGCACTGTTTGCTTGTAATTAGTGTGTGTATAAAAGGTCAATGCGTTTCTGGACTCCTGACAGACCCTTGCATTTTTCATCCAGTGCTGCACTGACGTTTCTGGATTCTGAGTCATGGGGAAAGCAAAATAATTGTCAAAGGATCTGCGGGAAAAGGTAGTTGAACTGTATAAAACAGGAAAGGGATATAAGAAGATATCCAAGGAATTGAGTATGCCAATCAGCAGTGTTCTAAACTCTAATCAAGAAGTGGAAAACGAGGGGTTCTGTTGAAAACAAACTACGGTCAGGTAGACCAACTAAGATTTCAGCCACAGCTGCCAGTAAAATTGTTTGGGATGCAAAGAAAAACCCACAAATAACTTCAGGTGAAATACAGGACTCTTACATTCCTGTTTCTAAGAAAACCAGAGTTCCCAAGTATGCTCTCTGCTCACGTGGCCTGCGGGCATCCAGGGACAGGAGAACCCGGTACAGATATGACTCCATGCCATCACAGTATGTTCCAAGCCATGAAGCTGAAGTCCTTACCCCACAAAGCCTAGATGCTCCTAAGGTCAACTCCATGGTGGTCAGTTCATTATGTAAGGGCTTATCTAGGTTGGAGTCCATAGTGCAGAGATGTACGCTCACCCTTGGAAATAGACACAGCCCACAGTAACAAACAGATAAGCTACCTGGGCTGTGAATCTGTGCACGGGGGCTTGACAGGAAAAGCCAAGGGATCGTCGAAGAAAGCCGTTGTCCGGGATTCCAGAAGTCAGCATAAACTAAATACAAGCCAGGGTCAGAAGCCGGGGTCAGTCTGGGAACACTGTAACTTTGAACACAGGAACACAGGTACCTTTGGTGACAAGAGACAATGAACTGACCAAGCCCTTAGAGTGAAGTGGTGCTTTATACCCAGCTAATTAGGTAACCTGCCACAGCTGATCCAAGAGTAACAGGTACAAACAGAATTGCCCACAGTACTTTATGCAAAACTAGGCATGGCTGGAAAGCAGGCAGAATAGAACAGAGGTGTGGCTCAGGGGTAAATAAACAGGAGCAAGAACAAACAGTCATTGGTTCAATACCACCCAGAGCCACTTGGGGCGCAACCACGCCTGGCCGTCTAAAAGACACGGTAGGGACCGTGACAGGACTCTAAAAACGTGGTGTGGCTGTTTCAAGATGCACAAAAAGGAGGTACTTAAAGAAAGATGGGCTGCAAATGCCACAAAGTACGCCGCTTACAATACGCCAAACAGCACATAAACAAGACTCAAACCTTCTAGCACAAAGTCATTTGAAGTGATGAGACCAAAATTTAGGTTTTTGGCTACAACCATACATTTGGAGAGGATTAAAGTTACACCATTCCTACTGTGAAGCACGGAGGTGGATCACTGATGTGTGAGCTACAAAGGCACAGGAAACTTGGTCAAAATTGATGGCAAGATGAATGCATGTGTTGTATGTTATCAAAAAATGCTGGAAGAACATTTGCATTTCATCAGCCAGGAAGCTGCTCATGGGGCATACTTGGAAATTCCAAAATGACAATGATCCAAAACACAAGGCAAAGTCGACCTGTCATTGGCTACAGCAGAATAAAATGAAGGTTCTGGAGTGCCCATCTCAGTCTCCTGACCTCAAGATCATTGAACTACTCTGGGGAGATCTCAAACATGCAGTTCATGCAGGACAGCCCAAGAATTTACAGGAACTGGAGGCTTTTTGCCAAGAAGAATGTGCAGCTTTACCATCTGAGAAGATAAAGGGCCTCATCCACAAATACCACAAAAGACTTAAATCTGTCAGTGATTTTAAAGGGGGCAATACACAGTATTAAGAACTGGGGTGTGTAAACTTTTGATCAGGGTAATTTGGGTAGTTTCTGTTATCATTATAATTTAAAAAGAGTAAACACAGTTGATTGTTAACAAATGGCTTCAGCCAAACGCTGACAATGAGTGAAAGAAAAGTTTGTGTGTTATTATTCCATTTTTATGAAGGGAAGCAAAATGCCACCACATCCCGCTGAGGACAGAGCTCTGCCTTGTTTACAGCAGGCAGAGCTCCGTCCTATGTCTCTTCCCACTGATCAGCGGGAGCTGGCGGACATCCATTGGCCAGCACCTGCTGATCGACATCTGATATGACAATTGTAGAATCAGAACAGCCGCCCTGGAGCAGTAAATCTGCTATAGGGCTCTCGCTAAGTAGTTAATGTTTAGAATGCATTAAGGTTAAAGAGTTCCACCCAAAAGTCCAACTTCCTCTCATTTGTCTCCTCCCCCCCCTCCGGTGGCATGTTTGGCACCGGGGGGGGGGGGGGGGGCGGATGCCCGGAGTCCGGCCTGTGGCACATTACGTCACAGCTTGGTTCCCTCCTAAGTTTGTAATTTCCACCTAAACCCCGGGCTGGGCTGTGAATGGGGGAACTACGGGTGATGCTGAACCTGGAGGCAACCAATCTGGGTTTAGAAGGGCTCTATGGGCCTGTACTCAAATTCATTCCGCTACTAGTGCTAACCACCTCACCAGCTTGTACTGCAAGTACACTGCTGCATATGAGCATAATCATGCATTTCTAGCACCTCAGTAACCTGGGGTTGGGTACGTCTGATCTAAGCAGGGACCTCCTCTTCATCATCTGAGCTAGCTGTCAGGGTGCCGCTGCTTTCTACAGGATTGTGTTCCATCAGTGAGGATTCCCCTTCACTCTCATCTGACATACTCAGAATCCTGTAGGCCTTTTTACTAGTGTACCTTTTTTGGGACAGTTTGGCCACAAAATTAAAGCAGAGTTCCACCCAAAAATGGAACTTCCACTTATTTGGTTCCTCCCCCTCTCCAGTGTCACATTTGGCACTTTTCAGGGGCGAGAGGGGGAGCATATACCCATCTAATACAGGTATTTGCTCCCACTTAGGCGATCTACGCCATGTCCGGGCCCCTCCTCCAGCCTCCGGCCCCCCCGCCGCTGTCACACTAGTCCCATAAGACAGCAGGAACCACTCGGGACGCACAGCAGAACTCGCACATGAGCACTAGGGAACTGGGCTGTGAAGCCGCAAGACTTCACTTCCTGATTCCCTTACTGAAGGTGCCAGCGCCTCCAACCGGGAGCCGAGGGACGGTCGGGTTCGGGTGAGGACATTGCGGCTCCCTGGACAGGTAAGTGTCCTTATTTTAAAAGTCAACAGCTGCAGTATTTGTAGCTGCTGACTTTTAATTTTATTTTTTTATTTTTTTTGCCAGAACTCCACTTTAACAGATACCTTTGGGAAAAAGAGCTCCTTGCTGTCAGGGACTGTGTGCATTCTAGAAATAGAATTTACCTGCAAGCAGAGATTGGGCCCAATCTTGACAACACTGTTTTGTGTATGATGTATCAGAAATGGCAGTTATCAGACATTATACTGACACTGCACTTGTTGGGGGGTGGGGCTAAACACACGTGTTGGCAGTGAACTGGGCTGATCCTGTTAATTGTATTTTTGGGGATATTATACCAATAGGGACATTAGTCTAGTTCTGATCGTGATCAAAATACTGATTCATTCAGACACTATACTAGTAATGGTGATCAGCAACTTCTAGTGCGACTGTGATAAGAGTGCTAACTGACCCTTGCTGGGAAGGATGCTATTTGAAGTCGTCTGTGACATTTAATACAGTGATCGTTAAAAAAAAAAAAAAAAATGCTGTACACTCTACTGATACTGTGACAGGGCACTCAAAAATGGTTAAATGTGCCTAAGTGTGTGCAAGTGTAGATGTGCTGGTTCTACTCACACAGGTCTGCTTTGTCTCTCTGAACTGAAAAGGGCTCAGGAAGAGGAAACATGCAGTTCCTGTGTCTTCGCTACAGCTGATCAGCAGATTAAAGGCAAACATCATTGGCTGGGGGGGCGTGGCTTGGCTGGACCCAAAGATGGCTGCTTAGACAGAGAGCTCCTGCATACCGAGGACTGCTTTTCGCTATTACGGGGAACCAATAAGCCTGTTTGCAATGGGCAAGTCGCACAAGAACGCTGCGACCTCACAGACACCGAGGGAGACCGGAACGCAGCTCAGCCGTAACACCCCGGAGCTTTTCCGCTCCCTTCGCTCTGACAATCACGAGGCATCTCAGGCCCTGGCTCACCGAGTGCAAAATCAGACTCGCAATCTCACGGAGGTGACACACCAACTACTCACTCCCAACCATCTGTGAGCTTATCGGACTTACAAAAAGTGGCATCAGACATCACAAGAACCCTGTCTGCATCTATCCTGGACCTCAAGACGGACATTCAAGCGGTGGCCACCCGGCTCTCAGATGTGGAGCAAACCACGCAGCTGCATACAGCGGCCATAAGGCAAGTCCAACACACATATGACGCCCAACTGTCCTACCTCTTTGACCTACACCGCCAAGTCGAGGACCTCGACAATAGGGGTCGCGACATAACGTTAGGGTCAGGGAAGTATCGGAGGTTATAGAAGCAGGATCTCTCCCACAAACAATTTGTGCTATTTTTAATGATGGACCGCCCTGCGGACTCCCCCATAGAGATGGAGAGGCTTCATCGAGCCCTCAGACCTCCCCCCCGGGACAATGAACCACCGTGGAATGTGAGCTGTTGTATTGTTAACTTCCCATTGAAAGAAGAAATTTTGCAGAAGGCTAGAGAGAGGGGCCGTGTACTGTACAACGGTGCGGAGGTAAAGCTTTTTCAAGATTTATCACCGACCACCTTGCAGAGCAGAAGAGCTTTACGCCCCCTGCTGGATCTGTTGCAAACCCGCAATATACAGTACCGCTGGAAGTACCCATTTTGTTTGTCAGCATCTGCTAGAGGCCGCACTGCGCTCTTACGCTCGCCGGATGACCTGCAATCCTTTTGCAAGCAGCTTGATTTACCTCTCCCCCAAAGCTCAAAGGCAGCAATCCAGACGGCGGAGATCAAATCCTTCCTCACTTGGAGTCCACGTGTCCCGATGAGACCTGAACCAGCGCAGCCCTGGATTACCAGTGACCCCCTGTAGAGACCGTTCCGAAGCATAGGCTCTCTACAAGCTACAGCTCCGTGCAAGTACTCTTAAGGGTCTGTTCACACAGGGGCAACTCGGATCCAACATTTAAAAAGCAATGTAAGTGAACGAGAGCCGTCTTAATGCACACTACTGAATTCTTTCCGACTTCAGAAAAGGTTCCTGTACTACTTGAATCCGACTTGTAGGCGATCGGTACCCATTGATTTCAACGGAGGTCGCCTCCAAGTCGGATCTCCGTCTATACGGAGGCAACTCTGACAGAATTATCAGCTCTTAAGAGGGCACTCCACGCCAAATTTATGAATAAAAATTTGGCGTGGGTTCCCCCTCCGAGAGCATACCAGGCCCTTAGGTCTGGTATGAATATTAAGGGGAACCCCCTACGCTGAAAAAACTGCGTGGGGGTCCCCCCCTATATCCATACCAGACCCTTATCTGAGCACGCTACCCGGCTGACCAGGAAAGGGGGTGGGGACGAGCCGTACCAGGCCACGTGCCCTCAACATGGGGGATGCCTTGGGGAAGGGGGGGCCGCGCGGGCCCCCCCACCCCAAAGCACCTTGTCCCCATGTTGATGAGGACAAGGGCCTCTTCCCGACAACCCTGGCCATTGGTTGTCGGGGTCTGCGGGCGGGGGGCTTATCGGAATCCGGGAGCCCCCTTCAATAAGGGGGCCCCCGGATACCGGCCCCCCACCCTATGTGAATGAGTATGGGGTACAACGTACCCCTACCCATTCACCTGTGAAAAAAAAAATGTAAAAAAAAAAAAACACAACACAGGGTTAAAATAGTTTATTGCACAGCTCCGGGGGTCTTCTCTCCAGACTCCTCCGCTATCTTCTGCTAGTGGAGGAGCCCGGCTTTCTTCTTCATTGCCGCCCTCTTCTTCAGACTTCGGGGGTCTTGTCCCCCTCTTCGGTTCTTCTGCCGGGCCACCGCGTCTTCTTATAGCTCTTTTACAGACGGTGGCCCGGTCTTCTGTCGCCGCCTTCCGTTGCCAGAGATGCGGTGCGCGGCGACTTATATAGGGACAAGGGGCGGGGTCGCCGGTTGATGTCACATGGTGACCCCGCCCCCTTACGATGTCACAGTCCCAGCATCCTCCGGGACTGTGACATCGTGGCACCATGTGACATCAACCGGCGACCCCGCCCCTTGTCCCTATATAAGTCGCCGCGCACCGCGTCCCTGGCATTGCAGCCGGAGAGAGCGTCGAGTCAACATCTCCAGGAGAAGAACGGAAGGCGGCGGCGACAGAAGACCGGGCCACCGCCTGTAAAAGAGCTATAAGAAGGCGCGGTGGCCCGGCAGAAGAACCGAAGAGGGGGACAAGACCCCCGAAGTCGGAAGAAGAGGGCGGCGACGAAGAAGAAAGCCGAGCTCCTCCGCTAGCAAAAGAGCTAGCAGAAGATAGCGGAGTCCGGCGAGAAGACCCCCGGAGCTGTGCAATAAACTATTTTTACCCTGTGTTGTTTTTTTTTTTACATTTTTTCACAGGTGAATGGGTAGGGGTACATTGTACCCCCATACTCATTCACATAGGGTGGGGGGCCGGTATCCGGGGGCCCCCTTATTAAAGGGGGCTCCCGGATTCCGATAAGCTCCTTGCCCGCAGACCCCGACAACCAATGGCCAGGGTTGTCGGGAAGAGGCCCTTGTCCTCATCAACATGGGGACAAGGTGTTTTGGGGTGGGGGGGCCGCGCGCCCCCCTTCCCCAAGGCACACCCTCATGTTGAGGGCACGCGGCCTGGTACGGCTCAGGAGGGGGGGCCCCCTTTCCTGGCCGGCCGGGTAGCGCGCTCGGATAAGGGTCTGGTATGGATCTGGGGGGGACCCACACGCCGTTTTTTTGGCGTAGGGGGTTCCCCTTAATATTCATACCAGACCTAAGGGCCTGGTATGCTCTCAGAGGGGGAACCCACGCCAAATTTTTTTCAGAAATTTGGCGTGGAGTTCCCTCTTGAGAGCTCATTCTCTGATTGGCCGCGGCAAAAGTCGCCTGGCCTGGGGCGACTTAAAGTCGTGTTGTAAGTCGCCCCAAGTCGTGTCCAAGTTGCCTCCAAAAGTCGTGTTGAAAGTCGTGTTGCCCCTGTGTGAACGGATCCCAACTCAAGCCTATTTTATTTTTGTCCCAACTACGCCATCCATGTTTGACATGCAACGGCTTACCTCTTGAGTACAACTTACTCAACACCCTCCATATTGCTAATCTTGACTGGATGATAATGCAAACAGCGTAGACAGGGGATGCCACATCTTGTTGGAACTTAATGTCCTTTTGGAACAATTGGATGCTAATTGATCGAGCATTGCCCTGTAACAGGAATAACTCACCACCCCAGACGTTAAATATGCTTTCCGTTTCACTTTGAAAGCCACCCTGGGAGTACATATCCTGGTAGCTTAAGTGGGTACTTGCAGTCTTTCATTGAGGATATAGCGGAACCCTATCCTATTCAAAGTGCTACCCCTGGACAATGGGTAATGTATGGATTAGAGTCTACCACTGGCTGACATGGTCTATGTACATCATTGCCCTGAAATGATGCTCCATGCACTACGTGGCCTCTCATGACCTGCTGACCGGTTGTTTGCCGCCCTGTGACCCCAATATGGCCCCCCCCCCAGACCCCCAATGAGTACCTATCATTTGTGGAACACACTAAGTTCTTTGAGAGCCCCTCTCTCCGACTTACGGTTCCTGCTCTATTTCGCATGAAATTGCATAGCTGTTTCGTACTGATCTCCGATGCCAGGCCCCCTGCATCCTTTTACCAGACGAGCTCACAGGGAGCATTACCTTAATGGGCCTAACCCACGGCTCGCTTGGGGCTGACATTGGTGATCCGTGGTGAATCTCTATCCCACAACTTTTACTTGTCCAGTAACACTCCCCGAATTTCAACAACCGGAGAGGGTGAGACTAGTTGGGGAAAGGGGGACAGAACCACTCTGGACCAGTGCCAGATCCGGCCGGGTGGTCTGGAGGAAAGCATGATGGTAACCCTCAGAACTTCTCTCTTTAGCGCTATACCAGCACCATAAGTGGCATACATGGAGTGACAAAGGACTTCTTGGAAGTGTCTACTCTGTCTTACTTCTCTTAGTACCTTACATGGGATTGGTAACCATTGTCTAATATTGGTCAGGCATACTGGGACATTGTTTTGTTACTAGGTTTGACTAGAGTTCCACGTAAGAGTTTACATAAGGGGATAATTGTTATCAGACATTTAAAGGATATTGTATAACAATTTAGAAATACATTTTGTTCATGAGCCGACAGAAATGCATGTTACCCGGTTAAATGATGTGACTAGACTACACAGTGAGGAAGTTTACATACTTGTCTCCTTCGCCACTGGTTCCCTACTAACCCTCTGTACTGCAGCAGTAAGTTAGTCCAGGCACTCTCATTGCCTGCCCCCCCCCGCTCAGCAGTCCTATAAAAGAGTCTGCTGACTATCCAGCCCACTGTCTCCTAGGTGGACTAGTATTTCTATTTCCACCTCTGGTACTTTCTCCTCTATCTACTTTTTAATTTCTTGGCTTTTACCTCCTCCCTCACCCACTATTCGGGTCTCTCCCACCCAACTTAGTCAGTCTCTCTATTTCCAAGTATCTCATCCCCCCCTTCTTCTCAGTGAGCTTCATCATACTCCTGCCCCCCCTTTTTTTTTTTCTTTCCTCATACCATATATTGTGGATCAACAGATTTGAATAGCCCCCCCCCTCTTTTTTTTTCCCTTTCCTCCTTCCCCTGCATCCCTCCTTCCCCTGCATCCCTCCTTCCCCAACCCCTCTCTTCCGTTACCTCCTCATCATACTACATTGGCCCGATCTCCAGTCTGACCGCCTGGGTGTTTGTGACCAAATCCCGATCCACAGGAAGGCGAATATATTTTTCAACTCGTGTCTTGACCCTTGTAGAATCATGCAAAAAGCTGGTAAGCCCCATAATTCCCTGTCATTGAAGTATGTGTCTCTAAACGTAAAAGGCCTAAATGTACCGGAAAAATATGATCTCAAGTCCTGTCTGCCATGGCCAAACAAAAAGCTCAGTTTGTTTTCCTCCAGGAAACCCACTTCCGTTCGGACTCCATTCCAAAACTTACCAATAGTATTTACCGCACAGCCATACACTCCACAAACCTCACATCGAAGACTAAAAGGAACCTCTATACTTGTATCAAAACACGCACCATTTCGAATCTTAGATTCCTTAACAGACCCTGAGGGTAGATTTGTTTTTCTAAAAGGCCAATATGCCTCTAAACCATTGACATTGGCAAATATCTACTCCCCAAATGAACACCAGGTCTTTTTTTTTAGAAAAATTAGTGAGCTCTTATTCTCCTTTAAGGAGGGTATTCTCCTCTTGGGGGGAGACTTTAACATTCCCCTAAACCCAGAGATCGACACCTCCTCTGGCACCTCCGCGACGACATATCGAGCCCTTCGTCAAATCAAATTACAACTACAGGGACTGACTTTGCATGATACATGGCCCACCTTATTCCCTTTCGGGTAGGGACTTTACATTCTTCTCTGCCCCCTTTCAAAAGTACCCCTGCATAGACTACTTATTTCTATCCCAACCTGACCTGACTTTCCTGTCGCATGCTACGATAGACCCTATGTACTGGTCGGACCACCACCCCGTTTCAGTCACCTTGACCTTCCCGGAATCCACATCTAGAACTAAAATATGGCGTTTAAACTCGGCTCTGCTCAAAGATTCTGAATTTACGGCACGACGGAACACTCAAATTCACACGTACTTTAAGGAAAATGCTTCCCCGGACATATCTCCACTTACCCTGTGGGAAGCTCACAAGTGTGTGATCGGGGGGGGGGGGGGGGGGGGAAACTTATGGCACAGGCAGCTAAAATCAAATGCCAGACTCAGGAGACCATAATACAACTGACGGACAAAATTAGATGACTGGAGGCGTCCCACAAGTTCTCACTTTCACAACGCTCTCTACAAGAATTATCACACACCCGCTCTCTATTACTGGAGGAACTGGGGAAACGCACAAGACGTCAATATATTCTTCACCAAAGAGTGTTTTATGAACAGGGCAATAAGTGCGGGAAGCTCCTGGCGTGGGCGATACGGGCATCGAGACCCTCTAACATCATCCATCAGATTAGAGATAATCAGGGTACTTCCCTCTCTAAAAATGAGGATATTGCAAGGCATTTTGAGAGCTATTATACAGACCTATATAACCTGAGACCAGCGGGCCACCACCCTACCCAAGTAGATAGGAGAGCGGAAGCCATCAGGGAGTTCCTAACCCGATACTGCCCTGACACTCTCTCCCAAGAACAGGCTGAGGAAATGGAATGGCCCCTGTCCATAGAAGAACTCCAGACTGCTCTTAAGCAAATGACTGGACTATCTTAATAAAATAAAATCTGTTTGTAAACTTGTACTGTAGGGAATCACAGCCCAGATCAGGCACGCTCCCTAAAACAAAAACAGGCTGAAGGATGGTTTGTGATCCAGCCTGAACATTCCATATAAAAAAAAAAAAGAATAACACACACATACACTCACTTTTAACCCACGTCGCTCAGTTGTCAGTCAGCTTGGAGCAGAGAGCAGTGAATGTCAGTTTTTCACTCTCCGCTCTGCCCCTCCAGCTCCAGGCTGGAGTATTGGAGCCAGCTGTCAATCAGGCAGCTGGGTGAATCCCTACAATATGGTCAGATCAATGGTCGCACACTTGCAAACAGTCATTAGCTAGCCATAGCAGCTATACTTAGTTCCTTAAAAACAAACAATGGTAGAAGGCTCTAGCGCACAATCGCTTTCCGGTTCCTAAAGGTAATTCTAAGGTCCCACTATATGGCCAGGCTGTAACGACCAAAAGTAATTGCTGTATGTTCCTCTAGTAGCATCTGGACATCGTGAGCGCCTTATGCAGAGATGTCAGCCAACATGACAGCCCAGAGAGCCAATCAGGATCTATTATGGTGCAATTTTTCAGCACTACCGATACATTTAGTAGACCTCACTGCAGCCGTTTTTGGTGTAGCTTATTCACTTTCTTAGGATTGGATTTGCTGAAATTTCCCACCCTGGTAGCCAATTATTGATCTATCACATGTATGCTGCCATGGAGGAACCAGGAAAACAGAAAATGTTATACTTCCTGTAATTTTAATTTCCTGGTGACTATCCATGGCAACATACTGAACCCACCCAGTTTGTTCCTAGTGATGTACAGGGAATGGGCTGTTGTGTGGGTGTTAACGCTTTATAGCTATGCGCTGGTTCTGTGGGTAGGGCTACTATCACATGTATGCTGTCATGTGGATATGCCATGTGGAAATTACGGCAAGTATGATACAATGTTTTTTTTTTATTTGACATTCGTATTTATGCTAGTTTTAGTTTAATTTGCAAACATCACTTAAAAAATAATTCACAAAATTTTAAATAAAAATTTATTTTCATATTTAAAATTCATTTGACAATATATGGTCAGTATAAAGAGGAGAAATCACAGAATAAAATGTGCACTTTTTATCTACAGTAACACTGGTCAAACAGAAAAATGTCTGTGGCATACATGTTTTTCCCCCTTAAAAATGATGTAATAATAAAGCAATGTAAAGTTTAGCTAACCACATCTAAGCCCCCTCTTCCAGTTTACGTCGCTAAATGGGTAAATAACTTAGCCTAGGACCTTATGCCTGAGCCCTGGTCAGATATTTGGCAGGCAACCCTTAAGGTATCTCTAAATATCTTGGCCCGGGAAACAACCTGCAAAGTAAGTGGTAGTGTCCAGGTTGTTACCGTAAGAGCAAAGAGTAGAATTTTGAAAGTGAGAAGAGGCCACTGGTATCCAAGATAAAGAAGCATCCAGGAGCCAACTAGACTCCATCATTCACTAAAACATCACCTGGACTGACCTGTTGATGTAGAATTGCATTATCCACTTACATGTGTACAGTGCAAATACCAGACATTAGACACTTCTTTTGCTCACCCATGTCTACTGGCATACATTGGTCTCCACAGGCAAGAACTGTTTCTCTGCAGACTGAATTATCCCTTGAAGCAAGTTGCCACAAATAACTTTAGCATCCTAACAGGATATGCATATAATGCATATCATTACACCGATACGATTAGTAGCAGACTTACATCTTTACATATTCAGTTCAGACCTTCTTTGTGAGATTAAATGACATTTGACAAGTAGCACACTATATACAGTTTTATTAAAAACGGAGTACATGCACTTTCATTTTTACAAACACCAAATTATTTTAGCATTCAAACAAAGCTAGTCAACGCAATAAAAAGATAACCAACCTTCAGATATTCCTTTAATTATGTCTGAAACTAAATCATCTGCCTAGATTAGCTAATGCAATACAATTACCAACAAAATGAAGCTGCCTATATTGAAAACAGTTTATGTCAAACACTCTGTAAGCTTTCCTTAACAAGGGACTGCTGCATTGCAGCTAATCTGTCATACTTTGTTTAAAAAACAAAAACAAAAAAAAAACAACACCTTTCTGAATACAAAAAGTTCCCCTAACATATAACATCCTTATCTAAAAGTAAACCTACCATAAGTCTATGAAAAAGAAGAATTTGATGAGTATATGAACAATTAAATAGACTATCATAACTTTCAGTAAAAAAGGCATGCCAAAATGATCCAGGGATATTGGCAGCTGATTTCCAGTAAATAACAAAGCTTTGTTCCACACCTTCCTGCTATTGATCTTAAAGTGGTTGGTAAAGGGGGAAGGTTTTCACCCTAATGCATTCACTACATTAAAGCGGAATTATACCCAAAAGTGTAACTTCGGCTCATTTGTCTCCTCTCCCCCTCTGGTGCCACAATTGGCACCTGTCTTTGACGGGTATCCTGTTCCCACGTCTGGGAGTCTGGGCCGTGGCATCACCACAGGGCTCCATCCCCCTCCCTCTTCCTCCTCTCCCTGTCGCCAGGCCAGTAGGAGAGAGGAGCCGGGCCTCGCGCATGCACAGTAGGGTTCCTGGTGTAAAGCCGTAAGGCTACACTGCTGGGTACCCTTACCCTGCAATGGCGGCAGCAGCACCTGACAACTGATGGAAACAACAGCTGCGGTGCCAACTTCTCTGGACTCCAGGACAGGCAAGTCTCCTATTGTTAAAAGCCAGCAGCTGCAGTATGTGTAGCTACTGGCCTTACAGTTCTTTTTGTTTTTGGGGCGGAACACTGCTTTAAGGTAAAAAAACCCTTCTGTAATCATGGCACTTGGAGAGGGGGGGGGCTAGGAATGCCAGCAGGGAGCCCCAGAAGAAGAGGGTTGAGGCTGATCTGTGCAAAACCAATGCACAGAGCAGGTAAGTATGACATTTTATTTAAAAATTCTTATTTTTAGGCATTTTTCCCCTTTGTTTTCACCTGGTGATCTGGCCAGTAACTCACCTCCTTTATTACAGTGTCCACCACTATGGATGAAGGAGCATAGAGACACCTTTGGACAGCAGCATTATTAATCTGGGGGGGGGGTGTTAGATGCACTAGCCGATTTAGATATACTAACAAATTGAAACTAAACTACAGCTCACAGTTTATAATCCGTTACAGGAAACAGCAACAGCTAACTATTGTAAGCATCCCAGCAATGGCTGCATCTGCAAGACAGCTTGTTCTGTTGAAAAAGGACAGACTTACCTGCTGGTTCACCAGGTGAAAATAAAGTAAAGAAAGCCTAAAAAAAAAAAAAAAAGGAAAATGAAAGCAGCCATTGCATCTAAGAACTAATAAAGGGCAATATAATATTGGCTTTTGGGTTTAATACCACTTTAACATTTCCAGTAGACTGCAAAGGAATGTGAATTTATTTTAAAAAGAGCTTCACACCTTACCTTCACCCTCCTCAGGAAAGTCATAGAAATTGATACAAGTCTAAGATGCTTACTAAATCTGTTTTACATTAACTTCGGGGGAGTTAATTATGAGTAGCACATCTCACCATCGGCAAATCCGGACATACATCTGTGTACACTAATTGGTTTGGATCACCCCCCTGGGGTCCTATATCACTCGAAAGATACTAGTGCTGACATTTTCCCACCATACTTTTTCACCACTACCTCTAAGAAGTTTTAAAAAACAGGAATACCATTTCTGGCAGTAGTAATCCCAAACTGTATATTCTTCATTAAAAGAATCTGGTGGGTTGAGCATGTAATGGCCATATATTCTGATGGAAATATATCAGCACTGGGGTCCCCAAAAGCTATAAGTGGTTTAAGCCAGAAAGTTGTAGATTGAGTTTGCTTTTAAATTTAGCACGCTGTTCAGAATTGGTTTCTCCCCTTTACTCCCTAGGATCCAGGACACATCATAAGCAAATGGCAGGCTGAGGTAGCTAGCATTCCATTTCCCATATCTCCACCACAATTTTCAGCACACACTAATCATGTAGCATGTTGTGGTACAGAAAGCTTGATATTTCCGCTCATCCAGCTAGTCAGTACACCGTTTAGGCAAATAACTGGATCGGGCAGAGCCATTTTTCATCAGCTACAATAGTTACACAACTGCTTAATTTCCTGTACAAAAACACATCACAAAACAATATACTGGCATAATTATATAATTTTCCAACTGGATGTAAAATAATTCTTGGTAGGTGACGTTAATGCATACTGTACAATCACAGTGGGTGTTCTGTGGCCATCGATATATACTCTGCTACAGCACAAGTATATATGATTGGATTGAATAGGGGAAAACCACTCAATTCTTGTATAGCAATTGTTTGCATCTTAAAAAGGGTCATTTATTTATTTTTACAATTCTATGCATTTTGTTTATATCATTTTTGATGTAGCAGATGAAAAGTTGTCATGTCTGAGACCCGACAATTTATAGGCCAATGGAGAGAACAAATTGCATGAAACCTTTACAAAATTATAATTAAATACAGGGTATTCAAAATATCTTCTAATCATCCTCATGTAGGAATATATGGCACACATGAAAACATATGGTATAGAGGGAGTGGTATGAAATACAGGAAAGGACTAATTACTTCATTTGTATACATGGTAATGTTACAAAACACATTTTCTATTGAAGGTTTCTGTATTTTATCCACGTGTTTCATATAAACAGCTAATCTGCTCACTGTAGAAATTCTTATCCAAAATACACTGAGCTACAGCACAGTTACTAGGATGTTTCAGTTACACATCTATTACCATTTGTGGTTTAGCGAGAGTGAGAGCAAAAAAAATGACACAAATGCCAGAGTAAGCACAAAATGTAAAAAAAATAATAATAATACTACAAATCATTGCAATACCTGCAAACAAATGGACAATATTAAAATAGATATATCTGTGGTATATTTACATACGAGTGTGGTTGTCACGCTTTCCCCAATGTTACGTATTGCTTTTTTGGGAAGATAATACCCACGCCTCACTCAAAGTGAACAGTGAATCATTTTAAAAAATTTTAGCAAACAGTGCAGCTCTCTGGTACTGCCAGAACAGAGTTTTCTACCTATCCAGTGCACATAATTCAGGTTAGACGTAGCCACAAAAGGTTGCAGTGACATCAGCTGTCAGTGGAACTTGTACTTCCTAGCAGGTTTGAGATTTATGTAGGTTTTCTTCATCTCTTCGCTCTCAGGCTTCTTTAGATCTTTGTACCGTTCCCCCTTTGTGCTCACTACCTGATTGTCAATGTATCGAATCATCTTCTTTGGGGCCTATAATAAGAAAAGTAGAAAGCTGTTGCAAAATATAGAATATGTAATGGGAAGGTTCATACTGGAAAACATTTGAACTTGAAAAGACACAAGAAAGATTGAGGGTTAAAAAAGCCTGCTACTAAAATTAATGATGTCAGACAACACAGACCTCACTTTTTCTGACTTTTGCGGCTGAACCAATCAGACTGCTTTTTTTTTGCAGTTGGGGAGATTTAGCTATGAAGTCATGCCCAAGAAACAAACTGAATCAATGCTATGATAATCTCATAAGTAAGAATTTTAAACAGGGATCTGTTGGGCCATAAAGATGACCCCTCTGCTGCTAAAGGTTTGATCTGACACCTCATGGTGTAGGTCTACAACTCTAAATCTAACCTGCTAACTTTTAGCGACGTTTTGCTTTAGGCTCCATTCAATCTTTTACCTGGAGTCGTGCAACTTGAGATGGGTGCGACTTGTATGGGACTTGTCCCTCTGCAAAGTCGGACCCACTGTTGCATGTAAAACACTGAAGTACGACTTTCATGCAACTTTTAACATCAAAGTCTATGGCCCTTAGGTTGCATAAAATGTGGACCAAATTAGTGCATGAACTACTTTGAAGTCACACATATATCAACGGTTATCATAGGAAAACATAGGGTACGACTTGTCATACAACTTTGATGTCCCAAGTCACATGACAAGACACACAAGTGTGAATAGGGTGTTAGAGTAGAACCAAGATCATAAAATGGATAGTTATAACCCCTGATAGTTTTCGTTTTTTTTGCCATCTGTGTCCTACTGGGGAGATATCCCCGCACTTCCTGTTTTGGCTATGGAACCAGAAGTGAGAGAATCCCTGGTTGTCACCAGGATCACCAGAACTGGTGTCCCAATTGGAAGATTTCTCTATTGCTTTTCTGGGGACAACCCAAAATTTGGGATTTTCTTTTACCTTTGATGACAATGGTAGAGAGGACAAAAAGAGGATGAATCTCAGACAGCTATAAAATTCTGACAGGTATTCTAATTTATTTATTCAAAAAAAATTGCCTTTAGTTATACTGTAAAGAGTTTGTTACATGTTTACATGCCTCCGTTATGCGCTCTCTCCTGTCCTCCCCGTCCCTGCCAGCTAGTGACAATGTCTGCCCCTCCTGCTGCTAAAATTACTTTTACATTTTCATACAATTCTCCGTTTACTAATGATAGGTGCCTCTGCGCATGCACTTTATATATAACAAAAAAAAAAAAAAAAGCCGTCTATACCTTATTCCAGAGTGCCACTCAGCCTTACGGGACCAGACGCCTCTCTCCACCTCTCCTTCCGACTGACGTCAGAGGGAGATTCACGGCACCTCCCGCTGTAGCTGTCAGATCGAAAGGGGGAGAGGCGGCCGGTCACGTGAGTGCCAAGAGGCGCTCTGAAATAAGGTATAGACTAAATTTTTTTTTATAAAGCACATACATGGGCACCCATCATTGGGAAACAGAGGACTGTATGAAGAGTACACAGTGGCTTAACAACCATTAAGTTACGGTAAGCATACCATGCAAGTGCACAGTACATGAGGCTAGTACATGGTGGTGCAAGCTCCTGCAAATATGCATACAGGCAAGTGCAGAATATACAGCAGGGATTTCCCAGGGAAGATCTATTTTTCCGTTCAGAAAAGTATTCACATACCTCCTTTGGCATTGGTGGTCTGTGAGTCTTTTTATCCTCCTCATCGTCCACTAACATGTATCTGAAGTTAAAAATTAAAAGAAAAAAAAAAGTTAGTAGACTTTCTCTGCTGCTTTAGTTTACAAACACTTGCCTGGGAAATTTCTCATGCAATACACATAAAGGTTGTGTGTGTGTGTGTGTGTGTGTGTGTGTGTGTGTGTGTGTGTGTGTGTGTGTGTGTGTGTGTGTGTGTGTGTGTGTGTGTGTGTGTGTGTGTGTGTGTGTGTGTGTGTATATATATATATATTTTAAAATACAACATGGTATACTTACCTGCTCTGTGCAATGATATTGCACAGAGCAGCCCCAAACCTCCTTGGTTTTGGGCCACTCCTATTCTCTGCCTGTCCCCATGTCAAAATTGCAAGTTAGACTTACCGGTAACTTGTTTTCCATATATATAGTCTTTGTTTTTATGCACCAAAGTGGGGTAACTCTGGAGATGATCTACACCTACTCCAGCCTCACTAGTGGTTTTTCTGATTGTATAATTTAGTTGTGTACATCTTTGATGGATGTTGATTGAATAAAAACATTTTTAGCAATTATCAGTTGATTGCATACCTTGTTGATCTGATACCGTTAAAAATCCCGGGGTTGGTATTTCCCAACCCGCTTTGGCCCCCTCCTTCTTCCGCTTTACAGAATTTTGGGATGTGGTATCCTATTTTCTTCAATCCTTTCTTCTTAATCTCTCAGAGTAGACACCAGCTTATCTAAAAACCCTTTCTCTTCAACAGCTGCTCCTCAGAAACCGGGCTGTGAGCCTTAAGCCCCATACACACTGTCATATTTTCTGCTGATTTTTGTCTTCAGATTTACCAAAACCATAGTAGTTTCATAGTTAGTAAGGTTGAATAAAGACACCAGTCCATCCAGTTCAACCTGAGTGTCTACAATTGTCCTTATCCCTGTACATTACACATTCACATTGGTCCCTACCCTCAAGGAGCCCACAATCCAAGGTCCCCATTCATATACTAGGGCCAATTTTGGACAGAAGCCAATTAACCTACCTGCATGTCTTTGGTTTGTGGGAGGAAACCGGAGTACCCGGCGGAAACCCACGCAGGCACAGGGAGAACATGCAAACTCCAGGCAAGTAGAGTCGTGGTTGGGATTCGACCTAGCAACCCTTCTTACTGCTAGGTGAGAGTGCTAACCACTACACCACTGTGCCGCCCTAAGTAGTGCAAGGGCCTGCCTGATTGCATACACACTGAAACGCCTAAGGTTTGACCTCATATTATATGGTTTTGGTAAATCTGAAGGAAAAAAAAAAAATCTGTAGAAAATCTGATAGTGTGTATGGGGCATTAGTTTTGCTAGATCTTGATGAACCAGAGGGCACCACAGGAGGAGATCCCGCCTTAATGGAAGATGCCAGTATGGTTTTAGCTGCATTGGTAGCGGGGACGAGAACCACGGCCTCTTGGGCCAAAATGGAGTGATCAGAATTATCGTTGTATCCTCTCTCCTGATTTTGCTTATAACTCAAGGTATCAACTGAAACGGGGGGAAAGCATAACATAGGCGAAAACTCCACCTGTGTGCCAAGGCATATACTCCCAGTGACTGCTCGTGCCTGTTCAAGGAGAAGAAGAGAGAGACCTGGGCATTTCCCTGGGTGGCAAAGAGATCTACTCTTGGCTGTCCCCATCTTTTTTTTTTTTTTACAATCAACCTGAAGACCTCTGGATTCAATTGCCACTCTGCCTCTAAAATCTGGTTCCTACTGAGGAAATCTGCCATTTCGTTTAGAGTTCCCTTTAAGTGGACCGTGGACAAGGATAGAGCATGCTGTTCTGCCCAAGCCAGAATTCCTCTTGCCAGATCCTGTAGTGCCCTGCTTCTGGTTCCCCCTGGTCTGTTTATGTAAGCCACAGCCGTGGCGTTGTCCAACAGGACCTGAACATGTTGTCCCTGGACAAAATGTGCAAAAGGCTAAGACCACCATTTCCACTGCCTTCAGCTCCCTCCAATTTGAGGACCTCCCTGCCTCCTCTGCGGACCATGAGTCCTGAATCCACTGACTGCCCATGTGAGCCCTCCAACCCCAGGAGCTGGCATCGGTCGACAGCCGTATCTGGACTGAGAAGGACCACAATAGACCCTCTGAAAGAACCTCCCAGTTCCTCCACCACCATAGACTTCTCTTTACTGTAGTGGGGATCCTTACCAGAGAATCCAACAAACTCTGCTGGTGGTTCCAAACCTTTCAATAGAAAAGTTTGCAGCGGTCTGAAATGGTGCTTCGCCCACTGGACCGCCGGTATGGAAGAAGTCAAGGTTCCAAAAACCGACAATCTTCCTGATGAACAAGGTCTGATTGGACTGTAGTTGAGACACTAATTGTATCAACTGCTCCTGTTTCTCCTCTGGCAGGAAGATCTTTTGGAGATTTATAATCCAACCTAACTCTTTTTTAGGTGGGTGCAGGCTCTGTCCAGATCTTTTTGCAGACCATCCCTGGACTGGGCAAAAAACAGCAGGTCGTCCAGGTAAGGAATCACTGAGATTCCCTCTAGGCGTAGGGGTGCTAATGCTTCGGCCATAATCTTGGTGAACACCCTTGGGGACGAGGACAGGCCAAACGGGAGTGCTCTGAACTTTAGATGTACTACCCTGCTCCCCTCCCTTAGTGCCAATCTCAGATATCTCTGTGACCTGGCGAAACGTAGAGATAGGCATCCTGCAAATCTATGGGTGCCATATAGCACCCCTTATTCATTAGGTTCCTTACAGAAAAGATGGAATCCATCCGAAACCTCTTGTACTTTACTGATTTGTTCAGTACTTTGAGGTTTAAAATGAGTCAGAACTTTCCCGAAGGCTTCCGGACCAGGAACACGTGAGTAAAACCCCAACCTAATTTTCCTGTCGGGACCGGCACAATGACTTTCTGATTTATCAGTTCCTGAATGAGGGACTTCATGGCGAAAGCCTTGACCGGATCCCTTGGGATGTTTGTGACCAACAGCCTTTTCGGAGGGACCTCCGTCAACTCGATCACGTAACCCGGGGAGATCATGCTCAAAATAAATTGGTTTTGAGTAATGGCTCCCCACTGAGGGAGGAACTCTTGGAGTCTCCCTCCCACCTTGATGGGCGAGTCATTGTGGTTTGGTGGTGGTCGCAGGAGGATTGAGGAGCACTCCACCCCTACCCTTGGGTTTCTGTGCAGCCCAGAGCTTCTTCTTGTTCTGCGATCTATCTTCCGGTTGCCCTTTTGGGGTCCGAAAAAAATGCCTATGCATTTGCACTGGTTTCTTCTTGACCGGAAACGATTTCTTTGTGTCCGCCGTCCGGTCCAGAATAAACTAACTGTGAGCTGAACAAAAGATCCCCTGCAAAGGGAATACTACATAGCCTATTCTTAGACGCCGCATCCCCTGGCCATGTTTTCAGCCACAAGGCCCTTCTCACTGAATTAGCCAGGGCGGCTGATTTGGCTGTCATGCGGACCGACTCGGCTGAGGGATCTGCAATATAAGCAATCGCAACTGATAAAGTAGAAAAGGAGTCTAATATCTCCTGCTTTGGCGAATCAGCCGTAATGTGTGGTTTTTAATTGGTTAACCCAATGGTCTAGATTCCTTGCTACACAGGTTGTTGCCATGGCCGGTTTCAAATTAATCATTATCGACTGCCAGGCTCTCTTTAGGAGGAGGTCCATCTTTTTGTCCATAGGCTCTTTCAATGTGCCCATATCCTCGAATGCCAAGTCCGTTGACTTCGAGACTTGAGAAAAGGCAGAATCTAATTTGGAGACCTTGTTCCAAATAAACTCTGGATTGTCTTCAAAAGGGAACCTCCTCTTGTGTGCCCTGGAAAAAAATGGCTTATTTTCAGGCTCTAACCATTCTTTCTTGATCATATCTGAAATCAGAGAATGGATCGGGAAGGTGTGACTTCTGGAATCCCCTAGCCCCGCATACATACGATCATGCAGGGAGTGTTCTTTTTCTTCCTCTATTCCTAAGGTCACATAGATCACCTTATGGAGTCCTCCCACTTCTTCTAAGGATAACTTGTACTTTAGAGGCGTCCCAATCATTTTCCTCTTCCTCTGAATCAGATTTGTCTAATGCCAAAGAGAGGGACTCTTGAGAGATGTCTTGGGATATCCCACCCCCCGTCATCAACTGAGAACTCCCCTGGAGCTCCAGGGATGGCTGGGGGTTCTAGGCTCTCCTGACGTTCACAGATCTTCTCTCAAATTAGATCTGAATGCTTGGAATGTAGCCTTGAGTTCATCCTTAATGGTCGTTAGCAAATCGCCACAAATGGATGGGGACTCTTCCCTAACCAGACTTGAAATACAAGAAGCACAGAGCGCTTTGAACCATGTTTCACTTAGTTTTTCCTTGCAAACAGGGCACCTCCTCTTAATTGGTTGGGCAGCACTTTTGACCTGGACACCCAGAAAAGAGACAAGAAAAAACAAACCACACTATTTATAAAACTCTGCAAATGAATGCAGGTGACACCAAGGTGCATCTACGGAAAAAAAAAAAAAAAAAAAAAAAAAAAAAAAAAAAAAAAACACAGTTCCCAGTGCCCAGCAAGCAAACACCACCCCTACACCTTCAGCCTCAGAGGTAACACAGAGTGTTACAGGTAGCCAAAACCCCGAAAATGGGGGGGGTGATAACTTCCCTCTCCCCACACTGGAGCAAAGGATCCAGATAATCAAGAGGCACAGCTCCTTACCTTCACCTTGCTGGCGCCTTGGCTTGCCCCCTTGTCTGCATTGCTCTCCATCTTCAGCTCAGCAGAAGCGTGGTAGCCATTTTACCGCCTGTCCCGGGATTCAAAATCGCTGATATGCCAACCTGGAAATAATGCGCCAGGTGGCCCTCCTCTCTCCCCCTGCATTCCAGTGGCCGGAAATGATGCCACGCGCCACCGGAAGTCTCACCCCTTTCCCCGAAGGACATGGCCGAAGGCTCTCCTGGCCACCAGAACAATGGCGGCCGCCTAGTTCCGCGATGCAGCGCGCGCTGCACGCGGGAAATCCAAACACCATGGCCGCCTGCTCTGCAAGAACAAAACAGGGAAACTGGACAAGCGGACGTACTGGCTCTCCCCAGGCACTGAAGGGGAAGAGAGAGCCCATGGCACCATCCATATAGGAGGCAAATGGGAGGACCAGCTCCAAGCAAAAAATCTGAAAGGTGAGAACCAGTCGCTTTCTCAGGACCAGCCGGAGAGATCATAGCTCCACACGGAGGTGTTCCTCCAGTTAGAGGAAGCACAAAAAACTGAGGAGGCTGCGTGTAGGCTTTCCTTTTAAAGCTTTAATGGAGGAGGTGTTTCCTTTGGGAGGAGGGGCCATGATCTCTCGGGTGCTGTCCTGAAATTCGTTTTGGAAACACTTGCTATGGGGGGGAGGGGGGCAGATATGTGGAATTGCTCTCGAGCTGGGCTGTGAGCATCCATGGACACACACAGTACAGCTCATCAGGGATAATAAGAAGGGAATCATGAGAGAGACAAAGTGAACAAAGGCCTAGAAGCAGTATTAAACCCAAAAGCAAATTATTATATTGCAGCTCATCAATTCTTAGAGATGGTGGCTGCATTTGTTTTCTTTTTTTTAGGTTCTTTTTATTTTTACTTGGTAATCCTGCCAGTCAAGACAGAACAAGCTGTCTTGCAGATTACAGGTTTGAGACAAAACATTTAACACTGAGAGAAGTGCTTACAATGGTCATCTTTTATTTAGGTAAAACCTCTATCCCAAACAGAAAAAAAAAAAAAGCTTACTGTAACATGCTTAAGGCTAGGTTCACATTTGTGTGCGTGTTCCTGCTGCATGTGTGCACCTGTTTTCGCAGCCACAGCCACCCACACATAAAAATGCACTGGATGCGAACGGGTGCTATTAATTCTAATGGAAATTGAACTGCACTTTAGGTTCCCATGCGGGCTGTGATTTCTGAAATGCTGCAGGGACCTGTGCAAAATTTTGCTCACAGAGCCACATGTGTGTAAACCTAGGTTTAAACATGTTAGCTGGAGTTTGGCTTCAATTTTATTAGTGCATCTAAATTTGTTAGTACATCTAACACTCCCCTGACTCAGACAATGCTTTGGTTAAAAGGTGTCTCTGTGCTCCTTCTTCCAGTGTTTAGGCACTCTAATACAGGAGAGGTGTGTCCTGGCCAGATCACCAGGTGAAAACAGAGGGAAAAAGCCAAAAAAAAAAAAAAATAATAAATAAAAAAAAAAAAAAAAAAAAAAAACGAATGCAGCCACCACATTCAATGATTGGAAATCTACAATATATTACATTTTTTCGTTTTTGGTTTAACACCACTTTAATCAGAGAATAGGAAGCCAATGTGAAAGTGTTGGTTGAAAATCATCTGTGGAAAACAAGGGATCCGTCCCACCAAGAAACTCCTGGGGGTAAAGTCCTGAGACTCACACCAAACAAAGCAAGATACACCTTTACAAGTGTTTAGTGCAAAATATCAAAATTGCAAAGTAACTTAGGTAGATAATACAGAGAAAATGGAATGCCATACACAAATCCAATCTGTACATTCAAACAGGTTATATTGGGCCTCAGGAACACCATAAAAACAAAATGTCAGCCTAGTACCAGAGAACGTAGCAATATCAAATACAAGGGGAGGGAAAGCAATTGTGAAGGTGTCACATATGCCAAAAAATAAATAAAAAATAACCCACACACACCTAAGTCCAGACAATAAAAATTCTAAAACTTGCTGTCCATGACCAATTGAGACGTGTCCAAAGACATGAATAAGATAAGTGTTGAACTATTAGTACGCTTGGATACGCTTGAAAATTGGTGGAATCGCTATATGTTTGCCAAGAAGTCCAAGTAGTGTGGACTTTCAGGATCCGCACTATCCTCAGCCAACACCATCGCCCTTACGGCATTAAGAACCTGGGCCCAGTCCAAAAGCAAGCGAGGGGAGGCAGATTTCCAGTGATGAGAGAGAAAAACTCTGGCCGCTAATAGACCATGTCATAAGATTTTTTATTTTATTTTGGAAATGGGTATAGGGATCATAGACAGAGGTGCAATTTTGGGAGTAGCTGGGATACCTGAAAACACACAAAACTGCGTAAGCAGACAGGAACTCAACCATATGTGAAAGTATGTGCCCACTTCCTCTGAACACTGCCAAAACATTTCATTTATTTATTCTTCAAGAGGAGGAATTAGCCATTAAATATGTATTGTATGATATGTATTTCTTTCAGATTTGTGCAATTAACATGAAACAATTCCTACACTTTTTCTCTGTGCTGGAGTTTTCAGACAAAGACAGGTCACTGCTGTTATTTTTACTTTCCAAGGGTGACTGGTCTGATAGCTGCAGCCCCTGTAGTTTTCGGCTGGTTGCTTATATAGACCTACTGGGTTCCCTTCAAAGCTCTGCCCTCTGCACAGACTTTGTGCAACACATTGATAATGTTGCTACATTTTCCAAGGTAATATCTGGGTTTGTAAAGTCATTTGGTGCAAATATTTATAATATTTCATTTTTAAAAATAAATAAGGACCAGGCAGTTTAAGTCATAATGTGCTAGTATGCATAGCATACTAGCACATTATGACAAACTTACCTGAAAATAAAGCCCTCCAGTGGCGCACTGTCACTGCTGATGGCTCTTCCATCTTTACCGGGTCTTTCTCTATATGAATGGGTGAGCCAGCGATGACGTCACTCCCACATGAGTGCAAGAGTCACTGTTTATGGCATGGCTCTAAATGAACAGAATGGACATGCCATTCCTTCAGAACACATGCGCTGGTGATGTCACCGGCTGCATCTAAAGTAAATATCTCCTAAACAGTGCACGTTTAGGAGATATTTACTGTACCTATAGGTAAGCCTATAATAAGGCTTATCTATAGGTAAAAATCATACAAGGGAATTTACTCCCACTTTAAAAGTCCTTATATTCATTACATTCAGGCTATAATTTACCATAAGAAAAGGCTCCAATAACCTCTAAATCTGAGAAAATACTGTAAATTCACTTGGTACAGTTATTGTAATGACAGTGACAATCTCATCTTTCATATCACTGTACCTCAAGCTGAAAGTGAATGAACAAAGAAAGGCGGCGGCGGCCATAGGTAGGTTGCATGACTTTTGATTTTGGTTATATAACCAATAGACCAGTACAATAGGCTTTATGGACATGAGTAACCTTGAAAATATGAAAGTCTCTAGATTGTTTCAGATACTGAATCTTCATTAATACAGCTGTAAGTATTGTGTACTGAAGCATAACTGACCTGGTATATTTGACCTGAGAATCAACAATAAAACATCAATTACCTGACAAGACTGATTACTTACTTCTGTAAAATAAAGTCTTTCAAGTCTTCCTTTTTGGGAGCCTTCTGTAATTCCTTATATAAATGGAAACAAGAAACAAATGGGTTAGACAGTGTTATACACAAACTATCATGATTCAGCTGTTCATAACTCCAGTGCAAAAGAACAGCTGCTTTATAAAGGGCAATCATTTAATTTACAGTTTGTACAATAATTCTTTGCCCTCTGAAGGGAAAGAAGTCTGAAAAACTTTAGGTCATACTGCCACCTACAGGAGAATTAGACACTGTTAAAAAACAAACAACTATACTGTAGGCCAGCCCAGTATATAGCCCCTCCCGCTGCCTCAATTTTATAGCAAAGCAGTACTGAATGCAAGATCACAAAACACAGACTGGTGCAACCTGTATCCCTCAATGGACTCCAAGAAAAGGATACATAGCGAGTACAAAAATCATGTTTTCTTTCCTGACCATTGAGGAACACAAGGTTTTAAAACACTAAAAAGCAGTCTAACTGAGCAACACAGCAAACAACCATGAACAGGCCCAATGTAAACAAAAGGAACTGGAGACTGTCTTCAGCTCAAAAAGCCACCGGAAGGCCCTTACGCCAAAAGCTGGCACCAGATGAGCCAGAAACGTCCACCTAGCAGAACTTAGAGAACATGTAAACAGAAAACCAGGTGGCATCCTTCCAATTTTGGGAAAACAGTTGCCCAATGCTGAAAAATCCAAAAGGTGCTCATAGATCTAGTAAAGTGAGCCTTAATAGTAAAGAGAAACTCGATCCTTAAGACCGTAAGATTGAACAATAGTCTGTCCGAAACATCTAGAAATTGTGGAATGAGAAGCCAGGGTGCTGTTTTGGGGTGCATCCAGGGGTGCTAAAAGGACTAAAAGGGAACCAGTCTTCCTGTAAAAAAGCAATGGCTGAGAGAGAAATGTACAGCCCAAAAAAACATCCAGACTAGTGATGGACGAACGTTTCGCCCGGCGGTCGTTTCGCGGCGAATTTCCGACTTTCGCCGTCCGCGGGTTCGAACGCCTTTTTCCGTCGTTCGCCCCGGCGGACTTACGTGTTTAATGTATACAAGAACTTTAACCTTTCGTGACACGTTTATCATGTGTTACAGGACAACCAATTGAGACATGACAGCTCATGGACACTTGGACATTCCCCCTAACCTATAAATACACCCGATCCGGTGGCCATTTTACATTCTTTCTTCTGTCACTGTAGGGAAAGGATCCTGTGTGGAGTAGGGACAGAGAAAACGCTAGCTATTTGGTACACAAAAGTTCTTTTCAGGACTGGTATAGGTGTTAGGTCAGCAGCCTGAGTTTCTTTTGTCAGTTTAGATAAAGGGACAGAGCGCTGTATGCTGCTATTTTAGGGACAGCTCAGCCAGATTAGTCTTTCTTCATCATCATCATCATCATCATCATTAGCTGTTACTATCAGGTCCACAAAAGAGCTGTTCCAGCTAATCGTTCCAGCCTACTCTTTTTTGCCAATTTGTATAGGGACAGGCAGGAAGCAGTGTGTCAGGCAGTGAGGATAATTTTAAAGACTTGCTGTTACTATTAGTTCCACAAAGGTTCTTTTCAGGACTGGTATCAGTGGTACGGTAATAGGCTTGTACACGTATAATATTCTTTCTTCCAAATATAGAAAGAATATTATACTTGACTGCTGCCCTTCTGCTGCAGTCTGCTAATCATTCACAACTCACTTGTTCCACAAAGCTCTTTATCAGGACTGGTAACTTGGTCTGTCTAGGGTGCTACGGTACATAGGCTTGGGTGCGGTACAGTCTGCTGTTCTGTAAGGACCGCTATCGGTCCACAATACATAGGGTTGCCGTGCACTACTGCTGACCGCTGCCCTATACTGCAGCAGTCCTTCAGCGGTATAGGGACTGACGCACAGTCTGCTAAACACTAATACACAACCTGCTTGGTCCACAAAAGTTCTTATAAGGACTGGTAACTTGGTATAGGGTGCTACGGTACATAGGCCTGAGTGCGTTACAGTCTGCTGTTCTGTAAGGACCGCTATCGGTCCACAATACATAGGGTTGACGTGCACTACTGCTGACCGCTGCCCTATACTGCAGCAGTCCTTCAGCGGTATAGGGACTGACGCACAGTCTGCTAAACACTAACACACAACCTGCTTGGTCCACAAAAGTTCTTATAAGGACTGGTAACTTGGTATAGGGTGCTACGGTACATAGGCCTGAGTGCAGTACAGTCTGCTGTTCTGTAAGGACTGCTATCGGTCCACAATACATAGGGTTGCCGTGCACTACTGCTGACCGCTGCCCTATACTGCAGCAGTCCTTCAGCGGTATAGGGACTGACGCACAGTCTGCTAAACACTAATACACAACCTGCTTGGTCCACAAAAGTTCTTATAAGGACTGGTAACTTGGTATAGGGTGCTACGGTACATAGGCCTGAGTGCAGTACAGTCTGCTGTTCTGTAAGGACCGCTATCGGTCCACAATACATAGGGTTGCCGTGCACTACTGCTGACCGCTGCCCTATACTGCAGCAGTCCTTCATTGGTATAGGGACTGACGTACAGTCTGCTAATCACTAACACACAACCTGCTTGGTCCACAAAAGTTCTTATAAGGACTGGTAACTTGGTATAGGGTGCTACGGTACATAGGCCTGAGTGCGTTACAGTCTGCTGTTCTGTAAGGACCGCTATCGGTCCACAATACATAGGGTTGCCGTGCACTACTGCTGACCGCTGCCCTATACTGCAGCAGTCCTTCAGCGGTATAGGGACTGACGCACAGTCTGCTAAACACTAACACACAACCTGCTTGGTCCACAAAAGTTTTTATAAGGACTGGTAACTTGGTATAGGGTGCTACGGTACATAGGCCTGAGTGCAGTACAGTCTGCTGTTCTGTAAGGACCGCTATCGGTCCACAATACATAGGGTTGCCGTGCACTACTGCTGACCGCTGCCCTATACTGCAGCAGTCCTTCATTGGTATAGGGACTGACGTACAGTCTGCTAATCACTAACACACAACCTGCTTGGTCCACAAAAGTTCTTATAAGGACTGGTAACTTGGTATAGGGTGCTACGGTACATAGGCCTGAGTGCGTTACAGTCTGCTGTTCTGTAAGGACCGCTATCGGTCCACAATACATAGGGTTGCCGTGCACTACTGCTGACCGCTGCCCTATACTGCAGCAGTCCTTCAGCGGTATAGGGACTGACGCACAGTCTGCTAAACACTAACACACAACCTGCTTGGTCCACAAAAGTTTTTATAAGGACTGGTAACTTGGTATAGGGTGCTACGGTACATAGGCCTGAGTGCAGTACAGTCTGCTGTTCTGTAAGGACCGCTATCGGTCCACAATACATAGGGTTGCCGTGCACTACTGCTGACCGCTGCCCTATACTGCAGCAGTCCTTCATTGGTATAGGGACTGACGTACAGTCTGCTAATCACTAACACACAACCTGCTTGGTCCACAAAAGTTCTTATAAGGACTGGTAACTTGGTATAGGGTGCTACGGTACATAGGCCTGAGTGCGTTACAGTCTGCTGTTCTGTAAGGACCGCTATCGGTCCACAATACATAGGGTTGCCGTGCACTACTGCTGACCGCTGCCCTATACTGCAGCAGTCCTTCAGCGGTATAGGGACTGACGCACAGTCTGCTAAACACTAACACACAACCTGCTTGGTCCACAAAAGTTTTTATAAGGACTGGTAACTTGGTATAGGGTGCTACGGTACATAGGCCTGAGTGCAGTACAGTCTGCTGTTCTGTAAGGACCGCTATCGGTCCACAATACATAGGGTTGCCGTGCACTACTGCTGACCGCTGCCCTATACTGCAGCAGTCCTTCATTGGTATAGGGACTGACGTACAGTCTGCTAATCACTAACACACAACCTGCTTGGTCCACAAAAGTTCTTATAAGGACTGGTAACTTGGTATAGGGTGCTACGGTACATAGGCCTGAGTGCGTTACAGTCTGCTGTTCTGTAAGGACCGCTATCGGTCCACAATACATAGGGTTGCCGTGCACTACTGCTGACCGCTGCCCTATACTGCAGCAGTCCTTCAGCGGTATAGGGACTGACGCACAGTCTGCTAAACACTAACACACAACCTGCTTGGTCCACAAAAGTTTTTATAAGGACTGGTAACTTGGTATAGGGTGCTACGGTACATAGGCCTGAGTGCAGTACAGTCTGCTGTTCTGTAAGGACCGCTATCGGTCCACAATACATAGGGTTGCCGTGCACTACTGCTGACCGCTGCCCTATACTGCAGCAGTCCTTCATTGGTATAGGGACTGACGTACAGTCTGCTAATCACTAACACACAACCTGCTTGGTCCACAAAAGTTCTTATAAGGACTGGTAACTTGGTATAGGGTGCTACGGTACATAGGCCTGAGTGCGTTACAGTCTGCTGTTCTGTAAGGACCGCTATCGGTCCACAATACATAGGGTTGCCGTGCACTACTGCTGACCGCTGCCCTATACTGCAGCAGTCCTTCAGCGGTATAGGGACTGACGCACAGTCTGCTAAACACTAACACACAACCTGCTTGGTCCACAAAAGTTTTTATAAGGACTGGTAACTTGGTATAGGGTGCTACGGTACATAGGCCTGAGTGCAGTACAGTCTGCTGTTCTGTAAGGACCGCTATCGGTCCACAATACATAGGGTTGCCGTGCACTACTGCTGACCGCTGCCCTATACTGCAGCAGTCCTTCAGCGGTATAGGGACTAAGAGTTTTGTCACAGGGTGATTTAAAAAATGACAGGCAGAGGAAGAGGCAGGCCCTTCCGCAGGGGTGGTAGGGGTAGGGCAGGAGCAACAGCCTTGAGCCAAAGTGGGAAGTTGCAGAAGGTGCGTTCAATTACTTTAAAGGACGCACCAGACTTGGTTGAGTGGCTCACTCAGCCTTATTCTTCTGCACCCTCCTCATCCTCTCGATCTGCACCCTCTTCTTCACTCTCTGCTATGTGCACCCCCAAAGACACTACCACCAACAACACCACCACCACCACATACCTTCCGCTTGAGTGCAAATGGGGGCCTTCATGCTCCAGTGTTTTAATAGGGACCCCCGTATAAAAAGCATGAGGGTCAAGGACCAGTACTGGGTGGCAACGTACTTAGATCCCCGGTACAAACACAAAATGGCGGAAATGTTACCGCCGTCGCAGAGGGCTGTCAGAATGCAGCACTTCCAGGCCTTGCTTCGAGAAATGCTGCATTCTGCTTTTGCGTGCGCTGGCAGAGGAGCAATTCCCACTCCCAGAGAAGGATTTGCGGGTACCAATCCAACAGCGCCTGCAAGAAGAGGCCGGTTTGAAGATGTGTTGGTGACTTCGGATATGAGGTCATTCTTTCAGCCGACCCATCGACAGGTGTCATCCGGATCCAGCATCAGGGAACGCCTAGACCGTCAGGTGTCCGACTACATTGGGTTAACGGCCGATGTGGACGCTCTGAGGAGTGATGAACCCCTAGACTACTGGGTGGGCAGGCTTGACCTCTGGCCAGAGCTTGCCCAATTTGCAATCGAACTGTTGGCTTGCCCCTCATCCAGTGTCCTGTCCGAAAGGACGTTCAGCGCAGCAGGGGGGATTGTGACCGATAAGCGTACTCGCCTAGCTCACGACAGTGTTAACTACCTCACATTTCTAAAAATGAATGAGGCATGGATCTCGGAGGAATTCAACACATGTGATCAGTAGACCATGTATATGTCTATAAACAATTTTTGGAATCAAGCACACAGACCTTCTTAATTCATTTGGCTCACTTCCCTGACCCAAAAAAGCACACCGTACTATATGCCCCTACCCTCCTCTTTGAAGAGGTTGAGCGGTGTCATATTTCTACTGGGGCTGCTTATTATGAGGGGTTCCCACCATCCCTGTGCTGTGCTGACTTCCTCCTGGGTGTTCTTATTATGAGGGGCTCCCACCATCCCTGTGCTGTGCTGACTTCCTCCTGGGGGTTCTTATTATGAGGGGATCACACCATCCCTGTGCTGTGCTGACTTCCTCCTGGGGCTGCTTACGGTGCTGCTGTCAGCGCTGTATGTCACGGAGCTGCTGTCAGCGCTGTATGTCACGGAGCTGCTGTCAGCGCTGTATGTCACGGAGCTGCTGTCAGCGCTGTATGTCACGGAGCTGCTGTCAGCGCTGTATGTCACGGAGCTGCTGTCAGCGCTGTATGTCACGGAGCTGCTGTCAGCGCTGTATGTCACGGAGCTGCTGTCAGCGCTGTATGTCACGGAGCTGCTGTCAGCGCTGTATGTCACGGAGCTGCTGTCAGCGCTGTATGTCACGGAGCTGCTGTCAGCGCTGTATGTCACGGTGCTGCTGTCAGCGCTGTATGTCACGGAGCTGCTGTCAGCGCTGTATGTCACGGAGCTGCTGTCAGCGCTGTATGTCACGGAGCTGCTGTCAGCGCTGTATGTCACGGAGCTGCTGTCAGCGCTGTATGTCACGGTGCTGCTGTCAGCGCTGTATGTCACGGAGCTGCTGTCAGCGCTGTATGTCACGGAGCTGCTGTCAGCGCTGTATGTCACGGAGCTGCTGTCAGCGCTGTATGTCACGGAGCTGCTGTCAGCGCTGTATGTCACGGAGCTGCTGTCAGCGCTGTATGTCACGGAGCTGCTGTCAGCGCTGTATGTCACGGTGCTGATG
Source organism: Lithobates pipiens (assembly GCF_037356315.1). NCBI lineage: Eukaryota > Metazoa > Chordata > Amphibia > Anura > Ranidae > Lithobates > Lithobates pipiens. The sequence continues at coordinate 55,307,598 of NW_027507787.1, read as the reverse complement.
TCAGTGCTCTGTATTACGGTGCTGCTGTCAGTGCTCTGTATCTCCTGCACCCTCTTGTTTGCCTACCCTGGTCCCTGACCTTCCCTCTCCTCCATTGCCTTCATTAGCTCCATAGTCCTGAATTGTCAGAACAATTTCCCAAATAAAAAAAAAATGCTTGTAGTTATCGATCCCAAATTCACCTCATACATGTATTATGCTATTGTCCAGGTGGTGGGACTACGTGCTACCCCCTAATAATTACCCCGTGGCCGCAAATTCGACCTAAAGGTTTGCGAAATTCGCCTCCCATTGAAGTCAATGGAGCCCGCGGCGAACGGTCGTTTTCGCGAACGTTTGTGTCCGTTCGCGTTTCGCGTTCGCGAAACGTCCCGTCGGAAGTTCGTCCATCACTAATCCAGACAACTAAGGCAAAAAGGAAGTACTGGGCACCAAGATGTCCTTGTTTCTTTGCAAGAAAAGGCCAAGGGTCCAAACTCTTGCAACCTTGTGGGATAGAGCAAAGAGGGAAATATCTCTTATGGGTTTAAAATGACAGCTTCTGAAGCATAGAGAGAAACATATTCAAATGCCACAGAGTCACAGGGGAATGTACAAGGGACCTACATGCCAGATCCCGTTGCAAAAAGATCTTATTTTATGTATCTCTGAAACAGAAAGGAAAGAGCAGACATGATCTTTGATGGTGCTGAGAGTCAAATGCTGGTCTAGACCCACAAGACTCAAACCAAGTGAAATATACCTTCACTATGATGATAGACCTTGCAAAAGAGAATTTATTAGCCTTAGAATTTTATGATTCCCCTGTTCCTTAGAGAGTCAAACAGCCATGCCATTAAAGCTCAAGCCAAGAAGCAGGAAAGAAAACAGATCCCAACTGTTTAGTAGGGCCCATGGTGTGTCTGATAGAAGTCTTACAAGGTCAGAGTAGCACATTTACCTGGACTAATTTAGAGCAATGAGGATCACCCTGCCCACTATCTGTATTCTGCAGAAAAGGCAGGGAAGAAGCTTTGAGGGGCTGGATCAGAGTGTAATGATTTGACAGCACTACCAGGCACAGGTCTCAGACCTCCTCTTGGGTTCAGACTCTGCCAACGGAGGAAATCTGTCAGCCAAAATGTCTTTAGTGGGAATGTACACGGCTAACAAGGGATACTAGAATGAGACATGTTGAGATCAAAAAGCGGTTAAGCAAGGTGCAGGCTTGGGGTAAGAGACAGGGTCTCAAATACTCATGAAAGAGTTACTGTAGCTGGTAGTAGGTGAAAAAAGTAATTTTAGGAAGGCAGCAGGAACGGATCAAAAACCAAAGTTTCATAAGGCTCTTTGCAATAAGAGCAGTAATGAGGAGAAGCTTCTTTGTGGCTATCTGGCGGGAAAAAGAATGCACATGCAACCGTCCACTCAGTTGTTGACAACAGCTTTTAAAGCATTAACCCTCATCCACAGCAAAGCAGGTGGCAAATGTGGAATAATGGTGGAGCTCCGGGTGCTTGGCCTGACTGGCCAACTCAATAAACAAGTCTTCAGAGCTAGCTTAACCATAACAAAGTCCGGAAAGCGACCCATGCAGAAACCAATGCTGAAAAGTCACTTCCAGCCTAGCTTCTCCGCATTCAGTACAGCAGGCTCCAGATGCCATACAGTTCAAAAGCAAGGCTAAGGACAACCATGCCAGAAAGCTGGCAAATTGAGTGGAAACCTACATCAAAGACATAGAGAAAAATCGTAATAAAAAAAAAAAAATAATCACAGGTCAATAGAGCTAAAGAAATGTTGTTCTTCCTCCTAAGACACGGAGATATGGTTACTCAAAAAACTGAGGTGTGCTTGTAGTGGGAGTTGTTATACCCTGGGCTGGCAAGTATCCAATGTTTCTGTAGGTAGCAGTATAACCTGAAGGTTTAAGACTTCCTTTGTGCCTTAATTAAAAGAAAAAGAAAATACTGTAGCATACCCATTAGAATTTACAGTTATTTTTTATAATCAATATTTTCAGTCGTGCATCTTATTTTCAGCTCTCATTGGCCATTACTGCACCAAATAATGATCCCTATGGTTTACTGAATAGAAAGTTGTGTAAAACACATGTGCAAAGGAACAAAAAAAAAAAAAAGAAAAATCAGTGCAGCTGTTTGATATAATTTAAAGGCTTAGTCCAGCTTTTAGAAGAAAAAAAATATAGGATTTTTATTACAGCTTACCTGTAAAATCCATATCTTGGGACACAGAGCCTAAGTAATTACTTAATGGGTTATAGGTCACCTTCAGGTGTTGACACTGGTATACCCAATAAAGGAAATTCACTCCCTATATAGCCCTTCCTCCTTCCAGGAGCACATCAGTTTTTGTAGCAAAGCAATATACTTAAATCCCAAAAGAGGGGAGGGACCTCTGTGTACTCCAAGAAAAGGATTTTACAGGCAAGCTGTAATAAAAATCTTATTTTCTTTATCATACATCATGGGACACAGAGCCTGAGTAATTACTTAATGGGATGTCCCATAGCAATGCTACTTGAGGGGAGGGATGGACAACCCACAGGGTACCCCCAGACTTGAGGACTTATACTGTTGCCTGCCCCCGAAGACGATATCCTCATACCTCCTTACATCCCCCTGATAAAATTGTGTGAATGCACCGAAGACCACGTTGTGGCCTTGCAGATCTGAGCCATGGAGGCCTGGTGACGCACTGCCCAAGAAGCACTAACCGCCCTGGTAGAGTGTGCCTTAACTTGAAAAAGGGGGAATCTTACCCTTTAAATCCTGAGTTTGAATTATAACTTGCCAAATCCACTTTCAACGCTGCCTGTCCTTTCTTAGGACCCTCTGGCAGAATAAATAAGACATCAGTCTTACGAATCTGAGCAGTTGCCTTTAAATAGATTTTCACTGCTCTCACCACATCAAGACAGATGTAGTGACTTTTCTTCCCTGGAACATGGTTTTGGAAAAAAACAATGGCAGGACAATATATTGGTTCAGGTGGAAACCTGAGACTACTTTTAGTGAAAAAAACCCAGACGAGGGCATAACACCACTCTGTCCTCATGAATATTCAACTATGGCTCTTTACAAGAAAGCGCAGCCAATTCCAAAACCCTCCCTGCTGAGGATATAGCAACCAAAAATACCAGCTTCCTTGTCAAAAGGACTAAGGGAATATGCTTTATCGGTTCAAATGACTGTTTTTGTAACACTGACAAAACTAAGTCCGAAGGGCTCAAAGGTGATTTAACTGGCGGATTAATCCGCATCACCCCTTGCACGAAACCGCAGACTAAAGAATGCATAGCAAGCGATCTTTGAAATAAAATCGATAAGGCTGAGAGGGCCCTTAATAGTACTCAGGGCCAACTTCATTTCCACGCCTAATTGTAGAAAGGTAAGAATTCTGCCTATGATATATCTCTGAGGGTGCCAACCCTTGGATTCACACCAGGAAACCTAATGCCCCGTACACACGAGCGGACTTTTCAACATCCAAAGTCCGAAGGACCGAGTCCGTCTGACGGACTTTAGAAATGAAGCATGCTTCAAATTTTCCCGAAGGAACTCCGCCGGACCCGGTCCCCTTCGAAAACTCCGCTCGTGTGTATGCTACTCCGACGGACTAAAACCGACGCTAGGGCAGCTATTGGCTACTGGCTATGAACTTCCTTATTCGAGTCGGGTCGTACGTCATCACGTTCGAATCCGTCGGAGTTTAGTGTGATCGTGTGTGGCCAAGTCCGTTCGGCCGAAAAGTCTGTCAGAACTCCGTCGGAACTCCGGCGGAACTCCTTTGGAAGTCTGTCGGACATAAGTCCTCTCGTGTGTACGGGGCATAAGCCTTCCAGACTTGCATTAATCAAAGTAGAAATAACTGACCCGGAAAGCCCATGTTTCTTCAGAATGTGGGTTTCAATAGCCAGGCCGTCAAATTTAGCGTTCGTAAAGCAGAATGGAATATCGGCCCCTGTGAGAGCAGGTCTGGCCTTAGTGGAAGGGACAATGGATCCTCCACTGCAATCTTTACGATTTCTGCATACCATGACCTTCTGGGCCATGTTGGTGCTGCCAGAATTACCGGCTTTCTTTCCAGCTTGATCCTGCAGAATCTAGAATGGATCTGTTGAATTTCTGCGTAGACCTATACATGTACAGGTAACGCATAAAAAAAGGCGGTGAAGGTTTTAAGGAACCTAAGAAGAAACTGAACTATCAGCTGACTCTACTAGAGGTAGCTTGAAAGAGGCACTAACCATCTCTGTAAGAGGAGATTTGTACCAGCAATCTCTCAAGATTGCGATGCAGAAAAAAGGTTCAACTCCAGTTGTTTCCTCCGCAGAGGAGTAATACGTTTTCCTTTCTTCCTGATCACCTGAGGGTAACCCCTCATCCTCTACCCACTGTTCCCTTGATAAGGGGTCTAAGGTGGGGGAAGGGGATCTAACATGCTTCCTATCGTTTGGATAGCGGATGTGATTAAAGTCGCTAAACCCTGAAGCTTTCCTCTAGAGACTGACAGTGGAGGCCATTGCCACTGCCTAGAGGCAGCTTCCCTTGGCACAAGGGGAAGCAGTCAGTTTATATAAAAAGGACGTTTATACCTTCTTTTGGGCAAAAGAGTACCTTTCCCACTAGAAATCATTTGGATGTATTTGAGCAAATCCTCCCTAAATAGCCGCTCCCCATGAAACTAGTCAGAAGCTTCTAGCAAGGTGCTTCGTTTGAACAACTTTTTAACCACAGGGTCCTACGCATGTGTTTTAGCACAAGTGCAAGGCGGGACGCTTGGTGAAGAGTCTTTCATGGCGTCTATGGCAAAACATAGTGCCTTTGGTAGTTCGGATAACTCATGGGCCTGTTGCGCAGGGACCTCCTTTAGGGTCTCTTTGAACTGGTCCTTTAGGGACTGACAGATGCCTATTGCAGCGACTGCAGGCTGAGAAATGGCACCTGCAAAGGAAAAAAGATTTTAACAGAAATTCCAACTTTTATCTGTTGGATCTTTGATTGAAGGAAAGAAAATTGCATAATGTATTGCCTGCCTAACCCTCTTGAACCGTTTTGTGACTACACTCCCTCTCTTTATTTTGCAAAAGACTGCACAAACTGTTGGTACAATATAAATGCTGCATAATAGTAATTAGCCTCGTTGCTACAGATCAAAAGCAGGCATAGTAGCCTGTCACAGTTGGTGGGACTAACCTGTTGCTCACAGGCATTGTCAAACTGCCCCTCGCTGTCAACTATAATCTGAACTGCATCTTCAAGATTTCCTTTAGCCATAGAGAGAACTTTCTCAGCTTGGTGCAAACTGCAGCATGGGAACATTTCTAGCAGTACATCAACATTTTTCTTCAATTCATTTTTTTCCTGTAAAACATATAAAAGTGGAAAACAATTTGTTTCAGTTTCTATGGACATTTGTCAATTAAAACCAACAGAGGGAACCATTTTATCAGCCAAGCTACCATTTCACTTGTTACTAATCCTTGGGACAACAGGGCACGTCCACCACATTGGATTTATATAAAAACTATCCTTCTGGTATAATGCATGCACTCTGGAAGGGAACAACAGATCTCCATGTAGAGCTCTGACTTTTATTCTATTAGATGGGCTTAGTGGTTTCTTCCACTTGGCACTGTACAGCAGTGGAGACATTGAATTACAAATACAGTCTACAGTCTTGTACTCAAGAAAGATTCTCCCACTCTCCATTTCAGTGTAAAGCTAGAGAATATTCTCAATTTTCTAATTGTTAATAAGGTCAAAGCAAACTTAATTTTCTACCGCAAAGACAAGAACACTAGAAGAAGCAGGCTACCAATATTTTCTAGTATAAGCTAATTTCTAACAGTGAATGTGGTTTTTGATTGACAAAGTCCATTCATTCAAAAATCGATTGTTAGAATGCAAAACCTGTGTGATGCAAATAAAAGCCAGTCAAAACAGGTGTTTATCCTTCCAAGTGTCCCCCTAACTTCAAATGCAGTGAAACAACAAAATGCTGGTGGTCAGCAAAGCACTTGCCTTGTGAATATCTATTAATGCAGCAAAAAGCCAGATTTATAAATTATACTATGTTGAGAGTACCTGGGCCTCCGCTCCTTCCAGTTGCACCTGTAATTTATGTTGAGGTGGTTCACAGCCATCAGATTCTGCAACCAAATCTGAAGTCTCCGATGATGGTTTAGGAGAATAATTTTCTGAAAATAAATTATAAACACGTTATTGTCACATAAAATACACTAGGCCTGGAACTGCCATCAAACTTCAAACCAACTTCCGATTTCCCCTACTACTACTGGACTCTTACCAGTGAGCAGGCAGGGGACCAAGGAAGCTGTAGACCTAAACCAGGATATAGTAGAGTCCTGATCCTGGCTGGGGGAAAAAAAAAAAAACACAGTATACGCATTTCAACTGTGAATTTAGCTGGCTTCCCAGAGTTCCTCTTTAAAGGATTAGTTGATCTTCACATACTTTGTCCAAAAATGCCCCTTTGCATTACAGTGTGCTTAATACACTGAAATTCTGTGTTTTGTTCTGCAAATAAATGCTTACTTTTCAGATGCTGCTATTATTGTCCTTGCTTCACTGTCCTGCAGATAGCAGGATGTACTCACCGTAAAATCCTTTTCTCTGTAATTCACCGACCGACACAGCTCCTCTCTTAGCCAGTGGGTTGTATACCTCACCTCTAAGAGAAATAATAGGCAAAGTTGTAATAAAACACTCATAGTTTCATAGTTAGTTAGGTTGAATAAAGACACCAGTCCATCCAGTTCAACCTGAGTGAGTGTCTACAATTGTCCCTATCCCTGTACATTGCACACTCATGTTGGTCCCTACCCTCAAGGAGCCCACAATCCAAGGTCCCCATTCATATCCTAGGGCCAATTTTGAACAGAAGCCAATTTACCTACCTGCATGTCTTTGGATAGTGGGAGGAAACCGGAGTACCCGGAGGAAACCCACGCAGGCACAGGGAGAACATGCAAACTCCAGGCAGGTAGTGTCGTGAACTTTCAGTTCCGCCATGGGAGCGGTTCCTTGGGTATCAACCCTCCTGCCTGCTAGCAGACCTCAGTACGTCAACAAGCAGCACAACGCAAAGAAAAAGGAGGGGCGGGTGCTGTGTCGGTCGGTGAATTATAGAGAAAAGGATTTTATGGCGAGTAGAAAAAATCCTATTTTCTCTTATATTCACCGACCGACACAGCTCCTCTCTTAGCCATTGGGACGTCCCCAAGCAGTGCCAAACGAGGGGTGGGAAAAACAGCATAAACACTTCATCCACCATGGCAAGTGGGAACAAGTGAAACTTTACCCACAAAAAAGAACAGTGCATGGAGAAATAAACCACAAATTTCCAGGTACTCTCAACAGGAGTGACTACCCACAACCGCACAAAAAACTGTGGAATGTAATGCAACAGTGCATTAACTTAACCACTTAAGGACCGCCCCATGGCAATGAACGTCGGCAGAATGGCACCGACAGGCACAAGCACGTATATGTACGTGCTTGCCTTCCAGAGGGTGGGGGGGCCGCTGGCTGCGGCAGTCCATTTCGCTTCAGGAGCGATCCGGGATGAGGGGATGGCCGTTGGTTTCTGGCCATCCCCTCTCGATCCCTCCTGGCGAATGAGAAGCTTCCCCCGCCTGTGCAGTGTAAACACAGGCAGGGAGACTGATGTCATTCTCCTCGGGCGGTCTTTTTGACTGGACTGCGAGGAGAACATAATAGTAAGTGCATCAACACTACACTGACATGTAGGTACACATAGGCACACAAATCCCCCCCCCCCCCCTCCCAGTCACAGTGTCACTGATTGCAGTGATCATTTATTTACTGATCACTGCATTTCGTGTCAGTTGTGACAATAAAAACTGTCAGGGCAGTTAGTGTTAGGTCCAGGGTAGCCCCCTACCCCCCCATAAAGGTTTAACCCCCTGATTGCCCCTAGAGTTAACCCTTTCACCCCCTTTTGCCAGTGTCACTAAGCAATCATTTTTCTGATCGCTGCATTAGTGTCACTGGTGCCGCTAGGTAGCTAGTTATTTTTTTTTATGTTCACCGCCAGGTTTTTATAGCGTTAGGTACCCCCATATACTACCTAATAAAGATTTTAACCCCCTGATTGCCCCTAGAGTTAACCCTTTCACCAGAGATCACCGTATAAGTGTCACTGGTGACGCTGGTTAGCCAGTTAGTTATTTAGGTTCCCCGTCAGGTTTTAATATAGTGTCAGGGACCCCCCATATACTACCTAATAAAGATTTTAACCCCCCAATTGCCCCTAGTTAACCCTTTCACCAGTGATCACTGTATAAGTGTTACGGGTGACTCTGGTTAGTTTGCTTTTTATAGCATCAGGGCACCCACCATTTATTACCCAATAAAGGTTTAACCCCCTGATCACCCGGCGGGTGATATCAATTAGGTTTTAGGGTCAGGGTCTGCGTCGCCCCAGGCAGTGCTAGGTTAGTGCCAGTACCGCTAACACCCACGCGCAAAGCATACACCTCCCGTAGTAGTATAGTATCTGAACAGATCAATATCTGATCAGATCTATACTAGCGTCCCCAGCAGTTTAGATTTCCCAATAAAAATAAAAAAAACGCATTGTTAGTGGGATCAGCCCAGATACCTGCTAGCACCTGCGTTTTGCCCCTCTGCCCAGCCCACCCAAGTGCAGTATCGATCGATCACTGTCACTTACAAAACGCTAAACACATAACTGCAGCGTTCGCAGAGTCAGGCCTGATCCCTAACAGTTTTTTTTGGTAGCGTTTTATATTTAAATCCTGAAGGCGGTGCTTGGTTTTCGGGGTCCCGTACGTGGCTAGGCTCCCAAAAAGTCTCCCACATGTGGTATCCGCGTACTCGGGAGAAGCAGAATTTATTTTGGGGTGTAATTTCACTTATACCCATAGCATGTGTGAGCAATATATAATTTAGTGACAACTTTGTGCAAAAAAAAAAAAAAAAAATTTTTTATATTCCTGCAACTTGTGGCAAAATATAAAATATTTCATGGACTCAACATGCCTCTCAGTAAATAGCTTGGGGTGTCTACTTTCCAAAATGGGGTCATTTGGGGGGGGGGGTTTGTGCTATTTTGGCATTTTATGGCCTTCGAAACTGTGATGGGTAGTGAGGAGTGAAATCAAAAATTTGCACCCTTAGAAATCCTGAAGGCAGTGATTGGTTTTCGGGGTCCGTACACAGCTAGACTCCCAAAAAGTCCCACATATGTGGTATCCCTGTAATCAGGAGAAGCAGCAGAATATATTTTGGAGTGCAATTCCACATATAACTATGGCACGTGTGAGCAATATATAATTTAGTGACAACTTTTTGTAAACTTTTTTTTTTTTTGTGTCATTATTCAATCACTTGGGACAAAAAAAAAAATATTCAATGGGCTCAACATGCCCCTCAGCAATTTCCTTGGGGTGTCTACTTTCCAAAATGGAGTCATTTGGGGGGGTTTGTACTGCCCTGCCATTTTAGCACCTCAAGAAATGAGATAGGCAGTCATAAATTAAAAGCTGTGTAAATTCCAGAAAATGTACTCTAGTTTGTAGACGCTATAACTTTTGCGCAAACCAATAAATATACGCTTATTGACATTTTTTTTTACTAATGACATGCCGCTGAATACATTTTGGCCTAAATGTATGACTAAACTTTAGTTCATTCGAATAAGTAGAAGATATCTTTTTTTTTTTTTTTTTTTAATTTTCAGTCTTTCCTTTTATATTGTAAAAAATAAATATCGCGGAGGCAATCAAATACCATCAAAAGGAAGCTCTATTTGTGGGAAGAAAAGGACGCAAATTTCGTCTGGGTACAACATTGCATGACCGCGCAATTACCAGTTAAAGCAGTGCAGTGCGAAATTGTAAAAAGACCTCTGGTCCTTAGGCTGACAATTGGTCCGGGGCTGAAGTGGTTAACCACTTGACTACTGGGCACTTAAACACCCTTAATAACCAGACCAATTTTCAGCTTTCGGTGCTCTCTCATTTTGAATGACAATTACTCAGTCATGCAATACTGTACCCATATGAAATTTTTGTCCTTTTTTTCACACAAATAGAGCTTTCTTTTGGTGGTATTTAATCACCGCTGTTTTTTTTTTTTTTTTGTGCTATAAAAGAAAAAAAAAAAAAGACAGAAAATTCTGTAAAAAAAATTATTATTATTTTTCTTTGTTTCTGTTATAAAATTTAGCAGATTAGTAATTTTTCTTCATAAATTTTGGCCAAAATGTATACTACTACATATCTTTGGTAAAAATAAAGTACAAATTGCCACTAGATGGTACCGAACGCCGGCGCGTCTCCATAAATTCTCTCCCTCCGTTCCCGACACATGTTGGAGATGTGGCGAGAGTGGAGGCACTATGCTACACATCTGGTGGTCCTGTGAGAGGTTGCAACCCTTCTGGAAGGAGGTCAGTGAGATCATTGCACAAGTTACAACATATAATTTGGATTATACACCAGAACAATTCCTTCTACACCACTCTTCTTTGACAAGAAAAGCATACTATAAATCGTTGGCCATGCACATGGTAAACGCTGATAGACTCTGTATCCCAATACTTTGGCGTTCAACTCGCGTTCCCACAATTGGTGAATGGCTTAGGAAGGTCTCCACCATTAGAGAAATGGAAGAACTAATACACACCTCACAAGACAGGATACACAAATTCTCCTTCACTTGGGCGTGTTGGGTTCATTTCACGACCACTGCGCGATATCGGCAGCTGACGGTTTAGAGTGGATTTCTGCTTGGGGGCCCTGGGGGGGGGGGGGTGGGCTTTGCCGGATCTGGCTGACATGCAGCATCCTCCAGACCCCCTTTTCCTTTTCCTTGTTCTGTCTGTTTTCTTCCTTCTTTTCTCCCTTTTGTCCGTCCTGCCCCTCTTCCCTTTCCCATTTCGTCGAAATGTCCGAAGTTTACCTATAGGTAGTAGGCTTCTTTTAGGCCCTACCCAGTTATCCCGGAGGGTACTCTATTGGAACCGGGTCCACTTGATTGACTCCCCCCCTCTCATGGGCCGCACTTTGCCGCCTGGGGAGGGGGGAGGGAGGGGACACGGATTGAAGATCCTCCCTCCACATGCTAAGATTTATATTCTGACGATTGTGTTGCCGGTTCAGTGTATTCAATGTAATATACATAAGCTGTACCCTGTGTATTTTTTTTCTTTTTGTTGTTTATACATCCTGCTGATTGACCTGCTTTCTTTTGTTCAAACAACGATCTTTGTTACATGTTTTCTTTTTGAAAAATAATAAAATCTTTGTGGAAAAAAAAAAAAAAAAATAAAGTACAAAATTGATGGATATTATTTGGTCTTTGTGAAAGTTATAGAGTCCACAAGTTATGGTACCAATATCTGAAAATTGATCACACCTGAAGTACTGACGGCTTATTTCAATTCTTGAGACCCTAACATGCCATAAAAGTACAAATACCCCCCAATTGACCCCTTTTTGGAAAGAAGACATTCCAATGTATTTAGTAAGAGGCATGATGAGGTTTTTGAACTTGTAATTTTGTTCCCACAATTCTTTGCAAAATCAAGATTATTTTTCCTTTTTTTTTTTTCACAAAATTTTCATATTATCAGTTTATTTCTCACACACAGCCTATGCATACCACAAATTACACCCCAAAACACATTCTGCTATTACTTCCGAGTATGGCGATACCACATGTGTGAGACTTTTACACAGTGTGGCCACATACAGAGGCCCAACATGCAGGGAGCGCCATTAGGCGTTCTGGAGCACCCAGGACAATTCTGACATTTCTCTCCTACATGTAAAAATCATCATTTATTTGCTAGAAAATTACATAGAACCCCAAAACATTATATACTTTTTTTTTAGCAAAGACCCTAGAGAATACAATGGTGGTCGTTGCAACTTTTTATCACTCACGGTATTTGCGCAGCAATTTTTCGAACGCGTTTTCTTGGGAAAAAAAACATGTTTTGTGCTTAAAAAAAAAATAAAAATAAAAACAGTAAAGTTAGCCCAATTTTTGCATAATGTGAACGATGAAGTTATGCTGAATAAATAGATACCCAACATGTCACTCTTCAAAATTGCACACGCCCATGGAATGGCGCCAAACATTGCTACTTAAAAATCCCCATAGGCGATGCTTTAAATTTTTTTTACTGGTTACATGTTTTGAGTTACAGAGGAGGTCTAGGGATAGAATTATTGCTTTCGCTCCGTTTGCAGCGATACCTCACATGTGTGGTTTGAACACCGTTTTCATATGTGGGCGGGACTTACGTATGCGTTTGCTTCTGCATGCGAGCACATGGGGACAGGGGCGCTGTAAAAAAAAAAATTTTTTATTGTTCATTTTACTTTATTTTAGTTTGACATTTTTTTCCTCAAAAATATTTTTTTTGATCACTTTTATTCCTATTACAAGGAATGTAAACATCCCTTGTAATAGGAATATGGCATTACAGGTCCTCTTTACAGTGAGATATGGGGTCAATAAGACCCAACATGTCACCTCTAGGCTGGGGAGCCTAAAATAATAATAAAAAAATAAAATAAAAAAAGATTCTGACTTTGATCGTATTGGCGAGTCAGTAGAAGCACCGGAGGGCGGGGGGGGGGTGACGTCTATGGCTGGGTATTGCAGGGTATCACCGAGTATAGCTGAGTATTGCGGAGTATCTCCAAGTATGGCTGGGTATGGCAGAGTATTGGCAGGCATTGCAGGGTATTGGCAGGCATTGCAGGGTATTGGCAGGCATTGCAGGGTATTGGCAGGCATTGCAGGGTATTGGCAGGGTATTGGCGGGCATTGGCAGGGTATTGGCGGGCATTGGCAGGGTATTGGCGGGCATCGGCAGGGTATTGGCGGGCATCGGCAGGGTATTGGCGGGCATCGGCAGGGTATTGGCGGGCATCGGCAGGGTATTGGCGGGCATCGGCAGGGTATTGGCGGGCATCGGCAGGGTATTGGCCGGCATCGGCAGGGTATTGGCCGGCATCGGCAGGGTATTGGCCGGCATCGGCAGGGTATTGGCCGGCATCGGCAGGGAATTGAGGGGTTAAATTTCGGTGAGCAGCGATGTGGGCACTGCAGATGCAGCCCACAGCGCTGCTGACACCGATCTCTTCTCCCTCCGCTGTACCGATTGGTACAGAGAGGGGAGGGAGGAACCGGCGTCATAACATGACGCCGGTTTGTTTACAAGTGATCACTCCGTCATTCCATCATAGAAAATGGCCGCTGAAGCCCAGACAGTCAGCTTGCTCTGCCCACACCTAAAATGACTGCCAAACATCAACATGAGGTAGAAATAAAAAAAAAAAACCCTGCCAAGCCACAGCGCTGCACCATTCCCAGCAGACCCTCACAGGCACCTTTCAGGGGCATACCATACAGGCCCCAGGACCACCACCATGCAGCCAGCCCCCCATGTCAGATGAGAGCCCACAGAGTCCCTATATAGGTACACACACACCACTCAGCAGCATGCAGCACCCCCCCCCCCCGAAGGGGGGAGGGAGATGGGGGACCGGAAAGAGAATAAAGGGAGGTGAGGGGCCCCCCCTGAATCGAGGTCCCAGGGAATGCCCAGCTGCTCAGCCCCATCAGAACAGGGAGAGCTGTACTTACCAGTCCTGAAGAGCTGGGAGACATGCCACTGTAGACCTACTCCTGATCAGTACAGGGACGGCTACTGGCCTCGGCATACTGTGACGCAGACATCAGTAGCCCGGTCATATGTACTCCCCGGAGCATAAAAGCTTACCGACCACCTCTGGAGCGGAGGTATGTCGTGTCCTGCCGAGCCGTAGCTGCGACCTGCACACGCTCGATGGCCGGACTGGGGAGACTACAAGGATAAGTGAACCAGCCTGTCACCCAGCCGGCTGTTGATAGAAGATCACAGGATCATTCATCTTGCGCAAAAAGCAAAGCTTCTGCATTAAAAAAAAAATAAAAAAACACAGACCTAGCAGGCAGGAGGGTTGATACCCAAGGGACAGCCCCCATGGGCGGAGCTGAAAGTTCTGAGTGTTGTATTACAACTTTGCCTAGTATTTCTCCTAGAGGTGAGGTATACAACCCAATGGCTAAGAGAGGAGCTGTGTCGGTCGGTGAATTACAGAGAAAAAAAAATAATAGATTACATTTTAAAATCTACAACCGAAAAAATAATATTATATAATAACATACATATATATATTTATTACACACAGGTCCATATAGATTTGGATTTCGTTTTTTCAGGTATTTAACAAAACATATTCAAGCTATAGTTATAAAATGGATATGGGATGACACTCACAGGTTTAATTTGAGGGTATGTACATCCAAATTGGGAGAAAGGGTTTGGGAGTTACAGCTCCCCCCCCCCGCCCTTTCAAGGGACCAAAAGTAATTGGACAATTGAATCAAAAGCTGTTTAATGGCCAGGTGTGGGCTACTCCTTAGTTATTTCTTCATCAATTAACCACTTCAGCCCTGGAAGATTTGGCTGCTCAATGACCAGGCCATTTTTTTTTGCGATACGGCACTACGTCGCTTTCACTGACAATTGGGCGGTCGTGCGACGCTTTATCCACACAATTGACATACTTTTTTCCCCCCCCCCACAAATAAAGCTTCCTTTTGGTGGTATTTGATGACCTCTGCTGTTCTTATTTTTTGCACTATAGACAAGAGAGAGACAAATTTTGAAAGAAAAAAAACAAAAACAAAAAACACAATATCTTTTACTTTTTGCTATAATAAAATATGCCCAAAAAAATAAATAAATTATATATATATTTATTTTTTTCCCCTCAGTTTAGGCAGATATGTATTCTACATATTTTTGGTAAAAAAATTAAAATACCGCAATAAGTGGTATGCTTATTGGTTGGCGCAAAAGTTATAGCATCTACAAAATAGGGGATAGATTTATGGCATTTTTATTTTTATAGTTTTTTTTTTACAAGTAATGGCGGCGATCAACGATTTTTATCAGGACTGAGATATTGCGGCGGACAAATCTGACACTTGACACATTTTTGGGACCAGTGACATTTATACAGCGATCAGTGCTATAAAATGGTACAAATGACCCTGGCAGGGAAGGGGTTAACACTAGGGGGGGATCAAGGGGTTAACAGTGTTCCCTAGGTGTGTTCTAACTGCTGGGGGGGATGGGACTGACTAGGGGAAGAGAGAGATTGGTGTTCATACTTAGTATGAACACATGATCTGTCTCCTCTCCCCTGAGAAAACCGGGATTTGTGTGTTTATACACACACACATCCCAGTTCTCATTCTGTAATGAGCAATGGCGGGTGCCCAGCGGTCATTGCGCCTGCCGGGCACCCGCATCAGGTCCGGGGACACACATTGGGCACTTTAAGATGGAGGCGTCTTAAAGCGCAGACGTACAGCTACAGCGGCTCGCACAGGAGAGCCAAGCTGCCGCAGTGTAACTGCGGCGGATGGTCCTGAAGCAGTTAAGCAGGTAAAAGGTCTGGAGTTTATTCTAAGTGCGGTAATTTCATTTGGAATCTACTGCTGTGAACCTACATCATACATATAAAGGAGCTGTCCAGTCCATGCAAGTGAAACGGGCCCCTTTGTAAGGCTTCAAAAAGTAAGAAAATCCATCCGAGAGATAGCAGCAACATTAGGAGTGGCCAATGAAGACAACAGTGGCGGATGATCGCAGGAACCTCTCTATGGTGAAGAAAAACCCATTCACAACATCCAGACAAGTGAAGGACACTCTCTAGGAGGTGGGCGTATCATTTCAAAGTTTACAAACAAGGGAAGACTTCACAAGAGCAAATACAGAGGGTTCACCACAAGGTGCAAACCATTCATAAGCCTGAAGAATAGAAAAGCCAGATTAGACTTTGCCAAAAAACATCTAAAAAAGCAAGACCTGTTTGGGAAAAGCATTCTTTGGACAGATGAAACTAAGATTAATCTGTACCAGAATGACAGGAAAAAAAAGGTGTGAAGGCTTGGAACAGCTCATGATCAAAAGCACACAACATCATCCGTAAAATATGGTGGAGGCAGTGTGATGGCATGGGCATATATGGCTTCCAGTGGCACTGGGTCATTGGTGTTTATTGATTATGTGACAGAAGCAGCCAGTTTATCTCTGCAGTGTTTAGAGATACACTGTCAGTCCATATTCAGCCAAATGCAGCAAAGTTACTTGGATGGCGCTTCACAGTACAGATGGACAATAATCCAAAACACATTGCAAAAGCAACCAAGGAGCTTTTGAAGGAAAAGAAGTGGAATATTCAAATCACCTGATCTCAACCCAATTGAGCATGCATTTCACTCGCTGAAAGCAAACCTAAAGGCAGAAAGACTTACAAAAAACTGAAGACAGCTGCGGTTAGAGCCTGGCAAAGGAGAAAACCCAGTCTTTGGCAGTGTGCATGGGTTCCAGAGCTCAGGCAGTCATTGCCAGTAAAGGATTCCCAACAAATTATTAAAAATTAACATTTATGATTATATTAATTTGTCCAATTACATTTGAGCCCCTGAAAATATGGGGGGGGGGGGGGTAGACTGTGTATAAAAATGGTTGCGGTACCTAAAATTATATATTTTAATTCAATAAACAAATTTGCAGATAACAAAAAACAAAAACAAAAAAAACAAATAAAAAACAACCCAACAACATTCCCACATACCTTTATTACGCGCTTCACTTAGCCGCCCAGACAGTTCAAACATCATTTCATAAACTTTATCGCTGCAAAAGGTAGCAAGATATCATTACATGATTGCCAGTTTACAGAGAGGTAATGAGATAAAATATATGAGGTGTCATTGCTAAACCTCTGCTTCTGATAATTCTACATCCCTGTCTGTCATATTGATGCTTTGGCCTAAATACTTTGAGTTACTAACATACACTATTGGGACTCCTGCCTTTACACGCACATGAACTTTAATGGCATCCCAGTCGTAGTCTGTAGGGTTCACGATTGCGTTGACCCACCCTTTGCAGCTATAATAGCTTCAACTCTTTTGGGAAGGCTCCGAAAGCAGCTTCCTAGCACTTAGTGTGTATATGATTAGACTCTTATATTTTTGGATAGAAATGGGAGGATTAAAAGCCCTCTCAGGATTTGTGTGCCATCTGTGTCCCATTGTGGAGAATTTACTTTGTTCCGTAAACCAAAGATGTAAGCAGAAATCGCTCTGAAATAAGGGAAAGTCCCTCTTAAGACGATTGTCACTGTAACAAATGTCCCCAATACAAGATTTCCCTATTCCCTTCTAGGTCTCCAGGACATATACCCACACTGGGGAGGAATACAACAATGAAACCTGACAGTCTTTAACTCTTCCCTACTGAACCCAAAATGTTCTTTCTTCGGCTTAAAATACAGTGCAAGAAACGTATAAAGTACTGCTTTGTATACAGACCTCCCAATTTCTGCGAAACCAGGAATGTAGCCCTCCAACATTTCTATTAACGTTTCCATCTCAAAATCCTCTTCTGTGGACTCTTGTGATCCCAGCTCTTCTAACAACCCGGTTACATATGAGAAGAAGACTTCATCCATGGAACTGTGGAGATGAGAAAAAAAAAAAGTAATTAATCCTGCCCAGAACCATCTGCTGAATAAACATTTCCAGGCTACCTTTTTCTCTTTCAAAAATGTGATATGCGTTTGTGCTTCTGAATATGGCCGCTTTAATCAGAAGCTTCTGAGACAGGAATTTAACTCTGTGACAGATCCCCTTTAAAGAGCTAAAATAGTGACAGCCACAGTTCTTCACACCGTTATTTAATCCAAAATGCAACGTTGTATTAATCTAGTGTAAAGGGAACAAAATATGGCTGCTGTGAAAATCATAATCTATATTTATAGTAAATGCACACACCAAGCTGCTTAGGGCGCCACCTGAGCCAGGGAAAAACGGACAGACGGGTGGGCGGGGGACAAGACTACAAACGACCATCTTTCACTTCAACCGAAAGAACCTCTGGAGAGGAGAAAAAAAAAAAGGTGATCGAGAGCCTGCAGCAGCAACAATTTTTTTTTTTTTTGCGGATCCATAAAAAAACACTTAAAAGCCTGAAAATGTAGAGGGAAATTCCTGGAAATTCAACCTGCAACCATGAGCAATTATAAAAGGGACCCATATGTCAGGTAATAGCCATTGCCACGGGTTCTGCAAATGCTTGCAAATGTTCTCCCACTCACACAGGGCGCCTCCTTCATAGCAATGGAGACTTAGTATCCAGCATTTCAGCCAAAAATTGTACGATAGTGGACGGGCACAGTCCTAAGTGCAAAAATTGCTGAACAGAATTTAGAGCTGCACGATTAACTGTTAAATAACAATCTCGATTCAACCCCCTTCCCAGTCTTAAAACAGCATTTCCTCGATTCAGCGCAGAGTTCAAGCTGACAACTTTAAAGTGTCAACAGAAAAATAAGAAGTGAACACTGCGCTATCCAAATAAAAAGCTGCTAACACACCCAAATGGATATTTCAAGGTGAAAACATATACGATCTATACAAAAGTGTAGCGCTAAACAAAAAACTGTGCAAAAATTACATAAACTAAATAACATAACCCCATGGGGTTATGTTATTTAGTTTATGTAATTTTTGCAGTTTTTTTGTTTAGAGCTACACTTTTGTATAGAACTTTAAAGTGTCACACCATTGCTTAGGTGGAGATAACTATAAACAATATAACGTTTGGTTCTTTTAGAATTTAGATCAAAGGGATGAACTTTGGTTTGCAGATGGGTTTTACTTTAGGGATGAGCTCAGGCGTGTTCGCATGGACCACGTGCAGAGCCCACCAGGAAGTCGGCGCAGCGCTGACAGGCAGTGAGACATTGCCCAATCTCTGCAGCTGCACATCGGGGGAATGTCTCACTGCCTGTGATTAGCGCAGCACTGCTCCAACTTCCTGGCGGGCTCTGCGTGTGGTCCATGCGAACGCGCCTGAGCTCATCCTTATTTTACTTCCTTCCTTAGCCCCTGCAAAGTAAAAGCATAATGTGCTAGTATGCATCGCGCACAGTGTCTTCAAAGTGCATGTACCGATTACGTCATCTGCACAAACACACGTTTAGGAGATATTTACAGTACCTATAGGTAAGCCTTATTCCAGGCTTAACAATAGGTACAACTTCCACAGGGAGGTTTACAATTTCTTTAAAGACTAAAACTTTTTCTGACACTTGTAACTTACAAGTTAAAATTTGTATTTTTTGCTACAAAATTACTTAGAACCCCCAAACATTATATATATTTTTTTTAGCAGAGACCCTAGAGAAAAAAAATGGCAGGTGTTGCAATATTTTGTCTCACTGCATTTGCGCAGCAGTCTTTCAAACATAATTTTTTGGGAAAAAATACACTTTAATAAATAAAAGAAAAAACTGAACAGTAGTTAGCCCCATTTTTTTGTATAATGTGAAAGATGTTACGCCGCAAGAATCGTGAGAGAATCGAGATCTTTCGTCTAAGCAACAAAAAAAATAAAAAAATCATGATTCTCATGTTAGTAAGAATCGTGCAGCTCTAATGGAATCCTTTAAGAATCCAAAGTAAGACAGAAAGCCAGAGGGAATCTGCTAAACCTTCACCCAGGTTAGCCTGTCAGCGGTGTCCAACTTTCATTAGCTGCTTCATTCTACCCCCTAAGACTTTGGTGGACACTAATGGCTGATAATACCAACTGCATGGCCAAGGATACATTAGCTATATTTCCAAACGTTAAATCAGTTGGAACCTTAAAAGACTGAAATGTCACCCACGTCTTCATGAATAATTTCCTCCATAGGAAATAAGCTGAGCAAACCTCTTTAGAGGAAGAAACATCTGCTCAGGGTTAGCCCACATCACTCCCTCTAGATGATGTAAAAAGGAATCGCTAGGAAATTTATGGCAGCTGCCATGCACCCAAGGGTGGTATTTTCATTATTTTACCACCTCTCCCCACAGAAGCTTGCTTAAGTGGATGACCATTCCTTTGTACTATGATGTACAGGGTCCACAGATGAGGAAACCTCACTACTTCCTCATGCCACTGACATGTATCCTGGAGAGTTGCGGTTGTATTCTCTGCGTATGCTGCACTGTTGCTGCCATTTGTTAAACCACATTTCCTGCTGCTGTCATGCCATTATTCCTCCTGTATTGAATTGTATTGTGACTGTACTATGTGGCCCCATGCTGTAAGGCGCTGTGAAAACTCTTGACGCTATATAAATAATAATAGTAATAATTATACAATCATTGTTAAAACCAAGAACATGGCCACCACCATGCTTCTTTACTTTGGCAGCCACGAACCTCATAAAAAAATAAAAAATAAAAAAAAAGTGCACTCCTAGTAAATGTGTACCAGTACCCTACATGGGCACTCACCAAATCCGTTCACAATAAGATCAGGATCCAGTCTTAAAAAATCACATCAGGCAATGCCTCTTTTTGACCTTCAGGGACCCAATACCACTTTTTGGGATCTACTGCCCTAGACCTGTATAGCACTCTGCCGGAAACACCTCGATCAGTTATTACTGCACATGAGCAGGGTGCAGTGCTGCATAATTGCATTACAGGCTGTGCTCGTGTCCAGACTTCTTCCATCACAGCGGGGTCCAGGTAGTATCCCTTTAATTGCAAAAGCCAAAAGGAACAGATCCAGCCAATACCAAACTCTTGATCCCAATCTGGAATCATCTGAGTAAATGGCAGGGGCACATCAGTGACCATCACCTTCTGACACGGGTAAAAAAAAAAAAAAAAAAAAAAAAAAAAAAAAAACTCAAGTACTTCTTGTATGGGAGGGGTTATATAGGGAGGAC
Organism: Lithobates pipiens; assembly: GCF_037356315.1. Lineage (NCBI taxonomy): Eukaryota > Metazoa > Chordata > Amphibia > Anura > Ranidae > Lithobates > Lithobates pipiens. The sequence goes on along the minus strand of NW_027507787.1, from coordinate 55,286,723 downwards.
TTCCTGTCTCCTTTGCCAGCGTCCAGTCACCTGTAGGTGGGTGGCCTATAACCCAGGTAGTTATGAGTTATAGCTGGCTCTGTGTCCCACAATGTACTATAAAGAAAGTTTTTAAACTTCAAGATCATTAAGATTAATAGAAGCCAGAGATAACTGAAATTCTGCGTGGAAATTAATGGGATTTATAATTTTGACCATAGATACACTTTAAATTGCAAACCTCATGTCCGCTCTTCTCCAATGCTCCCCCATCAGTGTGCAAAGTGCAGCTTGTATTTATGATAGAAATACCAGTTATCTTTTACTACCAAAAGACATCTTGAATAATAAAGTGCCTGTGTAAGCAAGCTTTGCTATATGTAGAGTTTTGATGAGAGGAACACAGTAGCTGATATTACTGATCTTCCTCTAAAAAAATCCTAATTGAATGGCTGTGCCTGACTTTAACGCATTTTGGCTCAATGATTTGGAACAAATCTGCAGCAGAGTAAAGTCTGAACCTTCGATTAGCATACTTCCTCTTGACCAGTGACACTGAAAGCAATAAAACCAAAAAATTCGCATTTCCTTAGAGTCCAGAATACCAGCACACATACATCCTACAGTATATATTAGTTTAATGAAAAAGTAAGCATTTGCATCAAAAAAGATGTCAATCAGACTGAACATACCTGAGATCGGCATCTGGGATATGGGACTGTATAAAGCTTGATAGGGTTGCTCTAATAATCTTTTCCAGCGACATGCCCAATTATTCCTAGAAACAAATAGGACAAGACTTGAAAAATGAAGTCCATACTGTTTTTCCAACCTGCTAATGTTATTATGAAGACTTACACCAGATAAGCAACAAATATAGCTCTTCACACTAGAATTTTCTCCTTAGAAACCGTCAGGTTATAAATAAAGCAACTTTTTAGTCTAAGAAATGGGCAATGCAGCAGAAATAAAGGAGTAGGCATAGGAACTTATAAACTGAATTACATGTTAGACCCCTTTCACACGAAGGGCTTTTTGCAGGTGCTATAGCGTTAGAAATAGCACCTGCAATCCGCCCTAAAACTGCTGCACCATAGTCTGAAGTGTGAAAGCCCCGAGGGCTTTCACACTGCAGCAGTGCGCTGGCAGGAAGTCAGGAAAAGTCCTGCCAGCAGCTTCTTTGGAGCGGTGTGTTTACCGCTCCTCCACCGCTGCTCCCCATTGAAATCAATGGGGCAGCGCTGTAATACCGCCGGCAAAACAACGCTGTTGCGGCGTATTGCTGTCGATTTTAACCCTTTCTCAGACGCTAGCGGGGGGTAAAAGCTCCCCGCTAGCGGCCAAAATGCGCAGCAAATCCGGCGGCAAAACGCCGCTATAAATAGCGGCATTTTACCGCCGACACTATGGCCGGTGTGGTGTGAAAGGGGTCTTAAGCACAATATAAATTAGCAATGCCATTCATAAAGAGGACACGATCCTCAGCTTGTGAAGAATGGCAAGGTTGGGTTACAGTTTATTTGCCACAGGAATATCAGCATTACATTTCATCATCTTATGAATTTACAACAAAATAGTGAACAGGAGTACATCTCTTTCACATTTACAGCACTGACACGCGTCAACACGACACATACACTATGCACTGTATATGATATTATGGCACAAATCTACCTCCAGAAAAACAAAAATATATAAAAAAACAAAAAAAACAAACACACCTAAAATACATTATATACTATGTAAATCACTCAATCTGATCTTAACCCCTAAATAATAATACTAGACTTTTACCCGATTCCAACCTGTAAACCAACTAACTCTTGACCCAACCCCAAAAGGGCATTGCAAAACCAGGTCCTGAAGTGTTAAAAATAGGAATTTGGTAACAGCTTACCTGTAAAATCCTTTTCTTGGAGTACATCAAGGGACGCAGTGCACCAGAGTGATCACTATGTGGGTTACAGACCACCTTCAGGTGATGGACAGTGGCACACCCTAAACAGGAAACTGCCTCCCTATATAAGCCCTCCCATACCGGGAGCACCTCAGTTTTTGTAGCAAAGCAATATACACATGCATATACCCCAGAAAAAGAGGGGAGGGACCTCTGTATCCCATAATTTACTCCAAGAAAAGGATTTTACAGGTAAGCTCTGGTAGAGTGCTCTTTGACTTGAAAAGGTGAAATCTTACCCCTTAAATCATAAGTCTGAATTATAACTTGCTAAATCCACAGTGGATTTTGACGCTGCCTGTCCTTTCTTAGGACCTTCTGGCAGTATAAATAAGACATCAGTCTTCCGGATCTGAGCAGTCATCTTTAAATAGACTTTGACCTCCCTCACCACATCAAGACAATGTAGTGACTTCTCTTCCCTGGAACATGGTTTTGAAAAAAAAAAAAAAAAAAAAAAAAAAAAAAGAACGATGGCAGGACAATATCTTGGTTCAGGTGGAAACCTGAGACCACTTTTGGCAGAAAACCTGGACGAGGGTGCAACACCACTCTGTCCTCGTGAATAATCAAGTATGGCTCTTTACAAGAAAAAGCAGCCTATTCCGAAACCCTCCTTGCTGAGGATAGAACAACCAAGTACACTAACTTCCTTGTCAGGGAATATGCTGTATCGATTCAAATAGCTGTTTTTGTAACCCTGACATAAACCCTTGCATAAAACCCCAGACTAAAGAATGTGAAGCAAGCGATCTTTGAAATAAGACCGACAAAGCTGAGACTTGGCCCTTAATAGTACTCAAGGCCAACTTCATCTCTACCCCCAATTGTAGAAAGGCAAGAGTTCCGCCTAGGATATACCCTCCGAGGGTGCCAACCCTTGGATTTACACCAGGAAACTTAAGCCCTCCAGATTCTATAATATATAGTTCTGGAAGCTGGCTTCCTTGCATTAATCAAGGTAGAGATAACTGACCCAGAAAGCCCACTTTTCTTCAGAATGTGGGTTTCAATAGCCAAGCCATTAAATTTAGAGTTCGTAAGGTAGGATGGAATATCGGCCCCTGTGAGTAGGTCTGACCGTAGTGGAAGGGATCATGGATCCTCCACCGCCATCTTTACGATTTCTGCATACCAGGACCTTCTGGGCCACATTGGGGCTACCAGAATTACCGGCTTTCTTTCCAGATTGATCCTGCAAAGAAGTCGTTGCAGCAACTGAATAGGGGGAAATGCATAAATCAGTGAGAACTAACCCACGAGGTCATCAACGCATCTGTTCCCGCATGTGAGTGGATCCCTCATTCTGGACACAAAGTTGACCAACTTCATGTTGAACCTGGAGGCCAGAAGTTCGACGTCCGGAGTCCGCCATTTCTGGCAAACAGCCGAAAATTTTTTAGGGTGAAGAGGCCATTCCCCAGGAGCAATTGCTGGCTGCAGAAGTACGCCTGCCAATTCTCTACTCCCAGAATGAAAACTGTTGATAGGCAGGGAACATTCCTTTCTGCCCAAGTTAGGATATGGTTCAGATTTGGTTCACCTCCCTCTGTGCTGCGGGACTCCTGGTGCCCCCTTAGTGATTGATGTTAGCCAGCTGTGGCATTGTCGGATTGGATCCCGACAGGACAACCCCGTAACCTGAATGTCCAGGCTCTTAGAGCCAGACCTGCTGCCCGGATCTCTCGGATGTTGATGGGCAAGGTAATTTCGGTCATTGACCACTGTCCCTGGACAGTTGTCTTTTCTAGCACTGCTGCCCAGGCCGAAAGGCTGGCATCTGTCGTTACCACTTTCTAGATAACTGGTCTGAAGGATTTTCCTTTCAGCATATTCTGGGTTAGCAAACACCAACTGAGGCTTTGGGACACCCTTAGGGACAGCCGCATTGGCAAGTCTAAAGCTTGAATCGTTTTGTTCCAAGCAGACAGGATACTGTTTTGCAACAGTCTTGAATGGAACTGGGCATAGGGAACCCCTTTGAATGAAGTGACCATCTTTCCTAACAACCTCATGCAAAGGCAAATGGAGGAATCTCCTTTCCACCTGAATATCTGCACCAGTTCTCTATGGAGTTGATATTTGCCTGAGTTCTTTTTCTGAGCCGTGTCTACGATCAGTGAATAATATAAAATAAAAATAAATATAAAATTTAAACTCCCGCTGAATGGTGAAAAAAAAAAAAAACCTAAAGCAGCTGCAACATACAAAGTGCTACTAGAAATGTAAAATTATAAAAATGTGGTGCTCGCAAATGTTATTACACATGTGTAACCAAGTGTGGATGAGTGCAGATGTGAATATACAAAGCAAAAAACATAAATAAAGTCCAAATAAATGTGCTGAATGTTCTTGTTGAACCATGTTGAACCATGATGGAAAAAAAACTTTTGAAGTGCAATGGACCACAAACGCTCCAGGACTTTTCAGGTGCAGAAACACCACCCCCACATGTGTTCCTACTCACCAAATGGCGATGACCTCCAGCTTTGCAGTCTGGGGGTCACTTCAGGCTTATGTGAGGGTATCCAGAGAAGCTCAGGAGTGGTGTTGTGCACATCAGATCAAAGGATTTATTCTTGGAATGTCTCAGCAGAATCACCAGGCACCAAAAAAGGATACAAAACTTGAACCAATAGTGAAAAGTACCGTTTGAAAAGGGATTCATTCTATCTAAAAATGGGTACTTACAAAATGGTTGATAAAAACCAGGCATGTAAAGGGATTAGAGATTGAGCCGGACGCTGCTCACGGCGTGCGTTCCAGAAACCAGGAAGTCTGTTCCAAGGAGCAGGAAATGACGTCAGTGCCACCAGAAATATGTCGGCATGTTTTGCCAATCTACAGGACGTTCTCAAAGACCCGGGGATGGGAAGCCACCGCCGCCGCCCCCCCCCCCCCCTCCTCCCCCAAACTGCTGATGTACCTCCCAGCCCCTTACTTCACCCGGGGGGAGAACATGCTGCAAACCTTGTTCAAGGTTAGGAATGCCAACTGGCTGCTGAAACCACACACATGCTGTTTTAGCTGGACACTGAGCTGACTGAGAAGCAACGTATCAAGGTATGTGCATTTACTCCCTCTAGTGGAGACTTTAAGGCATGACATTTTACTCATGTAAGAAAAAAAAAAAAAAAAACATAGGTGGACTTTTTACAGTTCCTAAGCTTCTTCCCTTACCTTATCCTCGCTGCAGGATACTGCTGTGACAGACAGATCCAAACTTCACCCATCAGGATGGGCTGAATTAGCAAACCTTCAAGGATCGGGTCCTTTTTATCAGGGTTCCACTCCCTTGGATCTGTATTAGCACCCCACCAGAAAAATCTTTAGGTAATGTATACGAGGCCCGGGTACCATCCACCTTAGCCTCAGTAGCCCTTTGGATGGACCTGGTCTATGGAGGCTATTTAAATCCAGCAAGAATCCCTCCAGTGGAGCTCCTCAGAGCACATCTTCACTCTTGACTAATACCTTAGACACTGTCGAAAAAACTGAGGCGCTCCCGGTATGGGAGGGGTTATATAGGGATGCAACTTCCTGTTTAGGGTGTGCCAGTGTCCATCACCTGAAGGTGGTCTATAACCCACATAGAGGTTACTATGGTGCTCTGTGTCCCGAAATGTACGATAAAGAAAACAGTGCTTATTTTCTATACAAGCTCATTTTTACACAGATGGACAAATCAGTGTCTCCCCAATTGAGTTTGGGAAACAATGCCTAAGGCCCCAGTGTAAATATTTGACCTCTATTTTATAAGAGATCTGCAGCATAAAAAAAAATAGTAAACGTCACATCCATTGTCAGCAAAAATCCTCCAGCACCATCATGAACAGCCAGAAGCAGACTCAAAGCCAACCTGGAAAAAAAGGCCAAGCCAAATTGTGTAATTCCGCTTTAGACTTTTAAGGGTTAGTCTAAGAAAGTTGCACACAATGTGTATGAGTGACCAAAGCATGTAATACACCATTGTGATCTAGCCAGTGGGCATAATGGTGTCACAGGCTAGGCTCTGCTCAATGGATTTCGTCACACAGAGGACGTTGTCAGGAAAAGGAAGAAAGTAAACTGATTATGGGAGATACAGGCACGGTATTCTGCATCTGTGCTTGCCATGGTCAGTTTATATTGGGGGTTAGCAACCAGTAAATTGTGGACCGATGACTGGTAGATCTCGGTCGGGTCTTGACCCGCCATTCCAGAACATCAAAAACAGAGTGCAAAGTAGAGGAACTACTTGTAAAGTTAGAGCTGTAGAAGGGAGCAGGAGCCACATAATACCTGTGACTTACTCTTTCTTCCCCCTATCTATGGGCCTATACTGAAATGTGGGGGGAGGGTAAGTCAAGTAGAGGGACCCAACCAATTTAGGAGACCCCTCTGATAACCTGGGTTCCTCACCTCCCCCTTATCCCCAAGAGGGGTTACTCACTGAGGCCCCGACTTAGCGACTTGGACACAGTTGTAGCTGCCATCCCTTCCTCCTGTGAGGAGGTTGGCTTGGTCCTGGGCTGCTGGTCGCTGGTACAGCACACCAACTGCTTCCCACTGCCTTGTTCTGCCTTGTTCTCTTCTCCTCTCCCCCACATCGCTCTCCAGGCATTTTCAGCAGCACTTCTGGGTCGCTCTGTTCTGACACCGAAACCTCTGCTGCTCAAAGAGAGGCTTGGTGTGCAAGCCATTCCCCTACAGGAAGGTTTAGGAGCATCAAGAGCTGGCGGTGGTATCTTGCACTGCAGCGGTGGCTATACTACTCCCCTGCAACCAAAGTGCTGGTGCAGCCTTTAAGGCGACCTAGGAGAGGACAAACCTGCAAGTTAGTTTAGCCCTCCCCAGCTTTCCTAAACCTGTCTCAACAGGGAACCATCTGACCCTTCAGCCAAAGAACTGGTGCAGCCTTTAAGGTGACCTGTGAGGGGACAAGCCTGCAGATTAGTTCAACCCTCCCCAGCATTCCTAAATCTGCCTCAACGGGGAACCATCTGACCCTCCCCGGTCATTTGGTCACAAACAAAACATTTCGCCGAAGGGAGACACAAATCAGAAAACTGGGGAACAAGGTGAAGGGTGGGGACTTATAACAAGTTGTCAACTGATTGTGTTTCCTGTAGGGAGGAGCCCTCATCTCTCAGGTGTGCCATCCTGAAAGGTGATAGAGAAATGGATATTTCCATAAATCCAAGCCAATATAAGTTCAAACAAGTATATTCCTGAAATTCTGCTTCCAATTCTACTGTTATAGAAATTACACATTTATTCTGCCAGGCATTTGGGAGTCGTCTTCTCAGGTGGTAATAATCTGCAGGCTCTTGAAACCTCTGCATTGTTGCCAGCACGGTGTGTATATTCCCAGTCCATCAACAACTAAGCTGTCTGCTCATAGCTTGGCAGATCGGATGCCTTGCCAGTCTGTGATGGGAGTCATGCCTCCTGGCCTGCACCATACTGTAGATGGAAAGTGATGCTGTACTTAGGGAGTATTCTGTATGTCAGCCACACTTATAACTCTGCCTGCAATAATAAGATGCTTCCCAGGTTACCCTGGAGCTACAGAGCTCCTGTAATACACGAAGTTGACAGAAGCCGCCAAGCATCTATTCTGTTTCTGCCCCATCCCACAGAACTGAATCCTGCAGCAATCACACAACCTTGATTAATAGCCATTTGGAGGCAGTTTTATTGAATTATATTGGTGATTATTAGCTAAAAATCAGGATTATATTTTTTTCAGCATGCAATTACTTTGTTACTTTAACCCAGTAGACAAAACATACTGTGAATGCAGAGTGTCACCACAGCACTTCTATGAATGGTTCACTGTGATGTATCATGCACCTATTTGGTAGTTCACTGAATGCTGGTTCAAGGAAAAAAAAAATAATAAAAAAAAAAAAACATTATCTGCAGCAGTGCAATTACTATATTCATCTAATTAATTATTTCTTTGGTTTGTCATGAAAAAAAAAAGGGAAGAAGATTTATGGTTTTAACGTCACATTCAATTTTTTCCCACCTCTTAAGAACTTTAAAACCATGTCGGTAATAAGGAAATATTTCCGGCAGTTGTAAGCAGGTCAGGTTTAACACCAGTCAGATCTGTGAAACAGTAGAAAGATCAAAGTTCCACTTAACAGAATCATTGAATTCCCACTCTGCTCAGTCATGGTCTTGTGGAACTCTACAATTCTGTCTAGCGCCGCTATTAAGCTGACTGGTATTCAATTCAATAAATTAAAGAAACGCTAAAAGAAAAACACAACTTGGTAATAAAGAAGTTGTAATAGTCGCTTAAAGCCCAACTTCAGGCTCACAATCCACTCCTCTGCAAGCCCCTACTGTTTTTTATTTATTTTTACTTGCTAGAGGTGTGCATCTTCACTGGTCTCACGACTCGATTGGATTAAGATTATCCAGTCAACGATTCGATTCCGCAATGCATCACAATTACTGCCCATGGTTTTCATTAAGAAAAACATCAGTGCAGCCTTATATGTGCCCATCAATGCAGCCCCATCAGTGCAGCATACCAGTCCGGTGCCCATCAATCATGGTGGATAGAAATCACAATTATTTAAAAAATAAGTCGAATTGTTTTGATTTTTACCAAATTTATTTTAATAAAATGCTTTTGGAGTAAAAATCTCCTAAAGATAGCTTTCTATTGAAGATACATTAATAATTTAGTTTATTCAGCATGAAATGGAGTTTAGTTATGTAGCATGATGCTGCATATTCTGCAATATTAAAATTTTTGGTCATTCAATGAATCCAAGCTCTGCAAGCTGAGATAACATGCACTGCATTCACACATTTTCATAGTAATCATGAGATAAAACGAAGTTCAGGAATATTCCTTTATCCCGTTGTTTTGAAAATCTATGTACACAAACTGTATGATTGTTTGAAGAGAAATGTATCTGTACCAGGCTCTAAGTGTGAGGAGGAAGGGCAAGCATTAAAAATGAAAGTGAAACCTAAGTAGCTTTTAGTTACATAGTAGGCAAGGTTGAAAAAAAGACAAGTCCAACCTATGTGTGTGATTTTATGTCAGTATTACATTGTATATCCCTGTATGTTGTGGTCATTCTGGTGCTTATCTAATTTTTTGAAAATTATCGATGCTCCATGCTGAAACCACTGCCTGCGGAAGAGAATTCCACATCCTTACCACACTTACAGTAAAGCACCCTCTATGCAGTTTAAGTTTAAACCGATTTTCTTCTAATTTTAGTGAATGGCCACGTGTCTTATTAAATTCCCTTTTTCGTGGTAACGTTTTATCCCTATTGTGGGGCCACCAGTACGATATTTCTACCTCTCAAGCGTCTCTTCTTCAGAGAGAATAAGGGCCAGTTCACACCACATTCAGTCCAGTGCGTTTTTTTTCTGCATCAAAAACACATGGAAAGTAGGTTATATGGTTTTCAATGGCATAGTTCACACCAGTGCGTTCCAGTTCCAGATAAAAAAAAAAAAAGTAGGGTGCGCATGCGCGAGGCTTCCAAGATGGCCGCGATCATCTAAAGCTCCGCTGCCTCGCGGAACAACGGAACCCCTACCGCACGGCACGGCTACCCTTCCGCTTCCCGAGCTATAGGGGCGGAATCCCGAAGTGTTGGGGCACATTTCTGAATGACCGGTGGACTGGCTAAACGCAATCTCGGCCCGCTGTTCGCTTCATTGGACGTGAGGGAGAAATCCAAGATGGCCACCGCAGCACAGCTCCTGTCTCAGGATCACAGATCCGCAGGCACAGTGGATTTCAGGTCAGATACAGACTTTCCTCCTCTCCACGCCACCCCAGGCAACCCCAGGGGTCTCCCCAAGGAAGCCACACCGTCCCCGGCCTCCACGGTCTCTCTGCTGGAACGCACCATCCAGGAGTTCTCTCCCTCCCCAGCGGGGACCTACAGAGCTACCCAGACCGCCATGGCCCCCCACGAGGCTGCTCATACAGACCCAGTCTCCCACATGGATGCCCTGTTTGGCAAATTCTCTGAATTATTAGAGAGGGGCCTCTCCCAAACTGCCTTGCAAATCACGGGGGAATTGAAAGCTGATTTTATTAACCTAGGCTCCCGGATCGAAACGATCGAGCATAAAATGGAGGATACCATAGCCAGATCCATCCAAAACTCCAGACACATCTACTCAGTACAGGAGCAATTGGACATAGCCATGGCCCGTATAGATGACCTCGAAAATAGGTCACGCAGATATAACGTCAGAATTCGCGGGCTTCCAGAATCAATAACTGATGTGTCCAGGGCGGTGCAAGACCTCATTCAACAGCTAATCCCTGACATCCCAGCTACTAAGCTTGAACTTGACCGGGTCCATCGAACCCTCGGCCCCCCTAGGAAGGATGGCACCCCGCGAGATGTTCTGGCCAAGCCACATCACTTCTCGGTGAAAGAAGAATTCATGAAGAGAGCCAGATCCCTGCAACACGTCAATTACCAGGGTCACCAGGTTCAGATCTTTGCGGACCTCTCCCCCTCCACGATACAGAGACGAAGAGCTCTAAAACCCCTCTTGCTTGCAATGTCCCACAAAGACATAAAATACAAATGGGCATTCCCTTTTGCGGTCAGGTTCACGGACAAAGGGAAGTCTTTTGCCTTCTCCACTTTTCCCGAGGGGGAAAAGCTCCTCACCAAGCTGAAAATCATCTCTCAAGAAGCTGACATGGACACTTCTAACCCTAGCCAGGGATCTAACAAACGACCCACTCCTAACAGCCCACAATCCCCGTTGTGGACCTCCGGAAGAGCCAAGAAGGTCAAGGATAATGCACCCACCTGAGCAACTTCCAATCCCATTATCAGTCTCTCCATTTTGTGACTGACCGTCCGAGGTCCTGGAGAGGGCCGGAGGACTGCTCCCCAAACTTGGAAAGTTTGGCCCTCCAACCCTTTTTGCCCTCCCCTTGCCTAGGACTTGTGCTACCCTTGTTCTACCCTTATCCCCATTGCCTCCAATAATCCGGGACGCTATGCAGTACTTTGTCCATCTACTAGACTGCCCGTAACCCCGCATATAATTTTTTTTTGTTTACATCCCCTCGAAATGGGCCCTAAGGTTGCTTTGAGGATTTCCCAGGGGGTTGCATTCCTCAGCACCCCCCCTGGATGTACCATCCTTCCTTATGCCTTAGGAACAGCGTTTATTTTTTAGCCCCAGTGTCTTCTAGGCATTATGTTTAGCCGTGCCTCAAAAGAAAAGTTCCTTTTTATGTATATTGCAGCTTTTATGTTATTGCTATTTAAAGTTGATTTCACAGTTCGGGTAGTTACCCGACTAGGGGTCCCCAGTTCCGCGAGGGACCACATGTGTAACTCTCCCTCCCTCGGCCTTTCCCAGGCGTCTGAGGGTCGGGACTTCTGACCTCATGGGTCGGTTGTCTTCATTGTGTTTGCTTGGGATTTCGGGGGGTGTCTCCTGCCCTGATCTCCTCTTTCTCTTCTCAGGAACCCTTTCTTTCCTTGCCCTTTCTCCCCTTCTCTTCCCCCTTGATGGTAAGCTTCCCCCGTTGAATGTTTGCATGACACTATTTTTTTTCTCCTCAGGTTGGGCTGAGCCAACCCAGCCGAAATGGTATCCTGGGAGATATCCTTGGGCCACCGATCTCAATGCCCTTACCAAGAACCCAGCTATAGATTGGGTAAGTGAGGTCGTTTTCAGATGCTGGGCTCCCCCTCTGCTCCATGGCTGACCCACAGGCTGCTAGGCTTAAGATAGCCTCCCACAACATTCAGGGTCTTAATTCCCCCATCAAACGGAGAAAAGCCCTCGATTACTACAAATCCCTGAAACTAGATATAATTCTGCTTCAGGAAACCCACTTTCCTATCCGGTATAGTCCCAAGTACCTACATGCCCACTTCCCTCAGTTCTTCTTAGCCAACGCGGAATCCAAGACCAAGGGGGTGGCCATTTTGATGGCCAAAACATGCAAATTCAATAAGAGTTTTGAAAAAGCGGATCCGGAGGGCAGATTTTTACTTGTTAAGGGCACTGTGGGGGACCAACTTTACTCCTTGGTCTCCTACTATGCCCCGAACACGGGTCAGGCCAAATTCTTCGAATCCATGCTACGTACCTTAGCACCTCTTTTAGAGGGGACGGTTATTGTCGGAGGAGACTCTAACGTCGCCTTTGATCAAGGTCTTGATAAATCCTCCCCCTCACGTCCCCGCTTAACCAGGCCCACGAAGGCAAGCTTACGGATTGCCAAATTGCTACACGCTCATGGGCTATCCGATGCCTGGCGGGAATTAAACCCCACAAAGAGAGACTACACTCACTTCTCAGCGCCTCACCAATCATATGCACGCATAGACCACATACTTGTCCCCTCCTCGCTCCTTCCCAGGATGCTCAAAGCCTCCATCACTGACACAGTGATCTCAGATCACTCTCTTGTAATTGTGACGGCCCTGGGGGGCTCGAGTGGGAGACATCCTAGGCATTGGAGGTTAAATGAATCCCTCCTTTCGGAGCCATCACGAGTTATAGATCTCGACAAAGCATTGAAGGAATATTTTTCTATTAATGCGACTCCTGATGTCTCCCCCGAGACCCTGTGGGCGGCGCACAAAGCTTACATTAGGGGAAAATTCATGCAATTGGGTTCTCAAATAAAACGGGAAAGGCAATCAACCATCCTGAAGCTAGAAGAGGAATACTCTAAACTCAGAGCTCTTCACAAAAAGGACCCCCTCCGTACCCCCACGGCCATACTAGACAGGACTCGCTTAGAACTAAATCTCGCCCTCACCACGAAAGCTGAAAAATCAGTTAGGTGGGCTGGCCACAAATTTTACTCACAGGCGGATAAAATAGGCACTCTCCTGGCCAATAGACTCTCCCCTAGAACCAAGCTGAGCACCCTCCCTCGGATCAGAAGCGCGGGACTCCCGCCCACGTCTAATCCGGTCACAGTTCTGAATGCCTTTCAGAAATTCTACACCTCTCTCTACAGTAGCTCCCCACCCCCCAAAGATAACCTCCTCCCAAAGTTTTTGGAGGGTCTGCCCATCCCGGCCTTATCGGACGTTCACAAACAAGTTATGGAAGCCCCCTTCCAGACAGAGGAGATACTGGAAGTCATTAAGACTCTTAAAAAAAGCTCCGCCCCTGGTCCCGACGGCCTTTCGATCCCTTACTATAAAGCCTTTGCCAACACACTAGCTCCCCACCTGGCCAATCTCGGTAACCATAAAGCTAATGGAGACCCCCTGGATCCCCACCTAAACACGGCGTATATCACGGTCATCCCCAAACCTGGCAAGAACTTGGAAGATGTCAGCAACTACAGACCGATTTCCCTTATTAATAATGATCTCAAAATTCTTACGAAAGTTATGGCCAATAGGTTAGCCTCCTTTATTGGACGCTATGTCCACAAGGATCAAGTTGGTTTTATTCCCGGCAGACAGGGACCTGATCAAATTCGGAGGGCGATCGACATTATCTCCATTTTGCAGTCTAATTGGGAAGGGGGATCCGGACAATCTGGCTTCCTCCTTTCCTTAGATATTCAAAAGGCTTTCGACTCGGTCTCATGGCAGTACATCTTCCAGCTCTTTGACAGGTGGGGATTTGGGGCTCGCTTCCTTGGCTTATTACAGGCCTTATACTCCCAGCCGAGGGCCCAAATTCGAATGCAGGGATACCTTTCTGAGCCAATTCCCATCACCAGGGGGACCAGACAGGGGTGCCCCCTATCCCCCCTCATATTTGCAATAGCCATTGAAACACTGGCGATCGCAGTCCGCCACAATATGGACATTAGAGGTGTCCAATGCGGTAGTCAAACGCACAAATGTGGACTCTTCACGGACGACATACTGTTGTTCCTCACTTCCCCCCTCACAACTCTACCCAACTTATCCCGAGTATTGGACGACTTTGCCAAGGTCTCAGGCTTGAGGGTTAATTACTCCAAGTCTGTGGCGTTGAATGTTTCTCTCCCCACTCTCCAAGTCCTCTCACTCAAACAATCCTTTCCGTTCCAATGGAGTGACACTGCCATCCAATACTTGGGTATCTCCCTCACACCTAAAATAGAGATGCTATATGCCCACAATTACCCCAAATTATACAGACAGCTGGAAACTTACCTCTCCTCATGGTCTAAACATGAATTATCCTGGCTTGGCCGGATTAACTCCATAAAAATGACCCTTCTCCCCAAAATCCTTTACTACTTTCGAGCCCTGCCAATACCAGTTCGGAAGGACCACCTTTGCTCTCTGCAAAGCAAAATACTGAAATATATTTGGGGTAATAAGGGATACCGTCTACCGCAAAACACGCTCTTCCTGCATAGACGCAGAGGGGGGCTGGGTCTGCCTAACCTCCACAAATACTACCTTGCAGCTCGCCTAGCCCAACTCTCCTCGATCTACTCCAAATATGAGAAACCGGACTGGCAGTCCATAGAACGCTGTGCGGTACCCTCCTATACACTAGATTTTTTATTATGGTGCCCGCCCAAAGCCAGGCCGCCCATCATGTCCCCATCCCTTTCTCACTCCTGTGCCCTATGGGACGGCCTTCGCAAAGAGCCTTCCCTAGTCTCCACTATAAGACCCCTTGCTCACATGTTTCGTAATCATGACTTCCCCCCCGGTCTGAACATTGAGGCCTTCAGATGGTGGTTGGACAAGGGACTATACCGGATAGGTCACTTTTTTAATTCCAGGGGTTCGATTTCCCTAGCTTATTGTATCGAACACTTAGAGCTACCAAACACAGAGAGGTTCCGCTTCCATCAAATATCTCACTACTTGAACTCACTTTGGAAAAACAAACCCCTTCCTCCTCCCTTTACTGAATATGAAGCCTGGTGTGGTGGAGTCGGGGAGCAGAGGGGTGGTATTTCAGTGATCTACACGGCTCTCACTTCCCCAACGGGTAAATCCCCCTATATGACGGCTTGGGAATCTGATCTCCAGACCTCTGGGAGTCTCGAATCCTGGCAGCTGGCCTTAGCCAGATCCTTTCGTGGGATCCAGAACACCTCACTAATGGAGGCTAGCATTAAATTGATAACCAGGTGGTACCTCACTCCAGTAAGGCTAGCCAGAATATATCCCACGGCTAATCCCTTATGTTTCAGGGGGTGCCAACTTCGTGGCTCCATGATCCACATCTGGTGGGAATGCCCTAGACTCCGTTCGTTCTGGACTAAAATCTTCAACTTGATTTACTTAGTCACGGGCTGCCGGGTTTCGAGAACTCCAGAGGTTGCGTTACTCAATACCCCGATTCCTTTGATGTCTGGTAACATTCAGAGACTAACTTATTTTATTCTATTAGGAGCCAAAATTGCGATTGCCTCCGCATGGAAGCAACCCAAACCCTCCTTCCTCGCAGTTAAGAGGAAGATATCGTGGATAATGTCCCAAGAAAAACTATCAGGTATTCTGTCAGACACCACACCTAAATTCCGAAAGGTGTGGGACCCTTGGGCCCGTTACATGGGAATCTCTCTGCTGCCGGGGGTACCCCCAGGCCCTCCCCTAGGAACCAGACCTCACCCCTAAAGCACCCATTCTTACATTGATTGCGAAACATTCCCTCGCTATATCCTTCCACCCTTTCAGGACATAGCTTACCTCCCCCGACCCCTCTGTTCTCCTCTTCTCCTCCTTTCTTCTCTTCTCTGTCCTTCTAGTCGTTCTAAGATTTTGGTTTGCTCAACAGAGCTGTAATTGACAGGTTCACCATTCAGTCCAATTTAATGTTGCGGTACCCACGGCAGACGATCATCCGACTGTTTTTCCCCTCTGCGAGGGAGGGGCCTGGGAGGACACTCCCTCATCCTGGCACAGCAAGTTCCCTATTAGGGGTGTCGGGATGGGGGCTCCTGGGAGTTACCCTAATAGTTCTACCTGGTGGGCTCTCCCGGGGGGACACCCTCCGGTTACCTCTTATTGATGTAGCCCCTCGATAAGGAAGGGCTTGCCGACTGTACACTCTTGATATTGTCTGTTTTTCACTAATGTCTCATGTTTTCTTTACTTACATTGTGACAGCAGGCCTTCCCTGCTACTGCTAGTTTGTGTACTGTTTTACGTATGTAAGTGCCTTTAATATAAAATAAAATATTTTGAAAGTAAAAAAAAAAAAGTAGAACATGCTGCATTTTTTCTGCACTGGACTGTACTGGAACGCTGTAAAAACACATCAAAAACACACTGGAATGCACCAAAAACGCACTACAACACACTTTTCCTTATTTAAGGTTAAGGAAAAAAAAGGGGGGGGGGGGGGGGGAAAGCACTGACTGCACCAAAACGCACTGGAACGCATCAAAAACGCGCATGCAGAAAAGCACCTGGAACACATCCGGACTGTGTTTCTATGGTGTGAACTGGCCCTAAGTTCAGTACTCGTAACCTTTACTCATAACTAATGTCCTCCAGTCCCTTTATTTGTTTTTTTGGCCTTCTTTGGACTCTCTCCAGTTCCAGCACATCCTTCCTGAGGACTGGTGCCCAGAACGGGACAGCATACTCCAGGTGAGGCTGAGTGGGAGAATTATTTTATCTCTGGAGTTAATCCCCTTTTTCATGCATGCTAATACTCGGTTTGCTTTGCTTGCAGCAGCTTGACACTGCCTGCCATTGCTCAGCCTGTCATCGTCTAGGACCCCCCAGGTCCTTTTCCATCCTAGATTCCCCCAGAGGTTCTCCCCCTGAGTAGATTGCATTCATATTTCTGCCACCCAAATGCATTATTTAAAATTTTTCTACAATAAACCTCATTTGCCATGTAGTTGCCCACCCCATTAATTTGTTCAGATCTTCTTGCAAAGTTTCCACATGCTTAGCTTAGTATTGTCCGCAAATACAGAGATTGAGCTGTTTATCCCATCCTCTAGGTCATTTATGAATAAATTAAATAGGATTGGTCCCAGGGCAGAACCCTGGGGGAGCCCAATTTCCACCCCACATCATAACCCTTGTGATCTTTGTGCACATAGCTTGAAGTGCTTTATTCCTCCCTTGAGGAGCAAAATGGCAGCAGGCCGTAAAAGAGACCCAGTTTGGTAATATTTTATTGAAGTTCCTCTACCTATGGGTAAAGCAGGTATGCATGGAAAATGCAAGCAATGCAACTAATATGTAAGGCTTGGTGGCCTGAATGAAACATCATCATGAGAAGATGTGCTGTGATGAAACACCCAGCTGATCTATTTAGTTTAGGTCCTTTTGTTTGTTTTTTTCAAAGATATTTTGTTTATGCACTTCAGTTGTTAAACATTGATGTTTAAGGCTGCATTCACACCTGAGCATTTTAAGCTTGTAAAATGTTCATCTCAAACTTTCCAAAATGCCCAACAAGCAAAATCCCATTCATTTCAATGGCACCTGTTCACATATGAGCGTTGAAGCAAAACATCTGAAGCTCAAAAAAAAAATACATGAGATTCTTTTTGGTTCAGATTACAAGTGTTTTTGGCCCCATAGACTTCAATAGAAACACCTGACTTGAGCAGAAAAACGCTTGTAAAACGTTCGAAAACACCCACAAAAAACGCTCAAATGGCATCTCACCACCCCTAATTTCCCCTCCCTCTCCTCTCGCTAGTGCTTAAGCACTTCAGCCCCAGACCATTTGGCTGGCCAAAGACCAGAGCACTTTTTGTGATTCGGCACGGCTTTGCTTTTAATCGTATTTCCACTCTGAAGTGGAACTGTAGGGGGATGGGCTACGTGTCACGTGTCCCAATCACAGGGAGCTGTGATCAGTGTCCTGTCACTAGAAAGAATGGGGAAATGCTGGTTTACATCAGCATTTCCCTGTTCTTGCTCTCCATGAGACGATCGCGGGTATCCCCGCGGACATCGAGTCACACTCGCGGAGCTCACACGAAGCTGCGAAAACCCTTGAAATACACTTCAAAAACGCTTTTAAAAAGCTGCAAAAAAAACTAAAAAAAATACAAATAAAAAAAATGAGTCCTTACATTTAAAGAGCACCTGTCATTTCAGATCCATCATGGCAGCGCCCCTTAACGGGCATCCACTCGCCTGCTGCCGCATCACCAGCCATCCCATTAAAGTGAATGGGACTGTCGGTGAATCAACAGCAGGTCAGAGGAGGCACCTCTGCGGGACAGAAATTACATTTGCTCTTTAAAAAATTATTTAAAATCAAGTCGATTAAAACCAAGCCTTTTTACTAGCGATTTAAATCAAATCCACCCTGCCATCAATATAGTCTTATCAGTGCCCATCAATGCAGCCTCATTAGTGCAGCCTACCAGTGCCACCTCAGTGCCCAAATTACACAGAGCAGGAATCTCCCACTGTTACACGGAGCTTGGATTTGAATTGCCCAGGGGCAGCGATCAACAAAGTCTCGTCTCCTATGATACATGTTACACGGATTCAATTTCCTGGCACTGGATCAGTGTGCCATTTATCATAGGAGCTGGTCAGGGAGGCGGGACTTTGTTACAGCGGCCAGCGTTTACAGATCCAAGGTCAGTGTGTGATCCCACATACACTCTTAGGCACGGAGAGGAGAACAGAGGGGAGGGCTCTGACAGGGGCCAATGATGTAATTGATGCAATTGCGATTCAGCCAATCTCTGCATCGATGCAGAATCATTTAAGACTGAATTGCGATGCATCGATTACATGATTATTTTCAACACCCCTAATACTTACCTTAGCCCAGATATCTTAAAGCAGGTTGTGGGTGGTCCATAATGATTCAGGGTGTGGCAGTGAAGTGATGACGTGAGTACAGGCTACCACTGTAACGCTTCCTCAGGTAGCAGGTCGAAGACACTCTGGAAGTGGGAGAAATAATTGCCTATGGGGAACAGCATCAGGTAAGAGATGAGTATTGCAGTCAGAATTTTTTTGTTGTAAATCCCTGCTGGGGGTCTATTTTACCTTGGCCTTATTTCCAGAATAGGTTATACATAATTGAGATTCACTTGTGAAATTAATGAACTGTGCCAAAGCAGATGCGCACAAAATCAGTGGTACAATAGCCGGTAGCTGAAAGTACTGGAAGCTGTAGAACTTGTTCACTGCAGAACATATGAGGCAAGACTCTAATACTGTACTTCACATGCATTGCATTTTTTAAGGCATCCTATTCAAATAATCTGAAAAGCGTAGAATAAGCCACCGCAATTATGTAAGACTTTTTTCCACTGCATTGCAATGCAGCATGTTGGTGGAAGAGGTCTCCACAAAAACAAAATAATTCAGTCGTTCATGCATCTTGAATGTACTGTAACGCAAATCAATATGAAAAAGAGGTTTGTAAATCTGATAAAAATTGGCCACATCACTGGTAGATTGAGGTAAAAAAGAACTCCCCTAGTAATTGGGACTTTTAGGACTCTGAGGAATGCACAAACATGAAAACATGGTATGAACATAGAGTATTTATTATTATCAAAAGTAATTGAAAAGGTATAAAATCTTACATGTACACAATTGCATATAAAAATTGAGTGGTCGGAAGCCACAGGGCAAAAATGAACCCACTCAATGGTGGTACTGGAGATTGATACAGAAACGCAAACACCAACATATTTCGGAGTCCTTTGATCTCCTTCTTCAGGCTGGGTTCACACCTATGCGAATTTCTCCGTATCCAATTCGCATAGCAGGAGAATATTACCGGCTCTCTATGGAGTCGGTTAACATGTCTCTAGGGCGGCTGCAGAGCACACCGCACATAAACGCTGTGCGTCTTTGCCGCCGTTTCAGGGTTGAACTCAGGTAAAGATTCTGCCGATTCATCCCTGAAATGGAGAACAGGGACAGACAGCATTGCTGTGCGATCCACGGCCTGTTTAGGTGTGAACCGAGCCTTAGGGAAGGTTTTAACAATCTTGACAAAAACAGTAGTGCCTGGGCATAGATGTGAAGAGTATGACTAATCAATGGTAAAAAATATTTATAATGAATCCAGTCAAAAGGATCACATCATCCTAGAGGAGATTACCTCATAGGAGACGGGAAAAACCTCAGCTCAAAACGTAGCCATTGGTGCCTCTAGAGATCCCTCAATCAGCAAGTATCCCAGACCAGAATGGCTGAAAGGGTACTCTCAGTGGGGAAAACAGTATATAGTGTCCAAGAGGGGAATATTTGAACGCCAGTAGTTCACTAGATAGCACTGCTAGAAAGGATTCTCACTGCATGGTGCAACTTGCACACATAAGACCAGACCTCCAGTCTGGTCTGGGATACTTGCTGATTGAGGGATCTTTAAAAGGCACCAAAGATTACTTTTTGAGCTGAGGTTTTTCCCCCATCTCCTATGAGGTAACCTCCTCTAGGATAAGGTGATCCCTGTGCACCCCACATGGGTCGCCCTCAAGCCAAGAGGATTTCTTATTTTTCTGCACATTTTTACCTTGACTGGATTCATTATATTGTTTTTACCATTGGTTGGTGGTTATACTCTTCACATCTTTGCCCAGGCACTACTGTATTTGTCAAGATTGTTAAAACCTACCCTTTTGAGGAGGAGCTCAAAACATGTTGGCATTTGGTTTTCTGTATCAATCTGCAGTACCACCGTTGAGTGGTTTCATTTTTTCCCTGTGGCTTCCGACCACTCATTCTTTACATGTAAATTGTGTACATGTAATATTTTATACCTTTCAATTCGTTTTGATAAAAATAAATACTCTATGTTCATACCATATTTTCATGTTTGTGCATTCCTCAGAGCCCTAAAAGTCCTAATTGCTAGTTCTTTTTTTCTCTGTAACACACACTGAAGTACAAGAGACTTCTAAATTAATGTTAAACATCATATGATCTTAGTTTTTTTTTTCCCATACAGGAGAGCAGTACTCATGGCAGCTGCAGGTGGCCTTCGCAAATAAGCCTTGTGTGAAAAGAAAGCCTGTATGAAAAGAATGGTTTTCCTGGACAAAGGACTGTGGCTACACAGTGGATCTAGGCTGAAGGTAAGTATTTATCCTGTAGGTCTACAGTTGGGGCAGGGGGCAAGTAATTAAAGTGCTTGTTTATGCAGGTTTTTTTAAGGTAAAAAAACCTACGGCATGCAGCTTCCCCCGCAGCAACACCATTCAAATACATACCCAAGCCCGATCCAGCGATGTGCATGAGAGTCGAGGCTCTCTCGCTCCAGATTGGTTAAGATACAGCAGCAGGAGCCATTGGCTTCCACTGCTGTCAACAAGAGCCAGTGGGGAGGGAGCAGGGGCTGGGCCAAGTCCTGCTCTGTGTGTCTTACGGACACTCAGAATGGGGTCCGAGAGCGAGTAAACACGAGTGCCCCTATACCAGTGATGGCGAACCTTGGCACCCCAGATGTTTTGGAACTACATTTCCCATGATGCTCATGCACTCTGCAGTGTAGTGGAGCATCATGGGAAATGTAGTTCCAAAACATCTGGGGTGCCAAGGTTCGCCATCACTGCCCTATACCAACTGGCTTGCTATAGGGGCACTCAAAGGGGGGGGTGGAGCCAGGAGCACCAGCAGGGGACCAGAGCAGAGGAGGATTGGGGCTTCTCCATGCAAAACCACTGCACAGAGCAGGCAAGTATGACATGCTATTTAAACAAAACAAAAAAAAAAAAACACAAGCCTTTACTTTTATTTTGCTCTAACAATACCTGTCTGATCCTATTTATGCTTGAACGCTGTTCAACTGCTTCTGTTTTTTTCAGAAGAGACCCCAGCACTGATGCTTGGTGAGTGGGCTAGCGCTGCTGTCTCCTGTGAGTCCTGGGCAGACCTTTAACATTTCATTATATGAGTACTTTACCTGCTTGTCTAGTGAATAATGTAGAAATAAATGATGGGGCAATGCAGTAACTTGGTAATTAGCACTTCCGCCCTGCAGCGCTGGGATGCCGGCCAGGACATGGTCTACATGGGTTTCCTCCAGATACAGCAGTTCTCACAGTTCAAAGACACGCTTGTAGGTTTATTGGTTCCTGTCTAAACCAGCCATGGTATGTGTAAGTACAGTGCCTTGAAAAAGTATTCATACCCCTTGCAATTTTCCACATTTTGTCAGCTTACAACCAACAATATCACTTTATTTTATTGGGATTTTACATTGACATTACATTTAACATTTTGCTGCAATTACAGATGCAAATATTTTTGGGGATGTCTTTACCAGCTTTGCACATCTAGTTTTGTTTGCCCATTCTTCTCTGGAAAATATCTCAAGCTCTGAGAGAGATTGGATAGAGAGCATCTGTGAACAGCAATTTTCAAGTCTTGCCACAGATTCTCAGTTGGATTTAGGTCTGGACTTTGATTGCATCATTCTAAGCCCCTGTACACACGGTCGGAGATTTCGACAACCAAATCCGTTGGATCTTGTCTGAAACTGTTGCATACACACGGTCGGACAAAGTTGTCGAAAAATCCGATCTTTCAGAACGTGATGACGTAATTTCGTTACGATGGTACTACATTCAGGCTAGTAGCCAATAGCTTTGATGTAGGAATTTGATCTGAGCATGCGTGGCACTTGGTCCGATCAAAATTCTCTACACATGATCGGAGTATGTCCGATCGGACCAGTTTGTCAGGAAATATTTCCAACAAGTTGGAAAATTGGGTCCGACGGATATTCAGACGGAATCAGCCCGATGCATACCACACACAGTCGGATTATCCGACAACACGGTCCGATAGGACACATTCCGACGGATTCTCTGACCGTGTGTACAAGGGCTAACACATGAATATGCTTTGATCTAAACCATTCCATTGTAGCTCTAGCTGTATATTTAGGGACGTTGCCCTGCTGGAAGGTGAACCTCCACTCCAGTCTCAAGTCTTCTGCAGAGTCTAACAGGTTGTCTAAGTTTGCCCTGTATTTGGCTCCATCCATCTTCCCATTAACTCTGACCAGCTTCCCCATCCCTGCTGAAGAAAAGCATCCCTACATCATGATGCTGCCACCACCATGTTTCACATGGGGTTGGTGTGTTCAGGGTGATGTGCAGTGTTAGTTCATCCCCCCCACCAAATGTTTTGCTTTTAGGCCAAAGTTAAATTTTGGTCTCATGTGACCAGAGGACCTTTTTCCAAGTTTGCTGTGTCCCGCACATGGCTTCTCGCAAACTGCAAGCAGAATGACGTATGGCTTTCTTTGAACAATGGCTCTCTCTTCCATAAAAGGCCAGATGGAGAGCACGAATAATAGTTGTCCTGTAGACAGATTCTCCCACCTGAGCTGTGGAGAACTGCAGCTCCTCCAGAGTTACCATGGGCCTCTTGGCTGCTCCTCTGATGAATGCTCTTTTTACCCGACCTGTCAGTTTAGGTGGATGGCCATGTCTTAATAGGTTTACAGTTGTGCCATACTCTTTCCATTTTTGGATGATTGATTGAACAGTGCTCATTGAGATATACAAAGCTTGGCATATTTTTTTTACAACCGAACCCTGCTTTAAACATCGCCACAATTTTAACTCTGACCTGTCTGGTGTGTTCCTTGGCCTTCATGATGCTGTTTGTTCACCAAGGTTCTCTAACAAACCTATGAGGGCTTTACAGAACAGCTGTATTTATACTGAGATTAAATTACACACAGGTAGACTATTTTCTAATTAGATGACTTCTGAAGGCAATTGGTTCCACTAGATTTTAGCTATGGGTATCAGAGTAAAGGGGGCTGAATACAAATGCACACCACACTTTTCAGATATTTGTAAAAAATGTTGGAAACCATTTATCATTTTCCTTCCACTTCACAATTATGTGCCATTTTGTGCTGGTCTAATGCATAAAATCCCAATAAAATAAGTGTGTTTTTGGTTGTTACGTGACAAGATGAGGAAAATTTCAAGGAATTTGAATACTTTTTTATAGCACTGCATGGTCCTTGATGAAAACGTACAAAATTTCAAGTGCTGCATTAATTATATAAATACTTCTCTCTGTATAAAGAAATGCTGTACGATTGTGCAGCAGATCCATTCCGTTTATCTCTCATTATCTGCCATCTCCTACCCTATCAGAAGCCCGATTTGTGGGGCTCAAGCAGAGCGGTTACTTGTGACCTTCCGCAGTGGGAGCGCTAGCAGTCAGAACAGGAAAGTTCCCTGCAGGGCACTAAAAATGGATCTGGTTATTCTGATATACAGTCATGTGGCATGTGTCTCAACAGGAAACTGAGGTGATCACTGACACAACCCCCTTCTTTACATAACAATTAGCTAGTCATTGCTAGTGTGTAGAGATGAGCTCAGGTGTGCTTGGATCATAGTCTGAACCCACCTGAGCGTGCATGCCAGAAAGCTGTCACCTGTACTCGACCAATCGTAAGTAGTCATGGCATTCCCCACCCGCAGCTGAATGTATACACACCTTACAGCCGATTGGCCCAGTACAGGCGACAGCTTTCTGGCGGGCTCAGACTAGGATCCATACACACACGAGTTTATCCCTACTAGTGTGGAGATCAGGCACAGTACACTTTCTTAATGCCCGTCTGCTGTGAGTGAGCCTGGGGGAGTTTTCTCTCCGACATGCCTTCTCTCTGCTTGCATTGTGATCCTGCTCGTCCTGGCAAGTGCCTGGTGTCCAATACCAATTAGCCCTAATTTTGTCATTCAGAGCAGCACAGTCAGGCAGTAGTGTGTGAAGGAAAGCATAGGTTGACCATGATAGCTCTGGAAGCACTGCACCCTTCAAAATGGGACACTTTGTTCTCTGGGGTACAAGATCAATTAAATAATATACTATTACTATATACTAGAAGAACATATACGCTTACCTATTTCAGCCTGGTTACAGTAAGAAGTACAGTAAAAAGTCTCCACACCCCTGTTAAAATGTCAGGTTTCTGGGATGTAAAAAAAAGACAATGAAAAATAATTCCAGAACCTTTTTCCACCTTTAATGTGACCTATATATAAACTGTACAACTCAGTTGAACAACAAACTGAAATCTTTTAGGTGGAGGGAAATAAAAAATAAAATATTGTTGCATAAGTGTGCACACCCTTAAACTAATACTTTGTTGAAGCACTTTTTGATTTTATTATTGCACTTAGCCTTTTTGGGTATGAGTCTATCAGCATGTAACATCTTGACTTGGCAATAATTTGCCCACTTTTCTTTGCAAAAACATTCCAAACCTGTCAGATTGCGAGGGCATCTCCTGTGCACAGCCCTCTTCAGATCACCGCAGATTTCCAATCAGATTCAGGTCAGGGCTCTGGCTGGGCCATTCCAAAACTTTAATCTTCTTCTGGTGAAGCCATTCCTTTGTTGATTTGGATGTATGCTTTGAGTCGTTTCTGAAAGATGAGGTTTCTCTTCATGTTCAGTTTTCTAGCAGAAGCCTGAAGGTTTTGTTATTGACTGTTGTGTGGAACTGTTCATAATTCCCTTTACCTTGACTAAGGTCCTGTTCAGCTGAAGAACAGCAGCCCAAAAGCATGATACTGCCACCACCATGCTTCACTGTGTGTATGGTGTTCTTTTGATGATGTTGCAAACATATCTTTTGGAATTATAGCCAAAAAGTTCAACTTTGGTTTCATCAGACAAGAACGCATTTTCCAAATGCTTTTGGGAGACTTCAAATATGTGTGTGTCTAGGGCTTGGATGTTTTTCTTCCTAAGAAAAGGCTTCCGTCTTGCCACTCTACCCCATAGTCCAGACATATGAAGAATACAGGAGATTGTCACATGTACCACACAGCCAGTACTTGCCAGATATTCCTGCAGCTCCTTTAATGTTGCTGTAGGCCTCTTGGCAGCCTCCAGGACCAGTTTTCTTCTCGTCTTTTCATCAATCCTGGAGGGACGTCCAGTTCTTGGTAATGTCACTATTGTGTCATATTTTCTCCACTTGATGACTGTCTTCACTGTGTTCGATGGTATATCTAATGCCTTGGAAATTCTTTTGTACCCTTCTCCTGACTGATACCTTTTAACAATGAGATCCCTCTGATGCTTTGGAAGCTCTCTGCAGACAATGGCTTTTGCTGTAGGATGTGACTGAGAAAATGTCAGGAAAGACCTACTAAAACAGCTGAACATTATTTGGGGTTAATCAGAGGCACTTTAAAGGATGGCAGGTGTGTACCGACTTATTTAGCATGGGCTTAAATGTGATTGCTTAAAAGGGAAGTCCAGCCTAAGCTTATACGTTTGGCACTCCTGTGTGTTTTCAGCAGAGTGGTCTAAAGTCCGCTCTCCGCTGGCGTCGCTGCCACCAGTCGAGGCAGCGTGTCATCCTAACTCCCCGAGTCTGGATCCGCCACCTGCCTTGACTGATGGACCCGCCCCTCCACAGCTTAGCGTTCCAATGAGCATGGAGAAGCAGAAAAGAGACGCTGACTGACAGTCAGCAGCTCTCCTCTTGGGGAGCTGTGAGAACAAAGCCATCAGCGATGTTCGGTGGCTCGGTTCTCAGTGCAGAGATGGCTAGAGACAGATGCAGCATCACCTAGGCAAGTATGAATCTAAAATAAAAATAAAATAAAAAACATACTTCTCTTTTAATTCTGAACACAGCTACATCCCCAGTTATTAGATGGTGTGCAAACTTATGCAACCACATTATTTTAGTTTTTTTTTTGATTGAGTTGAAGTTTATAGGTCACATTAAAGGTGGAAAAATTTCTGAAATGATCTTTGTCTCATTTTTTTACATTACAGAAACCTGACATTTTAACAGGGGTGTGCATACTTGTTATATCCACTGTATATGATCCCCTGTGTCAGCTAGCAGCAGCTGCAGGAATGGAAAGAGCTCCCGACAATGGCTGTGAAAGCAGGGATTGATAACCTTACCCATAGGCTCTCATTGTGCAGCCATTGTCACCGCTCCCTCCTCTCCCCTGCAGCCACCAATAACTGACACAAGGGACCTGGATCAGGTGACTGGGTTGAATAGTTAACCACTTCAGCTCCGGACCAATAAACACCTTAAGGACCAGAGGTCTTTTTGCAATTTCGCACTGCGCTGCTTTAACTGGTAATTGCGCGGTCATGCAATATTGCACCCAAACGAAATTTGCGTCCTTTTCTTCCCACAAATAGAGCTTTCTTTTGATGGTATTTGATTGCCTCTGCGATTTTTTTTTTTTGCGATATAAATGGAAAAAGAGCGAAAATTTTGAAAAAAAAAGATATTTTCTTCTTTTTGTTATAAGAAAAATCGAATAAACTAAATTTTAGTCATACATTGAGGGCAAAATTTATTCAGCCACATGTCTTTAGTAAAAAAAATGTCAATAAGCGTATATTTTTTGGTTTGCGCAAAAGTTATAGCGTCTACAAACTAGAGTACATTTTCTGGAATTTACACAGCTTTTAATTTATGACTGCCGATCTCATTTCTTGAGGTGCTAAAATGGCAGGGCAGTACAAATCCCCCCCAAATGACCCCATTTTGGAAAGTAGACACCCCAAGGAAATTGCTGATGGGTATGTTGAGCCCATTGAATATTTATTTTTTTTGTCCTAAGGGATTGAATAATGACAAAAAAAAAAAAAAAAAATTTTTTTTACAAAAAGTTGTCACTAAATGATATATTGCTCACACATGCCATGGTTATATGTGAAATGACACCCCAAAATACATTCTGCTGCTTCTCCCGAGTACGGGGATACCACATGTGTGGGACTTTTTGGGAGTCTAGTCGCGCACGGCACCCCGAAAACCAATCACCACCTTCAGGATTTCTAAGGGTGCAAATTTTTGATTTAACTCCTCACTACCTATCACAGTTTCGAAGGCCATAAAATGCCAAAATAGCACAAAACCCCCCCAAATGACCCCATTTTGGAAAGTAGACACCCCAAGCTATTTACTGAGAGGCATGTTGAGTCCATGGAATATTTTATATTTTGCCAAAAGTTGCGGGAATATTACAAACTTTTTTTTTTTGCACAAAGTTGTCACTAAATGATATATTGCTCACACATGCTATGGGCAGAAGTCAAATTACACCCCAAAATAAATTCTGCTGCTTCTCCCGAGTACGGGGATACCACATGTGGGGGACTTTTTGGGAGCCTAGTTAACTAGCTACCTAGCGACACTAGCGACACTGATGCAGCGTTCAGAAAAATTATCGCTTAGTGACACTGGCAAAAGGGGGTGAAAGGGTTAACTAGCGGAAATCAGGGGGTTAAAACCATTATTGGGTAGTATATCGGGGTACCTAGCGCTATAAAAACCTGGCGGTGAACCTAAAAAAATAACTAGCTACCTAGCGACTGTAGCGACACTAATGCAGCGATCAGAAAAACGATCGCTTAGTGACACTGGCAAAAGGGGGTGAAAGGGTTAACTAGCGGCAATCAGGGGGTTAAAAACATTATTGGGTAGTATATCGGGGTACCTAGCGATATAAAAACCTGGCGGTGAACCTAAAAAAATAACTAGCTACCTAGCGACACATGCAGCGATCAGAAAAATGATCGCTTAGTGACACTGGCAAAAGGGGGTGAAAGGGTTAACTAGCGGCAATCAGGGGGTTAAAAACATTATTGGGTAGTATATCGGGGTACCTAGCGCTATAAAAACCTGGCGGTGAACCTAAAAAAATAACTAGCTACCTAGCGACTGTAGCGACACTAATGCAGCGATCAGAAAAACGATCGCTTAGTGACACTGGCAAAAGGGGGTGAAAGGGTTAACTAGCGGCAATCAGGGGGTTAAAAACATTATTGGGTAGTATATCGGGGTACCTAGCGATATAAAAACCTGGCGGTGAACCTAAAAAAATAACTAGCTACCTAGCGACACATGCAGCGATCAGAAAAATGATCGCTTAGTGACACTGGCAAAAGGGGGTGAAAGGGTTAACTCTAGGGGCAATCAGGGGGTTAAATCTTTATTGGGGGGTGATAGGGGGCTACCCTGGACCTAACACTAACTGTCCTGACA
Source organism: Lithobates pipiens (assembly GCF_037356315.1). NCBI lineage: Eukaryota > Metazoa > Chordata > Amphibia > Anura > Ranidae > Lithobates > Lithobates pipiens. Next base: position 55,257,886 of record NW_027507787.1, on the reverse strand, counting down.
GTTTTTACTGTCACAACTGACACTGAATGCATTGATCAGTAAAGAAATGATCAATGCAATCAGTGACACTGTGACTGGGGGGGGAGGGGGGGCGGGGGGGGGATCGGGGGGCGATCGGGGGGGGGATCGGGGGGGTTTGTGTGCCTGTGTGTACCTACATGTCAGTGTAGTGTTCGTGCAGACTTACTTTTACTCTTCTCCTCGTAGTCCGGTCAAAAAGACCGCCCCGAGGAGAATGACATCACTTCCTCCTTCCTGTGTAAACAATACACAGGGGAGGAAGCTTCTCATTGGCCAGGAGCGATCCAGAGGGGGTGGCCGAAAACGAACGGCCATCCCCTCATCACGGAGCGCTCCTGGACCGAATCGGACCGCCGTAACCAGCGGGAGGGGGTCCGATGGGACCCCCCACCCGCTGGAAGGCAATCACGTAGATGTACGTGATTGTGCCTGCCTGTGCCATTGTGCTGACGTACAATGGCAATACGGCGGTCCTCAAGTGGTTAAGTATACACATCTTTCTGTTAGGCCTTAGCTGGAATTCTACTTTAACCACTTCAGCCCAGGAAGGATTTGCCCGGTTCCTGACTAGGCCATTTTTTGCGATACAGCACTGAGTCGCTTTAACCGACAATTGCGTGGTCGTGTGATGTTGTACCCATACAAAATTTATGTCCTTTTTTTCCCCACAAATAGAGATTTATTTTGGTGGTATTTGAGCACCTCTGCCTTTTTTTTTTTGCGTTATAAAAAAAAAAAAAAAAAAATGAATAATAGACAATTTTGAAAAAATAAAATAAAAAAAACCCACAATATTTTGTACTTTTTGCTATAATATCCAAAAAAAAGGTCATCAGTTTAGGCAGATATATATTCTACATATTTTTGGTAAAAAAAAAAATAAAATAGCAATAAGCACATATTGATTGTTTTGCGCAAACGTTATAGTATCTACAAAATAGGGGATAGATTTATGGCATTTTTACTAGTAATGGCGGTGATCTGCGATTTTTATCAGGATTGGTGCAGAAAGAGTGGACACTTGACACATTTTTGGGACCATTGACATTTATACAGTGATCAGTATCTGTATAAATGTCACTGGCAGGGAAGGGGTTAACACTAGGGGCGCTCAAGGGGTTGACTGTGCTCTCTAGGTGTGTTCTAACTGGGGGGGAGGGATTGACTAGGGGAGGAAACTGATTGGTGTTCCTATAGACTAAGAACACATGATCTGTCTCTATTCCCCTGACAGGACGTGGATCTGTGTGTGTTCCAGTTCTGTCACGAGTGATCGCGAGTGCCCGGCGACAGGCCCGGGCATTGGCTCCGGGGACATACAGCGCGCGTCTGCTCGATCATCTTAAAGGAGCGACGTATACCTACGCCGATTTGCGCAGCTGTGCCAACCTGCTGCAGTATAACTGCGGCGGCTATTGGTTAAAGTGATTGTAAAGTCTTTTTTTTCCTATAAAAATAACAAACATGTTATACTTACCGTACCTGCTGTTGTAGTAGATTTGCACAGAGCAGCCCGGATCCTCCTCTTCTTGGGTCCCTCTTCTGTGTTCCTAGCCCCTCCCTCCTGTTCAGTGCTCCCACAGCAAGAAGCTTGCTATGTGGGCAACCGAGTCACAGCTCCGTGTGTCCATTCAGACACAGGAGCCCCAACCTGGCCCCCTCTCCACCGATTGGCTAGCTGACTTTGACAGCAGCGGCAGCCAATGGTGCTGCTGCTGTGTCTCAGCCAATCAGCAGGCAGAATGGCTGAGACAGTCGTGGACATCGCTGGACAGAGGGACCTTAGGTAAGTGTTAGGGGGCTGCTGCACATAGAAGACTTTTCATCTCAATGCATAGAATGCATTAAGATAAAAAAAAAAACTTCAGCCTTTACAACTATTTTACCACCTTCCAACCCGTGCTATGGCTAAAATATGGCTACAGCGCAGCTCTCCAGTTCTGGGAGGGCGGTCTTACTAGAACCGCGCCTCCCGTGTGTCCCTTGGGATGTGCTCTGTGAGCACTATGTCTTTTGGACACAGCTGATCACAGATCACGGTAAAGGGCCAATCACAGTGGCCCTTTACCATGTGATCAGCTGTGTCCAATCACTGCTGGTCACATGTAAACAGATTTGCTGGTTATCTGCAGTCCTTTCCTCACATGCGGTCTCTGTGTGCCGATAACTGGCAAATCTAACAGGGCACAGGGAGTACATTCTCATCATTATTGAAAAAAAAAAAAAAAAGACTTATTAGCAAAATTTTATAATAGAAACTAAAAGAAAAACTTTTACCCCCCCTATATCTATTGCAGAGTTTGACTATTCTTTCATATAACAAGTTGAGAGACTTATCTGCTCACTCAGCTGTCAAAAGAAAACATCCCGGCAGTCTGCCAAGTTTTTAAAATGAAACATTGTAACCAACTCTTCCTTCTTAGAGCAAAGGGAAACTTCTGTGTGTAAAGAAAACAATCCAGGCAGTCTACCAAGTTTTTAACAACGTGTAAATGCAGGAAGTTTAACCACTTAAAGTCTAAATCTCTTTCTGACACTTGTTTCTTAAGTTAAAATCAATATTTTTTGCTAGAAAATTACTTGGAACCCCCAAACATATATAGTTTATCAGAGACACTAAGGCTACTTTCACGCTGTGGCGTTGGCGGTAAAGCGGCGTTATATTTAGCGGCACTATTTGGCCACTAGCGGGGCAGTTTTATCCTCCGCTCGCAGCCGAAAAAGGGTTAAAACCAGCGCTGCCCCATTGTTTTCTATGGGAAGGGGCATTTTAGG